>NC_090265.1:778917049-779601215 GCF_040414725.1 Anabrus simplex
ACGTTTAATTTTATTTCAACTACACCATTACGCTCGTCGTCTTGGTTAACGATATCGTACTTCACTCTACAATACTCTTAAAACACCCAATGGGCAAATGAGCAGCAACATGTATGATATTTCATGTTATTTTCCGCGCCACGACACGCAAGCGGCCCCGCAATGAGCGTCAAGTTCGCTTGGAGTCGCGAGGCTTCATGCGAAGCGAGCGTGCGGCCCCGCAATGCGCATCAAGATAACTTGGAGTCGAGAGGCTTCATGCGAACCGAGACCGGTGTTCGGAGTCGATGGAGTCAACGCTCTCGATTCCAGGCTTCAGTCGCGCCCATCCCTACCTGTGGGTGGGGGACGCAGATGAAGAATACACCCCTCCCCCTCCGATATGCCCGCCTGTGGTAAGAACCGACTAAGAGGGGGGAGCAATGGATGATGGACTTGGAACCATGAAACTACTTGTGATGAGAACAATTACGTGACGAACACCATGGGTTGACGTTACTCGCGATTAGTACCACCATGTGGGGAACACCATGAATCTACGTTACCGTACTTGCGATTAGTGTCGCTATAGGAGGAACACCATGGTTCTGCTTTACAAGTGATTTGTACTATTATGAGGGGCTGGTGACCTGGATTTTGGACCCCTTTGGACAAGATACATCATCTCAGAAAGGAAGGCATTGTGAATTGGATCCACTGACTATTTTGGATTCATGGTCATTTTTTCATCATTATTCGTTTTAGATTTTGTTTAGTGGAAACATTATGTTCTAATTATCGTTTCATTTGGTTGCATCTCGTACAGTTAGGGGCTGTTTGGTCCCTTTAAACAAAAAACATCATCATTACCATTATTTTAGGTCACGGCTGCTCTCGCCTTACCTTTTCCGCAAGTCGCATCACCGATAAAAATTTTCCGTGGCGTGAGAGGCGGTTTTAAAATCTAGGAGACCCATCATACCCTGTCCGGGTTTCGAATGAACATTCTCATCACCACCCGCATCACCTACTCCCGCGAACATAATATAAATCTTTAAAAAAAAATTATATTTGATATTGCTACCTCCATCTTTACGAAAACTGACACTGTTCTCTCCTACTGCATTAGTATTTAAATAAACAGTATAACTGGCACTGCTCCATACAGCAGTTCTGTCAGTCTGGGATTTTAGAAAGAAATGTACGAACCGACGCTGCATACCATGATATTTCAGTATGAACAGGATGTTTCATTGTTATTTTGTGCTTGAATAAAATTACGGAAGAAAGAATGCTCTTTGAATTAATTATGTTTACGTTGTTTAGATATTTTAATGTGGAATATGTTCCGTAAGGCAATCTTCAGAAGTCCTTTCAGAATTACATTTTCTTCAACTACGTGAGATGGAGTAACTACAAACGTTCACTTCTTGGTTTACGGCAAGATTCTTCCACCGAGCGTGTCAAGATTTCAAACCTTGATGCAATCAGTGCCAACGTTATGATTGAAGGACTGCATTTCTCGTATTCACGGTTGATAACTTCCATGAATTGAAATAAAACTAACAAATTTTTTATGGTTTCCGGAGACGCCGAGGTACCACAGGAGTTCTTTTACGTGCCAGTAAATCTACCGACACGAGACTGACGTATTTTTAGCATCTTCAAATTCGGCCTGACTGAGCCACGATCCAACCTGCCAAGTTGGTCACTCAGCCCGGCCCATAAATTGTGGCTGCCTCCGTGGGTCAGTGGACGAGTGTCCGAATCATGGTCTCAAGTACGCGGGTTTGATCCAGGCTGAGGTACCGTAGTGGGTTTGTGAAGGACGGTCAGAATTCTTGGCACTCCATGTCACTGGTTTTATCTTGTCATATTATGGTGCGGGATCGTACGGTTTCTTGAAATTAATTCTTTAACGTGAAATTTGAGGGTTACGCCCTTTGGCTGGGACTGATGCAACTTCATTGTTGGTTACAACAATGTATATTTTGGGCTGCACTGTTTGGAATAGATAATAATAACAACAACTTTAAATTGTTTATTATGAGTAAGGATAATCATTAATAGTAGGACAATTGTTGTTCTTCTTCTTCCTCTCCTTCTTCTACTTTTTTCTTTATGACCGCATAAGATCCCTTTAGTCAGTCCATCGTTCAGGTCTCTTTGAAGGGATTGTTCGGGCTTTGCGGTTCTCCCAGTACTTCTTCAGACGCTCCGATCTTTGTGCCCTTTCCTCGATTGAAAATGTGCGTGTTGTGGATTTGTTTCGCGTAAGGGTAAAGCGGAGGTTTGTATTTTTGAGTTTTGTATTCAATTTTATCTTATTTGTGGTGTCTTCTACCGTAAGGTCTACTTCCCTCAGATCCTCTCTTACTTCTCTGATCCATTTACATCTTGTTGTGGTATTTTTTGAGACGAGATAGTGTTGTACTAGTTGTCTCAAACATCTCGGGTCTTGCATCCTCATGATATGCCCAAGTATCCCAGTCTCCTCTTACGCATAGTATCTGTGATAAGTTTATTCAGGTGAAAAAGTGTCTTTGCTATATATATAGCTTCCGGTTCTATAACTGTTTTGTAGTATTTCACTTTTGCATTTATTGATAGACATCTCTTTTTGTAAATGTCCCAAGTTAATTTTTGGGCTTTAGCTAATCTATTTGTTCTTGTTTGGATTCAACATTTTTCATTTAGTTTATGTGTTATTACTTCTTCATGATATTTAAATTGTGTTGCTATTTTGATTTATTACTATTTGTGGTAACTTATTTTAGCTGTGTTGGTTTTTGGAGCATAATTTCTGTTTTCTCAAATTATATTTTGACGTCAATTTTATTTGCAATGTTTTGAAGTTCTGATATCTGTGTTTTTGCTTTTTTTATGTGAACTGCTAGTAATGCTAAATTGTTGGCGAAACCCAAAGAATTTGTTTTGATTTTTCGGCCAATCTTTATTTTTGGGGGACATTTTCTAACCCATTCCCTCATTACCATTTATAGAGCACAATTTTATAATAGTGGTGAGAGCCCATCTCCCTGCCATAGTCCATTTTCAAATGACTGATAATTGACTCCTAAATTTCACTTTTTATTTTGTGTTAGTGAGAGCCAGTTTTATACTTTATTAATTTCGGGTGTAGTCCAAGGTGTCTTAAAATTTTAAACAGGGATTCTCTATGGATGCAATCGTAAACTTTCTTGAAATCTACAAATGTTATCACCATATCTCTGTTTCTTCTCCTGTTATAGTTCAGTATCAACTTCAAACTCATGATTTAATCAGGACAGCTCCTCCAAGGTCTGAAACCTACTTGATATTCTCCTAGTTCTTTCTCAAGTTGTAAATTTTTCGTATTAAGGATGATTATCGAAAGGATTTTGAATGTTAGTCTAGGAGCGAGATTTCCCTGTAGTTATTAGGGTCGGTTTTTCTTTTTTTTTTTTTTTTTTTTTTGAGCAGTAGGTGAATGAGGGCTGTTGTCCAGTGTTCTGGTAGTTCTTCCTTAATCCGAATAGAGACAATTTGTTTATGGAGGGCAACGTTTGCTGACCTTACGGCATATTTCCATATTTCGCTAAGGTCTGATCTTCTCCTGGCGCTTTGTTTTCTTTTCAATTTTTTCAGTACTTGGTAGGCTTCATTTATTGTGGGAGGATTAATGTTAACTGATGGTATTTTTATTGGGGTGTTGGTGTCCAAATGAAGGAGTTGTGTAGGTTTCTCACAATTTAGTAGCTTGTTGAAATATTTCGCCAGAATTTCTGCATTGTTTTTATTGTTATGTGCTAGCGTACCATTTTCATCCTTCAGCAGTAGGGTCGAAGGTTCATATTTCATATTCATATTGAACCCATGACCTTTGTGCCCTAAGAATTTTCAGTATTAAAATTATTACAGGAGGCCCCATGTCAATTGTAATAAGAAGCTCGAATATTTTATACACCTCAGAGGCGACAGGTGGCAAAGGGTGGCTACCTTCCTTCCCACGCTATGATGTGTGACGTCATCCGCACGTGTCGAAAGTGGATGGATACAGAAGAAAGTTTATGTTGAATACGTATATTTAAATAAAAGATTTAGTAGTAAACGCAGTATTGTGCCCTTATGAGTGCAGTATAAAGAGGGTCCTGTATTTATCTATAAGACATTGGGTCTTTAGTAAGACGGATTTGAGGCTCCTAAGCCATGTCTGGGGATTATTTCAGAAGGACGCGCGTGCCTATTTTACCCACGCTAAGTCGACAGAAAGTAATGCCTATCAAATGAGGTCATTTAACCAGTTAATTTGGTAAGAATAAATGTTAAATGTCCATGAATACTGCCACTAGCAAGGTAGCAAGTACGTGGTTACAGCCAAAAACTCTTTTAAACACAGTTCCAGTAAATCGGAAAAAGTATGCAAATTTCTTGGCGGCAAGGGAGAGATGCCTGGAGAGAGGGGATAGCTCCGATAAAATAAGAAGGGACGCCATATTGAATCCCCTGCATTTGTATCATTGAAGCGTGAGAGAGAGGGTTGAACTGTTCAGTAAATCTTTCATCAAAAAGTAGACTAAGTACTACAAACCTCGATTTTGCCGATGTGGCTCGGTCTTGACTCCATGTGGAGAGAGTTGTTCCTAGCAGAAGTAATCTGATAAAAGACGGTCCAGATAGGAAAGTAGTTTTTGTAAAATTTATAACATTGTGTGTAAAGAGAAGTAATTCATGTGCGGACAACAAATACAATCAGTCGAGTTCGAGTTCGATCAACGAAACACCAAGTGAAGGGTATTTCTTTTTTATGCTTTATTTTCAGGAAACATGAAGAAAACCCTATGTAAAGCCAGAAATGTAATAATGGCTAAATGAATATAGAAGGGTTACTGGTGAGCCCAAATATGGAAGCTGACGTAAAAGTAAGGTAGGTGAAAATGCCATCTTACCGCCTACTATATCTTGTTTTATGATGTCAAACTTATATATATATTTGAAATGGGTATGACGCAGTTGGTCACCCATATGTTTTTGGTGAATGTCAGAAATATGACGAAAGCTCATTTGTTTTATTTTCTACTGGGGTCAATTTTTAAAGTATTGCGAGGGCCATGTAACGTGTTGTAAAAAGTTATTAGTGTGGGTTACGAAGTAATATCACTTTCAAAGTAGATCGCCATTTCCGTGAATTTATTGCCTATATTTTGTGATGTCAAATTAAGATGTTTTATATGACGTAAAATTTTCTGTTCGAATTTTTATGGAATTGGTGCTAGAAATCCGTTGTTGCCCATTTTCAATCAGCTGGAAGAGCTCTGTCGTGTGATCGGTGAATTTTGTCACGAAGTGTAACGTTATTCTAAGTACGTTTAAACAGGGTCTATGTGACAATATGTAACAGTAAAATTTGTCAGTCATTTTTTGTGAAAATCCAGTTTTTGAAAAATACGATATCATTTTATACGAAGTTGTTCATTATTAATGTATTTGCGCGTAATTATGCGGCGTGAATTCTTAGGATTTTTATTCCAGTTCTTTTGTCAGTGAGAGTTGTCGAGTTTGAGACAAGAGGTTAGATTTGTCGTGCGAGTTGAAATAGGATTTGTGAATCAGGTGATTGGAAGCCTGTAGTGAACCCGAGACTATTGTGTGAGCCTGAGGAAGATTTTGTATAATGGAAAAGAGCGAGAGAATCCACGCAGGTATTAATTTGCGACGTGTACAATTATTGTAGGACATTTAAAAGTAAAATCTATGTGCAGGTCAGGAATATAGTATTAATTCTATTTGCGAAGTCGAAGATTTCATTCTTAGAGGCCAGTCAAGCATGACGATAGACATGTGTTTCATGTCGAAACTGACAGCAAGGGGGGTCGTTTGTTTCAATGCCGCCAGCTGATCGAGAGAGGGCAGTTTAGAATAACAGGAGTTATGTAGTGTGTTACGTGTTGAAATGAGATTCCAGTTCCTGGCATCGGGGATCTTTAATTGCTTGAACTGGTTGAAATTTTCACACGGGAATAACGTGTAGGTTATGAAATACTGTGAATTTATTTTATTGAGATCGTGATGTATATTTGAAACCACAAAGTTAGAGTATAATGAGTAGAGATGGGAATTATAGGCACGAATAGGTTAGAATGCAAATGTATTTGAACAAGGCGCAAGTGTATATTATCCGCATGACGGTTCTGCGGTGAGATTTGCATAAATATTATCGATCTGAATTATCAGAACCCCTAAAATTTATGCAACTCCCCGACATATCTGTAGAGCGGCTAGATTTCACTTGCGCCTTGTTCAAATACGTTTGCATTCTAACCTATTCGTGCCTATAATTCCCATCTCTAGTAATGAGCGAGGTTAGCCAATTTCAGGGTTGTCCAAAAATAGAGTGATGGTAGTGATGACTAATTTATTTTTGAGGGATGCATAACGCTTTAGGGAAATGTTATGATGAGATGTGACATCGTAAACGGCTTACATTGTACGGCGAGTTTCTTATGCAGATATGTTTCTTTTGGGCGTAATTATTAGGGTTATCCAAGTATTAATAATGGCCAGTATTAGATTAGAATTAAAGTGTGATGTCATGAAACAAGATATAATACTGGAAATAAACAATGTAATTTTTTCCATCTGCACGACAACAACAGGTGATAAACATCAAACGAATAAAAATTAATTACCTCAGAATTTGAGTAGGGACTTGTGAAAGAAACCATTCGTCCGCGGAGATAGAATTTGTTGTTTATTAAGATTTATTAAATCATTTAATTATTAAATTCAGTGGAAACCGTATTTGTGAAATAACGTTAAACCAAGTGAATAACTTGTAGATGCATTCTGAAAATCTTAGTTTATTTTCTGGGAATATTCAAATGTTAACTAAACGATTAAGGGGACATATCCGAAGGTAATGAATTTTCTGCCACAAATTATTTTGAGCGTTGTTGTTGTATTATTTGATTTTGATTGATTTAGCATTAACAAATGTGCTGGGGTTAGTAAAGTGGAAACTTTGATCATCAACCGATATAACTTAATTGTGTTTAGCCTTCAGCTTAGGAACTTGGATGGTCTTGGGGTCATCAAACTCATTGACCTAGATTAGCGCCATATGCCACTGTAGCTTCATTTTCCTTGCGGTCATCATCCAAAATGACTTTAAAGTATGACACGTCCCCTCACACAAGTGATATAAAAATGGTGTCCGGCTAGTGACACCATGGGAAGGCGCATCACTACAAGGAAGCAACAAAATCAAAATGCTACCAAAACACAGAAATAATTAAAATAAATGTGGAAAAGTGAATATTGAACACAAGGGACCCATTTCCCAAGGAAGTAAAAGGGGTGGGATCAGCAAGGGAACCAGAACAAGCATCTACAAAAAATTTATGCACACTTTTCTAAAAACAACTATACTATAATTAATTCAAAAATTAATATAAACAATTACATCTTTGACCGCAAATAAATAGGTGAAATAAATCAATTTTATTTAGTTAAAAGAAATGATTGAAGTTTTAAGTAAATGAAAATACATAGGCCTAAGTCATATCTACAATTCCTTTTTAGAAAAAGGAAGAGAAATTTGGTTAAATATAGTGCTTTTTAAATTAGAACAAATAATTATTTATATATACTATATCTTAATTTGAATAAATAAATAATTTATGTAAATAGTAGAAAATTTAAGAAAATACAATTTTTTAAAACGAAATACTAACCCTAGCGACCTAACTAAGAAAGGAGCTCCTTGAATAAACCTAATCATACAACATGCTATCTACACTTAAAATAAATAAACTGTCTAAGGACCATTCTTAATGGAGGGTTCACTACACCGAACGCGTAGCAGGAGGAGATAAATGTTAAACGCGTCGTACGAATCAATCACCAAGACATATCTGACGAAAAATATCAGTCACATATCATACCCCGGAAAAAGAACCGAATAGCATAGTAAAATTAAACATCACCAATATAAAACCACAAAAAGAAAAAAACGAGATGTCATCGTTCATATGCCATACACTTCAACAGAGAACCGGTCGGGTAATACCAAAATGTTAGTAATCACATACTCAAATACACACTCGTAAAAGAGCAACAACAATTGAGAGATCCGTACACAACAGTATCCAGAGGCAGACTCCACACGCGATAAGGTAATAATAATAATACAACAGTTACGTAACGACCAGGAAAATTTAAGGGCAGATAATCAACAATGGCAGACAGAGACGGTTCGAGGAGATAATCCGACTCAACAATGCAAGAATGACGACACGAACGTTATAAAGCCCTCCATTAACAATGTCCTTACATTCTACAGAAGCACTACACGTAAAATGAATAATACTGAAATTAACTGCCACCAAATAGCCCAAAATATAACTATCTAACTTAAATTACTTTTAATAATTATTATTATTATTTAGGGAAATGAGTGTCAACAGAGATTGTTCGGTGCACAATTCAAAATGTACAGTTACCGAGGAGAACTAACCCGTATTAAAATAATGAAAAAAAATAGAACAAGATGTCACAAGAAAATGTAACGTCACACACCAGCAGAATTTACAAGTACGGGCAGCAATAAATCAAATGAAAACACCAGCATGACGGAAACGTCACGAGAAACACACACAAATTTAGCAGAATAAAACTAAGATGAAAAAAATGGGAAACGATCAAAACACACCAAGAGTTCAGCGGACATCACAATGCACATACGACGGCTCCAAAATACAAGTCCACATCGTCGCTCCGGAAGAACAGTGACATAAATGTCAAAACTGGAAATGTACAAGAGACGCGAAAAACCGATTTATCCTTCGTTAAGATTCGATTACGCCAAAAATAATTTTTTTAGGAAATTGTTACCAGGGAAAATTGTAACATATACAAGCGCACTACAGGATACAGAAATTTTTTCAAAATAATTACTTTATTTTCGCCCAAAATGACCCCTTTTCTGCAAATGCGTCATTGTTCTTCTGAAACTGTGATCAATATGTAACGAAGTTTGTCAGTAATATCAGGAAGAAAAAGACCCTACGTCCTGGTACCATTTTGCTAACGAAATAGGATGAATGAAATACAAACTATAAACACTGAAAGTAATAGACAAACAAAACTGTCAAGTGTAATGAGCTTCTCAACCAATGAGGTTTCGACCAGGAATCACACTTACGTCATTGTTCCAGCGGACACGAAGGATCACTCGCGAAGTTAAAGAAATAACCGAGATATACGGCGATATTGCTCTGAAGTGCGGTCACAAACAGCTAAGATTTCTACAACGACGCAATTGCCCTCTAGCGGCCTAGAGCATAACTACAGTTCCAGTGATATTCACACGTGCGCGCTACGTATTTCTGAACCCAGACGACCACGTAACTCCATTTGATCAAATTGTGCAGTTGCGTCATTGTTCTTCCGGAGCGACGACATGTCGAAAATGAACGAAAATAAATTACGCCTCACAAAATATGAACGCCAAACTACGAGGCGCATACAAAATTTAGGAAAAACATATCCACAAATAAAGAGAGGCGGTACTTACAGAAACGAAGAAAATTACATTACCAAATAATCCATAATGAATTAAGCAACCGAACAATCACTATCACCCACAAGGCAACACTACATTTTAAAACAAATACCTCACCATATTCATCTTATACACTAATGCTATACATAGTATTTACAATTCACAATCCCTGAAAGGGATACACAATGTTTTTCACCCAATGCCTCAAATAGGCATGTTCAATACGCCAGCTGGCATGAGAGACCCAGTTCTCAGCGTCATGCTCCACCGAGTTCAAATAGCAGACAAGCAGACAGTCGTTTGCAGAGCGCTCGGCACAACAGCCAACAGTTCAGAGAGTCAGGCGCTATTTGTCTAACAGCGTTCAAACTCACCACAAGTTCAACTGTGAGCGCATAGATGGCGTTAACGTACACATTTCAGGCAGTTGAATACACTATTATACCTACATAGGAGAGTAAAATGTGCCGTGCATATGGTCCAACAACACATACGAAAAGTCCAAATATATTATGCAGATATACGACGACGTACACCGTCAGATTTCAAATTTATTCATTAATTATAACGCCTCATCACACCCGCCTGACGGAGGACACCAGGGTTTTAGAGAGAGAGCGTTTAGAATTCCACCACCAGTACAAGGTAATTGTCCATTAGTATAACACAGTAGCACCCTATGTGCCTGGCATAGGCCACCAGATTCGTTTCATGATGTAGTCGTCATCTAGGTGCTAACGATGTCTATAGACGTCTTGAGTACCATACAATTCATGCAAACAATAGTAAATTTTGGCACAGTCTTACTCGACGTTAGATGACATAGAAAGCGTAAACGCAGGGCTACTCATGGGCAGTTCAATGTGCAGGAAGACGGTGTACCAATGGCCAGTCAGCACAGCGCACAACACACCAGATGGTCAACAAGCACATGACATCAGTAGATTCAGCTCCAAATGCATAGCTCCAATGCTATCGGTGTGGTGTACCATTCCACAGACGCTTCAGATCACAGCAGCTTGAGCGGAAGCTGCAATACGGACAAGCAGGCAGAAAGCGAGGGAACAAGTACCATATACACATATCGTAAGGAATTAAAATAATTCAGTAACACACATTAGGTAGTTGTTTACTTTCCAAAACGGGTTTCCATAAACCAGGGCACTAATGTTTTAGAAAATTTCATGGGGCAAAGGTAAGTGAAACATTTACAGTGACATGAGACCTGGTCTCTAGATTTTCCATGGAAGCCATGTGCACACAGCACAGTAGTTTGCTTTACATTCTGTCATAGACGGTTCTGACATATTAATTTATCATACAGTGTGACGATAAATTCTTAACAACTCTAATTACATAGCATTTAAGGCAATACACATGAAAGATATATATAGAAGGTGGTCATATATTAGTACTCCTTACACTTGGGTTTAACACTAACCCATTACATAAAGTGCCAACCTAAGCAGGCTTGACTTGACTGAGGTCAGCTGTACGGATCCTTCTGGAATGGGGATCACTCACCAAAATAGAAGCAGGGATCAAAAATTCAAGTATGGTACAAGTACCATGAAAACGGGGAGAAAGCCTACGGGAGAATTTGTCAACCGCCTTACTTTGGTAATGAGCCTTGACAAAGACTTCATCACCAATAGCCAGGTCAGTAGGTCCACGGCCCTTGTTATATTGCTTCTCAACTTTAGCATGTGAAACTTTTAATCGATCTTTGGCTTTCCTCCACACGCTTTTAATCTCCTCAGGATCTCTTTTCTCAGGAAGTAACTCATCAATCTTAAGTAGATTCGAAATGGGGGAGAATGGAGTGGAAGCGAACATAAGTGACATAGGGATTCGCATATGAGATTCATGAACAGCAAAATTTAAAGCATATGTTAACCAATGTAGAGAGGAATCGCAATTTTGATGATCATTGTGATGAAATGCGATCAACGCTAACTTAAGGTTACGATTTACTCTCTCTGCATATGATGGGGCAGGATGGTAGGGAGAAGTAGTGACATGGGAGATAGACAAGTCGAAACAGAATTTCCTGAACAAATTACACGAGAAGTACTTAGCATTATCCGTTACCAGAAATTTAGGTGCCCCAGAAAAACAAAAGATGGAGTTCAAACATTTAATGAAAGTAGGAGCGTTAGCTCTTTAAATTAGAACAAATAATTTATAAGTTCTGAGGTAAAGTTTTTAACAAATAAACATACTATCTCTTAATTTGAATAAATAAATAATTTATGTAAATAGTAGAAAATTTAAGAAAATATAAATTTTTAAAACGAAATACTAACCCTAACGACCTAACTAAGAAAGGAGCTCCTTGAATAAACCTAAAATATATCATATAACATACTATCTTCACTTAAAATAAATAAATTACCTAAGGACCATTCTTAATGGAGGGTTCACTACACCGAACGCGTAGTAGGAGAAGATAAATGCAAAACGCGTCGCACGAACCAATCACCAAGGCATATCTGACGAAAAATATGTCACATAGCATATCCCCATAAATAGAACCAAATAGCATAGAAAATTAAACATCACCAATATAAAACCACAAACAGAAAAAAACGAGAAGTCATCGTTCAGACGCCGTACACTTCAAGAGAGAACCGGTCAGGTAATACCAAAATGTTAGTAATCACATACTCAAATACACACTCGTAAGAGAGCAACAACAATTGAGAGATCCGTACAAAACAGCATCCAGAGGCAGACTCCACACGCGAGAAGATAATAATAATAATAATAATAATAATAATAATAATAATAATAATAATAATAATAATAATAATAATAATAATACAGTTACGTAACGGCCAGGAAAAGATAAGGGCAGATAATCAACAATGGCAGACAGAGACGGTTCGAGGAGATAATCCGACTCAACAATGCAAGAATGGCGACATGAACGTTATAAAGCCCTCCATTAACAATGTCCTTGCATTCTACAGAAGCACTACACGTAAAATGAATAATACTGAAATTAACTGCCACCAAATAACCCAAAATATAACTATCTACCTTAAATTACTTTTAATAATTATTATTATTTAGGAAAATTAGTGTCAACAGAGATTGTTCGGTACACAATTCAAAATGCACAGTTACCGAGGAGAACTAACCCGTATTAAAATAATGAAAATAAATAGAACAAGATGTCACAAGAAAATGTAACGTCACACACCAGCAGAATTTACAAGTACGGGCAGCAATAAATCAAATGAAAACACCAGCATGACGGAAACGTCACGAGAAACACACACAAATTTAGCAGAATAAAACTAAGATGAAAAAAATGGGAAACGATCAAAACACACTAAGAGTTCAGCGGACATCACAATGTACATACGACGGCTCCAAAATACAAATCCACATGACGAAAATGAACGAACATAAATTACGCCTCACAAAATATGAACGCCAAACTACGAGGCGCATACAAAATTTAGAAAAGACATATCCACAAATAAAGAGAGGCGGTACTTACAGAAATTAAGAAAATTACATTACCAAATAATCCATAATGAATTAAGCAACCGAACAATCACTATCACCCACAAGGCAACACTACATTTTAAAACAAATACCTCACCATATTCATCTTATACACTAATGCTATACATAGTATTTACAATTCACAATCCCTGAAAGGGATACACAATGTTTTTCACCCAATGCCTCAACTAGGCATGTTCAATACGCCAGCTAGCATGAGAGACCCAGTTCTCAGCGTCATGTTCCACCGAGTTCAAATAGCAGACAAGCAGACAGTCGTTTGCAGAGCGCTCGGCGCAACAGCCGACAGTTCAGAGAGTCAGGCGCTATCTGTCTAACAGCGTTCAAACTCACCACAAGTTCCACTGCGCGCGCATAGATGGCGTTAACGTACACATTTCAGGCAGTTGAATACACTATTATACCAACATAGGAGAGTAAAATGTGCCGTGCATATTGTCCAACAACACATACGAAAAGTCCAAATATATTATGCAGATATATGAAGACGTACACCGTCAGATTTCAAAATTATTCATTCATTAATTTCTGGGAATATTCAAATGTTAACTTAACGATTAAGGGGAAATATCCTAAGGTAATGGATTTTCTGCCACAAATTATTTTGAGCGTTGTTGTATTATTCGACTTTGATTGATTTGCATTAAATGTACTGGGGTTTGTAAAGTGGAAACTTTGGTCATCAACCGATGTAACTTAATTGTGTTTAGCCTTCAGCTTAGAAACTTGGATGGTCTTGGATTCATCAAACTCAGTGACTTAGATTAGGGCCATATACCTCTGTAGCTTCATTTTACTTGCGGTCATCATCCACAATGACTTTAAAGTAACTTAGAATTTAGAGGTCAGTCCATGACATAGTCGCAGGTACGTCGATTCAATTAAGGGTCTATGCCGTACAACCACTGTGTGGCACACACCGATTGGACTGCCTTAATTATGCTCAGAGTCCAGAGTTCGTGTAACGAGGGCTGGACCATAAAGAATCATTATGATGGTACATGCAGTCTCACATGGAAGCTGAATTTATGGATCTCCAGACTTTCTTTTCTTTATTAAATATGAGGCAATGGTTTCTAGTAAGGGTTCCCATCAGGCAGTTAAGTCAAACGCTCAACCAGTAGTCCGCTCCTTTGTGTTAAAATTATTGTGGTGTCAGGTGGACAAGATTGAATCCAAAATATATGTATTTTAAATTATTATTTTCTTACGTAAATTTTCCAATATAAAATACAAATATTTTGTGAATAGACCTTTCATTTGAGTAGATAGATTAGGATTACTGAACCCTACCTCTTACCTCAGCAAGTGACGAAGAACCCGAAACAACCCAAGAGACAGATCTCATGAAAATTGCTGATAGGTAAGGAAGGTAGGTCTACTTCATAGTGGCCCAAGGGTTCAATATTCTGAATGTTTTAGTAGTCTCTTGTTTGAGTTTTATTGAATTTTTCTTCAATTAATTGCAGTGTGTCCATTTGATGCTGTCTTTATATTCTTCTTAAGATTTTGGTTGTTTCTTTTCTCCGTTTTAATAGATTTTAAATATGATATTTCTGGTTTTGGGGGCTGATGTAATAGCCATGCCTGATGTTTTTACTCCACTGTTTCATCACATTCCCTGTTCTACCATTGGTGCTTTTTACGTGGTTTAATTGGAGCAGGTCTTCTGAAATTTGTTTAAGGTTATGTACTGTACCAGTAAAAGAGCTCGATTTTAAGATTTTAATTTTAACGTAACTATGAAATAGTTCTCAGGGCGAAACTGGATAGACACTAGCTAGGGCTTGGTACAGGAGGCAGGGTCCTATCTACAAGAAATATTTTAATCAGATTGAATAAGTGTTTATTCATGAAATGCATATCAAATTTCACATCACCTCATTGTAGATAGGGGTTGTCTTCAACATCGTCTTTTAATGGTCCGGGTCTCCAGCTCACCGGGCCAAACAGGCTGGATCACGTTCCGGAAGATGCCAAATACTCCGTTAAGATGAGGCCGGAACACCCAGGTGTGTCGTGTATGAGTAAGTCTCGAACTTCCGATGGTCTCTGACGATGTTGTAGGTAATCACTCATCACCTAAGTCCAATGTGGCTGATGGACTCAATGTCCACAAAGACTTTGAAAATGTGTTCTTCGTCACTCGCAGAATTTACAAGTCAAAGTTCACAAAGACCTAGAATAATTGGTTTCTCACCACTGGCAAAATCACAAGTCAATGTCCATAAAGACTTTAAAGAATTCGTTCCTTAACACTCGCGAAAATGACAAGTCCATGTTCACAAAGTCTTTGAATAATTTCAGAGTTCACCATTGGTAAAAATTACAATTCACTGTCCATAAAAGACTTTAAAGAATTTTAGAGTTCATCACTGGCAAAAGCTACAAGTCAATGTCCACAAAAGACTTTGAATAATTTTAGAGTTCATCACTGGCAGAAATTACAAGTCACTGTTCATAAAGACTTAGAATAATTTGTTCCTTAACACTCACAGATATTACAAGTCCTGTTCAAAAAGACTTTGAATAATTTTAGAGTTCACACGCGCACAACTGATAAGTCCCATATGGCCGTGATGGTTTAAGTTCCGCATGAAGACTGTAACTACTCGAAGATAGCCTCTGACGACTACGGCAGCGTATAGAGCCAGGCTGAATACTCAGCTGTGACTGACTGATCAGGCTAAAGTGAGCCCTCCTTATATTCGGTTTGGGGGCTTCTACGTCATCATTTAGCGTGATCCCTTGAAGCTGGTTATCTCATGAATCCCTCGACAGATTTACTTGAGATTCACGCTTTGCGGCGTTTATGTGATTCCTTTCAAAATGACATGTCGCTCAAGTCGCTACCACAATTATTAGAGGACTTTTAAAATTTTCTTAATCGAATGTTCGTGAAGGTGTGACGCTTGAATCCAGAACATACCAGGTCAGGCCAGCTACACTTGGCGTGTCAGGCGGGTGATCTATCTTGCCCCTGCCGCCACGTCTCACACACACACACAGCTGTCCTCGACTCGCTCGCTCGCTCGTTCCACCGAATGTAAACAAACCAGGCTTGCTCGGAATATTACGCGTGATGATTAAATGCAATTAACTATCAAAAAATGCGCATGTACAGGCCGTAACCGGTACAGTACTAAGTCTTCAAATTTATGTGTGATTTTTATTTTTTCAGTTGATTTCTGGTCATTTTCATGTTGATTAGCTGGGTAGAATCTATTTTTCTTTTAGTTTTACGGGCTTGCTTTTGTTGTCTCCTCTGGAGACTGAGTTTAATTTTAACTACGCAGTCATCTGAACCTGTGTCTATTTCTCGGAGGACTACTTTTACGTTATAGATCTCTTTGTGGTGGTACTTTCAATGCAGATGTGATCCAGTTGCCATTTTCCTTTAGTGTAGACAGGGCGTTTCCATGGTTTGAGTTTTCCAGGTTTTCTCTTAAAACATGGAGGTTTTGAGTTTAAGTTATGGTTTCTACACAAGTCAAGTAGTGTCTCTCCAATTTTATTTGTTCTCTTATGTGCTAGCCATTTTCTGAGGATGTCACGGTACTTGATAATAATTGTGGTATAATCGCAATATGCTCTTATTTTGGTGGTACGAAGGAAAAACAATTGGATTTTAGGGGTGCGCCAACCACTGAGTTTGAATACAACTGATTTAGACTCTTTAGAATTGCAGTGGAACTTGTTGCTGATATATTTAAATTAATTACAGAAATAACACTCAAATTCAAAACGAAACTGAATTAGCATCATATAATAACTATTCGTATCCTTTGTGACAAAAATACTATTACTGAATTATACAGTTAATTTTAGTGACAACTAAATGAGACACATTCATCAAAGCAAAGACAAACACTGTGTTATGCTGGCTTGCGCGGGCTTGTGAGATCGAAAGACTTGGCTATCGCAAGTATAGTGGCTGCTGCAACATACTGTTAACTGTTGGTTACGACTACTTGTTTACATCAAGTGGCTTGCCTGACTTTGCCGTATGTGGGGTTACGCCAAAAACTTTCTTCCTTTTTGTAGTGAAGGAAGGTGTTGAGCGTTACTACAATCTACCAGAGTGTACGTTATAGTGCTAATTACTTGATTCACACATAACCTGAGTTTGGAAATTCGGGAGAGGTATGCTAATTGGCATGTACACCATCAATATAACATGTTTTTGTTTGGGGAATACTTGGTTTGAAGATGGATAATTACCTTCTAAAAGAGGTCAAGAAATTTTGCTGGAAAATAATTGAGGAGTTGCAGGTAAGAAACCCACAACTCAGAAAATTACAATTGTGGGAAAACGAGAAAAACCGCATATCTTCGTCTCATAAATAGCTATGTTTTGTTTTGTCTAAATACTCTGTAGGCATCAGAGATGTTATCAGAACTGACTGGGTGATACCAAATTATATTCTCTGAGCGTGAAGAAGGAAAATGGATTGGACTAGCGATTTTTTTTTTTTTTTTTGAAGAATTCAATACAGCACCACTAAGATATTGCCTGATGATATTTATATACCATATAAATATTTATTAAATAAAGAGGAGGAAAATGTGATATACAGCATAAAATGACAACTCAAAACATTAATCTTCACATCCATCACTATTGTCATAATTGTCTGTTTCATAGTCACAACTGGTTGTAGGTACATCCACTGATGCAGCTGTGCCAAAGAGGCTTGAATAGTACTTCTTGCTTGCGGTATTTGCAAGGTATTCGGCAAGTTTTAATATGTACTTAGCCACCGCAGGTTTCACTACAGGAGGGGATGTGAAAGCTCCTGGTAAGTTGATTGTGTCAGGAGTTTTGAACTTCGGATCTGTGATGAAGTGACGTCTCCAAGGACCATGGTACGTTTGTCGCAAATATACAGCATTATGTTTGTAGCCACACCGCATGGATTGAACACCTGATACCTGAATGATATTTGGTTTTTTACAAAACAAACTGTCAGTTGCTTTTTTATAATCCTTGAAATCATGTTGGGTGAATATCTCTAAACCAAAAAACAAATAGTAATGAACGCGTTCGGGCCTTCAGAATCCTGTTATCCCAGTCTTTAGGAAGTTCGGCGATGGTAGTCGCCCTGCGTTGAGCAGAAATAAGTGAAAATTCCTGGTCGTTTGGTAGGTAGCTATGATCACAAACGGGTAAAAAGTATGTAACTCTTTTAAAAAGTTTGAGAATGTCCACTACACGGAAGAGGAATTAAACTATTGTTTTATTTTTGTTTTGCCCAGGACAGCCGTCACTTTTTTAAACCAGCTCATCTGTTAACTCGGAGTGTGGGATGCTATTTATGAAATGTAGCAGCTTTGAGATAACCTCATTAGACCATTTGTGTCCATATTAACGTAAAAACTTGGAGAACAGGAGTACAACCTAGAGGAACTCGGGCCGTTGTAAACAAAATTGTAGCTTCTCAGTGGTTTTTTGGGAGTTGAGCAGAGCGCTCTCACAGCACCTGCCTGAAGCACCACTGACTAGTGGTGCTCTCGCTAGCAACAGTCCAGACTTGTGTGTTGTTTGCCGAATCGCTGTATGTTTAGAGGCTAATACAGTACGACTTGAGGTGTTTTTGACAGAATCGGTTGTGTAATCACGTGCGTAATCTTGAACACTACAGGATTTTTTTGACTAGTGGGGCTCTTGCCGGCAACCCCTCAATTTATGTGATGGTCATTTTCTTCCTCCCTTCCAATTTGTACCTACTGCAATGTTGAGCGGCAACTAGAGAATGATGGGAGTAACATTTGTCATTGGCTCTGTTAAGTAAGAAAGGTATTTTCACTTGTGAATTGAAAACTACAGTGTGTTAGGAATGTGTGTCACCAGTGACCTTGTTTGGCGGTGATACTGCTTGCGTTGGCAATGCTCAAGCCAAGCCAAGCCAAGCGGGATGCAATACTATTAAAGTGAAGGTTGGGGAAGGTGGTCAGTAGTGTGCAAGCTTAAGATGCTTACTACAGAGGAGCGAATGTGTTTAGTGGAGTGGGTTTTCTGGTAAGGTAACAAATACACGGATGCAGTGAAGAGAGCATGTTTCCTGACTCATTCTATACTATATCGAGGTGCTAGGCAATTAATAAGTAAATGTCGTAGCTGAGGTGGATTTTCCTTGCTCCATAGAGGAATAGACCACCAATTTAACTGTGCACTCAGATAGGCTGCACTGCTTGCTGTACAGAGTCATTTCTATCCTACAATAGAGCCCATTTTCATTATGAGACAACTAATGGAAAAGCAATGGGAGTATGGGAATGATATGGTGGTGACAATCATTGGCACTGAAAAGGCATATGATAGTGTCCATAGGACTAAAGTTTGGGACAGTCTGGTGGAAAAAATAATTGGGCAGGGATTAATAAAAATGATCATAGCAATGTACAAGGAATGTTGTAGTTGCGTGCAAACACAGAGAAGTGTTCTATCGCCAATCCTGTTTACAATAGTAATGGGGGACATCATGAGAACAGCAGAAGCAGCATATGGAGGAAGAGAAATGCACATGTTATTTGCAGATCATATAGTGATTTGGAGAGAAGAGGACATGAATGTTCAAGAACAGTTGGATGTGGTGAATGGGAAGATAGAAGAATGTGGATTGAAAATAAGTGTTATGACTAAAGGGGGGAAAGAAGGGAATGGTCAGATTAGACTTGCAGACAAACCCTTGGAAGTAGTGGAGACGTTCAAATACCTGGGGAGTGAATTAATGGAGAATGCTCCACTGGATGCTGCTGAAATTAGTAAGAGGATTCAAGCTGGAAGCTGTTTCTATCATAGGGTAAGAAACATGTTATGGGACAAAGATGTGCCAATGGAAGCAAAGGAAACTATGGACAAGATGTATTACGTACCCATAACAAATTGCGGAGCAGAAACTTGGACAATGACAAAGAGGGTTGAGAGTCGAATACAGGCAGCCGAAATGAAGTTCTTGAGGAGTATGGTACAGAAGAGTAGAAGAGACAAATTAAGGAATGAGGAAGTCCAGGAAGAAATTGAAGTGGGAAAAAGGAACGATAGAATAGTGTAGAGCCGACTGAGAATGTTTGGGCACATAAAGCGAATGAGCGATGAAAGAATGCCAAAAGAAGGTGATGGAAATGTAAATGCAAGGAAGGAGAGACCGCGGACGACCACGATTGAAATGGAAAAACTCAATTCAGTGCAGAATTAGAGAAAGAAATCTGGAATGGGACACAGTGTTGGAGGAGGAGTGATAGAAAGACCGAAGAAAGTGGAGAGGAACCATATTTGCCCCTACTCGGCTACAGCTGGATAATGGGAAATGATGATGATGATGATGATGATGATGTATTACCTGATGTTGAGGCCCAAGCAGGACAACTCACTTCACGACCATAGAGCTTGTTTTCTCTAGTTTAAGAACTTGTCCCCTTGTTATTAACCTGTCTAGGGCCTATTTTTTTTTACCAAGCTGCCGCGATGGGCTTTGCTGGCATGAATACGTTTCATTCCTTAGTCATTCTGCTCCACTTCTCATACGTGTAAGGGTGAGAATTATAGTAGTGTAGGCTATTAGTGTTAAACTATATATTTGACTTTCTGTTAGAGATGTTAATGTGCTGTGATGACGTTTCACTGTGGAAATGTTCATTCTGCGAGTTTGGCTGTAGTTTGAGCACTGGGGACTGCAATGATTCCATAAAATTAGCAATAGGTATTCGGTTTGTCCTGTGAAGTTTAATATGAACGTACAGAACAAATATTGGACTTTAAATCTATTTTCCTATGTTAGCATATTATAAAGGGAATGCTTTTCTTTTATATGCTATTTGTACGGGGCGTTGACCCTTGTGGATCTTCTCCCCCCCCCCCCCACCTGGAACCATATGATATGAACCTGCGTGTAAAGTGGAATGGCGGAAGTGTAGAGTGTTGTATGTCAGGAAAGGAACATTAAATACGACACAAACACCCAGTCCCCAGGCCAGGGATATTAATCTTTACAATTAAAAGCCCCTGACCCGGCCGGAATCTAACCCGGGCCCGCTGGGTGTCAGGCGGACGCGTCGCCCCCTACACCGCACCGCGGGGCCGGACAAGGAAATGTTACATTTGAAAGTGTATTTTGTGCAGTAGGTATATCCCGCAAAAATTGTAAAGATTCACTTATTACAGTCATGACATGCAGTAGAACCTCGATCCTCTGGACTCAACAGGACCGGAGTTGGACCAGACTTAACGAAAATTAAAATTATAATAAAGTAATGGGTAAAATGCCATTGCCCTTTGTCTTTGCGGAAATAATAGCTGAGCCACTGCAAACAGTTTAAGCTTACTACAAATAATAAACAATTTATGAAATAGTACATATGTTACTGTATGTGAATAACTTGGTAATTACTTAATCACTTAAACACTAATTTAAACAAGTTATGTACTAGTATACACTCATGCTCATAAAAACCAGAACACCTTGAAAGACTAGAGAGAGGAAGTTAATATTCCCAGAACATGTGCACTAGTATGTTCTGAAGAAATTATTAGCATTTGAACCATGTCGGCCCTCAGATTCAAGGTCCACATCGATATCTCGGCGCACCACCACCGACTGGTAAAATGTTCCTGCGACTTTCATTGTCATTATAAACCGAAGGTCATGGATCAGTGTGACTTGCAGGATACCTAGCAAATGTATGCGAGAACCGTACCGTCAAATGAGTGAGTTTGACAGAGGGCGCATTATTGGCATGAGAGAACGTGATGCATCGGTCCGAGAAATTGCTACTCGTGTGGGATGAAGTGTGTTGGCAGTGCAACGGGTGTGTACATAATGTTCGCAGAAGGCCGTAGAATACGACGAGATGGGTCTGGTCGCATCACTCAGACACCCCCTCCCCCCGAGAAGATTGAAACCTCATTCGAATGGCATTGCAAGACAGACCTGCTTCCTCCTCGGCTTTGGCGTGAAAGTGGAAAAGTGTAACACATCGTACACTACCAGGAGTGACAGTCCGTCGCCGTTTATTATGATCTGGGTTACCGGCGCGTCGTCCACTTCTCCGCCTACCTTTCACAAATGTGCATAATCATGCTAGACTGCAATGGTGTATGGAACGACATCACTGGGAACAGGAATGGCAGCAGATAGTGTTTTCGGACGAATCCAGGTTCTGTTTGTTTGAAAATGATGGCCGCATTTTGGTTCGCCGCAGAAGACAGGGGGACAGGCATTACATTGACTGCATTCGCACAAGACATACAGCGCCAACTCAAGGCCTTATGGTGTGGGGTGCTATTGGGTACAACCACAAATCACACTTAGTGCGTGTCCAGGGACACAAATGGTCATTTATCCTAGATGACGAAAGTTTTAAAATTAAATAGATATTTATGGAAGAGTATGCTCGAATTGTCATTACCACAGACATAAATGACTTTATTCCGTTCGGTCACCATGTATATACATATATATGTGGATATATTTGATGCAGTGCGACCGTTCAGTCACTATGTGCATTGAGATGTAATCTTCCGTCTCACTACTGAGTAACTTGGCCCGACATCTGGCGGTTTTACCGGCAAAATACCAGGAATTTCTCCTCTGCGTAGTTGCTGTTTATGACGTCAGCAAACAGTGCGTCATCTGAATGCAAATTTCTGCTATAATACGTGAGTACTGAAGTTCATACAACATTACATTCCAAAGAAAATAGATTAATATGCTAATAAATGTGAAATAAACTGCAGATAATTAGTTTATATCACTCTGAGATTTTTATAAAGTGGGATGTACATTCTAATGTACACTGTGCCTCAAAGGTTACATAACAAAATATTATGTTATAGGTTATGTTTCGTATATACCATCGATTAATTAATATTACTTGTTAAAGGCTGAGATTACATGACGACATGCCTAGAAGGCGTGAGGCTTTAGGAGCAGGTGATATTCTGTCCCTCATTGAATCTGGGAATACATCTGAACTAGAAATGTTGTCGGATGATGATGAATTTGACCACGAGGATCAGAAATTGGATTATAAGTCAGGTACAATAAGTGCTTGTGAATTAAACTGTGATGTAATATAACTTTTATATAAAATGCTTCATATTAATTGTTGTGCATTGCAGTTCCAGATTCAAGTGATGACAAATCTGATAATGAACGAGGATTTACAGATGTTCAGCCCAATGATGACTTCTACCACTACAGTTTCAGTCCAGTGAATCAACAGCAACAGGACACGAACAAGAAAGCACGCCACCAACATCAGAGACAGGTCTTGATATATACAACTGGACAAAGAAAGAAGACATAAAATGGATTGAGAATTCTGTATTTGAAACTCCTCCAGTTTAGTGGCATGTACCATTGCTCAGTGATATCAATAGTCTTCAATCTCCAGTGGAATATTCTATCATGTTCATACCTGGCAATATGTTTGAAACTGGATCTCAAATGACAATCCTACATGCAATGCGAAACAATACACACTTTTCACCAACAAATCCTGAAGAAATTCAAGCTCATGTGGGTTTACACATTGCCATGGGTAACTTGAACTATCCTAGAATTAGAATGTATGGAATGGAAAGCTGGGTATACCTCTAATTTATGAGAATATGGACCTAAATACATTTTTTAAATTGCGGCACAACCTATATTTTGTGGACACACAGCCAAAACATGCAAATGACTCTGATAGGTTTTGGAAAGTCCGGCCCCTTTATGATGCCATTAGGTCAAAGTGTTTGACAGTTCCCTTAGAAACTAAACTCTGCGTTGATGAACAGACCATCCAATTTAGAAGCCAGTTAAATGTTAAATTGTATATAAGGAACAAGCCCACACCATGGGGAATAAAAACTTTGCTTTGTGTGGTGAAAGTGGAATTATGTATGATTTATTACTTTATCAGGGTTCTACAACTGAAAAGGTGGGATCATAAAACAAAACAGTACATTAATGTTTCAATCCCAGAAGTGATACAGCTATACAATCAAAGCATGGGGGAGTGGATAAATGTAATTTCCCTCTGAGCATTTTCAGGACCTTTATACGAACAAGAAAGTGGACACTTAGGATGATTACGCGTGATCTTGATATGGCTTGCACCAACAGCTGGTTGGAATATAAAAGGGATGGCAAAGTATTTGGCGTACCAGGAAAGAACGTTCTGGACCTGGTTCACTTCAGGCAACACATAGGTGAATCTTTGATCCTCTCTCAAAAAGTGCAGACTAAAACGAAGGGATGTCCAAGTGCCAATGCAGAACGTGATGTACGAGAAGTGAAGAGACACAAGCAAGCTGAGCAGCACCCAATCAACGAAGCACGCTTGGATCAAATTAACCACATACGAGGGTTCGATGACAAAAAATTTGCATCAAGATGAAAGGCTTTAGAATGCAACAACAGAACACACTTCTTGTGCCTAAAATGTCATATTCACCTTTACATAAAGAGGGAACGCAATTGTTTCCAGAGTTATCTTACTCCATAAATCTGTAGAGGAAGAAAGTTTTTCATTACCTCAGGCCCTGTTTCTGCACTATTGACTAGTATCTCCGGATAACTAGAAGGCAATTCTAGGCTCTGAATTGCCAATACCAAACTTTTGTGTTACTTCTTGGCCATTTTTCAGAAATGTTCTTTCTTTTTTCTTTTGTGGTAGATTTTTAGTAATATTATTTTGGTACATTCTTATTTAGAATATTTGTTATATTGTTTTGGGACTTACTTTATACCTAATTTACATACTATTTACTTGTATAGATTGAATAAAACTGTATAAATAATATTAACTGTGTCTTGTACTCTGCAACCTTCGAGTCACAATGTACATTACAATGCACATTAAACATCTCTAAAACTGCTCGACCTAGGTGTTCCAAGCTCAGATATAATTAATCACAACTTTTCATTTAGAAAGTGTACAACATTTTAGAATTTTTTGTCGATTAGAAAAAATGCGTGACCGAAAGTGTGGAAGATCCTGGCGATGGAATTATATATTGTGAAATTCACGTTGTCACAGCACTACCGACATGAGTGCGGAATGAGGTTAATAAATTGTTATTGGTGACGTAATTCCCCTCTTAATTATTACAGGGACAGATAAAGGTTCACCTACTCTAATTCTCTGAGTTCTATTTTGTAGAAATATATCCACCCATTCAGTCATTCTTTTTTCATGACCAATCGCACTCAATTTTGCCAGTAGTCTACCATGATCTACCCTAAATATGCCTTAGATAGGTCAATCGCGATACCGTCCATTTGACTCCGCTGAATACAGCGCTGAAATACGTGTATTACTGTTCTGTTTTTGTTTATTCGAGCATTCTATACTAGTCCATTATATTCTGTTCGATTCGTGCGACCCCGCGGCTTCTCGAAAGGTTTTGCTCCTAGATAACCAGGAAAAGCGAACATAAAGGCCGTGAACTTGAAGAAAGTGCAGGAAGAGATTCCTACGGCTTGGAACGAGTGTATACGTGCAGTGTAGTAATACAACGCGTATACCACGTGTATTAGCAAGAAAAATATGCCAACTATCCAAGTGTTAAACAACCGTATAATAATTTTTTATTAGTAAGCCTGTCCGTGTGTAGGCTTACGTGGCAGAGATTATAAATAATGAATTTGGTTTCTTCGACCACGAAAGCTGACTGTTAATACTGAGTGGCTCAGACGATTAAGGCGCTGGCTTCTAACCCCAACTTGGCAGATTCGATCCTGGCTCAGTCCGGTGGTATTTAAAGGTGCTCAAATACGACAGCCTCGTGTCGGTAGTTTTGCTGGCACGCAAAAGAACTCCTGCGGGACTAAATTCCGGCACCTCAGCGTTTCCGAAGACCGTAAAAGAAGTTAGTGAGACGTAAAGCAAATAACATTAAATTATAAATAATGAAACTCAATAATGATTTTGGTTTGTTCGACCACAAAACTTGACTCTTAATACTAATAGAAGTAATGAAACTCAATAATGATTTTGGTTTGTTCGACCACGAAAGTTGGCTGTTAATACTAATAGAAGTAATGAAACTCAATAGTGATTTTGGTTTGTTCGACCACGAAAGTTGGCTGTTAATACTAATAGAAGTAATGAAACTCAATAGTGATTTTGGTTTGTTCGACCACGAAAGTTGGCTGTTAAAACTAATAGAAGTAATGAAACTCAATAGTGATTTTGGTTTGTTCGACCACGAAAGTTGGCTGTTAATACTAATAGAAGTAATGAAACTCAATAGTGATTTTGGTTTGTTCGACCACGAAAGTTGGCTGTTAATACTAACAGAAGTAATGAAACCCAGTATTGATTTTTGTTTTGTCTGAATCCTTGGATGAATGGTCAGCGTTGTGGCCTTTGGTTCAGAGGGCCCCGGATTCGATTCACATCCGGATCGGGATTTCTAATCGCGTCTAATTAATTATTTGGGCTCAGGGACTGGATGTTTGTGTTTGTTCCAACACTTTCCTCCATTTATTCAGACAACACACTATACTACGAATGACCACAAAAAATGCGACAGACCTCGGTTCTTTAGGTGCTGAAACGTTATTTTAGGTGTCTAAAATAGACAGTCAAATATGAAAAATTAGATTCTAAAATATTTTTAAGGCTGCTTCAATTTCAGTTTTAACCGATTTAGGGTTTCAAATACGAATTATAGGAACATAGATAAATATAGAATTTAACGTCAGTGTAGGTCCTTCTTTCTTGTAATTGACATCTAAACAACTTCCGCATTTCATTACCCATTGACCACACGTACAACGAAAGAAGACAACATATTAAAATCCAACCTATGAGTGCAACCTGTAGGTAATTGTTTACTTTCGAATTATATAATTTATCTAAGATAAGAATACTTGTTGACAACCAAATTTTAAACCTAATGTGATGTGTGTGTACAGTAATATTTTACAATATCGGAATTTACTTACTCTGTTTTGCGTCGAGGAAAGCGGAAGAAATATTTCTACAGCTTCACAAATTCAAAGTTACTATAGCGAAAACCTTACCAGCCATGTTTCAATGTTCGTCTCATTGTACTTCCAAAAACTTTTGTCCCCGGATAACTTGCATTTTCACGAAAATCTTCTTCTTAACACAAATTAAAGAACAAAATTTCATAAAAAGTAAGCTGATCGGTGTCACTACTATTCTGTCTTCTAGGCCGGACCGCTAGGTGCCCTGGCAATCAACGTATTGCGATATCTTGCCAAGTGTCACGCATTTTCTATAGCGCATTTCTTTGGGCCATATTGATCCGGGCCCGCTGCTCAAAGGTCTATTCCCAGATCTGACGGATGTCGTAGGTACGCCATCCTACTCAAAACCTAACGCTTGTAAAACCTTCAATTATTAGTTTAATATATTTTAATCATTCTCATTAAATACTAAGTTCGACTACACCCTGTAAATATTTATTGTAAATTTGTATAATCTCAAATACGTATTGTGAATACGCCTAAGCTCAAAACCTGTGTAGTCGAAAACTGTAGAATATATGTAATATTTTTATATTGGTTATAATCCACTATCATTATGATACATATGGAGGTTTCTGAAACCTTACTGTAATGATTTATTATCTAGATATATGTAGAAACTTTAGGAATGTTATAGATTTCTCCACATGTATTTGCAAACCGTAATTGAACGTTCGAGTTTAATCTACTCCAATCGAGAGGCCGGCCGACCGAGTGTTCCTTGTATGTTTGGATATGTTCCACTTAGAGTGTTGCAAGAACATTTACAATAATGGCGATATTTCTAGACTGTTTGTCGAACTGCATCGAGCTGACAGGTCAAGTGGCCAGTGAGAGTGTAGAATATGGGGTAGAGTGAGTGTTACAGTGGGCTGAGGGTTTGGTTGATATCTGAACTTGTCAGTATCGACTTGAGTGAGAGTGTAGTCCGTCTTACCTTGCGATGGTAAAGTGAATGATGAATGTGAGGACTTGTTGATATCTGTACTTCACAGTAAATTGCTTCAGTGTGTTTCCCTTAATAGTGTAGTGTTGTGCATAATTGTTTAAAACTGTGTGCTGTTAAGGCGTGACGGAAACAAAAGTGGTTTTATGCAAGGAAGTGAACGTATCTCGTGTGATATTTATTTACGCTAAAATGAAATCGTATTGAGAATGATATCGTCGCTTCACCGGTAAAACGTTGTATCCCACAATACTCTTCCTATCCATTATTCTCCTTAAGACTGGTCACGCCTCCCAGCCACATATGGATATTTAGTCCATCAGAACAATGTCCGTTGTGTTCGTTTTCCTATGTCGACGATTAAACGAAAATGAACTTTACATGCATTGTACACTAGGAGTGCGTAAATACGTAATGCAAACGTACATTCCTACAGTACGGTACTGTAAGGTTCATTTTCCTTTACACATGGCATAGGAAAATGAACACAACAAAATTTGTTCTGATGGACTGCATATCCATACGTGACTGGGAGGCGTGACCAGTCTTAAGGAGAATAATTGATAGGAAGAGCTTTGTGGAATACAACCTTTTACCGGTCGAGCGACGATATGGAATTCAGGAACTATGACGGTGGCATCGGCGAAAATCACCAAATGACGACGACTGGGATGGAGCCGTCGGGCTGTGGCGATAAAGTCCGGGTTGAGTAGTCATCGAACCCTGCAAGGATATGTTCAGCGAAGAATCGTGTCCCTGCCTCGCCGTGAGAGGTAGCCTGCTGCCTGCTGAAGGTGATGTGTCGTCAACTGAGGCAGCACGCGCGCGTTGCTCTGTTGAATGGTGAAGAGAGATCTTCTGAGCGGAAATATCGGTAAATGAGGATGTGGGTCGGGTGCACTACCGACTTGGAGATGCCCAACTTGACCGACGTTACAGGAGGCACAGCTTTTTGACCTACGAATTTGTCCTTCATTTTCCGTGCAGGCTTCTTTTAAAGTGTTGATTTACATGCGATAGGGTTGGAAAACTGTGCCCGCATGAATATTTCTGTGTGCTGCGGAGAAGGGTTCAACAGTCAGATCAAGGAAGTGAAGGTCATTACCACCAGATCACAGCACAGTGGCGTGCGTTCCCTTCTGCAAGAAGGTAGGCTCTGCACGTTTCCGTGCTACTTAGGTACTGTTCAAATATTACCTAACCATATTTGCAGTATTCATGTTGAAATATTTTGGGATTATGCCGTGTAATAAACTATATAAACACACTCAACGCCCGTTTCGAAAGGTACCGCGCCTTTCTTCATCAGGAGAAAACAGAAAACGGAAACATGACCCATCAATTGTTGCTAAGAGAAAACAACAAAGAAAATAAAATTGCGTCATTTAGCCCCATGCTAGGGACAACACTGATGCGTCGTGTTTCCGTTTTCTGCTGATGAAGAAAGGCGCGTTGAGTGTGTTTATATAGTTCACTAGCTGATGTACCCGTGCTTCGCTACGGAATTCTACATTGTATACGGAATTCCAGTGTTCACGTTGAAAGCAAGATTGTATTAAATTGCATAGCTCTTAGCGTTACCCTAGAAACGCGACGGGGAAGTCACCAAATGTCTTTTCTCATATGAAGACTGAGTTAGGGAATTTTCACTGTAATGGTAGACCCGCTTGCATACCATCAGTCACGATCAGGTTGGGGAGTTTTCATTATATTTAATATATATATATTTATTGAACTGAACATAACAGACTTTCGCCCAGTTACAATGTTCCAATAAAATAAACACTCACAGACTATTTATAGCTAGACACTAACTACTTACTACTTAACTACTTCTAAATCTACTTTGTAGCATCTTGCACATGGGCGGATCGCCAGCTCCACATGCAACACACCACCTAACTAAACTAACTACTTTACTACATGAATATATACTAAATCTATCCTAAATCTGTCTGGCCGCGACATCACCCCTGGTGAGGAACTGCTACCACCCTTCCCTGGGATGTCACGACCAGACATGTCTCATGAGGCTCGGAAACCGATACCTCATAGACCCTTTAAGCTGTCAATGTTATTTCTTCACCACTCCTTCCTGTAACAACCCACATGTGTGCGGATTGCCTAGCTCTACATGTAGGCTGTCACACCTGAATTTCACTGCCGAGACGGATTCCATAACTCGGCTCATCTTTCACTGTCTCATTGACAACTTACTTCCTCTAACCTAACACTATTCACTACTTTACAAGTGCAGACGTACCGAATCAACACTTTAGCTTGAGATAGGTCAGGCCTATCTCCCCCTCTTCCAACTCTACTGTACGTCAGAAGCCAAAAACAAACAAACTAACAAAACCAAACTAAAATAAAACCAAAAAAATAAAACGGGCAGACAAACAACCAACAACCTCATTAGAAGGTATACAGTACGGCTTACATATCAATGAATTGAATCTACTAATTAGAAATATACAATACCTAAGGAACAGAGAAACAAAACTGAACAAATATAAAAAACGAAACATAATACTAAACTTATAATTATTGTCGCCCTTACTTATTAGTGAGTTATACTATATAATGTTCAATATCTATGAATAAATCGAATATATTAATTCCACACGAAAGATTGAAAACAATGAACGGACATCACCCCCTCCCCCCCATCCAAGGATGGCCACCAATACGGGGGAGAGGCCGTCTGATCATCGCATCCATCACTATCACATGTCACTGGTTCTGTTCAGTTTCGAACTGTCACTTACTTGTAACTTGTACCATATTCAGTTATAATCTACTACCACAGACATATTCATTAATAGTTACTTACATATATCTTTGAACGTAGCTACATGTAATTATCTCTGTTTTCTTTACATTTTTTCCCAAATACCTCTCATAATATTAAATAATTTGGCTATCTTTCCCGGTTTCTTCCATTCTCTGCTCAATAGACTAGAGAGTGTGTACAGTTCATTTTCATTTAGAATTTTGTCCAATTCTTTCCTTTCTATGTATTTCTCTCTAATGTTTCTTGTTTCTTTGCAGTCCTTAATCAAATGAGCTACTTCCATATTTGAATTACATAAAATACATTTATTTTCGTCGTTTTTTTCTCTTAAAGCTTTATTTTTATACACTCCCATCAGCCACCAGATTATTCATCTCATTACCCTTTTTGTTAACATTTGTGTCCTTATTGTCATATTCTCACTTACTTTACAAAATTCTATTAGTGTTCTCTTACTATTGCATTCTATCCTAATTGTTTGTCTTTCTATATCTTTCACTCTTTGAACTACTTTCTTATGCAACCTCCTGTCATCCCTTTCAATATTAATCACCCAGTATGATCCCATTCATATGTACTCTAGAAGCTTCTTCACCCCATCCACCCAATAGCCTTCGTTTAAATGCTTCATTTGGTGATGGTAGGCTAAGCCTAATATTTCACCACCTCCCCCAGTCTTTAATCTCAACCAATACTTTAATATTCGCTTAGCAATCTCAGCTCGCATACTCACCCCTTCACACATCATTCTTACTCCACTGTTTGCAGTACAGTTAGGTAGTCCCATAATTATTTTGGCAAATTTGCTAACGATTACATCTAAAGCTACAATTCCCTGATCTACTCCCCAAATTTCTGATCCATACAGTACTTTAGCTTTAACTATTGCATTAAATATGTTTTCCTGGATTTTGTATTCTACGTTAGGCATCCTTTTATCAAATATTTTGCTACTAGCCAAGACACTTATTCCCCTCATTTTTGATCTTTGTATTTGGTCAGACCAGTTTCCATTACTACTTATAATCGTCCCTAAGTATTCGATTTTTTTTACCACTTCTAACTTTGTCCTACCCATCCACCACTGTTCACTATTAGAATGATTAACACCCCTTTTACAGACCATTACTCTGGTTTTCTGTGGGTTAACCTTTGAATTCCACTCTTTGCAGTAGTTCTCTACCCCATTAATACTATTTTGCATCTTGCTGGGTGTTAATGCAAGTAGAATGATATCGTCCGCAAAGATTAGGCCTGGAATATCTTGGCACTCAAGACATGGGGAAGCTCCTTTTTCAAATTCTTTCGAGTGGAAAATCTCGTTAATAAACAATAAAAATAATATAGGGGACAGTTTACACCCTTATTTAAGGCCCACTTTAGAAGTTATTTCTCCCACTACTAAACCATTCTTAACTTTGACTGAACATTTAAATTCCGAATATATATTATCAATTGCTCTTATAATTTTAGCTGATACTCCGATCTGCCCCAACTTATGGGCAACAGCTTTTCTACTCACCGAATCAAAAGCCTTTTCTAAATCAATTACGGTAATGTACAACTTGCCTCTTTTCTTTCTGATATATTTATCTAATATTGTTTTAACTACCATTATATTGTCACTAGTCCTCATTCCCTTTCTGAATCCTGCTTGTAATCTCGACAGGATCGAGTACTCCTCTGCCCAATTCATTAATCTTTTTGCCAATATCCCTGTGTATATCTTGCTTAAAGAATCTAGCAACGTAATCCCTCTATAGTTACTTGGGTTAGATCTCTCTCCACGATTCTTGTATACAGGACAGATGGTACCTTCTTGCCATGATTTAGGGAATCTTGCTCCCTCGAAGATCTTGTTAAATATTTTGACTATACTAGCTAGGATAAAGCTATTTTTGCTTGCTTCCTTCCAGAATTCATTGTTTATTCCTGAAATTGCTCCTGCTTTCCCTTTCCTCCCTTTCTCTAATATTTCTTTCACTTCAGCGGCTGAAATTTCCTTATCTAAATCGGGCAGGGAGCACCGCAATCCTCTCGAGATTCCCCTCTTCTGAACATCCTGTTTCCAACTATCTTCACCACTTAATAATTTACTAAAGTAATTTATCCATTCTCTATGGCTTATATTTACTGGTAAGCATCTCTGACTATTTCCCTAATCTTATCTATGTCCTCCCAGCTCAATGAACCCGTTGGTCCAGGGTTCATTTCTATGCCTCCTATTATCAGAAGAATTGCCACCACTGCTGCTACCATCATAGTTCCCTGAAGCCCAGATTTTCGTAAATGCACCTTATCACTTGGCGTACACACACAATTCACTCGCCCGTGCCATCGACCTATGGCCGCGCGATATTACTCTATAGCAATATTCATACTTCTCACTCAGCACTCACTGCACAATACAACCTATCGCTTCGCTAGCTCGATTACCGAGTTTTTATAATGGTAGACATCCTCCACCTGCCTTTTTGCATCCCCAGAAAGACTGTCTTAGTGATTTTCCCAACTGAAATGAACATGCATTACAATGATGTCAGTAGGAATGGCGCAATTAAAAGCAATGCTTTCGTATGAAACGCTCGATCAAATGAGACACCGCACATTTTCAAACTTTTAACGAACAGGACTACACTCCCGATCTAACAGTCCAAAGTTCCAGAGCTGTCATGACCAAGCTGCGGACAGCCGGGATTCGTGAACAATCTTCGTCTTTCTTCGGCGGGGAGAGGGTCGAATAGTGGAGACTCTCAGGGCAAAAACTATGCCCTTTTACTAATCTTTTTCCTAGGAGTACCCGATGAGTCGGAAAATATCAATTCACTAACTACACTGGTGGCGGAAAAATCTATCGGACTTCAAGGCAAACTTTTCCTCCAAGCCAGAGGAGAACCACCTCTTTACTGATAATTTGGAATGAAATTAATGTAGAATTTCATAAAAGTGAAGAGGAAGAAGTTTTTCCTAAGAAACAGCTCTTTTCAGGGTTGAATTTTGAGCTAAGTAGTGAATTGTGGAGCTATAATTTGGAACAGGCCTAAATTGTTATTCTAGACCAGGACATACTACTACTACTACTACTACTTCTACTACTAGAAAGTGAGCCTCTGCTTAAGTATGCGCACTGCTCATTCTAAACAGCGCGTTAGAGTAGGGATCGAATAACTAGAATACTATGAAGAACCAGTGTGTTACATACCAGCTATATCAGAAAAAGTATGAACCAGAGGAGTGGCATGCTAAAGAAGAAAGTTTTCTATCTCCCCGGCAATTTCCCGCCAGTGTTCAGTCAGGCTATTTTACTCGGTACGTAGCAGTAATCCCATCTATCGGAGTTGAGAGGCAGCATAAGAGACAAAATAACATCACAACAAACAATGGTCATTTTAATGTTATTGTTGCTCAATGTTATGCGCTTTCGGTAGTGTTGGCCTTCACATTTAGTTTTCTTCCGACTCTGAAATACCACTCCTATCATAGTCGGTACGGTAAAACTGAATAAAACATAAATGAACTGAAATTGTATTCTCTGAAACTTTTGTTATGTAGTACTTTTCGATAGGACCAAAAACATAGATATTTAAAAATTAAATTTTAGGCGCCTTCCCCTAAACTACAATTTCACCCAGGGTGAATAACATTGTTTATAGCTTATATTGTAGTTTCTTATTCCCAGACTCTATATACCGATATTCATTAAATTATGTTAACCCATTTTCTCGTGGCTCGGCGTTGATATGGACTTAGCAACAAATATACAAATTCATTAATATCTGTGTTATCATAGCCGGTACGGTAAAAATGTATAAGACATAAATGCTCGGAAATGTAATTCTATATAACTTTTGTTATGTAGTATTTACCGATACGACCACTAATAATATAAATATTCGAGAATTAAATTTTAGGCCTTTCCCTAAACTACCATCTCATTCAACGTGAATAAACTTATTTACAGCTTATATTATACTGGCTCATTCTCCGACTGTGTATACCAGTTTTCAATAAGATAGGACCACTAATAACGTAAATATTTAAGAATTGAATTTTAGGCCTTCCCCTAAACTATCATTTGACTCAGCGTGAATAAAATTATTTTTAGCCTAGATTGTATCGACTTACTCTCCGACTTCTCGCACCAATTTTTATGAAGATAGAACCACTAATAACATAAATATTTGAAAATTAAATGTTAGGCGTTCCCCTAAACTACCATTTCTATCAGCACGTATAAAATTATTTATAGCCTAGATTGTAGCGACTTATTTCCCGACTTTGCATACCGATTTTCATTAAATTCTCTTTAGCCGTTTTCTAGTGATGCGTGTACAGACAGACAGACAGACAGACAGACAGACAGACAGACAGACAGACAGACAGACAGACAGACAGACAGACAGGCAGACAGACAGAAATTACGGAAAAGTAAAAAGTGCACATCCTTGTTACTATGGACATGATCGATGCAGAAATATCATTCTTTTCAAATTCTGAGCAATGTACAGACTTTTATTTTATATATATAGATTACACGGCACATTCCCAAAATATTACATCATGAATAGTTACACGGACCGTGATAATATTTGTAGTATCTTACCCCTTCCCCTATAACCAAGATTAAATTTTTGTCGCCTGACCCTTTTCTGCTTACTAAAGATTTATTTAATTTCTTTACGTTACTTCACCGGCCAAACTCTTAGTTGAATACTTGATTTCACAGTCCACTTTGAAGTAGACATGTATAGGTATTAATTTAAATACCAGAGCCTCCGTAGCTCAGGCGGCAGCGCGCCAGCATCTCACCACTGGGTTCCGTGGTTCTAATCCCCGTCACTACATGTGACATTTGTACTGGACAAGGAGGAGGCGGGACAGGTTTTCCTCCGGATACTCCGGTTTTCCCTGTCACCATTAATTACAGCAACACTCTCCAATAGCATTTCATTTCATTTCACCTGTCAGTTATTAATCATTGCCCTAGAGAAGTACGACAGGCTTCAGCAGCCGGTACAATTCGTATCATCGTCGCTAGATGGGGGATTCATTCATTCTATTCCTGACCGGGTCAAATATCTGAAAACAGACTGTAGATTCTCATTTTCAACAGAAAATACCATTGTAAAATAAATGAAAACAACTGCAGTCCCTTCACTATTGTTATTTCGTCTCGGTGTTTTCCAAATTCGTACGTTTCTCATCGCCAGATGTTTCATTCCAGGCTTGTGTCAATATCATACACCTTTCAATGTCATATGTTATATACACATGTTATGAGACCCTCTTAGACTGATTCCGGTGGTTCGGTCAGCTTCCGCTTCGAGCGCTAGCGCTGTACCACGATCGGGGTGCCATCTGATGACGAATTAACGTACCATTTCCACTTCTATTATAACGTCCAAATTTCAAAAAGTCATTGTTTAAGAAGCCTTTCCCGTGGGCAGTCGAGATTTTCTTCTGATGACCCAAAGCACAGTTCCCTGCGAAACGTAAAGAATTTCACCTTATTTTCTTGACACGGCATAAGCCCAAAAGGCTATACAGTATAATTATATCAAAGTGAGCAATGTTATCCGTTTATTGTTTAATAATTGGAAGTCATCAGTTTTATCCGTCTCTCACAAGCAAAGTTTGACCGTTGAAAATGTACGTAATATTCACCGGTCTCTCAAAATATCTTCAACACATTAATCATTTAATATAATTAATGGCTTCTGACATCAAACAGGGTCATGTCGATTTTGGTAGCTAATGAGTAAAATAAACAATTACTTCATTTACTTGAAGGACAACTCCATTATGCGTTCTTGTTTGGGAAACGCCCGTATGACATCGCTCTGGAACGTTGGTGATCTTTGGATTTCTCTCAACTTCTTCTCAATGGACATCAGTACAAGGTTGTTAAATTTTTGTCTTTGTATTGACCTTTGGAATGATTTGATTCGTTTGAGTGCAGAAAATGACTTGACAACCGAAGCAAATTTGCTTGTTATGGTCAGAGGATGTAATGTAAATTTATAGAATTCAGTAAATACGTGAGTTGTTTTGATTTCAAATGTATTGGCCAGTTTGAAATGGGTATTTTCTACAAAACTCCTTCGCTGAATATTAGACTCTCGGTACATTTTTGAGTCGAACTACAGTACTTGTATCAAACATTCAATCGTGTTTCATTTTCAGCTCATCCAGAGTGGAATTAGGTACATTTAATTAGCGAACTTAAAATTTGGTCGGATCAAGACATTTCCAGTTGGGGCACGTTTTCTAACCTGTCTGCAGTGTAATTTGTTACATTCTCTTTTATTTCAAAATATATGCTTCTATATTTCATGATAAATCGCAGTCGAGGCGTTTTCCCTTTTATGGCACTTCTTCGTATTTGGCACCACTACAAACATCATTCCATACTGCTTGAAATTTCTTTCTTTCATTCTGAACACATTGTTTCGTTCACTTCTGCACAACACAATATGTCCAAATGCTTTCTCTAAAGAATGTTATACAGCATATGAATAAATCTTTGATAAAACACATTGAAGAAATTTTGTAGAATCTATGAGAGGAAAGTCAAACAACCACATGCAGGGGCTTGAGTATATTTTCCCAGTCTGATGAACTTTGTAGTATACTGTGAAAGAAGTCCACCAGCAAGTCATCGTTCACTTTAACAACATTTATTACTCTGGAAGAGAAATTCCATCTTGATGGCATTTTCTTGTTAGAATAATCAGTTATACCACGATTACGTTTCGCAGACTTAGAGAAGAAGCTTCTTAGTCCACTGAGAGTTTGGAAAAAGATACAACACTAGTAATTAATACTCATAGCTGAATGAGATAAGACTAGATTGACGTGACTGAAACAGTGATCAAAGAGAACTCTGGGGTACGTATCCTGAACTTTGATTTTATGTTCATTTTGTTCTCCAGCCATGAGTGCAGCACCGTCGTACGGTATGTCTGGACTAGAGGCGGCAAATTATCGATAGTAATCGCCATCGATATTTTCCGATATTATGAGCTCTACTATGGATAGTAATCGATACCAATATAAATGGTCCGTTATTGGACATTATAAATTTTCCAGCTAGCTCATTCTTGGTTGCCAGCGTTTCGCCCTCGTGTGCTAGGGTGGGCTCATCAGTTGGTACCTAGCACACCTACCAATACGCTGGCTAGTGCATACCGTGGAGGCCACTGCGTAGGCTAACTGGAGCCACCGGCAGTGCCAATGCACTAAGAGACTTTGTCTCATCACTAAAAATTGATGCCTGCTTGGCCATCAGATGATATAGATGTTGATTCCCTATGGGAATCAACATCTATATCATAGTAATCGATAGTTTTCAAAACGTGGAACGAATGCTATCATTTTGCCCGAAAATAGAATATTTATTGAACACAATCCATAAAAAGTCAGTAGAAAGCACAACTATTTCGTGCTATGTAATTTCTGAAATTCAAATCGGAATCACTCATAAATCTTTTCAGTGGCACGTCCGAGACATAACGTGACCGCCCGAGAAATTCCCGTTCAGCTGCAGTGTTCATTTTGTGATAGCCCGACATTTTCTCGGGCATTGAAATATCTTTGGAAAAATGTTTTACAGCATTCTCAACAGACGGCGGGAGAGTTTTCAGTTGCTTTCATGAAGTCTTTGACCTAGAAATGTGCCATATCTTCTCTCCCCTACATACAGTCTCTGTTGTTGTTTGAGTCATCAGTCCATAGACTGGTTTGATGCAGCTCTCCATGCCACCCTATCCTGTGCTAACCTTTCCATTTCTACGTAACTATTGCATCCTACATCTGCTCTAATCTGCTTGTCATATTCATATCTTGGTCTACCCCTACCGTTCTTACCCCCTACACTTCCTTCAAAAACCAACTGAACAAGTCCTGGGTGTCTTAAGATGTGTCCTATCATTCTATCTCTTCTTCTCGTCAAATTTAGCCAAATCGATCTCCTCTCACCAATTCGATTCAGTATCTCTTCATTCGTGATTCGATCTATCCATCTCACCTTCAGCATTCTTCTGTAACACCACATTTCAAAAGCTTCTATTCTCTTTCTTTCTGAGCCAGTTATCGTCCATGTTTCACTTCCATACAATGCCACGCTCCACACGAAAGTCTTCAAAAACATCTTTCTAATTCCGATATCAATGTTTGAAGTGAGCAAATTTCTTTTCTTAAGAAAGCTCTTTCTTCCTTGTGCTAGTCTGCACTTTATGTCCTCCTTACTTCTGCCATCGTTAGTTATTTTACTACCCAAGTAACAATATTCATCTACTTCCTTTAAGACTTCATTTCCTAATCTAATATTTCCTGCATCACCTGCCTTCGTTCGACTGCACTCCATTACTTTTGTTTTGGACTTATTTATTTTCATCTTGTACTCCTTACCCAAGACTTCATCCATACCATTCAGCAACTTCTCGAGATCTTCTGCAGTCTCAGATAAAATAACAATATCATCGGCAAATCTCAAGGTTCTTATTTCCTCTCCTTGGACTGTGATTCCCTTTCCAAATTTCTCTTTGATTTCCTTTACTGCCTGTTCTATGTAAACATTGAAAAGGAGAGGGGACAAACTGCAGCCTTGCCTCACTCCTTTCTGGATTGCTGCTTCTTTTTCAAAGCCCTCGATTCTTATCACTGCAGACTGATTTTTATACAGATTGTAGATAATTCTTCGTTCTCGGTATCTGATCCCTATCATCTTCAAAATCATAAATAGCTTGGTCCAATCAACATTATCAAATGCCTTTTCTAGATCTACGAATGCCATGTACGTGGGCTTGTCCTTCTTGATTCGATCCTCTAAGATCAGACGTAAAGTCAGGATAGCTTCACGTGTTCCTACATTTCTTCTGAAGCCAAATTGATCTTCTCCCAACTCAGCTTCAACTTGTTTTCCCATTCTTCTGTAAATAATACGTGTTAAAATTTTGCAGACATGAGATACTAAACTAATGGTGCGGTAGTTTTCACACCTGTCAGCACCGGCTTTCTTGGGAATAGGTATAACCACATTCTGCTGAAAATCGGATGGGACCTCTCCTGTCTCATACATCTTGCAGACTAAATGAAATAACCTTGCCATGCTGGTTTCTCCTAAGGCAGTCAGTAATTCAGAGGGAATGTCATCAATTCCAGGTGCCTTGTTCCTATTGAGGTCACTCACAGCTCTGTCAAACTCTGACCTCAAAATTGGGTCTCCCTTTTCATCAACATCAACAGCCTCTTCATGTTCCAGAACCAAATTATCTACATCTTTACCTTGATACAACTGTTGGATATGCTCCTGCCATCTTTCTGCTTTGTCTTCTTTCCTTAGAAGCGGTTTTCCATCTGAGCTCTTAATATTCATACACCTAGATTTCCTTTCTCCAAAGGTTTCCTTGATTTTCCTGTATGCAGCATCTACCTTTCCCAGGACCATACAGCCTTCGACATCCTTGCATTTCTCCTTCAGCCATTCTTCCTTAGCTACCTTGCACTTTCTATCCACTTGATTCTTTAATCGCCTGTATTCTTTTCTGCCCTCTTCATTTCTAGCATTCTTGTATTTTCGTCGTTCATCAATCAGGTCTAGTATCTCCTGAGTTATCCACTGATTCTTAGTTGATCTTTTCTTCCTTCCTAATATTTCTTCAGCAGCCCTACTGACTTCATTTTTCATGACTCTCCACTCTTCCTCTATAGTGTTTCCTTCAGCCTTTTCATTTAGTCCTTGTGCAACATGTTCCTTGAAACAATCCCTCACATTCTTTTCTTTCAACTTGTCTAGATCCCATCTTTTTGCATTCTTTCCTTTCTTCAATTTCTTCAACTTCAGATGGCATTTCATGACCAACAAGTTGTGGTCAGAGTCCACGTCTGCTCCTGGGAAAGTTTTGCAATCCAACACCTGCTTTCTGAATCTCTGCCTAATCATAATGAAGTCTATTTGATACCTTCCAGTGTCTCCAGGTCTCGTCCACGTATACAGCCGTCGTTTGTGGTGTTTGAACCAAGTATTGGCAAGGACTAAATTATGATCAGTGCAGAATTCAACCAGACGACTTCCTCTTTCGTTCCTTCGTCCCAATCCAAATTCTCCTACTGTACTACCTTCTCTTCCTTGGTCTACCACTGCATTCCAGTCTCCCATCACAATTAGATTCTCGTCACCTTTTACATATTGTATTAAATCTTCTATCTCCTCATATATTCTTTCGATTTCTTCATCATCCGCTGAACTAGTAGGCATATAGACCTGCACTATTGTGGTGGGCATTGGTTTGGTGTCTATCTTGGCGACAATAATTCTTTCACTATGCTGGTCGTAGTAGCTTACCCGCTGCCCTATTTTCTTATTCATTATTAAACCAACTCCTGCATTTCCTCTGTTTGATTTTGTGTTGATAATTCGGTAGTCGCCTGACCAAAAATCTTGTTCTTCCTGCCAACGTACTTCACTTATGCCAACTACATCTAACTTTAGCCTATCCATCTCCCTTTTCAGATTCTCTAACCTACCACAACGATTCAAACTTCTAACATTCCACGCTCCGACTCGCAGAATGTCAGTATCCATCTTCCTGATGATCTCTGATAACATATAAATCTCATTTTTTGTCCCGTATTGGCATCAAATCAACTAAGGTTAGGTTGAATGGAGAATCCCACCTTCCAAAATGCTAAATAGTCTTTCTGCCAGCACTGAAGTCGCAGGTACACAGAGATACCAAATACAGTAGAGACAATACGCGACACTTCCGAATTTAGCCTTGTTAAAATGGGAGACAAATCGCAAGCGGCGCTCCTAGCGGCGTGACCTGGAAACTCGCGCTAAATTCAAATATCAATGGAAATGCATATACGAAAATGGATAAATAAATTACGTCTAGAAAGAATGTGTTATTAAGATATTAACTTTAAAGTTGGAAAGCAATTCTGGATAAATGAATGAAGAATTATTTAATAGGTTGTTTAAACACTGAAATTAGCATACAATCAAGATGTGAAATGGACTGCTGTGAAATGGCCTGAACTTTTACGGCTAGATGTGTCTTTTTTCTCATTTAAAATCATTGTATCATCACATTAAGACACTTGTCAATAAAAATATCAAAAACATTCAAAATTTCCCTATAAGCAATACTTGCCATTACATGAGGGTAAAGCAAATTTGCATCATCATGTTTCAACAAAATATGTACATTTCCTAAGTCACCCATATTTTCTTCAGTGCTTTACAACGTATTACGGCATTCCAAATTGGGTTACTTCTAACACAGCCCTACCGCACACATATGCATATGCATTTTCCTGAATTAAATCAAAACCCACAGATCACACCAACAACATTACATCGGTATTTACGGTTAACTGCTGCACTATACAATAAAATAAGCTTATTATATTTTAAGCCAGTTAAAATATGGGTCGCTCTGCTCAGAAATTTAGGAAGTACTATAAAAATCTCTTTATCACTGGAAGAAATAAAATATATTTTGCTAGTGTCTTTACGTCGCACCGACACAGATAGGTCTTATGGCGACGATTGGATAGGAAGGGGCTAGGAGTTGGAAGGGAGAGGCTGGGGCCTTAATTAAGGTACAGCTCCAGAATTTTCCTGGTGTGAAAATGTCAAATCACGGAAAACCATCTTCGATATATATACAAACACAATATTTACTCACATTTTCTTGTCAAACGGAAGAAAGACCGCGAATCCTTCTGCACTTCTTAGTTGTTGCAGCCAAACACAGCACATATCTTTCCATTCATGTTGAGAGGAGATATAAAGAAACACACGCTACTATTTACTTATGTCAACTTACTACAAACGCATAAATAACGCCAGAAACTTCACAAACAAATACACGTGCTCTTAATTTTACTACTTGCTATTTGCTTTACGTCGCACCGACACAGATATGTCTTATGGCGACGATGGGATAGGAAAGGCCTGGGAATTGGAGGGAAGCGGCCGTGGTCTTAATTAAGGTACAGCCCCAGCATTTTCCTGGTGTGAAAATGGGAAACCACGGAAAACCATCTTCAGGGCTGTCGACAGTGGGGCTCGAAACCACGATCTCCCGATTACTGGATACTGACCGCACTTAAGCGACTGCAGCTATCGAGCTCGGTCCGTGCTCTTATGGCGGAATCAGTAACTCCAGGTCACTCCGCTAGACAGAGCTCTAATCGCTGTCCCTCGATATCTCGCAGACTGTTTCGTATTGTATCTACTGTATTTGGAGATACTTAAATGCACACCTATAATTGGAACAAACTCCTCACCAGTTAACTGTAAACCGCTGTGCAATTTCTTTTAGCGCGAAAAAATAAGCCAATGAGGGAAAAAACTAACTATCGTTAACTATCGATAATAGGCCACTGACTATCGATGTATGACAATAGTGGTCGCTATCGATAACTATCGATAACGCTATCAATAGTTTTCCACCTCTAGTCTGGACAACGATTTTCTTTCTGATGTTATAGGAAGTGAACCAGCCTATCTGCACTCACATCAACGAAGGAAATAAACGTTTCTTGAATCTATGCTGTCTGATGATAAACATATTTGAGGATGGTGGACAATTGTGATATGTTGCTAATATCGGAAACTTCATGTAACTGCTACATGTTGAGCCAAGGAAATATCATTCGTCATGGTTTCAATCAACACGCTACTGATCGCAGCAATCTAGTCGTTTTGAATCCTGTTCGAAATGCCCTGTGCCCGTTCGCATCTCGTAGACCATTTACAAAATGGCGGCGTAGGAAGGTATGGCCCATGCGATCTACTAAGACAATGAACTTCTCATTAATACGGCATATAGGAGACCATGCACGTCACGATACGGACTGATGCAGGACAGTAGAGGCTCAGTTGAATTGTTTTATAAAAAGATATAGCAGCGGACTAATTGTTTAAAGAAATATACTCTAAAAATTTCAACGGCAGAAGAAAGACGCAAGTACAGGCTAAGCTTTACATCTGAAGATTATTCTAAACTGAAGAAGATATTGACTATTTTGCGATCGACGATCACATCTGACAAAATAATTCACCGGCGTACATTATAAAAAAGACGAGATATTATAAAAATAAGTAAATCGCGGTGAGATACATCTGACTTGGATCCGGTGAGCAATCACTCTGCGATTGAAGAAGAATTACTCACTATATTGGAGGACCGATAATTTTGTATGGGACGAAAGTTACCCCTGTTGTTATAAACTTAATACATATATACGGAGAACTTATCCCAACCGAAGAAAATTTCGTCGTTAAGAATAAGCAGTAGAACTATGGAATATATCATGACTGATTGCTCCGCAAAAGGAATTTTCTACGCTATCTGCAGATTTGGAATGATGACTGCTTGCTAAATCTACATGATGGACTGAATTGGGGATAGGCTCCGGCCAGCCAGAGGACCAGACGATGAGGACAGGCACCGGCCAGCCAGAGGACCAGACGATGAGGATTGGACCAGCCAGCTATAGGACCAGCCGATGACCGGGAAGACGTTATCCAACCGGAGATCCAGATCCTAACAGAGGGTCTAACCACAACCAAGGAATGGAGCGATAACCAGACCAAACATAACATCTGACGAGCTAAGTCCATACATTTTTTCGTAGAGTAGTTTCTTACAATCTACACCCTCACTCTAACTTCGGCATGTGCTGATTAATTGGTGATATTTATGAATTAATTAAGAACGTGTCCGAATCATAAAGTGAAGTGTGAGATATTTAAGGCTATAAGATAAGATGGCAGTGTAGAATTAGAATTCTATTTTATCATGTACAGGCTTCTGCACTTGCATACATACAGTAGAAACTAGCATGAGTATAGAAGTGTTACTTGTGAAGATCTAATACTAGTGAGTCTATATAACTACTGAAACTTCGATTAATCTCGTATTACTTGTACAATGATTACGTCACGAATTTACCTGCGCGACACAGATGAATATATTTAAGTTACGTATTCCTTTCTTTATAGAAAGAGGGCATTGAACTCCAACTGCTGTTTAAAGATGAGAGGTTATTAAAATGCGTTTATTATAAGGCAATTCTAAAATGTTTGGCATATAGCTTTGGGTGTAGTCGGCTATATGCGTACGGCAATATGTATGCCAGTGGTATGATAATGTATATTGGAATGGTGTTAAAATATGGTTATTTCTTGGAGTATATTTAGGAATATTTGAAATGCAGATGTATGTTTATGTTCTGCGGTATGAGAAAGAATTGCTATTCGCCGAGGAAACGTTGCGTTAGATTAACATGAGGTGAGTTTCTGTGTCATGTGGAAAGAATATGTCAAATGAGTGAACATCGCGCAGATGACCATTTTAAGGTAAGATTGACATGTATTATGGTAGAATTGTGAATCGTGACAGTTTTTATCTGACATTGGTAAATGGTATGTACCGAATACAAGAGAGTTCTTTAACATACGGTTTAACTAGGCTCATGACTAAGTACACATGTGATATTCTTTGGTGCGGTGACATTTCAATATAATACGTACTAATTTCATTCTGTACTGACCATACGAGTTGAGTAGCTCGTACACATGAGATATATTGAGTAATAGCAGATAGCTAAAGCACATTGAGCCGTTGGTGGAGGAGTGTGTGGATCGGAAACTACCTAAACAGTTAGATAGATGTTCATTTCTTTTCACGCAGATATGATTTGAGTTGAAGTGTTTAAAATATAAAGAATAGGAAAATGGTTAGTTAGGAGCCATATGTTGTAGGCTCTAGGGAGGTATTGTCTTAGCCCGTAAGTTGTGATTTATGCGTATTCAAGATGAAGGACCAAATAATCAGAGTTCAGATTTATGAATGGAAAATTTGGAGAGCAGTTTTACGATTTCATACTCACGCAAGAGTTTGTTTGGGAGATACATACGCAAAGATATGATCAGATTTACATTCGCAATCTGATTTTATCCCATTTAATTTTTATTACGTTTCAATTTAGCAATCCATCCATTTTTATCACAGTGAAATGACTTAAATGTGGTGAGAATAATTAATACAATTATCGTGACAGTATTCACATCGAGTATTTATATGGAGACCGTGATTGCCCAGTGATCTTTTAAATATAATTAAAGTAAATCAAATACACTTCGGAACATGACTACGAATATAGAAGTAAATAACCAATATGAACTTGAACATTGAATGAGAATGAGTGTAAATAATTTAAAATCTTAATTATTTTACTTTTATTTGAGCCAGCGCTGACTCTAATCCTTTATACTTAAATGTTATTAAGATAATACTACCCAGAATTCACATTAACTTGACATTGAACATGATTTATTCAATAAATTTTCTTATATTTTTAGAAAGTGCCTGTGTTATGAATTCCTTTTGGGTAACGGGTAGTTTGTAAGTTAGCTAATAAGTTTTGTAGATATAAGTAATTGATGAGTTTGACAAAAAGAAAGAGATTCTTTTTGAGGTTTTCGGCCCCAGGTCCTTACTTGAGCGAATAGGTTTTCCCATGATGTGCGTCTCAGCAGACCGAGTCTCTTCCGAAACCACGTAAAAAACAAACACATATAAAATCTCAGATTTTATGAGCGATTGATAAAATACCCTGAGAAGAAATCGAGTTACCGGGAGAACTTTGCACTGACCGCTCGACTAGCGGGTGCAGCCCTTAAAAGTTGAATACGACTCTAGATGTTCTCTAAGAGTAGTGATATAGCTGCTCAACAAATTTTAACGAACTGCATAATTATCTTTGTTGAATGAAACTTCATTTTCATACTGTCAATAAAATATTCCTGCATGGATAAGAAGCATGTTCCGTCGATTAGGCACTTTAATATTTCTCTGTTCTCCTTGACCGTTACATTGTGACGCACCACATCAGCTTTCACTTGGGTATCAATGCGAACATTTCCTAAGCACGTAAACTGAACTCTGCGGTCGGTCTTGTTTGAGTATGACAGTGCTGAGATTATTTAAACTGCCATAACCCTCCTTGGTGCAATTTGTTCATTACAAATTAATAAGCATGACCAGCAAAATGATGACTGCTACAACCAAACCAAGCAACTGGCTGCGGGGTATGGTTCACGTGGCTGTCAGCTTGCAGTCGGGAGGTAGTGAGTGAGGACCAACGCCACTGTTGGCAGCCCTGTGGCCCCATTTTTACACCTGCCAAATGTTGGGACTGTGTCTTAATTAACCTTCGTATGTCTGGGCAACGATTTTTTTCCTAATGTTAAAGGAAGTGAACATGCTCATCAGTAAATCTTTAGCGGACCTATCTGCACTCACGTGAACGAAGGAAATAAACGTTGATGAATATATCTGAGGATGGTGGACAGTTGATGTGTTGCTAATATCGGAAACTTTATGTAAAGTAATTGCTACACGTTGAACCAAGGAAATCTCATTCTTCATGGTTTCCATCAACACGCTACTGATCGCAGCAAACAATTAAGGCAATGGTCGCTTCCTTCTTATTCCTAGCCCTCCTTTCCTATACCGTCGTTGCCGCAAGACGTCAAGCAGACTGTAAAACCGCGCTACCACCAACGGCAGGAGGGCACTCGCAATGAGAAGATAAGGGCAGAGTTAGGAAGGAACACGATTGATGTAGCTTCATTGGTAGACTAATGAAGGAGGATATATTGCCTACGTAAATAACGGACTTGGTATTGGAGGAAAGAGGAGCACAGGGCAATGAAGATGAGGTCAGGGTAAGGAATGTTTAACTAGTTGCGAACAGGCCTGTTGAGGACCTTCCTGCAATGACAAAGGCTTGTTGTTAACATTAGCACTGCTCCGTGTTTAAGAAGAGCAAACGCAACTCCGCTGTACTATTTCTATGTACATGAAAAATGTACTTACAGCTGTAATCTATGGGAATGCTTTTAGATATTTATTGGTTTTCTTTTCATGTACGTTCGCTCTCGTAACGGTTAGGAGTAGGGGATTTTGTACACCTACAGTTATACACACTGACTGGCCAAAAGCCACGGGAAGGGGTTTCACATTGGAAAATGTGCCGTGTTTGACCCCTGAGCGCTGTTGCTAGCTGCGGCGTAGCTGAGCTGCCTGTCACAGACACCAGTTTCGTGAAGATGGCAACACGTCGCGAGTTAACCGACTTTGAACGTGGGATGATAATGGGCACATCGCGCATGGGTCATAGCATTGCTGAGATTACACGCGAATTCGGGTTCCCGAGGTCAACAGTGTCGAGGGTGGATTCTCAGTATCGCAGAGAGAATTATACCACCCGCATAAACCGCCGCACGGGAGGACCACAGGTGTTTAACGAATGGACATCACGTAGCCTACGCAAAAACATACTGGGTGCTGGACCGGCTACTGTGAGTCAGTTCACCGCCCTGTTGAATGTTTTGAGTCAGGAACCCATTTTTACCAGGACTGTAAGGAGGCAACAGCACCGCATAGGTCTCACCAGCTGACGACCAACTCGTGTCCCTTTCCTGACACCTCGACATAGATCTCAACTGCGTGCATGGGCCCGTGAACATCGGCAATCGACCATGAAACGGTGGCGGCGTGTGGTATGGTGCGATGAATTCCGGTTTCTGTTGTATCAAGCTGATGGGCGCGTGAGACTGTGGCGTATGCCCCATGAAGCTATAGATCCTGCGTGCCAATAAGGTTGTGTCCAGGCGGGAGGTGAATCAGTTCTCGTCTCATGGTCGCAATTAGGCCGCATTGTTTGGCTGCAGGGAGCGCTGACAGGTGCACGTTGTGCGGACATTCTTTCAGACCGTCTTTATCCCTTTCTTGGGACAGAGTACCCTGGTGGAGATGCCATGTTTCAACAGGACATTGTGACATATCACCGCTCTGCTGTTTCACGCAAGTGGTTGGAGGAGTTCTCCAGCAAAGTTACGACCATGCATTGCCTTTCGAGCTCCCCCGACCTAAATCCAATGGAGAATTTACGGGATGCTATAGATGCTGATATGCGTTCCATGAACTCCACACCAACTACACAAGACCAGTTATCGGTATCAGTGCAAGATGCGTGGGTCCAGGTGCCTCCAGAACCAACCAACACCTTGCAGAGTCGATGCTTCGCCGTATTTCTGCCGTTTCGAGGGCTGGCGGAGGAGCAACTCGTTATTAACATTACATTCAGTGTCTTCCCTTGACTCCCGGCCACTCAGTGTAATTCCATTTCCTGTTTGCTTCCCTCAAAGATCTCAAAATCCAGATTGTCGTTGCCCCTAAGCGTTCCATCAAGTCTAATCTTTGAAAAATTCTCAAATGTCTTCACCTTGATCCATTTTGTAGACTTATGTTATGGATTTCACCTCCATATATATCTACTCTATCCTTGTCAACATTACTTTTTCGAATGCAGAATTCAGAGTATTTCTGCATGATAATATCTATAAAACCAGGCTGCATGCATTTTAACCTTAGTGTAATAAAATACTGTGCTCACACTCGAGCTTACAGTTCCAGAACTGACGATAGGATAAAAAATGTTTGAGATACAGTTTGATTGGAAATATGGGACACGAGAGAAAATGTAGCACTTGGTAGGCCTCAGTTAAATACCAGGATTGTGACTTGGTTTGTAATTAATCACACGGAAATCGGATGTCTGAAAATAGAACATTGACGTCTTATATTCACTTTTAAAAGCTGGTTGGAATCAGAGAACAATGGAATGAATGGCAAAGCAGAGGCCCAAAATGTCAAGTTGGTATTTCGTTTGAAATCTCTTCGATTTCATCCGCGTATGGGTGGGGGCGGTAGAATGACACCTACGGTATCCCCTGCCCGCCGTAAGAGGCGACTAAAAGGGCTCCATGGGCTCTCAACTTGGAAGCGTGGTTTTGCTAGCATTGCTTCCACTTACTTGTGCCAGGCTCCTCACTTTCATCTATCCTATCCAATCTTCCTTGGTCAACTCTTGCTCTTTACCGACCCTGACTGTACTAGGTTGCGAGGACTATGGAGTCTTTCATTTTCACGCCCTCCGTGGCCCTTGTCTTCCTTTGGCCGATACCTTAATTCTTCGAAGTGTCGGATCCGTTCCTTAATATTATCTCTGATCACTTTCGACAATCCGTGTCTTATATTTCACTGAAGAAACGCCAAGGCGGCAGCGTAAGGTATCGTAAAGTTAAGGAATGGCATTCAACGCCTCATTACGATTTGAAACAACGTCAACACGTGAATAAAGCGTTCAACATCATTAACTATACTTATAAAATTGCTGGTCGTTTACCGTAAGCTAAAAAGTTGGGTAGAGTTTACTATTTTCTTATGTCTTCTTGGTAAAAAATACATTGATCGTTACTTTGATGTAAATTTGATGACCTATGAAGGTGATTTTTGATAAGAGAGAGATTTTATATTTTACAAAAGAGAAATAACTTGTCATCATCATCATTTACTAAAGGCAATGCCATGTCGCAGTAGCCACACCTGACGATCTTCTGGTAGCCTCTTCATGTTGCTACATCAACCACATGCTAGTTCATCAATGGAGTTGCTGGTGTATGACATCGATGGTCGTCCCCTGGGTCTCTTTTTCAGTACTTTATCTTCAGTGATGGCTTGGAGAAAAGAGTCATATCTTAAAACGTGTCCAAGGAACTTTGTTTTCCTCTTCTTTGTCGTATTGAATAAACATCGGTCCCCTTTTGCGTTCTTTAAAATAAGGTTATTTGAGTTTTATCCATCCAACTAGTTTTTTGTCATTCTTCTCCAAAACCACATTTTTGTGGCCTCAAGTTTTGTTACTTCCTGTTTCCCTAATGTCCAGGTTTTGCATCCATACAGTAGCACAATCCTAACAAAGTTACTGGGAAATGATTTTCTGGTTTCCAAACTGAAATGGTTGTTTAGCAATAAGTTTTTCTTACTTCGGTTCAAAATGTTCCGGAGATTTTCCTGAAGCTTGTTTCCGCGTTTAGGACATAGAGCTTTCTTGATTATGAGCTTGTGCTTTGTATTACTGTGGTATCTATGGAAGTCAGTGGCTGGACATATTGTAGTCTATTATTAAGAAATATACCGACATTTTTCTGGAATGGATACATTCTGCTTTGACGATAGTATTCAAACATGGTAACTGTTCATCTTCTAAGCTTCACACTTGAGGAGACGAAAGTTAATACCTGGGGGCACATGAATATAAATATAAACTATATGTGGCTTGCCCGCAAATTGCCACGCAAATAGCATCAATTATCATTCCATCGTTTCCCATTTCTCTATGTAATGTTTGGGCGCCAGCGTTACAGTTATAAACAAAACTAGCATAGAGACTTATACTTAATTCACAGGGGCGGAATTTTAAATAATTAACCATTAAGTATCGCTTGAGAAAGAAAATTAACGCAATATAAAATAGAAATTAATTGATTATACAAAACTGAGATGAATCGGAAAAGCTCCTTTAAGCTTGGAGGGATTTTAGAATTTACGTTAACGAAATTAACTGTTGCTTGCTTTATCTAATTGAAGCTCACCAATTACAGCTTCCGTTGAGGTCATCTATATTCCATGGTTACTCGTTCCCCTCTTCTCGTTGTAGAATTGGCTCCATGGACATCCTTCCTTCCTTCTGTGATGTGATTTGGGCTATCTGGACTAGCACTCCCTAATTGCCTAGTCTTTAATTGAGACATTGGCCCTATACTTGTGAAAATTGATCAGCATTGAGCGTAGGAGGAGAAAATTCAGAGATATGAATTTTTCCATGTTATCAGAAATCTCAATCCAACTTAGCTATTCTACTGATACAAGACACACTTATACCAAATTCCGTGGACTTGAACTAAACGTAGTTCTTCGTCCAGAGTAATTACTGAATATATCACAAGCCGTAAGCTTGTTTCGTCTCACGCAGATCCGACAGCATCACACCAGCTAAGTACTGTGTCAAAGCGACAACTCACTGTACGAAAAATAACTATGCCTCGAAGCGACCACTCACTGTCTCAAAAATAATAAAGTAGTTGTGATTCTGGTAGTGAGTCGAGGGTTCCTCCGCGCTAGATAATATATCCCCGGTCTCTCCCCACTCTTCGTAACAGCTCAATACCAAATCTCAATACAACCCGTGAGTCATCCAACTTCGCCGCTTCAGGAATAACTTTTTCCGTGTACACAAATATGAGATGAAATGACACCAACTCTGTCTCAACATTGACCATATTTACAATATATAATGAATTCCTATCCTACGTAATATAATAATTTAAATAATAAATTATGTTCTAATATATACAATATGATTCCATAACCCTTATTTACATATGATTGAAGTTAAATTAATATGTGCGCTGGGCTGAGTGGCTCAGACTGTTGAGGCGCTGGCCTTCTGACCCCAACTTGGCAGGTTCGATCCTGGCTCAGTCCGGTGGTATTTGAAGGTGCTCAAATACGTCAGCCTCGTGCCGGTAGATTTACTGGCACGTAAAAGAACTCCTGAGGGACCAAATTCGGGCACCTCGGCGTCTCCGAAAACCGTAACAGAGTAGTTAGTGGGACGTAAAGCAAATAGCATTATTATTATTAAATTAATATGTCATTATAAACAATTGCCGATGGCGGATAAACTTGATATCGAGTGATATCGCGTAAAAGGATTGAACACTTAAATTGTATGGCTGGAGAAGCCTGAACGGTTACAACATGTCACTCAACTTTGGCACTTTGAGCGTTTACGATTGCAGTTTTTGCAACTATGCATAGTATCATATATCATGTCGTATGTTCACTAACGTTGTGCATTGAGTACAAAATGTTTAAGTACATAAATATACAAATTTATCTTTATTACAGATTTAATTGCCTTTCATCGTTCAGTCTGCAAACCCCTGTGAATTTACTACACGCTTCCATGGCATCGTTCAGTTCCATACATTTTATCATTAAATAACTAGAAACTCAGTCTAAACATGGTCGTCTTGGTCTGCCTCTACTTCTTTTACCCTCCATGACGGACTCCATTATCATATTAGGTAGGCAACCTATTCTCCTCCATTCACCTCACATGCATCTACCAGCGAAGCCTGCTTATGCGTACAGCAACATCAGTTGAGTTCATTCCTAATTTAGCCTTTATCCCCTAATTGGATTTTTTCGTGGTTTCCCATTTTCAACAGGCAAATGCCGGGGCTTTACATTAATTTAAGCCAAGGTCGCTACCTTCTCACTCCAGGCCCTTTCCCAACATTCGATGTGTTACAGCTATGCTAAACAAGGAAACACAAGTATCCTAAATGAAGAACACGCAAAATTATCATTTCTCTCTTGAGCGTTAAATGCCACCTATATTTGTATACCTTACTACAACATTCTCACGTTCGTTATTAGGTTACTCCCCGCCACGTCAGATTTGGCCCGGTACGGCAGCCATGTTTTTACTGTTTTGTGGTCTGAGTGTTGTAGTTGGTCTTGGTTGTCAACCGATGACCAAAAAATGAATCTATTATACGTCGCCTGCAACGTCTGCTGGTGTAATCGCAAAACGTCGAGTGTTATTGTCATTTATACAGCACATCTAAGAAGGTTTGTCCAACCCGTGTCCCGTTTTTCTACGGGGGTATGAGGTGAGATGAATATGTCGAGGCGGGTTTTCATGACTGGATGCCCTTCCTGGCGTCAACTTCATTAGAGGAGTTATTGGGATGAAATGAATGAAATGATATGTGATAGTAGGAATCTTCTTCTTAAGACGTCGCCTCCAAACGGAGGTAGACGATCCACACGGCCAGCTCTGATCTTGACGTTGCAGCCATGCCATGTGAATTTATTGGAATATCTCTCAGGATCTTTAATGCAGTGGTTTCCCGTTGCCTTCTGCATCCTAATGCCGTTGACCAAACTGGTTCCTCCGCCTTTGGGAACAATTTCTTGTCCCCAGGACAATAGAGTGCCCTTACCCATACCCGCTCATCCACTCTCAAAGAGACTGTTGGCACTTGGTATAGGGGATCTCCTTACACCGGGAGATAATCGGTCCCTTCATTCGTTAGCCGCCTGCATATAAAATATAATTTTTATATGCAGTCGTTGCCCCCTCTTTACCACGGGGAGGTGAATGTCAGGATTTCACCGTCATTGAAACAAGGACCAAATGACATTTCCTTGTATCTCTGGTTCTTTAGAGAGGGATAGTAGGAATGGAGGGGGTGAAACCCGGCGCCAGCACATAGCCTACTCCCGTCGAATAGCACCGAGGGGTCTGCTCAAGGCTTAAAGCCCCCATCTGACGGACGAATCACTATCATATGCTCTCACTCCAAATGAACACGACGGAGAGGTTTGCAACTTAATCCAGACTTTTGGCACGCAATCTAGTGATTAGAAATTGTATACCTCCACCTCTCCTCCCTGCCGGCCAACATTTTGATGGTGAATTTCTTTTCGAGCAACGCGACTCGAACCGGCTAACCACGATGTGGGACTGTTTAGACTTCAACGTCTTAACAATCATAGCCACCAGGGGAGCTACAGCAAAGCAAATAATATAGATGAAAATTGAACTATTGCAACCTATTGCAATAAAAGAACCATGGCCCAGCAGTTCCGAAGGGCCTTGGCCTACAAAGTGACCGATGCTCATCCCGAAGACTTGCAGATTATGGGGTGCCGTGTGGTCAGCACGACGAATCCTCTCAGCAGTTATCTTGGCTTTCTTGACCGCCACCTAGTGCAATGAATGAAGAAAATCCAAGTACATACATGAAGAGCTTAGAACTGTTTCTCAGAAAGGAACATCACGGTCTACACACACTGAGGGCAGAAAGATAATAGCTAAAGTAGCACATTGCTGTGATGTAGAAAAATAAAATAAACATTTGTTGTTCTTGTCCCTCAGTCAGTTGATTGAACGCTCTGCCGCATATGAAAATTCTGTTTCCAAGATTTTCATTTGCGTAAGAATATAAATATATGAGAACAAATCAACACAGCCATTCATTTTTCATACAATATACTGATAATATTCATATCATTATATTTCTATGATACATTGATATTTGATTTATATTTGATGATAGATGTGTAATAAGTAGGGCCCGGATTTTTAGGTTCTTAAAAACCACGTTTTAGTTTTTTAATAGTTCAAAATAGTTTTTTTAAGTTTCTTATCCTCCTGAAATAGTTTTTAATGATCATTTCAGTCATTACTAAATTTATACTATTCATTCAAACTTTTTTGTACTTTATTGTAACCTTCACGCCTCTCTAGTACAAAACTATACCACTCATTTCAAAATATGGCACAGAATGGGTTAATGAAAGCATTTCAAACACATCATACGAACTGAAATTACAAATAACGAGGAATATTTATGCGCAAATACAATAAATGGTTCATGTAGGTTAAATTTTTGTCACTTCCAATGCATCAAGAAACATTTTCAGAATTACAGAACACAGTTTTCACTTGCTGTTGCATTAACAACTAAATGCATTTCCAGATTTTTCAGAGTAAAACTTTTTCTGTTATCTCTCAAAGGAAAATGTACGCTACACACAACAAGAAGTCAGCTCTCGGTCCCCATGGTACCTCGTCCCGGAAGTACTGCAACACACTGTTCATTGTTGAAAATCCAGGGTTCCACTGTAGAATTTTGGTAAGCTTGAGTGAATAGGCTTCACCCACCGGTCCTGGTATTTCCTTCTTCGAAATGGAGTCCACAACTTCTATTGTACCTTTCAATGGCAACGATGCCGGCTCAACATGTTCAATAGCTAGAGGAAGATGAGCAAAGTTTGCAAGTGAAACAGCGTTCTTGTTCGTGAGATCTGTTTTAGCCTTCACTATGCAGAGTGCATCATCGACATCAAGAGAATTTATAACATTTTTAATGTCTTCAAAGTGATTGGCATAGTATACGGCTGCAATGAGCCATGTCCCCCAATGAGTGGTGATGGGTTTGGGAGAAAGAGGAGTTTGAGGCAACATTTCCTTCAATGTGAGAGTGCAGCTAGGATCTTTACGAAACACCTTTCTCACAGAAGAAACAATGTTGTTTACTCATGGAAAATGATTTCTAACCTCTTCAGCCAATCTGTGTAAGCCATGGGCTATGGAAGGTACATGCAGCATGTTAGGGTAGAAACTCTTGAATACTTCACCAGCTTTGATTGTATACGCCGCACTATCACTCAAAAGAAGTAAAAACTTGTCATCTTGTTTTTCTCTTGGCCAAAGAATGCGAAGAGCATCTCGGACGGTGCAAGCTATGATCAGCGTATTCCACGGCACATTTGCCGAAACCAGCGCTTCACATAAACGGATATTACCGAGCTCGATAGTTGCAGTCACTTTAAGTGCGGCCAGTATCCAGTAATCGGGGGATAGTGAGTTCGAACCCCACTGTCGGCAGCCCTGAAGATGGTTTTCAGTGGTTTCCCGTTTTCACACCAGGCAAATGCCGGGCTTTACCTTAATTAAGGCCACGGCCCCTTCCAATTCCTAGGCCTTTCCTATCCCATCGTCGCCGTAAGACATATCTGTGTTGGTGCGAACGTAAAGCAAATAGAAAAAAAACCACTTACTTTTCATTACAGTAATGGGGATTTTTTAATTGGAGGTATGCTAAATAATAGTGATGGGCAGTCTCAGACAAGGTCTCGAGATTTCTCGAGACTAACACAGGTACTATTTCTCGCGAGAAATTTCGAGAGATCTCGAGAGCGGTGTCCCCGGATTGTGGGGCGAGCAGCGTGTCGTAGGTCTACAGATAGTCGGAGCTGAATGTAGTTTGAGCCGAATATGCTAGCCAACCACGGGTCTTCTCAATTTCGTAAATACGCGTCAACAACCGACTAGGGTTTTCATTTCAACCGAGGTCTATTTTGACGCAGTATAACATAATTATAAAGCATACGAATTCTGGCATTGTATGCACTGGTAGGTACACGAATGAGTGGTTTAAGTACAGAACCTGACGGCTACTGTAGGTACACGTACCTGGATAGTAGAGGCGTGCATTATTCGAACTCGAGACGAGGCAAGATGCGCCTAGTTCCATGTGCAACCACCATTACGCATGAGTGGAATGTGTAATCTAAAATGCTTCAATTTGTTCCAGTTTTTTCGACTGGTAAGTGTACATCGTTATCAGACCCCACATTCAGTAACATATGACCACTGCTTGTGTTTACCGATATTTTGGTGACGAAGGAAATAATTCCTTACAATGTTATAGAGTATTCGCGTCATAACGAGGTACTTCGATATATAACGGTGCAATGTGAAATTGTACTAGTCGGCTATTTTGAAGAGATGTCACATAGCACAGCTCACTGTGTTGCTTGTTCAAAAGAAGTAAAATACGTCGGCAGAAATACTTCTGGCATGATCCAACACTTAAAAACACATAATATCAATGAAGAGGAATCGTCACAGAACATCTCTGGCCCGGTCTGAATCACTAGGAGCTACCCTACCGACAACGATTGTGAGGAATCCAGGTAGTTTTGCATCCTAATAATAGTTATTGACAAATCACACGGGTTATTCAGCTAAGAAGTCCACCTGACATAACTCGTGAACAGTTTAAGATACTGGCATTCTGTCTTCAATTTCGTTAATGGTATTAAGGAGCTCATAGTTCAAAATGCAGTGCTTTCCTAGGCTTTTGACAACATTTATCGTCAAACACGTTCCTGAGAACTGCTGATGACAACTATCAAGCTTACACTTGTAGTTACTGCGACGTCGCACAGCTCGCAGCACACGAGAATCGATCTCGAGAGCGTTGCCCATCACCCCTGCTGAAAGAATTGGAGCAAAGTCGGGCATTTTAGATTACACGTTCCACTCACGTGTAATGGGGGTTGCATATGTAGCAAAGCACATCTTCCCCGTCTCAGGTTCGAATAATGCACGCCTCTAGTATCCAAGTAGGTGTACATCTTATCTACAGTTATTCACAAATTATGCATGGTTATTCAGTTAAGATGTCCACCCCAAATAAGTCGTGAACAGTTTAAGATACTGACAATCTGTTTTCACTTTCGTTAATAGTATTAAGGGGTTCATAGTTGAACATGCAGTACTTTTCCAGGCTTTCGACAAAATGTATTAGCACACACATTTTTATATGGGAACGTTATTTCACGCCATAACTTCCAATGATATACTATCAAGTTTACAGTCGTAGTTACTGGTACATCGCACAGCTTGCACTACAGGAGGATCGGTCTCGAGATTCTCGCGAGAATCTCGAGCGAGAGCGGTGCCCATCACTACTAAATACACTGACTGACAGAGCAAATGCAACACCAAGAAGGAGTGGTTCGAAAGGGATGAACGTTGGGGAAAAAACAGAGACGGCACGGACGAATAATTGATGTTTATTTCAAACCGATATACAGGTTACACAATGCGCACGGCATCGACTCAGTAGGATGTAGGACCACCGCGAGCGGCGATGCACGCAGAAACACGTCGAGGTACAGAGTCAATAAGAGTGCGGATGGTGTCCTGAGGGATGGTTCTCCATTCTCTGTCAACCATTTGCCACAGTTGGTCGTCCGTACGAGGCTGGGGCAGAGTTTGCAAACGGCGTCCAATGAGATCCCACACGTGTTCGATTGGTGAGAGATCCGGAGAGTACGCTGGCCACGGAAGCATCTGTACACCTCGTAGAGCCTGTTGGGCAGCCCCTGAAGGTACGGGAGTGCCACCGGCCGCAGCACATGCTGCACGTAGCGGTGGGCATTTAACGTGCCTTGAATACGCACTAGAGGTGACGTGGAATCATACGCAATAGCGCCCCAAACCATGATGCCGCGTTGTCTAGCGGTAGGGCGCTCCACAGTTACTGCCGGATTTGACCTTTCTCCACGCCGACGCCACACTCGTCTGCGGTGACTATCACTGACAGAACAGAAGCGTGACTCATCGGAGAACACGACGTTCCGCCATTCCCTCTTCCAAGTCGCTCTAGCCCGGCACCATGCCAGGCGTGCGCGTCTATGCTGTGGAGTCAATGGTAGTCTTCTGAGCGGACGCCGGGAGTGCAGGCCTCCTTCAACCAATCGACGGGAAATTGTTCTGGTCGATATTGGAACAGCCAGGGTGTCTTGCACATGGTGAAGAATGGCGGTTGACGTGGCGTGCGGGGCTGCCACCGCTTGGCGGCGGATGCGCCGATCCTCGCGTGCTGACGTCACTCGGGCTGCGCCTGGACCCCTCGCACGTGCCACATGTCCCTGCGCCAACCATCTTCGCCACAGGCGCTGCACCGTGGACACATCCCTATGGGTATCGGCTGCGATTTGACGAAGCGACCAACCTGCCCTTCTCAGCCCGATCACCATACCCCTCGTAAAGTCGTCTGTCTGCTGGAAATGCCTCCGTTGACGGCGGCCTGGCATTCTTAGCTATACACGTGTCCTGTGGCACACGACAACACGTTCTACAATGACTGTCGGCTGAGAAATCACGGTACGAAGTGGGCCATTCGCCAACGCCGTGTCCCATTTATCGTTCGCTACGTGCGCAGCACAGCGGCGCATTTCACATCATGAGCATACCTCAGTGACGTCAGTCTACCCTGCAATTGGCATAAAGTTCTGACCACTCCTTCTTGGTGTTGCATTTGCTCTGTCAGTCAGTGTAATTCCTTACCTGCTTTTGGCATACTTGACAAAATATAATTTTGCCATCTGCAGTAAAGTCCGGATCGTTGCCAATCCACTGGCGAATCAACCATGTTCGAGATGACTTGCCTTTAGGCATCGCTATTCTGAGATGCGTAAGCTTCTTAAACTGCCTTCAATAATAAATTGATTTATAGGGAAAATTAATTTTAGTCTGTCGCATAATAACGTGTATAGAGCTAAACAGCGAACAGCGCCGTAGCTGGCGGTAGTCGACCCTACACAATGAGAGATGCAGTGAAGCTGGCAAGTTAGGCGGGCTTGTACCTGCTAGATACAGGTCAGTGAACGCCAGGGGGTTGTCTCTTGATTTGTGCTGTACCCTGGTGGAATAGTACCGTATCACGTTGTTATACTTACAAACCACTTCCAGTTCCAAACCATGAAGTCATTTCAAAAAGTCATGCATAAAGTTTATTTTTTTAAAAGTCATTCAATTTTATTAATATTTGGTACTTCTATTTCAAAATAACCTAATACTGTCTTAAATAGCCCATTTAGTTTTTTTTAGGTTTTAACGTCTTATTTAGTTATTTTTAGGTTTTATAAGATTCGAGTAATTTTCTCCAATAGTAATGAAATGGATAAGTAAGTTAAAATACTGCAGTTAACTAGCAAGGAATAAAATAGTTTAAAACCTAAAAATCCGGGCCCTAGTAATAAGCTCACCCTACAAAAAATAGTCAGCCTGGTGCCGTCGCACAGATGGATCGTTAAGACTGTAAGATGGCGCTGCAAACGAGTCTCATCTTCAACCGCACGCGCACTGCCTCTACGTGAGCATGAGACAGTAGCGATCTGTGAGGCATTGATGTTTCAAGCGGACAGTGTAAGTCGACATGGGTAGATGTGACAGAGTGGCTAAAACGGGCGATCGTGTTTGGTCGTGCCTATGGCTATACGGTGCATGAAGTTGCTGAATTTGTTGGTGATTTTCAGCGGACTGTTCAATGTGTCTACAAGCAGTGGCGTACTACAAGTGGCCACGAATCACGACGTCAGAATTGTAGTTGGAAAAGGATCCTGACAGAGAGGAACCGGAGACGCATTTCACGGCTTGTGAATCAAAATCGCTTCCAAACCCGACAGGAATTGCTACAGTCAGCGAATAAAGGTTCATCCAAACCTGTTAGCGAGAGAACATTGCGACGGGAATTGCATGCAATGAACGTTTGGATTCGGCCACCTCGCAAGAGGCCATTTCTCACACTGGCATTTAAAGCTTCGCGTCGTCAATGGATTAGAAATAAAAAATGTAGACAGTAGCTGATTGGCGGAACTTAATGTGGTCTGACGAATCACGTTTGTGCTTGTATTCCAATGACGCACGCCGTCGAGTGCACCGAGGGCCAAATGAAGCATTTCATCCTGGATGTGTGCAAACTCAGGTTCAAGCCGGAGGAGGGTCTGTGATGTTTTGGGGGGTGTTTTTCATAGTATGGATTGGGCCCGCTCACTGAGATGACCACAAACATGAATCAGCATGTTTATTTAAACATTCTCGATTATTGATACTCCGATTTTCAAGATGATGACAGCAAAGTACAGTGGGTTGGACGCGTATGTGACAGGTTTTGTGAACACTCCCCCACCCTATTATATCCCGATTGGCCTGCAAAATCACCTGATTTTAATCGCATTGAAAATCTGTGGGACATATTGGAACGGCGGGTAAATAATTCATCATAATAATAATAATAATAATAATAATAATAATAATAATAATAATAATAATAATAATAATAATAATTCCCGCAAGTTGGTGATTCAGCGAGTAGCTTAACTTGGATACGACGTACCTGCACAGCCTTGTGAACTCACTTCCTATCCGAATGCAGGCGGTTATCCAGTCCAGAGACGGAGTTACACGGTATTAAATGATGCTTGTAATGATTTCACCAGGGGTGACCAAGTTTTTGCCCGGTGAGCTTATGCATTTCTTCGATTTATTCGAAGAACCAAAATTATTGTTGAATTGGTTTGATGTTACAAACGTATATAATAATGGAATGTATTCATTTATTTTATAAATACTCTGTACCGGATAAAAATAAAACATAAAACTTTCTCAAGGGAAAGGTTAGTTTATTCACAAGCGATCTGACAGGTAGTTCATAATTGCAAGCGTATATGATTACAAATTCTGACCAAATGAGACACACATGTCACAGTAAAGCGTACCCAAACAATCACACTAATACACAGCTTAACTCCTTCCCCCCTGGGGGCAATGTAAGCATGTACTCGTGCATGCAACGATTAAAAAAGTGCCGAATGGCATCATGCGGTAGATTGTCCCAAGCATCTCGCACCTTTTTATGCAGTTCCGCAATAGTTCTTGCAGGATACGGAGAACGCGTATGTTCCAGCTTCAACGTGTCCCACATGTTTTCAATTGGAGAGAGATCCGTTGATCTTGCTGGCCAGGGCAGTTGCTGTACACCACGTAGAGCACGCTGCGTCGCAACAGCTGTATGTGGACGTGCATTGTTCTGCCGGAAACGCACATCACTTTTCTGTCGAAGAAATTGCAATAGCACGGGGACAACAAGGTGTATAATATAGCGGGCAATGTTTACGTTACCCTGCAGAAACAACCAATTGTGACCGCGAGTTGTAACTCATGGCCACCCCACAGCATGAACCCTGGGGTGTGACTTGGGTGTCGTAGGCGAATGCACTCTGAAATAGGCCAGGTCAACGCAGTACACGGGTACGTCCTTCACTTGCATACAGACAGAACCTCCGCTTGTCACTGAACAAAAGAGAGTGCCATTCCTCTCTCCATTCGAATGTTTCACGACACAAGAGTAGCCATTTTCGGTGGTGTCGCGGTGTCAAATGTAGCCTGGCCAGAGGCAGATGTGATCGTAATCCTGCTGCAAGCAGATGGTTCCCAATGGTCCTTGGTGAATGGTGACACAACAGGTGCAAAATGTGACCGGATTTCGTTCCTGGATGATGTTCAGTTGGCCACCACTGCTCGCACAATGCGTCGATGTTGAGATGCGTCTGTACTTCACGAACATCAAGAGTCTAGTGTACGGGTGTGGGAATGATCCACAGACCACTGCTGAATAAAGCAACACACCACCGATAAGAGCATGGTTGTACCCTAGAATGAATGTTGCAAACACGATTCACCTCTAACCGCAGCACAGTTACTGCCTGCAGAGTCAAAACAGTTTTCGCAGGACAGGCCTCCTGAGCGCCATCTGATCGCCGATGTCCGTGATAAATTAATCACTTACACAACCACCCCTCAATATGCACATATTATTCCTTGGTGCCACTGAACACAGTCCTTGGGGAGTTGCATGTGTTTTTCCGGCAGGATAGTATTAGAATGTACCGCACCATAGTGAGCTTTAGCTGAGTTATCTTCGCTTATAAATGAATAAATAATCAAATAAATAAATAAATAAATAAATAAATAAATAAATAAATAAATAAATAAATAAATAAATAAATAAATAAATAAATAAATAAATAAATAAATAAATAAGAGGATTCAAACTTTTCTGCCAATCACCCTTGCGTATCTCCACGCACCCGTGGTAAAGAAGAGGTACGCCCTGCTATTGTATTTAGATTGATAAAATTACTGATTTTTCAATAAAAAAAATGTAACGACATAAGTGTGTGTGGCGCGTAGTGGGCTTTAGATAATAAAGGAGTAGAATATTTATAACAACCATACTATCGATTTATTTCAGATTTCAGTTCCATTCAATTGGCAGTTCTACCGGAACTGTTGAATCTTACTCCTTGCCCCTCAACCCCGTAAAACAGTGTCACTAAAAGTATCGCGGGTAGTGGGTATTTTATATCCGTTGTGCGTATTAACCCGCCAGTGAATTATTACACTAGAACTTATTTAAGGAGGACTCTAGTTCCTTTAAGGCTAAAGTATTTCAGTTTACAACTTTGCTACGTGCAAAAGAGAAAATATGTCAATAATTATATAATTATACAACAAAATATACAGTGTCAAACGGAAAATATGTTTTAGAATATTGTCCTGTGAGGGGTTAAACAACCGATCAATCCCAAAATGAATCAAGAGGCTCCAGCAAACCAAGAAATAACTGGGATATGCTGGGGAAGGTTTTATTTGCACATTTTCCTTTTCCTCAAATATTTTAGTGAAAGAAGTAATCTAGATTTTGTAACAGCAAGACCAAAGAAGTCACTTGCGATATTAAAATGAAACAACAGAAACATATTTGCTGATTAACAATGGCGTTAATCGGAAAGCTTCGGTACATTTGTTTTATGTTCAGCCTTATTAGCCATTGTTCATATTTTTTCCTACTCCTTCCTTGGAAATTATGGGCTGAAATTTATTACATTCTAATCTTATTTACGATCTGTGAAGGTGAAGTTGAGAAATACATGTATTCCGTTTGCTATAAAACCTTACAGATATGGATGGAAAGCACTCGTAAACGTTTCGACCATGGCACGCTTTCTCCTTGGTGTATTCCTGCTGCTGGTGATTGTGGTAAGTCTTTCTTACTAGACTGCGTTGTCAGAGGTAACGTGAACGTATCGTATTCATGAAATTTAATTGTAATTTTTGTCCCAAATAGAGGATAATGATCGTTTTATCGCAAATCAACAGTAAAATTAAAGGTTAATGAACAAATACCATTATTTCTACAGAAATATACACACATATCTACGACTACTATTTAATGTAGACACGAATCTCTTCTGTGGCATTCCGCTCCATCGTATCGTCTCTTCTTTCCCTCTCGAAGTCCAGAATTAGCATCGACGAATGGGAGTGCTATGCGTGTGAACTCTCAATATCTTGTCCATCACGGCAGCTCAAACGGTAAAATGGAGATGAAAAGTAGACCATTTTTCTTAAAATAATAATAGCATGATCTCTGGACAAATAATTATATTAATTAATGAGTTATGGGCACAAGTCAACAACTCGCCCTACAAAGCAACATCAAGTAAAGGAAAGCAAAGAAGTTCAAAGAAGTTAAATGATCAATGACTTAACACACTAAAGTGTTGCATGAACAAAAGACATACTGAAGCGCTGTGACTTAGAATTCGTGGTCGTAATGTAACTGTCTGCCTCCGTGGTGTAGTGGTTAATGTGATTAGCTCCCACCCCCGGAGGACCGGGTTCGATTCCCGGCTCTGCCACGAAATTTGAAAAGTGGTACGAGGGCTGGAACGGCGTCCACTCAGCCTCGGGAGGTCAACTGAGTAGAGTTGGGTTCGATTCCCACCTCAGCCATCCTGGAAGTGGTTTTCCGTGGTTTCCAACTTCTCCTCCAGGCAAATGCCGGGATGGTACCTAACTTAATGCCACGGCCGCTTCCTTACCTCTTTCTTGTCTACCCCTTCCAATACTCTCACCCCCCTGCAAGGCCCCTGTTCAGCATAGCAGGTGAGGCCGCCTGGGCGAGGCACTGGTCATCCTCCCCAGTTGTATTCGCCGCCCCAATGTCTCACGCTTCAGGACACTGCCCTTGAGGCGGTAGAGATGGGATCCCTCGCTAAGACCGAGGGAAAAGCCAACCCTGGCGGGTAAACAGATTAAGAAGAAGAAGAAGAAGAAGAAGAATGTAGCACCGGGCGAATTGGCCGTGTGTGTAGAGGCACGCGGCTGTGAGCTTGCATCCGGGAGATAGTAGGTTCGAATCCCACTATCGGCAGCCCTGAAAATGGTTTTCCGTGGTTTCCCATTTTCACACCAGGCAAATGCTGGGGCTGTACCTTAATTAAGGCCACGGCCGCTTCCTTACAACTCCTAGGCCTTTCCTATCCCATCGTCGCCATAAGACCTCTCTGTGTCGGTGCGACGTAAAGCCCTAGCAAAAAAAAAAAGAATGTAGCAAGTATGTATATTTTTCTCTAGTAATATTATTAATTAATTTACCGCAAATTTTAATGTTGATTATTATCTTCCATTTAGGACAAAAATAATAATGATATTTTACGGATACGATTCGTTCACGTAACCAATATACTAGATAAACTTTTATCAAAAGCTGAGGCCAGTGTAGGAATACTAAGTTATACAGATGTTTACTTTTATTAGCGTATACTCATCTTCACAATGGACTGTTATGCCTTTCAGCGTTCAGTCCCTAAGCCTCTGAACATTTCTTATCTCTAAATCATTAAAACCTGCGTCTCCTCTTCTTTTCCTACCATCCATGTCCGGGCAGGTTATTCTTCTAGGTATAACATATATATTCCTGCATCCATCTCGCATGACCCAGCCATCGCAACTTCAACTGTCGCGTTCAGTCCTAATTTAGACTTTATCTACTCTTTCCGAGTACCCTCTTACCATTGTTATCACCCTTTATACCGGCAATCATTCTTGGTATTTTCATGCCTGCTACTTCCAACAGTGAATAAGATATCCAGAGTCCACCATGGCCACACACCGCCGGCTGCGCATTAACGCGTATGCCATGTCGCTCTTTTATTTCTATGACACAGGATAACACGCTGAGATCGAATTTCAATAAGGTACATAGAAAATATTTTTTTAAAGGGACAGCAGTAGAAAACAGAAGATCGTCAGTTCGCAGGCCAAAACTCTGTATTGCTAACTTTGAAACACATGCCAGGCAGAAGTTAAATACAGTGAAGTATTCCGAGGTCTGAAGTGGTAAAAGTGTGACGTGAAGTGTGAAAGTCTGTGTGTTATTTCACATTGATTCTCGGTAAATGTCCTATAATGTCTCATTATGGACTCAGGGAACCTGAACTATTCCCAAGCTATTGATAACGAAAGACACAACGTACACCAACTACCGTGCAAACATGAAAACTGAATTGCTATTGAACAATCTCCACTAACATGTTTTAAATTAAGAGAACCGTCCCTGAAAACAGAACATCACAAATCGCCACATGAAATTGAAAATCTAAAAAAAGGCCACGTAGCTCATGGGCTTGAAATAAGCATTTTATAGACTTGGGCCTAGTAAAAATATTTTAAATAGCATACTTAACCATTCATTTACTACAAAACAGATGTGAAAAAGGATAAATTAAAACTTACGGTACTTATAAAGATTTTTTAAATGCTTTATCGACCCCACTTTACGGATTCTAGGCCCATGCTTGTCCAATTATTAGTACCGGTACATAGTCTGTAAGAAAAATGTGCATGTTTTATTTTTTCAGAATAGCTGTTTATTTTCTAAGCATTATCCCTCAAAAATGCATAAAGGCCAAGAATAATAAGCCTACACATTCAAAATTCCATGTCCACGCGTCCTCTTAAACCATCGTCCTATAGTCGGCTTCATTCACGATTATGGCAATTAAAAATAATTTCATAACAGTTCAATCTCCACTCACTTATGTGAAGTCATACCAGAAGCCTTATGACAGCGATCTGTACAATTATGAACTACACAAGGATTCACCGTCCTTGAGTAATTTTCGGATCTACACGTAAGACCTAACTTAACTCTCCTTTCGAATTTCCCATCGATTTAACTACTGCAAAAGCACATATTCACTGAAAACATTTGGCAATCTACTATCACTCCTTCACATATAATACAACAGATACACTAACGGCCACGATTCATTATGAAAGCACGTAAGGAATTGTAAACGTTATTGCGCGCTAACCATGCATTCAAAGCTGAAGTTCCCACAACATGGCGATGCGCGAATGTGTTCAATATTCCTCGTAGCATCAGTGCGCTCTACGAGTCTAGATAAGTAATATTAAAGTCTTTGGATTTCACTCCCATACTGGAAAGTTGCTCTGAAAACTGATTAAGTTATCGTTATATCCCTCTGAGAGCTCACTTTTTTCTATGAGACACAGTTGATTGTAACTGCGAGTTCATTGGAGTTACATGGAAGTTCTTTCTTTCATGATATGTGTTCACCTTGGCAATGATTGAATACTGGCGTACCCCAAGGTTCAGTGCTTGGTGCACTATGCTTCTCGTTATATATTAAAGAGATATCCAAAGTTTTTAAGAAAAGGTTTTACGGTACGTATGATTATGGTCTTCAGGCGTACATCCACTTTAGTCCTACCACTTGCACATCAGAATATTTCAATGAAGACATCGACCGTATTCTCTGGGCACAAACTCTTGATGTGCAATTAAATAATCCCACGACTCAGCTCATATAATCGCTGCTGTGCCAAACCGCGAATGTGACAATGCTCATCCTGTCCATTAATTCCCTTAAGGCTGGTCACGCCTCCCAGTGACATAATGATATGCAGTCCATTAGAACAATTTTCGTCGAGTTCATTCCCTATGAGGGCGGCCCCGCCGTGTAGGTGAAGCGTGCCTGCCTTTTAACCGGATGCCTCGGGTTCAAATCCCGGCCAGGTCAGGGATTTTCACTGGACCTGAGGGCTCGTTCGAGGTCCACTCAGACTACGTGATTGCAACTGAGGAGCTGTCTGACGGTGAGATAGCGGCCTCGGTCTAGAAAGCCAAGAAAAACGGCCTAGAGGATTCGTCGTGCTCACCACACGATACCTCATAATCTGCAGGCCTTCGGTTTGAGCAGCGGTCGTTTGGTAGACCATGACCATTCGGGGCATGGGATTTCGTTTTGGGTTTCATTCTCTATGGGTGTGTGTAAAGGAAATGAACTGGCGAAAGTCTGGGGATAAACATATATTTTTACCTATTGCATGGATTTTCATGAAATATTATGGGAACGTCACGTAAACACAATTAAGGATATCACGAACATTTATTTCATATACAATTAACAGTTTTCCCAAGAAAAGGGTCATTGAAAATATTTTTGACACAATTTAATTCCATTTTTCTCACGAAATTTATTCGAGACGTTAATGAGAATTTGAAATTAGATACATCACAATTCTTTAAAAATCAAAGGGTATTTATTTTTATGTACTTCATTTATATAAGGAGGTATATTGTATTAACATTTGTGTAATGTTTATTTCAAAATCTTGGGTTTAAATATTCCTACTTCTTGAAATAACTCTTCAATAAAAAATTCCATATACAGGCTTCCTAATATAGCTGTGATACATATACCATAATGAACCCTTAACTTACCATTCCATCGTTGGTCGGCCACAGCTGCTACAGCAGAGCAATATTGAACTCTTAAATTTTGGGGTCGTTGCGGGAAGAAATTCGGTCACGATCTTAACCAAACGATGGGGTTCAGAATAGAGCCTAACTACTTGGAATGAGGAGACGATCTTAACCAAACGATGGGGTTCAGAAGAGAGCCTGACCACTTGGAATGAGGAGCAAATATGTGCTTACTAACTTTCATTGAATCATTAATTGCACAAAAAAAATATATATATAAATCCTTGACCAAAAATTAATTATTAATTATTAAATGTTTCAAACGCAGTCACATTGCATAGCGTTATTTTTCTTTTACAATATCGAAGAATTTTCTTCGGAGAAAATAGGAATCTCATAAATTAGTGAACAGCGAAACCGAAAAAGTGAAAATAACCCTGAAAAATCGGGCACCTATTAATCCAAATGATAACTGAGATTTAATCCACACGATCCGTGAAAAATCTGACCTTCAACAAGTAGAACGCTTGATTTACTCTTAATTAAGGTTATCCACCAGTCGAATACCCTTTCGGATACGGAACACCCGCCGAATGGACCCTTAATCGAACCAAATTGACTATCAGTTGCTTTGGATAGGTTGCGAAATATTATTGGAAAGCATGGTGTTCACTACAAGTTAACAGCAGCATTCACAGTTGAAACAAAATTCCACCATGTATTGTCATTTCATGACGCCCTTAAGTTATAAAATAATCCCGATGCTGAACGTGCATCACCCAAACAGCTGTTCAGAAGGAACCAACAACAAGATCCGAGAGGATCTTACGTTACGTCGTTCTGAAGGAACAAAACTGCGAAATGAAGGAGTCACTTATTCATCACGCATTTAGAAGAAATGCCAAACGCTGAAGTTAAATAAAAAGTGGTAAATCACTTGAAAAATATTATTATAAAACCGACTTTCAGGTTATAAATCGTTACGTCACGCTTAATAAAATTACAAGTCCACATGGTAAAATAAAACAAATTATAGAATTCTTTCCTGTTTAACAATGACTACCATAACAGATCCATCTACTTATTGTTTGTACCAACACACTACCTACAAAGTTATCAATTAACCACACTCAACTACGTCTAAAAATGTAAGAACGACAAAAATTGAAAATAAAATACATTACCGGCTGACGAATCGAACCCGCGTTCGTAACTCAAGTCTCACACTAATACGTTGAGTGTCAACACGCACAATATCAAAGCAAAACGGACGTCAGAACGACAAACAATTAAGTCCTTAAAATAAAATAAAATACTGAAGTTCATTGAACTCAAACACGCATGGCGAACTGCAGTAAATATTCAATCACCACGAGCTCAGTACTCAATGTTGGACAACCCTCATTATCAGGCCATTAGTGATTCCATAATCTTAAGTAAGCACCTTCCAGCTGTTGAGGGCTGCACGCAAGCTTGGCCTCATTATTACTGAGCTAACACACTTCGCATTGCATACATTACTGCAGACACTACCATCGCTCAAGTCACTTCGCAAAAACATCTAATCTAAGACTTGAGTATGTACAGCTGACATCCCAGACCTATCATCGAGCCTACCTAATGTCTGCACACCCCAACACTAACCTCTATGTACACATACCTTCCTAACCCTATTGTTGAGCGTGAACTAGGATGTCTCATAATCACTATACTCCTAGGATAACATGTGACGTCCTAAATCTATTGTCGAGCGGAAATTGGGTCGTATACGCTTCCTCTTAGCATATCAGGCGAAATCGTAACTTCAAACACACTCTTAGATATTTCGGCTGTAAACCTGGTCGAAACTAATAACACACAACGAAACAAATCTTGCCACAGAATGAACGCAAGTCGGGAAATGCTACTAATTCCCTATCTTGTTACTAAAACGTGAAATTGAAAATAAATAACCCGTGGTGAGCAATCCACAACTCAAACACGATCTCAGCATGCACAATGTAGTTTGGAAAAATAATAATGACTTCCAACACACGTCTGACACTACTTGACTATCGCCCAACAATAATAATCATCACCACCGCAAAAATCCACACTGTAGTTTTAGGGTGAAACCCTCAAATCGCCTATCGTCATTTTCCAAATGTCCATATCCATGACTATCCAGTGAAACGAAATTCAATGAATCTACACAGCCAAACATATCGCTTTATTAACGTCCAATACCTCATCCCACAATGTTTCCGATTTAATGATAAATTACCGCCTCGTAATTTATGAAATTTACTGATTGGAAACTTGTCATTACAGTAAAATAACACCAACCGTGTATTCAGAATGCTCTTCTATCCTTGAGATCATATTACTATAATATTCATTATACTGACTTTACGTAACTAGTCATTTGATTTTTACTACCAAGATTTACAATCTTCACCAGAAATCGTTTTTCACTTGGGATCTTACTTGAAATTTTACTGTGCCTCACACAATAATCATCTCGAACCAACTTTCTCCAGGTCTCAGTTTTCGGATTGTTAGCGGAATATACTACAGCCTGCCACATAAAACCCACATTTAATACAGCCTGTCTCAAAAATTCTTCGCTCTCGGCAAATATAGCCTGTCTCAAAAATCAACTCTCATCGCCTTCTCATGGCGGTATTATATGAAATATACAGGCTTCCCCTCCCTTCAACATCTATACAACTCTTATCTCAACATATATAAATTCTTCGCCCTGAATCCATTTTCTTATATTCAAGACTTTTCAAACATCAATCCTCTCGTGACAAACAACTTTTATAAAAATATTCCTTTTCATTTTACTGTTACTACAACTTTAGGACCTCAAGAATACAACAACACACCGTGATTTTCCATATCACAGACATACACGATGTCACAAAATTTTACTTCCCATGAACAAAACATTTTATCGGATTTCACTGGAATTTTCTAAACACCCGCAAACCTTGTGGAACATACCTGTTAAATCCACTTATAACATAGGAAAATTTTATCCCGCGGTAAATATTATTATTATTATTATTATTATTATTATTATTATTACGAAAACATTTTTCTGAATTCCAGCGATATTCGAAATTAAGACATTCACCACGACTACGTTATCGTTATCACCTTCCTAAATTCTCTCAATTCGGACAATATCTCAAAGAATATTAACACAATATTTAAACTTCGCATTTTATAGTTTCTTGACGTAAATTTACAGCGCTGAAGAGTTTCACACGATGACCAGAAATATAATACCTTCGTCTTATCATTACTAAATATCAACCCGACACACGCAATGAAAATTGGTTGGGACAAACAACATTCTAACTACAACATTGACACAAAATATTCCCAGACCTGTAATCGTAGCCACCAACCTGGATTCTGGCTGCATCTAGCCAGCAGACCTCTTTTATCTAGCCTCCCATGGCTATCTGGGATGTCTTCTTATATATATATGACTTAAATTACACAACTCTTTACAACGCACTTTCGAAACGTTTACCAGGCGACGAGCACTCTTCTCAAATGACCACGTCCACTGCGTTCGCAAGACTGTTCCCTCTCACCCTACTAAGGTCCAGGTGTTCCAACAGATAAGAAACCCGATCCCGCAGCTAACTTCCGGACTACTCTTTAACAAACACACGCTGAATACCGAGAGAAATTCAATTACTTTTCACCCACATATCTAAACCTTCAAAGTTCCCATTAGCGGCAGCTCAGAAAATGTCTATCATCTTCCACTTTAACAGTATATTTGAACCATAGACACGGACATGTAATAAGTTACTGGGAGAAGAAATCTCCACACTTTTCTGCTGACGAGTGACGTGGGCTTCGCTGCTCCAATAACCAGACAGAGAATGTGTAATATACGGAGGGAGATTTCTTATTTACCCTATCGAAGGACGCTACTCACACCATGAAGCTTGATTGCACAATCTGCTAATTCCGCATCCAATAGACCAATTTTTATGAAATTTGTTCCATAACTTCGGACAGACTTACGATTTATTACCGTGTTAATTTCATATTTTCCCATACTTGCAACAGGCGAAATGAATTATTTCTTCCCGGGCGTTTCGCGGGTTTTCTTCATCCATCGGCCTTGGCACGTGTCGCTAGTCCGCGGGTCGGACGCAGATTCGTTTCTAGGCTTCTCTGCATTTATTTTTACTCTGGGAGTTCTGTCATCACGTGGGTTTAAGAATAATTTATATTCTTCCTTTCTGGATTTACTATGTCACCAAAATCTCTCGTTATGAACAATTTCTTGAATTTTGATAAATTGTTTAATATTCGAAGTCCACCGAAGTGTCCCGGCATTTCACGAGCTCGCAAGCTTGCTCAGACACGGGGAGCTCGTTCCCATGAGACAGCCAGACCCTTGAAATAGAAACATGGCTGCTCTCAAAACGTAGTTTGTTGCTGAAATAAATATTTGAAATTAAAATATAATTTTCTCGTCATAGAATTATGGGTTCAATACAAATGTTATGAAATTTGGCAGAATACTGCGGGAGAAAATTGGAATAATATGTAAAATGAAAATTGGCGGGAAAATCAAAACAAAACGGACAGTTTGGCATAACGAAGAAAGAATCACAGTGGATTATGGAAAATGATGTTACGCATTTTTTTAGGAATATGGTGATGGCAGAATTCACAAATTGGTGAATACTGAAAGTATTAAAATGTTGTGACGCAGTGCAAAGGGAAGAACTATAGTATTTTACAGTGCGATGTATGAAAAAGACGGGTGTCATATCTATATTAGAATGAAAACATGTTTTATAAAGTTTAAATTAAATCGAAGGGGTATATTAAGTCCTGATTATTCTGAGGAATGAAACAGGTGCAAGTGATTTACAAGAATTGATTCTACATCGTTGTGGATTGTTTTAAATTCTGATATTGAGGGATAAGACCAGGTACCCACCATTAGTATAGCAACTATGTCATGGCTTAACGTGTACGAAAACATTTAACATAAATCACTGAAGCTATTTCTACATTACTGGGCAATTAAATTAAACACTCAATGCAGACAAGTCTGAGTGACACCTATCCTACCACAAATTGGTTTCTCAATGGAATAAATTGACATGATGTGATACAAACTATACAGACATCATAAGTCTTGAGTTCGGACCGAACCCTCACCTGAATACACAGTTTCGCAGTACCAATGGAAGACAACCATTGTCGACGCTGAATAACAACACAAACAAGACATGAAACACAAAAACCACACATGAGAAACACACATTTTTATGTACACAAAGCATGTGAGACGCACATCATTTGTCCCAACACTGTGAGATATCTGTTCAAAAGCCCAGGACCGAACACAGGTCCACGATGTCTCCAGGGATCCTGAAACCCTACTATCCATTTAATATGCAAGGAAACAATATTGAAGAAAATAATAAGTACAAAATACAGGGCCGCTTAATTGTGAAGTTGATATAAATCAGCGGAGGCAATAAACAAGTCGACTCGTTCCCAAGAAAAAAACGCTAGTCATGCTAGAGGTTCACGTTAAGGTCGAAGTTTACACAAACATACTGCACACGAGTCTCGCACAAAAAATACGGTTTCTCTCTAGGTCAGCCAGTCGGTGCAGGCGGTGCCTAGAGACATCCAAACACTCGTTAAAGGAAGAAAAAATATCGTCCTTTTAAAATATCACATCACATCAAATCACAATATATCATAACTTCATCATTACCATGAGGTAATTCCTTATTCATCTCTCTAATCATAAGTATCTACGTGATCAATTACAATCTGAAAACATTATCTCACACCGTGAGTCCATACTTCGAGTTATCCTAACTTAGTAAACCACATCTCCGCATATAATCTTACACACAGCTGATCCGTTGGCAATCAAACATCTGAACATCAAAACACCGGCTTCTAATATTATTACTATTACGGTTACTGATTACGTGTAACGGATAGAGGTGAAAGAAGGTGCGGACTGGAATGGGTCTATCCACGAGAGACAAAGATTAATATAAATTTTAAAAATAAAGGTTATATTTCTTTTCAGAAAATTAAATATTAACAAAAGATATTTTCAGGTTCAGGTAGTCAGATACGAAAGAGCAATTTAGATAGAAGAATAGAAAACCCAAGGATTGGTAATTTACAAAGTTTGAGCTTCCAAAGGCACCACACAAAGATACACAGAAATTTATTACAGAATTTTACAAGAGCTTACATGCTCCACAATTTCTACCAAGGAGACTGCGCTCCCAAACCCTTATGGCCTATTCAAGGCAACTTTACACAATAACTCTCAGTTTATGGCCTCTCTATGCACAACCTACAATTCGACTACACAGGGGTATCTAGTACCCATCGTACTGGGCCTTCGTGAAAAGGAAGATCAGGTAAAATTACTGGCCCTAACTCAAATTGTATGGAGGTGTACACTTGCACTCCTTGAGAACCAAGTTAAAAACACTACTTAAGCTGACGGCTCGATGATACAGAGGCTAATTCGAAACTACTGAGGTGACTAGAAGGACAAGTTAATTAATGATTTACAGGATGGAAACAGTTACAAAATCATAGTCACCTCAAGATAAATTGAAGGGGAATTCAATATGGTAATGCACTCTCTATCCCCGAATTACAGTTTATGCATTTAAGAGATTTTACATGAAAAAGAAGAAAGTTTACATTTTAGAAAACAGACGGTTACATGATTAAGAATTAGAACCTTTCCCTCGGGTCAGTTTGCGGAGATAACTACAGAGATAGAAAACAGGTGGCCATTACCTGGGCTGATGTTCTGCCTGCCGAAGAATGAGGAACCCCGCCTCCTCTCTAATCACACACACACTCAGAAGTTCGACGATCAATAAGACAAGTTAACTTGGAAAAGCCGCAGCTTTTATAACCGAGGGGAAATTTCGAGAAGGCCCTGGACTGAATCCAGATACACCCTCTAATTTTACTGGATAATCTAAAAGGTATAAGAAGCCTGTGATAGGCTGAAAACTAAATACTGAAACTTTTCCATTGGCCAGACACAAAGCTGGCGGAATGAGAAGGAAGTGTTCCAAACATCAAAGTTTCAAACTAATGAGAGTCAATTCAGTTGAAAAAACCTAAAAACACAAAACTTCTTTAAATCTCTAATTATACCACTTTGCACCAAAGTGCATGACTTCAGTTTTTATTAGAGCCATCTATGGAGAAAAATGCCAACTTCTTGTGATACACCAAAACAAAACGAGGAAATCCAGGCGGTTTAGGAAACATTAAAACTCTGTCATTTAGTAGTGACATCTACTGATCAAAGTCCCAAATTCATGCATTAGCAGTTTCAAGATTTGTTCGATAGATAGCGTTCCTTATGGCGCTTCTTTTAAATGTGCGGGGTTGAGGTGAACCTCCCAGTAAAATAATTATTGTTATTATTATTATTATTATTATTATTATGATTATTGATCTTTTGAAAATGGTCTACTTTCTATCTATCGTGCCTACGCGATTTACATACCACACACGCGTTCATATAACAACACACACGATAATTAAAACAACACACGCGTTAATGAAGAAACGAAAACAAACACATGGATCGTTTCTCATGGTTCAAGGCGTATAATTAAAGACACTTTAAATGAAGACAATAAAATGAAATAGTTCCCAGATAAATATCTCACTGCAGGTCAGGTTCGGCCCTCTCGACGATTCTCACAGTTGCATTACTCCTCTCACACAACTTATTCTAAAATAATACCACTAAGCATGCATACTAACTTCGCTGGTTAAAGACCAGCTTCGTCTGCATCATCAAACCCAGCATCTATCAAAACTACTCATTATATAAAACGATTAATGAAACGTAAGAAACCCCAAATAAAATGGAAAGTAAATTTACTCATATTTACATTTAAAGCCACTCAGATTCCTTACAAAAGGAAAAACTCTGTGCCCTGTTTAGGCACATTTACATTTCAATAAAATTGAATGCCTGACATTTTATAGCTACAGTTTAAAACAAATTCCCGTATCCAGAGGTCATGTATAAGGAATAGTGTTACTCAGCCGTATATCCCTCGATACACCTTCGTCAGCTCAGGTGGCCCATCTAGCAGCTTTAGCGCCGGCTCATCTCCATTTTGTAGGTCACTGATTCCACATGTTGACTGCTGGGTTTAATCTCCATCGTCCTTGGAGAATGGAAACTCTTCACTTATCTAGACACAGAATATGCACAGGTTTAATTCACGTCACGCATGTCTGCTTCACAACGCACACACCGAAACGATCTTTGATTAGCAAGTCCCAAATCAAGAATAGTGATACAAGGTATTGCGATACGACCCGAACGAAAATATACACGACTCAACACTGAGTTAACCCTGTATCATAAGCCGGAACAGTGCATATATTACTACGCGTCCCCTTTGTTATCTCGAGTAAGCGTTGAAGTAATAACATTAATAAAAATATTTACGCGTATACACAATGTGTTCAAAACTCAACACGGTTTGATCACTCACTTATTAAAGTCTCGTGTATTAATTCAGCACACATTTAACTTGAATTGAGCAGTTTTACCTGTTTTCAAATTCAACAGTTCACTAGACAAAGAAAAACTGGGAGATCGCCTGGGAAAAGTCCGCCCCTCGCGAGAAGAAAAAGCCAAGTGTCTGGGGTGACGCTTCTACAGCCGTACAACAACTACGAAACTACCCCCTCTCAAAACTCGCACACAGCCTGCTTTCGGCCTAACAGAGGCAAATTAGTGCCATAATTAGGTGACCAATTACCTCCTAATGTAAATGAGATATATCCGTACGAAATCCGATCGTGGGATCTCTAGTAATCAATACATATCTTTCCTCAATTTCTCCCGTCCTCATGGGAATCCCCTTGTCGATTAGGTGTGAAGAAATAAATCATATGGCTCCCAGTATCTTTCCGTCGTTAGGTAACCAATTATTAATCGTTTTAGCAGCAGATTATTACTGAAAGGGACATCGCAAAATCTAAATAAATACTCCAATTACGCCAGCTCTTTTGGATCTAAAGACAATGCAGTAACACGATTGCTATTCACTCTTTCAACGTAGACGATCAAGCTGGTCATGCTGATTTAAAGATGGCTCCCATATTTCGATTCGAAAAAGTTTACCTCTCCCACTCGACTAAAACATGAGGTGGAATAACTTTATTAACTTGATATTTTATATCGCCCTTTTAAAAATATCACATCACATCAAATTGCTAACATATCATAACTTCGTCATTACCGGGAGGTAATTCCTCATTTATCTCAAATCATAAGCATGTACACGTGCAATTACAATCTGACAACAATATCTCACACCGTGAGTCTCCACTTCGAGTCATCCTAACTTCGTAAACCACATCTCCGCACATAATCTTACACATTGCTGATCATTTTGTAATTAAATAAGCACTTAGATCTGAACATCAAAACACTTCTATTATTATGGTGATAATTATTATTATTATGGATACTTTAAAAATGGGTCTACTCTCCATCTGACGTGCCTACGTGATTTATATATCACACACGCGTTAATGAAAGAACACACACTGTAATTAAAACAACACACGCGTTAATAAAACAACGAAAACAAGCACAATGATCGTTTCACACGGTTCAAAGCGTACTATCAAACACACTTTAAATGAACACAATGAAATGAAATAGTCACTAGCTAAATATCTCATTGGAGATCAGGTTCGGTCCTCTGGGCGACTTTCACAGTTGCATTTCTTCTCTCACACAACTCATTCTACAGTAAGACCATAAATTAGGCATTCTAACTCCGCTGGTTAAATACGAGCTTCCGCTACATCATTAAACCCAGAATCTATGAAAACTACTGATCATATAAACGATTAGTGAAACGTAAGAAACCCCGAATAAAATAGAAAATAAAATACTTATCTCCACAAATAAATTTACCAATTTTACAATTAAAGCCACTCAGACTTGTTACAAAGGGAAAAACTCTGTGCTCTGCTTAGGCATATTTACATTTAAATAAAATTGAATCCCTGACATTTTATAGCTACAGTTTAAAACAAATTCCCGTACTCAGACGTCATGCATAAAGAATGGTACTAATCAGCCTTATATCCCTATATACACCTTCGTCAGCTCAGGAGACCCATCTTAAGGTTTAGCGCCAGCTCATCTCCATTGTGACAGTCGCTGACTCCGCATGTTTAATCTCCATCTTCCTTGGCGAATGGAAACTCTTCAGTTATCTGAAAGAATTTGCACAGGTTTAATCAGCGTCACGCATGTCTGCTTCACCACGCATAAACCGACGCGATCTTTGATTACCAAGTCCCGAAAAAGAAGAATACTGATACACGGTATTACGATACGACCCGCACGAAAATATACACGACTCAACACTGAGTTAACCCTGTATCTTAAGCCAGAACAGTGCACTTATTACTACGCGTCCCCTGTGTTATCTCGGGTAAGCGTTAAAATAATAATAATAAAAAATGTACGAGTTTACACAATATGTTTAAAACTCGACACGGTTTGATCACTCACTTATTTAAGTCTCGTGCATTAATTCAGCATAAGTTTCACTTGAATTAAGCAGTTTTAGCAGTTTTCAAATTCAGCAGTTCACTAGACAGAGAAAAACTGGGAGCTCGCCTGGGCAATGTCCACCCCTCGCGAGAAGAAAGATGCAAGTGTCTGGGGTGACGCTTCTACAGCCTTATAACTGAGAAACTTCCCCCTCTCAAAACTCGCACACGGCCTGTTTTCGGCCTAAAAGAGGCAAAATAGTGCGATAATTAGGTGACCAGTTACCTCCTAATATAAATGAGACATATCCGTACGAAATCCGATCTGGGATCTCTAGTAATCAATACGTATATTTCCTCAAGTTCTCGCGTCCTCGTGGGAATTCCGTTTGTCGATTAGGTGTGAAGAGATAAACCAGATGAATCCCAGTAATTTTTCGTCCATACGTAACCAACTATTAATCCTTTTAGCAGCAGATTAGTACTGAAAGAGACATCGCAAAATCTAAATAAATTCTCCAATTACGCCAGCTCTTTTGGATCAAAAGTCAATGCAGTAACATGAATGCTATTAATTCTTTCAACGTAGACGATCAAGTTGGTCATGCTGATTTAAAGATGGCTCCCATATTTCGATTCGAAAATGTGTACCTGTCCCACTCGTCTACAACACGAGGTGGGGCAACTTCCCCTAATATTCATCTTGGTGCTTCCCTGAAACAAGCCACACCCAAAGCGTCACATGCTTCGAACTCCGCGAGCTCGCAGCTAGACAAAGAAATGCTTGCTCAAATAGATAGTAAATAAAGAAATATTTTTATTAACATTTATAGGATTATTTTATCTGTTGCCAGGATGTTGAGAGTTATTCATTTTAAATTTCTCTTCTCAAAATAATATTACATCTGTGACTTAGATGATTAATCTCGACCATAGGTCTTCGGTTCATGTCCCTGTCGGGTACAATACAGTATATCGTAAGCCTACTCGCGCACATCACTACCTTCATGCAGATTCTCACCACCATCCAGCAGAGAAACAGGGCATTCTTACGACACTCACCACGAGAGCGACATGAATTTGTGAGCCATCAAACATCCAGGAGGAGATGGACACACTCAAAGTCACTTCAAGGGTAATGGTTACAGCGATATAGAGATTAATAGAGCCTTGCATCCCAGAGGGACAACTAAGCAAAGTTCACAGAAGCAAGAAGTGAAGTTAACTGCCTACCTGCCTTACATTCATAATTCTAAACAGAGAATCACCAAGGTACTCCGTAAGCTAACATAAAAGCCGCGTCTTGCACCATCACCAAAATTGCTCACAGTTTAGGTAAAGGCGAGAACCAATTGTCCCAACTATTACACCCTGGGATCTGCAAAATTCCCTGTACTTGAGGCAATGTATGCATTGACCAAACACGCCGGTCTATTGGGACTCACACCAAGTAACATCAACAATATATCCGTCTCAGCCAGCCAGACAAGTCAGCAATAGCTGAGCACACCCTATCCTCGGGTCCTGATGTCGGTTTCCATACTAAACACTACAGGTCTAGGATTGAAAGGGAAGGTGCGGAAATACGAAAAAATCCTAAAAATGTCAACAGGGACACTGGATACCAATTAAATACATAATACGTGGTTGCCAGCCATTAAGAATTTACGGAGTTCTCTTTCCTGTCCTTTCTATATTGTTATGTCGTTTCAGTTTTTTTCAAATTCGTACGTTTCATCACCAGTTTGTTTATTCCAAGCTATGTGTTACGTGTTAATGTCATACTTTCATTACGTGTGTACACCGGTTATGCCCTTCCTCTCCCTAACACAGTCTCATGCCATCCTCCGGTTTTCTGCACATACTTTCTTCTCATTTTTCAGCTCCATTCTATTCCATCCTGGTGTCTTCCGTTGCATTTTATTTTATTAATTTCTATGTATTTCTTTCACCACAGTCGTCCCTGATCCTTGTGATGTTCTCTCTGTTACTTCTCACGCACACACAGTGTGATGAACATCATAATTGGAGCTTAATATTTTCATTAGCTACCACTTGGCGCGTTGTGCTAGCATACAGCGAGCCACCTGGTGGCGAAAGAGCGTACCACTACAGTTCCTGCGATAAAACAACCTTAAATTCAAATCCTCATTATTGTAGAGGACTTCCCCGTGAACAGTATCGAGATTTTCTTCTGAAGGCCCGGAGCAAAGTTCTCTACGAAACGTAAAGAGATTCACCTTGTTTTCTTGACACGACAAAAGACCATGTCTACAATTACGGGACATGAAAGCATCAGTGTAACCTGTTTATATTACTAAATCTGTATGCGATCTCCTTACGTGCTAAGGTCACAGTAAAATCTTATTTCTTCAGGAAATTCTTCTTGGAATAGGTCTAGGAGCAACATGGCCAAGATTGCTCTTGGAATGTGGCTTGATGTGAACACAGAATCCCTTTAGTAAAACTGAGCGATGTCTGCGAAGTATTTAGCAAGAAAAATTAACATGGGCATGATAATCTTGCAAACGGGTGTACAGTCCTAACTGAGGAGGTACAGAGAGAGCTAGATGCAGAGTGAAATAACGGATAGATTTTAAAACTTAATTCATTCATCTTGAGAATTTGATGAGTTAGTTCCTTATTATTTCTGACTCGTGGCATAAAATCAAATGAAAAAATTTTCTGAAAACGTTAATGCCCCTGGCTAATTGAAACAAAATCAATTTCCCTGACTGTCTATTTGTTAACATGAAAGGATTATGTTTAGTTGAAAATCAATAAGTTATTTCCTGATAAAGTTTATAAAGATGCCCAAGCATTTGTTTAAATGACAAAAATGTAATTCAAAAGAACACCTTTTCACTTAAAAAATGAATTTCACTAGAGTCTTTTTAATAACTTACCACTTCAAAATATCGTATATTTTATTTTCTTCTACAGTTCTGTTCTATAGTCCATTTTAGAATTGTCATTCAACAATTATAAAATGTAACATGAATTTCAATGAGCGAAAATAGTTCGTCGAATTATGAAAGAAATCACTGATTCTAAAGTTCAACTTGTAATAAATTTAGTCTGTTTAAATCTCCAGTTACTTTAGAGAGGCGCTCATATCACCTGAGTTATCTGGATATGTCCGTTGAAGTGTTAGGATTTGATAGAAACGACAAAGTATATCTTTGCTTAAGTTGGGTAACCTTCTCAGAAAGACCTTCAACCTTGAATTGTATAAGTTTTTGATTTCGGTTAAAAGGTCTGTCTTGATGTCTTTAACGCCTTTATAGAAAGCTGCTAATTGCACATGGGCGTTTTCTAATTGTGCGGTAAAGCGTTCATCGAGTTCTTCTTGTGTGCTTTTGATAATTCATACCTCGTTATTGATTTTCCCCATGTCCGACTTGAAAGAATCTCGGAGATTTTCTTGAATTTGAGCCATTTTAATCTGCGCTTGAGATATGAGTGGCTGTGCGAATCCTGGAATTCTAATCTAAGTTCTTTTGACTCCGAAGCAAACGACTGTACTGAAGGAAGAACGGCTTTGATGTCTTTGTCTACGGACTCTATCACTTGGGCTCTAAAGTTTCAATAAATGGGTGATACATTTCACTAAGTTTGCCTTCAACTTTAGCACTGGAGTCAGAAAATTTCTTTTCCATTCGAATGCCTGATTCTCTTAATCTTTATTCCATATTAGCATTAGATCCATTAAGCCTGTTGTTAATAGTTTTGTCTCGTTCTGCAAACGTTTTCTCTAAAACAGAGTGAGCTTCAGGAAACCTAGTTTCGAGAGTGTTATTAACATTAACAGTTAACACTTCCATTTATTGATTAGACTGGTCAATTTTCGCGTTTAATTGAGTATTAGGTTGGTCAATTTCGCGTGTAATTCAGTATTATATTGGTCAATTTTCGCGTTTAATTGAGTATTCGATTCGTCGATTTTGCATTAATTTGAGTATTAGACTCGGTCATCTGCATGTTTAATTGAGCTACTTGCATGTTAGCCCTATTTATTTTGGCATTTTGGTCGTTGATGCTGAGCCTAAGAACTTTGATTGCCGTTACGAAGTATCCACGTTGAGGTTGAAATTACATTTAAATTCTTATTAGTAATGCAGGTGTATACCTATCAGTTTCAAATACAGGTGGCTGGACGAGAAGTTTGTTAAGTCAAAAGTTATTTTGTGCTAGTATCCAAGTCATGCTGCAACTTCAGTTGACGCCTAAGCACGTTTGCATATTAATCGAAACAGACTTTCAACCTATTAGGTCGTGTTACATACATTTAGTACGTGTTGAAGAGATGTTAAGTACAGAATAAAAATGGCCAACCAGACACCAGTGGGATCCGAACCCACATATTATTTATGCTTGGTGCTACCTAGTCCTTTTATTTTTGCTTGGCGCTACTCCGATCGAGGTAGATCTATTCTTCTCTTAATTGGCGCGGCTCCGATCGAGGCACTTAAACGTTCCGCGCCATATTGCACATTTACTTGGCGTGGCTCCAATCAAGGCCATCCATGTCTGGGCGCCATCTTTTACACTACTCTCTCTGTACCAGGAAAAATTAAGGATAAGGGCATGAGAATCTTGCAAAGGGGTGTACGGTCCTTACGAAGCAGGTACAGAGAGAGCTAGATGAAGAGCGAAATAAAAGATAGATTTTAAAACTTAATTTGTTCAGTTCGTGAATTTGATGAATAAGTTCCCTATAATTTCTGACTCGTGGCATTAAGCCAAATTAAAAAAATTCTGAACACGTTAATGTCGCCTGGCTAATTCAAATAAAATCAATTGCTAAGATTGTCTGTCTGTTAACATGAAAGGATTATCTTTCGTTGAAAATCAATAAGTCCTTTCCTGATAAAGTTCATAACGTTCTTCAAGTATTTGATTAAATGACAAAAGAGGAAATTCGAAATAGCATCTTTTTACTTCAAAAATGAACTTCCTTAGAGTCTTTTTAATTTTTTAACACTTGAAAATATCGTAAATTTTATCTTTTCTAAAGTTCTGTTCTATAATATACTTTAGAATTGTCATTCAACACTTACAAAATGTAAAGTGAATTCCAATGACCGAAAATAGTTCGTCGCAGATTCTAAAGTTTAACTTGTAATAAAGTTAGTCGTTTTAAATCTCAGGTTTTGTTTAGAGAGGCACTCATGTCACCTGAATTATCTAAATATCAGGGCTAGAAATGTAGAGGAATACGGTTCAACGAACAGCATATGAAGTCCTAGGCATTTGTTGTTGTGAGGCCATCTCCATGGTGCCATGTTTGATTCCCGCGTAGTAACCACATTCCAAATCCAGCGTAGTAAGTACGTTTAAATTCCATGAAGTCACCATGTTCCAACTCCCATGTAGTCGAAATGATAACAGGTTTATATGACAAAATAGGCACTCGGTCAATGTTTCAACGTGTCACAAGCTTTATAAACACGATACAGTTCAACTGACAAGATAAACTATGCTCGCAAATCATACAATTGGCACTGTATTTTACGAGGTATTTTTTCTCTAAAGTTTAATCACTGGTAGCAAATTGTTATTGCTCATTAGATTGGATTCACTTTTCATGTTGAAGCACAGTTATAACATATTTACACACGAAAATCAAAGTCTTATTCGCTATAACGAAATACTTCATTCACGGATATTTACTAGTTCCTATGACGGCAATGTCATACAATGTCAAATACTGTTCACTTCTGATGAAGGTTTAGCTTTATTAAAACTTCAACCAATAGTATTATTACACACGTGTTTAAGATAATATTGTGAAATAGGTTAACTTGAGAGTTTAAATGTTCAATTATTTCACTTGAAAATCGTCCTAATATTCACATACTTATTTCTCATGAATGTTTAAAGTTAGTTTCATTCGAATATGAATACAAGTTTAAATCAATTAAAATTGTTCCTTTGGCAGTTGAAACCACTAAGTCTGTAAATACTTTGAAATTATTAAGTTAGTATCATATCACTCGAAAAGTTTACAAGTTCCAACACGAGTCATTGTTTTATAAGTCTTGTCGAAAACTTTACCCTAGAATTCGTACGATGTGATGTCTTGAGTTCAAACCTCGCGGACCCGTTCAAGTGAGACAGCATGACTACACGATTGCAGCCAGTTGAGAACTGAACTGACTTGACCTAGCAGAACCTCGTTCTGTTATACCAATCTGTCGAGGTCAGCTTCCTTCCCTCGTGGAAAAATCAAGTTTCTTTATACCTGAATTACTCTTACGTTCGTAAGCCGATATTAATGAAATTGCCGTATGTTTGCCTTTAAATAATGAGCTATACGATAGTGTATCTCATTAATAGGTATCTAAATGGGTTTCAAAGTTAGTAAAATTCATTCTAGTATGTTCGACAATATCAAATGGGGTTCACGTGATATTGCATTACCCTTTTGCGTGACGTAGCTTGCTTGCTCTATGCATGCCCGAGCCGTTCCGTTGCGCTACTTCGCATGCTGTGTTCATCCCATTGAGCTGACTTCCATTAAATGAAATTATATTCCATGTCATACTGAACCCTTGAACTTACCATTCCATCGTTGGTCGGCCACAGATGCTACAGCAGAGCAATATTGAACTGTTAAATCATGGGTCGTTGCGGGAAGAAATTCGGTCACGATCTTAACCAAACGATGGGGTTCAGAAGAGAGCCTAACTACTTGAAATGAGGAGCAAATATGTGCTTACTAACTTTTATTAAATTCGAAATGGCACGACAACATTATTATTTTATATAAATCCTTGAAATTAAAAAAATATAAATCATTCATTATTGAATGTTTCAAACGCAGTCACATTGCATAGCGTTGATTTATTTCTCACAATGTCGAAGAGTTGCTTCGGGGAAAGTAAGAAATTAGTGGATAGCGAAACTGAAAACTGAAAAAGGGAAAACCTGAAAACCGGGCAACTATTACTCCAAACGAGAACTGGGAATTAATCCACACTATCCGTGGAAAATCTGACTTTCAAGAAGTAGAACGCCTGATTTCCTCTCAATTAAGGTTATTCACCAGTCGAATACCCTTGCGGATACGGAACACCCACCGAATGGACCCTTAATCGAACCAAATTGACTATCAGTTGCTTTGGATAGGTTGCGAAATATTATGGGAAAGCATGGTGTTCACTACAAGTTAACAGCAGCATTCACAATTGAAATAAAATCCCACCATGTATTTGTCATTCATGACACCCTTAAGTGATAAAATAATCCCGATGCTAAACGTGCAAAACCCAAACAGCTGTTCAGAAGGAACCAACAACACCATGATCCGCGAGGATCTTACGTTACGTCGTTCTGAAGGAACAAAACTGTGAAATGCAGGAAACACTTATTCATCAAGCATTTAGAAGAAATGCCAAACACTGAAGTTAATTAAAAAGTGGTAAATCACTTGAAAAGTATTATTATCAAACCGATTTCCAGGTTAGAAATGGTTACGTTACGCTTAATAAAATTACCAGTCTACATTGAAAAATACAACAACTTAAGGAATTCTTTCCTTTTTAAACAATGACTACCATTACATATCCATCTGCTTATATTTTGTCCCAACACACTACCTACAAAGCTATCAATTAATCGAACTCAACTACGTATAAAAATGAAAGAACGACAAAGATTGAAAATAAAATATTACTGGCTGACGAATCGAATCCGTATTCGTAACTCAAGTCTCACACTAATACATTGAGTGTCAATATGCACACTATCAAAGCGAAACGGACGTCAGAACGACAAAACAATTAAGTCCGTAAAATAAAATAAAATATCGAAGTTATCTGAACTCAACACGCATGGAGAATTACAGTAAAATATTCAATCACCATTAGCTCGATATCCAATGTTGGGCAACCCTCATTTGCCGATAACGGTCCCATATCTTAGGGAGCACCTTCCAGCTGTTGGGAGCTGCGTACAAGATTGGCCTCATTATTACCAATCTAACCCTCTTCATATTTCGTAGATTGCTGCAGATGCTACCTTCGCCCAGGTCACTTCGCAAAACATCTAATCTGAGACTTGAGTATGTACAGCTGACATCCCAGACCTATCGCCGGGCTTACTTAAAGTCTGTATACCCTAACACTAATCTCTATGTACACGTACCCTCCTAATTCTATCGTTGAGCGTGAACTAGGACGTCTCATCATCAGTATACTCCTAGGATAACATGTGACGTCTTAAATCTATTGCCGGGCGGACATTGGGTCGTACTATGCTTTCCCTAACATATCAGGCGAACCAGCAATTTCAAACAAACCCTGACATTTCAGTTGTAAACCTGGTCAGACTAATAACACACAACGGAACAAAGTCTCTTACTATTAAACGAACGCAATTCGGAAAATGCAGTAAGTCTCTATCTCGTTACAAAACGTGAACTCGAAAATAAATATTGTGTGGTGAGCAATCCCCCAACTCAAACACGATATCAGCATGCGCAATGAAGTTTTAGGGAAGAATAATAATTCCCAGCACACGTCTACCATTTTGTGGATGTTGTCCAAAAATAATAATCATCACCACCGCATTGGAACCCTCAAATCGCCTACCCTCATTTCCAAATATATATATCCATGACTATCCAGTGAAACGAAATTCAATAAATTTACACGGTCAAACAACACCAACCGTGTATTCTAAAGGCTCTTTTATCCTAGAGGTCACATTATCCTAATATTCATACTGACTTTACGTAACTAGTCGCTTGACTTTTACTACCAAGATTTTTAATCTTTACTAGAATCGTTTTTCACTTGGGATCTTACTTGAACTTCACTGTGCATCACACAGTAGTCGTCTCAATTTTCGGATTGTTAGCGGAATACACTACAGCCTGCCACATAAAATCTCACATTTAATATACAGCCTGTCTCACAAATCCTTCCTCGGCAAACATAGCCTGTCTCAAAACTCATTCTCCTCGCCTTATCCCAGCGGTATTACTCAAAATCCAGGCTCCCTATCACCTTCAATATTTCTACCAATCTCATCTCCACATATATAAATTCTTCGCTCTCAATCCATTTTTCTTATATTTCAAGACCCTTTTCAAATTTCAATCCTCTTGTGAAAAACAATAACCATTATAAAATACACCTCTTTATTTTACTGTTACTACAACTTTCGGAGCTCGGGAATACAAGAACACGCCGCGATTTTCCGTATCATCAACATACACGATGCCACAAAATTTTACTTCCCATGAATAAAATATAACTTTATCGGATTTCACTGGAAATTTTCTAAATGCCTGCGATCCTTGTAATATATACTTGTTAAATGCACTTTTAACATTGGAAAATTTTATCCCTCGGTAGACATTATTATTATTATTATTATTATTATTATTATTATTATTATTATTATTATTATTAATTTTGACGAAAAAATTCTGAATTCAAATGATATTTGAAATTAAGACATTCGCCACGACTACTTTATCATGATCACCTTTCTAATTTTACTCACTTCCGACAATATCTCGAAGAAAAATAACACAAGATTCCAACGTCGCATTTTATAGTTTCTTGACGTGAATTTTACAAAACTAAAATTTTCACACGCTGAGCAAAATTTATAACACTTTTCGCCTGATAATTACAAATATCAACCCGACACTCGCCTTGAAAAATTGGTTGGGTCAAACAACAGCCTAACTACAACATAATACAAAATATAGACAGACCTGCATTGATGTCATCTTCAATATTCTGGCTACATTTAGCCAGCTGCTCTCGTGCTCAGCCGCACATGGATACAAGGAACATCATCTTCTTAAACATATCTATCTTACAAATACAGCCTTTTCACACGTTATTAAATGACAACACAAATCACGCACTTCCTTCTTTATGATTTTGTACAGCAAACCTCCTTCGTTCTGCTCGACTGCAACTGTCTCCCTTCTCCCTAGACTCGGCTTTCATTCACCCTAATACAACAGGTGTTCCACAGATAACGAAATCAGAACTACTCTGACTAGCTTCCCAACTCCCTTAACACTTTCCAACACACACGAGGTGCTATAATAAAATCAGCTATGTATTTAACAGACGCCTATGCTTTCACAGTTTTGTCGGCGAAAGTTCAGAAAAATTTCTATCACCTTCCCTTTCTAACAGTAGATGTGAACCGCAGCCACGAACATGTACTAAGATATTTGGAGATCAATCTTATACACTTTTTCTGCCGACGACGGGCGTAAGCTTCCGCTGCTTGAGTAACCAGACCGACACTGAGAAATATGCAGAGGGGGGTTTCTTTTATAGTCTTATGAGGTGACGCTACTCATACCACTAAGCTTGATTATGCAATCTGCTAATTTCGCGTCCAATAGTCCGATTTTCATGAAACTTGTTCCAGAATTCCGGACAGACTTGCGATTTATTTAGATGTTAATCTCATAATTTTACCACACTCGCAACAGGTGAAATAAATTATTTCTGCCCGGGCTTTTCGCGGGTTTTCTTCATCCATTGACCTTGGCACGTGGAACTATTCTACTGATCTGACGCTGATTTGTACTTAGGCTTAACTGCATTTATATTTACCCTGAGGGTCCTGTCTTCACGTAGGGTTTAAGAATAATTTAGATTATTTATTTCTGTATTTACTGTGTTGCCAAAATCTCTCGTTACGAAGAATTCCGTGAATATGAAATATTGTTGAATATTCGCAGTCCACCGAAGTGTCACGGTATTTCACGAGCTTCCGGCTCGGCCTGACACGGTGCGCTCGCTCCCACGAGACAGCCAGACTCACGAAATGGCCGCCCTCAAACAAATAAAAGTAGCTTGTTATTTGAAATAAATATTGAGAAAAATAAAAAATAATTTTCTCACCGTAGAATTATGGGTTCAATACATGGTTCCTGGTACAGTAAACTAGTAATTTAGGAGAGCTTATAGTCTCACAACATTAAGGAGCTTCCAACTGATTCCATGAGAGTTGGATGAACTTCAGGTGCAGTCCGTGAATAAGAGACTGTAAACAAGTCTTATTCCATCTAATGATAGACTTTTCGAATTACATTTCGAGATCCAGTGGGCGGGGCTGGCCGATATGCACACTCGCAGAAATTTGATTTAACACAGATGTATCTAGTAAGCCGTTATTTTATGCAGCAGTTAATGTGGAAATGGATATAAATATATGTTTCAATTTAAAACTGCTACTATTTATCATGAAACAGCAATGAGGCTTCCTCTGAAGTGCGTTTAGTGTGGTATTTTGTTGGAGAGCATTTCCAGAATTTGCGATGGGTTGTGAGTGAAGTGTGGCGAGGGTGTGTTAGAGATGTACTGTATGTCAAGTAAACGAGCGCTCCTGCACAGTTTTCTGTTGATATCTACGACCTCACCCCAGTACGTTACCTTAAAATACAGCAGTGCAATGCACTTTTAGATGGGGAGTGCTCCTAACGCACCTTGCTCCTATGTGGGGCAGGGTTTCCCAATTATTTTGTCTCTGGGGCCTCCTGAGCATATCGCACGCACATCCAACGGCTCCTTAGTCACAGAACATAACACTGCATTCAGTAAACAAAAAACAGAGTTTTGAAATGATACCATGTTTGATTATATTCGCAAAATTTAAGACTAATATTTACTTCCTTTGAAAGTTTAACTTGCTTTACATATTTTTTTTTTGCTAGTTGCTTTACGTCGCACCGATTCAGATAGGTCTTATGGCGACGATGGGACAGGAAAGGGCTAGGAGTGGGAAGGAAGCGGCCGTGGACTTAATTAAGGTACAGCCCCAGCATTTGCCTGGTGTGAAAATGGGAAACCACGGAAAACCATTTTCAGGGCTGCAGACAGTGGGGTTCGAACCTACTATCTCCCGAATACTGGATACTGGCCGCACTTAAACGACTGCAGCTATCGAGCTCGGTGCTTTACATAAATATACTTTGTAGATGCACAGACATTATAAAAACAATATGACACTTGGAAAAAAATGTATAGCCGTCTGTATCTGGAAACTTAGAAAAAATTATCTTGTTGCGTTTGTGCATCAATGGGACGGATGGTGTTGTATTCCGAAGACCAAGCGTTTTATAAGCGCAGTCACTCGAATCAACATTAGCTCTGTTTCTCTTCTTCATTTTCATTTGTGTGATAGCAGAGAATATACACTCACACAGGGATGTAGTCATGAAAGGCACAAACTAATTATTTCCTGTTTAGAAATTAATTGGCGTATCCGTTTTAGTGCCGGTAGTGTCCGAGGACTTGTTCGGCTCGCCAGATGCAGGTCTTTCGATTTGACGTCCGTAAGTTGCCTGCGCGTCGTGATGAGAATGAAATGATGATGAAGGCAACGGATGCATCCAGGCCCCGTGCCAGAGAAATTAACCAATGATGGTTAACTTTCCTGACCCTGCCGGGAATCGAACCCGTGCCCCTGTGACCAAAGGCCAGCACGCCAATTATTCATCCATGGAGCCGGACTCATTTTCAGAAATTGTTGGGTGTAGGGAATGCCATGGACCCAAAAGTCGATCAAAGACGTTAAGTTCTGATTCTCCATCCAAGTTATTCACTTTATCTCTGCCATGATGTTGATTTTCCTCAAAGGAGTGCAGTTCATGTTCAGTTTATGATCCACGAGATTTTCTCAAACAGAGGCAGAAAATATGGTCTGAGCAAGGATACCAGCAATTCTAAGTGTCTCGTTATTGCATCACTTACACTGCCATGTAGTATTTTTTTTCTTTTTCCGCTGCCAACTTGTACCACCTATCGGCCAAGTTAAGAGTTACAATACTGTATGTATGTATGTACTGTAACAGTGAAGGTATAATTACTGAATTTAATCATTGCCTACGAGATAAGTAAAGGCATCTGCATGCGCGGTCTTTTCAAGTACTAAATTGTTAGAGAAGTAGCAGTTCAAGTAGCGCCACTAGATGTCAGGTTATCGCTCCATTCCTCATCACGATACCTACTGATATTTTGAGAATAACTTGTACACAAAAGCGTATAAAAAAGGGTAAAACATTGTGTTTTGACTAGAAAAGTGATGTTTCTATGACGTTCAATAAAGAAAAATATAATGTATCACCCAGTAATTCAAGAAGGGCTCATACGAGTTAGGTCGTATAATTGCAACAGGGTAGTTCACGTCCTAGTAAAAATGAAAATACCCCATAGTATATTTTAAAAAAACTTCAGTATTCACATAGCCTACTCTTGCCATGCAAATATGATGGATGCCCTAAAAAAGTGTTAGAAATGGATGCGGCTCGTTTTAGTAGAAATGTTAATGCATATGCTTTCAAAATGTTCACTACATACTGCAGACTTCGAGGAAGGTTGCCACATGCTATTTTTCTCATCACCCGGACGTGATCTGATTTTGACCCATTTTTATCGTACTTCTGCATATGCTAGTGGAAATAAATTCCACTACCTTTCTGAACTTCACTTTTGCAGAAAGGTACACAGCAATAAACCATTGTTTATCACGAGCAATAAACACCCAGTGAACAGAACGTTTACAATAAGTACTCCCTCGGTGCTAAATAGAGAACCTTGTACATTTATCAATATGCACCAACAATTGTTATGTTTAAATTGAAACTATATACTGACCACAAGCTGAATATATAAATAAACGCCTTGTATGAACCCTTTTACTTATCTCACCTAAAAGCTCACTAACTTAACTTTTTGATTCACAGTTTCCATATACGGCTGTGTTAAAGAGTGGAGGGTTAACTCGAAGTCTAGCGGTGACTCTGGAACTAGAAAGTATTTCACTCTGTGAAAACTGCCATGTGGATGCTTTGTTACTAATCACGTAGGCAACGATTTAGTAAATGGTCGCTCTTTAAGTACCTACTGCGGACCCCTTCGATTATCGTCACGGCCCCGCGCGGAGTGACTGGTGTAGGGGAAATAAGTAAGACCAGAGGAGACAGACTGATAAAAGCCTGGTATGAGGAAACTATACTTGAGGATAAAACATGACGACCTCGCCTCACACTACTAGTCTCCAGCGGCAGCCCCGTGTCTATTAGCAGCTTTACTACGTCTGCTGTAGCCGGAGTTGTCAAATTCTCTACTGCACTTGACACTGAAAAGAGCGTGGAAGAAAGTGGTTTGGCAACCTCTCGACACAAACAAGGATCACTTAGAACTCGTTAACTCAGTAGGGTGCTGGGAGTGATTGGCTGCTGGCTTCCATCTCATGGACTCTTTGTTTTCTCCGCAGAAAATGTTAGAATTTACAATAAGAGGGGTTGCTAGAAACTTTGCAGAATAAAATACTTGCAACTTACCCATTCACACTGCAGATGTTGCCAATCTTAAAATAGAAAATATACGGGGTGGCTCGCGAACGCCGTACTTTCTACATATAAATGTCCCGCATGCAAAAATGATCAGTGGGATGTCTACCAACTGATTTTCACAGGGAACTACTGCCAGCGGGCAGGTTACGTAAGAATATGAAGAGATAAGAATCGGAGTGTCGCCTGCAGCATGTTATTCAGCGCTACAGGTCTATTGCACCGCTTGCATTAGTAAATCTCGTTTTCCACCGCATACTTCTAGGCTGGTGTATGGTACAGCCCCACTATATTTGCTGTCTGCATATCGGCAATGGCTAGTGTAATCAGCAGCGGTGAATACACAGACATTATTTTAAACTGGACAACCTGGTCGGAATGCAACAGAAGCTCCAAACAGACGTATGCCTTCTACACAAGTATTTCGCCGAAAAGTATTAGTTTTTGTTTCATACAACCAACTCTTTCATCGAGTGGAATGTCTACATGTGTATAAATTAATAAGTTATTAGATTTCTTTTACTGCATCTTTGGCCCGACCCAAAGTCTCACGCTCCCGGACACTGCCCTTGAGGCGGTAGAGATAGGATCCCTTACTGAGTCCGAGGGAAAAACACACCCTGGAGGGTAAACGGATTAAGAAAGAAAGAAACTAGTCAATTAAATTTGAATACAATTCCATGAACGTAAATTCTTTAATTTTTTAATAATATCCCTACGCCTACTGAAAACTGTTACCAGCCGCTACACTCTGCTTAGTGTTTGTGTGTTGTGTACCTGAGTGTAACGAAGTTCACTTATTGACTAATGTCTTTTCTTTCCAGAATGTTTCTCTTCAGGCGCCAACGTTCACATTAGCTGAAAATTTGTTGCAAGGTAAGTTAAATGCAACCTTTGTGTTTTATATAACTAATTATTGATCATACTAACAAGTTAAGAAATTTGTGAAGACGAGTATTAATTTTATCCAGCCACTCGTAGATCCGCCTAGTCACCAAACTTCTTGATGAAGTGTAGTGACTATGCACGCTAGAAAACCAATTTTATAAAGACCCCATAAAATTCTCATGATTTTAACCGATAAGAAATCACATATTACCTAAATGTTATTCCCAAATTTGTTTAAATTTAGTAGTCAAATGAAGGTTGAAATCCGCTGTTTTAAACATATTGTTCGATTTATCTTAATTGTACAGATAGGATATATTAATTTTTGTCTTTTGTCAGCTTTCCACGGAGCTCTGGAATTCACGTTCAGCGATCACGTTACAATTCAATTTTTGTGAAATGCTATGTATATCAGAACAACTGAGTTTCATTTAATACAGAGTATGTTTTCACAAAGATGGACAAGTGACAAATTAATCCAGGACATCTATTCTTGTTAAGAATTCGAGTAAACTCCTTATTTCAGGACTACTTTCTGAAGCTGAGTATAGATGCCAAAGTTATCTACTTCGATTAAAGAAAAGCTAACATTTTGATGAGGAACCACAGCAGCAGCCAATGAGGGCGGTCACAATGAGGCATGAAGAGTTATTTCTGTGCTGTCGGTCGTGTACTACTTCTTCCAAAATAGCTGAACAGTATCAATCAATCAATCAATCAATCAATCAATCAATCAATCAATCAATCAATACTGATCTGAATTTAGGGCAGTCGCCCAGGTGGCAGATTCCCTGTCTGTTATTTTCCGAAACTTTTCTTGAATGATTTCAAAGAAATTGGAATTTTATTGACCATCTCCCTTGGTAAGTTATTGCAGTCCCTAACTCCCCTTCTTATAAATGAATATTTGCCCCAATTTCTCCTTTTGAATTCCAACTTTATCTTTATATTGTGATCTCTCCTACTTTTAAAGACACCACTCAAACTTATTCGTGCACTAATGTCATTCCACGCCATCTCTCCGCTGACAGCTCGGAACATGCCACTTAGTCGAGTAGCTCGTCTTCTTTCTCCCAAGTTTTCCCAGCCCAAACTTTGCAATATTTTTGTAACGCTACTGTTTTGTCGGAAGGTGCCAATGACCTTCGATGTTAGGCCTCTTTAAACAACAAGCATCATCATCATCATCGTCAGTTTTCTCGGAAATCACCCAGAACAAATCGAGCAACTTTTCTTCGGATGTTTTCCAGTTCTTGAGTCAAGTAATCCAGGTTAGGGTCTCGTACACTGGAACCATATTCTATTTCGGGTCTTACTAGAGACTTATATGCCCTCTCCTTTACATCCTCACTACAACCCCTAAACACCCTCATAACCATGTGCAGAGATCTGTGCCCTTTATTTACAATCCCATTTATGTGATTACCCCATTGAAGGTCTTTCCTTATATTAACCCCTAGACACTTACAATGATCCTCAAAAGGAACTTTCATCCCATAAACGAAGTAATTAAAACTGAGAGGACTTTTCCTATTTGTGAAACTCACAACCTGACGTTTAACCCCGTTTATCATCATACCATTGCCTGCTGTCCATCACACAACATAATCGAGGTCATTTTGCAGTTGCTCACAATCTTGTAACGTATGTATTACTCTATACAGAATAACACCATCTGCAAAAAGCCTTATCTCTGATTCCACTTCTTTACTCATATCATTTACATACATATAAGAAAATATAATGGTCCAAAAATACTGCCTTGAGGAATTCTCCTCTTAATGATTACAGGATCAGATGAAGCTTCACCTATTCTAATTCTCTGAGATCTATTTTCTAGAAATACAGTATAGCAACCGATTCAGTCACACTTTTGTCTAGTCAAATAGCCCTCATTTTTGCCAGTAGTCTCCCATGGTTTACCCTATCATATGTCTTAGATAAGACAATCGTAATACAGTCCATTTAACCTCGATACAATCCATCCGACCACCTGAATCCAAGATATCTCCTATATCTTGCTGGAATCCTACAAGCTGAGCTTCAGTGTAATAACCGTTCCTAAACCCGAACTGACTTCTGTCGAACTAGTTATTAATTTCGCAAATACATCTAATATAATCAGAAAGAAGTTTACAGCTGATGGTAAACTGCTGTCTAGGTGACTACACCTTTACTTAATTTAGACCACGTTCGTAAACAAGAAGTCTTAGGCTCGATCCCAGACTTTAATTTTGGTCACATAATTCCTTTTAAATGATATAGGAAAATTAAAATGTTAAATTTTGTCAGTTATTCTTCACCCAAGAAATAAATGTTTACAGGCTTCTCCTCAAACTTCTGGATTTTCAAAATCGTGTGCAGGAGTAGGCTTTGCATAAACAGTATAATTATTTATGTTGGTATTATACATAAAAAGTGTGGAATTATTTCAATGGCGATAGTTTTGCATTTGGTAATTTTAGTATAATATATACCAATTCCTATCAAACTACAATAAAGAGAATATTATCATTTTCATCATCATCTGCTTGGAACATAAGCCTTTCCATCTTTTTATGTCCATCCATTACTTTTCATTCACTGTCGTCCAGTTCCCTCTTCTTGCCTCGATGCTCTTCTTTAAACCTTTCAGCCATTTGTCCATCGGTCTTCCTCTTCTTCCCTTCAACCTATTTCTAATATCTTTCTTGGTATCCTCTCTTCTCCCATTCTCTAAACATATCCATATCACTACAGCCTTGTTTTCCCTATATTTTTCTGTATGAGCACCTCGTTTACCATTTCCCAAATTTTCGTATTTCTTACTCTGTCCATTCTTGTTAAACCTACTCGACACTTCTGAAACTTCATTTCCACTGCTTGTATTCCACTTTTATCTCTCACCTTCATCACCTACGTTTCAGGTGCATATGTCAAAATTGACACAAAATAAGTCTTATAGATAATGCCTTTACATCTCTGAGGTACAGCTAGTGCATATCAATCCTCCCACACTTTTAAGCAAACCATTTGCACACCTTTCGCTTTCATTAATTTCCATCCTCTTTCCGCTATTTTCTTCAGCCACACTTCCCAGATATTTAAAACTTTCAGCTCTTTTCATCAAGAATTTAAAACAACTAAATGGGTCTACTGTGACCAAAATCACGGCAAAAATGTTCTCTCTGCCTGAATTCTTTTTTTTTTTTTTTTTTTTGAAAGTTGCTTTACGTCGCACCGGCACAGATATCTTATGGCGACGATGGACAGGAAAGGGCTAGGAGTGTTTAGGAAGCGGCCATGGCCTTAATTAAGGTACAGCCCCAGCATTTGCCTGGTGTGAAAATGGAAAACCATCTTCAGGGCTGCCGACAGTGGGGTTCGAACCCACTATCTCCCGAATACTGGATACTGGCCGCACTTAAGCGACTGCAGCTATCGAGCTCGGTCTGCCTGAATTTGACACAATTTTATTAAACATTGCCTGTATCTAAAATAAAATTAAAGCATATATCTTATTCACAAGAGGAAATTCACATAATTCTGGTTCACATTAGTTCAGAGAACTTACATTAGAAGCCAAAACAGTTCTAAATGTTCAACATCTACAGCTGAGGAGATTTAAGAGGTATAAGGTTATAAAGTTAGAAATGTTATTCCCCTTAAGCTAAGTATAATTGAATGTGCATGCTTTTTAGTCTGAGGCTGATAACTTGAATTTATCCCTGTAAAGTGTTTCATTGATCAATAAATTGATGAATAAATGCATATCTTAATCTATTTCAACAGGACTCCTAGGAATACTGGGAGGTATAGGAGGTCAAGGAAATCGAGGAGATCAAGGAAGTCTAGGAGGTCTACGGATTACAGGAGGTCTAGGAGGTCCAGGGCGTCAAGGTGGGCCAGCATTTCTTCCTGGTAAAACACTAGACATCCATGGCAGCAATAGATACGGCTATCCAGACGCAGCTGCCTACGGTCCAGGGTTACAAGGATTCCCTGCAAACGGAAGGGAAATATTCTTGTATTAGCACTGAGTGGCTCAGAAATGTATGCATGAAATACTCTAAATGCATTACTGTGACAACGATGACTTTCTGTTAAGTGTGAGTTCTGTAAATTGTTTCACCAATTCCTATATCCTGCTCATCTATGTCTTAATCGAATATAAATGAGTTCTGACAATAAGCATTCCTTGTTCGTGATCTACTGTAAAGTTAAAATATAATCGAATTTCTTCAAGGTCAGAATAAAAATGTCATGTCATAATCTACTGAAACTGTACAATGATTGAAGGCTAGTAAATGTGCATATCTATATACACATATCGGTATTTTTATTCTTCCACAAACATCAATATTTAAGAGACTACAATTACGGTAGCTACTAGCGGCTACGATGTCATCATAAAATTTAAATAACATTACTCCACTCATCCACAGGATCGTAATGGTCAGCTTCTCCGTGAACACAGCTCGTTCAGAACTAGATAATAATCAACAACTTTGTGAATGCAACCACTTCAGAACTAGGTAATAACAAGCTACTGTGTAAACACAACTTGCCTTGAACATGGTAAAGTCAACTTCTCTGTGAAGGCAGTTCGTAATGAAATGATAAAGGTCAACTTGTCTGTGAACACAGTTCGTAATGAACATGTTAACTCAGAGAATTAGAAAAGGTAAAACATTATCTGATTAAGAGAGGGGGACGTAAGGCAGTACTATTAAACCTCTGTGTTTTGTTATATATATAAATACTGTTAGTAGGGAACTGAAAACATATTATATAAGGCTAGTTTTGGGTGATGTTATGGCTATATAGAAATAAGTTACAGGTTGAAAAAGGACCTCGGCAAAGTTGTGAGATGAACAGCAGACAATGGTACGGTCGTAAACTGGGCAAAAGGACAGTTTGTTAAGCCCCCTGCACGCCGTGACAGTAGTGGTGGCTGGAAGTGGCAGCCAGTGAAGTGACCGGCAGTAGGCTCACACACGAGGTCAGTACTGGCTTCCATTTTAATGTTCTAGTGGTAGCCAGTAGCTAGTTTGTGTGTACGTGGTGAGAGCAACATTGTCACAGGATGTGTGAGAACATGGAGGAGGTTGATGAAGATTACGAGGAGTTGTTGATGAGGCTGTAAGTGATGTTGTACATTGTTTAAGCGAAGAGCTTCAGGAAATATTAACCAAAAACAGGGTACGTCCTTTCCCGCTCCACTTCCTTTTGATTCAATCACTTTCAGGAGTTCATCTCCTCTGTACGTGGGATTTATACGGGCTCTCAAAAAATGTCAAGTCGGGAACTGCGATACCTAGTCCTATTAATTCACCTTTCATCATTGAACTCTATTAGTACAGCAAGGCCGATTCTAAATCAATTGAGTAAGCATTTCTGTGCTGAGTCAGCACCCAAGGTCATTGACCCCTAGTAGTATACCTAGGGGGTTATGACCCCGAGGTCATTGACTCCTAGTTGAGTAGTAGGGCAATGGGGATTCGCATATCGTGCGTACGAGAGCAAGCCTTACCTCACGTTCGCCACCTTGAAGGGGGCCCAACCTCACAGGGCGTATTTTTACGGACAGATGCCCTTCCTAACCTCACAGAGCGCAGTTTTACGGCCAGATGCCCTTCCCGACGCAATTTTGGAGGGGCTTGTCCTCACAGGGCGCAGTTTTACGTCCAGATGCCTTTCCCGACGCTATGTTGGAGGGGTCTAAACTCACAGGGCCTAGTTATACGGCCAGATACCCTCCCCGGCACCATCTTGGAGGGACCTAACCTCGCAGGGCGCAGTTTTACGTCCAGATAACCTTCCCGACGCCATCTTGTAGAGGCCTAACCTCACAAGGGCCTAGTTTTACGGCAAGAGGGTCCCCGAGAGCATAGGTGCCCCCTTTATTCACCTCTTACGACCTTACGTGTTCATCTCCTTCAAGAGAAGACAATAAAGATCATATGTATGTCGGTTATGTCGGCAGCCATCAAGATGATTTTACTTAGTTTCCTTTTTTTCTTACCAGATAAATTCCTTAATTAAGACCACAGCCGCTTCCTTTACATTCCTAGACCCTTCTTGTAACCTTCGGTTCGGAGAGCCGGCGGGTTCGAATCCAAGCCGGGTCGAAAGCCACAACATTCAGAGAGTCTCACCCCTAGTTATTATTATTTCCTACGGTTGAATGGGTCAGCGTTCGGGCATTAGAGGATCTAGGGGTTCAATTCGCCACCGAGTCGGGGGATTTGAATTATTCTGAGTTGATTATTAATAATGATGATATTGGCTTTTTGTTCCCACTAACTACATTTGTCGGGTTTTGGAGACGCCGAGGTAGCGGAATTCACCCAGCAGGAGTTCTTCTATATACTAGTAAATCTATCAGCTGGCACCACGCAAATTCTGGCGGCTGTAACACTCAGTCCGACAATTATTATTATTATTATTATTATTATTATTATTATTATTATTATTATTATTATTATTATTATTATTATTATTATTATTATTATTATTATGCAAATGCTGGGTTGTAACACTCAGCTCCGACTATTATTGTCCAACTCCTTGCTGAAGGACAGCGTTGTGGTCTTCGGTTCAGAGGGTCCTCCGGGTTCGAATCCAAGCCGAATCGAGGGTTACAACTATGTACACTATGTAGAGCACAATGTAGCCCTCAGATGCAGGTAAAAATCCCTAACCTGACAGAGAATCGAACCCGGCCACGAACTATCCAATGTATGCTGTGTATACTATGAACTAGCCTTAGATACAGATAAAAATCCCTGACCTGACCACGAATCGGACCCGGCCACGTACTATCCCCTCAGATGCAGGTAAAACTCCCTAACCTGGCCGGGAATCGAACCCGATGCCTCTAGGTAAGAGGCAGGAATGCAACCCCCTACACCGCGCGGCTGGCGCAACATTTTAAAATAGTAGTATCTGTTAATTATTTTATAATTCTGTTCTACTAGTAGTGTATGCCAGAGATTGTAACACAGCGAAAACAGCAGTCTGTAGGTACAGTTACTCCCATAAATATTCGGTCAGTCTGATTTTTCACACACTTTTATTGGGTAGTTATTCTTACACTATAATGATAACGTTTAATACAACGAAACATGTAGGAAAACATAGTAACACGTTATACAAACATTGTGATGTAATTCAAAATTTTCTGACAGTCATTAGTACGCCCTCTGTCGTACATGAAATAAAACCAATAATTCCAGTGCCACCTCAAAAATATTCGGCCACTTTAAAAAAAGTAACATAAACTCGCATAATTCACAACAGTGTTACACATTCAGTACTTTGTAGGTCCACCTTGATGTTTTAGGACCTATTCCAGTCGATTCGGCATACTGGCGATAACTTTCTTGATATAATCAGGGCTTAATGCCGCCCATTCTTGTAGCAGTCTCCTCTTCAAGTCTCTGAACGAACTTGGCCTCCGCAATTGCAGAGCTGCCTTCATTCGACTCCATACCTTCTCGATGGGGTTCAGGTCGGGTGATTGTGGTGGAGTTTCAAGACCTTCGGTCAGTTGTACAGCAGCCACTCTCTGACAAGTTACGACTTGTGCTTGAGGTCGATATCTTGGTAGAACTTGAAAGTACACTGTATACCAAGTTGTTCCGCAAATTGTCGCAAACTGTTTTTGAGGATAGCCATATGCCCCCTTTTTTTTTTGTCAAAGTATCTTCATTGAAACTCAGTGTACCAACCCCGTTCGATGCTACTCATCCCTACACGATTGCTCTTCCTCCACAATTTTTACCGTTGCTTGTAAATTGGTTGTTCTCAGTTGCTCGTGACGTTTCCGCCACACAAATTGCTTTCCATCGGACCCGAAGACGTTGAACTTTGACTTATCAACAAATAACACATCCTCCCGCTAAGCAATGGGTTTGCGTACGAAGGTTTTTGCGAACTCTAGCCGATTGTTTTTATTTACTGCACTAATGTATGGTTTTCTCCTAGCTCTTCTCCGAAAGAACTCATTCCTTCGCAGTGCTCTTCGCACGGTATCTTTACCCACTTTCTTTCCACACTCTTCTAAAACAGCTGCTGCCAGTTTCGGAGCACTAATTTTCGGATTTCGTTTTCCATTCTGAAGCACAACCGCTCCTCTCGTTGTGTCAGCCTTCTTGGTCTGCCTGTCTGGGGAATTGAAACAATTCTGTCTTCATTTTTGCATCGTCTTATTATATCTCCAATTGTTGTTCTGGTTATGTGAAGCATCTGCGAAATCTTTCTATGCGATTTACCTCGAGCACGACGGAATATCACGAGCTGGCGTTCTTAAAAAATGGTATTGTGTTGTCTTTTGCACCCCATTTGATACTATTCCGCAACACTGCAGCAAATGATTTCTGTACGACGTGTCTCGCGGCACCGCACTCCTGAACTGAACGTTTTGCAACGCTATCTTCCCTCTTTCTGTCAATGAACACAACGGCAATCCCGGCCTTTTCGGGTGACCGAATATATTTGAGGCGTGTCATTTCACCCATGTCCACTATGTCCTTTCTTTTACAGCATACTGTACATCAATGTTCCGTGATTCCTCTTCGGCCTAAGCAACCAAATGTAGTTTCATAACTTGGACACATTGGTTTCACATTCGGCTGATGGGTGCGTTATTGTCATTACTTTTTCGCGGATTTTATCTGCAACCCGACAAGGATAAAAATAGGAATGATAATTAAACCCCATAAATATAACCAAATGAGCACAAGCAGCAAAATGCTTACCATCGAGCAGGAGCAGTATTAACAAAACCAGCGTGGGGGGCACAGAACATAAGGGAAAGGACAGGATCGAACTAACTACCTGAGGGGTTGCCAGGTCAACATTGCTAAATGAAAGCAAGATTAATGTTTAAATAACTTGAACTTTACTTAAAATTAGGAAAAATTTCAACAGAATTTAGGAATGAAAACTGTAGAACAAATAATAAATTTGTAAATAATGTCTTTAAATTATAGATAAAAATCCATTTTTAAAGCAAAATATACTATGAGTGCGCACTCGGATAACAACGTAAAATAATTTTTATGTAGTAGTAAATAAGTAAATAGAAGAAAGATAAAAACTGTAAAAATTCAACTCGTTAAATTAGGAGAGAAATGTCTATTTTTAGGATTAATTAAAATCGTGAAAACACACTCAGATTACAAGCTACAGCTTGCCTTAGAATCAATGAATGACAAATGTTAAAACGTATCCGTGTATTAAATATTAATTACATAACTGGCCAGCTTTTCTTTGTGAGTAAGTATACTACAATTAATCACAATAAACTGGAATTTGCTTCCGGGACCAGTACACAAGGGTTTCAATCACCCCGAAACACGGAAACACACAATATTTAAGGCAACGATAGCAGACCCAAAAAAAATTCCACACGTAAATAATTGAAAGGACACAAGAGAAAATCGCACGAACCCGAATAAAAGAATGTCTCAAATAAACTACAAATTACGAAGGGAAACACTTAAAATTCCACAGACAACAAAACTATGGTACACACGAAGCATACAGTTTCCCAAAACCGAAGCCAACATCCGACTTAAAGAGACAATAAGCAAAGCCCACACAAAATTAGCGTACCGGAGATAAGATAAAAACATGGCACGCAATAATGAAAGAAGAAGGAAAGGAAAAACGGACGCGAATAATCTGAGGAGGGCAAGGTATCATCAAGAAATGGGGAACAAATTACAGCTTATTATAACCAGAATATTACAATAATTATGTATAGTCTTTTAAATTTAACATTTCTTTCAACCAAAATATTAATAAAGGAGTTAAATGCCGGTTACTCAATTTTAATTTTAGGAGGCGTTGGAAAACGGTAATGCCCGAATAAGACCGGAAATAAACCATCCATTAAGTAATTAAACAATGAGCCATTACGAAAACAATACTAGTAAATAACGTTCAACAGTCCACCGGATGCCACAAATATGAACCAAGAAAAGTAGAAAGAAATCCACCAACAAAATTAATAATAATAATAACTTTAAGAAACAGAAAAAGGCAGCACAACGATAATCTCAGTTAAATAAAGTAATGGAATAATAGGTCTCTCATCCGCGCATATACCATGTTCCAGAATTACTCCATTATAATAATTTGGATATAGAACATTACCAGCATCACGTTAAGTTACATTTTAATATTTAGCAGATACAATTTATATCATTAAAATGTCCGATGAATAAGAAATTCCAGTTTAATTTAATGAATAAACGGTGGTCGGCATGTCCATAAACTATAGGCCTAATTTCAATTACAGCAGCGGAGTAGAGACGAATTAACATTAACAGCGATGCCAAAACATTTCTTCTAATATAATAGTTGTCGCAGATAGCTTGATACACACGTTCTTCTCCAAATAATCCGGCAGCAGAACAGTTTCGAAACAATTAGGATGATACTTGTACTTACATTTTTGGGTGTCCAATTTAATATACTGTAATCCAATAGCTTACGTTCTAGCCCATTTTGTAACGAAGAACCCTCCTTCAGATAGTTCGGTCACACTAATATTAAAAAAACTGTAAATATGAAACACACAATATTATTGCGCTACAATTAAGTCAATGCCTTAACTAACGAGGCAATTAGCCTGGTTTATCAAACTCCACTCCAACAAATTTCAATCGCATTTTGTACACAACTTCTCCAAACGCGTCCATCTTGGCGAGCTGCCGGTAACAGACTGGCGTTCAGTGCAGTCAAGCCGCGCGTCGCTCAGTTGAACATCGACACTGCGCACGCTGAAGTCAAAATTTGCTTATTGAGCCAATCAGAATTTCGACGCAACCGACGTAACACTGGCAAGAAGATGCATTTTAAATTGCCACAGTTTCAGGCACATAATTTAACAGCAATGCAAATGCAACCAATGGCCGATAATTGCAGATAAAGTCCCACACACAAATACATATGTTCAACAAATGAGGGTATCGTAAATTATTGTCTCATTATCAGTGGCCGAATATTTATGGGAGTGACTGTACATGTGTGCTGTCACGATGAAATTTGAAACATCCGTTTCCTGTTGGCGCAGCACGCGGACACAATGTTGAGCAAGTCACATTCATTTCTTAAGATATCTGACTGACTGCAGTCGACATACAAATTTTTTAAATGTTTCATTCCCTTATTTTTCATATGTAATTATATGTATTGTGGTAATCTGAGGTAAGCAATTAATGACTAAAAAAGTGATTGAAGTGCGTGTGCAGAATTAAACACGTTAGTGCTTCTATAGTACGTCGTTTTCTAAAAGATGTCCGACTCCATGGCTAATGGTTAGCGTGCTGGCCTTTGGTCACGGGGGCCCGGGTTCGATTCCGGGAATTTTAACCATAATTGGTTAATTTCGCTTGCACGGGGACATTTGTATGTGTCGTCTTCATCGTTATTTCATCTTCATCAAGATACGCAGGTCGCCTACCGGCGTCAAATTGAAAGACCTGCATCTGGCGAGCCGAACTTGTCCTCGGACACTCCCGGCACTAAAAACCATACGCCATTTTCTAAAAGAGGCTATTTCATATCAGTGTTTAAAGCCTAATGTGTCGTTTCTCAATGCTGTGTGGTAACCTAATATAGAATATCACTCATGGTATCCCCTGCCTGTTATAAGAGGAAGCTTACAGCTTGAGTGCGCTAGTTGACGACCACGGTACACTTAGCTGAGTCCTAGCTGATCACATTATCCACTAAACAACAGAGACATAAATAATAATTATCGTATTGCTTCAGCTACTTTGGTGCGCGATGTGTGTGTGTGCTACAATCCATTTCTTTTCTTCAAAGTTCATATTACGTTAACTAAGGTAAGTTAAAGTGTGAATAATTTCTTCAATATAATCTACGATTATAAACCATTAAATGTATTCCGTGTTCGTAGTAAATGTATGTTGTGTTCCGCTGCGAATAATATCAATATATATCTATAGAGAGAGCTATTATCGCTCTTTTCACTGTGCCAGAAGATGCTACTTCATATCAGTGTTTTATACCCTAACGTGTCGTTTCTCAATGTTGTGTGGTAACCTACTTAAGTCTAGAACATCACTTCATCACTTCTAGTATCCCCTGCCTGTTATGAGAGGAAAATAAAACGGGCACCCATTGGCTTACAACTTGAGTGCGCTGATTGACGACCACGGTGCAGTTAGCTGAGTCCTAGCTACTCACATTATCCATTACACAACAAAGACAGAAGTAATACTAATCGTATTGTCTCAGCTACTTGGGTGCGCGGTGTGCGAGGCTATTGTTCTTACTATATAGTTAAATCGCATTCAATAATGCCGGGATAGTGCCTAACTTAACGTCACGGCCTGCTGCCTCTGGAGCCCCGTGTTCGATTCCCGGCTCCGCCACGAAATTTGAAAAAATGGTACAAGAGCTGGAACATAGTCCACTCAGCTTCGCGTGGTCAACTGAGTAGAGGTGAGTTCGATTCCGCCCTCAGCCATCCACGAAGTAGTTTTCTGTGGTTTACCACTTCTCCTCCAGCTGAATGTCGGGATAGTACCTAACTTAACGGCACGGTCTGCTACCTCTAGAGGTCCGGGTTCGATTCCTGGCTCTGCCACGAAATTTGAAAAGTTGTACGAAAGCTGGAACAGAGTCCATTCAGCCTCGGGGAGGTCAACTGTGTAGAAGTGGATTCGATTCCCACCTCGGGCATCCACGAAGTGGTTTTATGTAGTTTCCCGCTTCTCCTCCAGGCAAATGCCGGGATGGTTCCTAACTTAAGACCACGGTCGCTTCCTTCTTTCTTGCCTATCCCTTCCAATCTCCCTATCTCTTTACAAGGCCGCATAGTTATTTGTCTGTCGGATGGAGACATAAAGCCTTAAGCAGACCTCACGATGACCCATAATACTAATGTTATTTGCTTTACGTCCCACTTACTACTTTTACGGTCTTCGGAGACGCCGAGGTGCCGGAATTTAGTCCCGCAGGAGTTCTTTTAGGTGCCAGTAAATCTACCGACACGGGGTTGTCGTATTTGAGCACCTTCAAATACCACCGGACTGAGCCAGGATCGAACCTACCAAGTTGGGTTTAGAAGGCCAGCGCCTTAACCTCAGCCCGGCTCACGATGACCCAGGTGCACAATTATGTAGAGATGTGTTTTATGAGAAGGAGGAGGAAGAGTGTTCATAGTTATTTGTCTGTCGGATGGAGACGTGAAGCCCTTCTCGATGGTATTCAACAGGAGAAGGCTACGCGGATTCGCATTTTTACACCAGGCAATTGCTAGGAGTGTAATTCTTTATTGTCTTCCCTTGCAGTATTTCAAATGTGCCTCAATTACTGACACTTCTTTTCGAAGTGATAAAATGGTTGGGGATCATTCACCACAAATATAGGTTGTATGCATTGAAAATTGTCAGGCGTGACATCTTGCTCACTTCCACTACTTGGCAGGGATTAATACCATGTAATTGACGATAGAATGTTATTATGATATTATAATATAACTTTGTTCTTGTAGGTGTGGTTAACTCACCCTTTCACCTTTTTTCAAGATACTGGCCGGCTAGCAAGCCAGTAGCGACACCACTGCAAGCCATACATATGATAAGGTGCGGTATCCAACCGATGAGCCCATGTCGCACTCTGGGCGAAACACTGGTAACTTTTGACGATTGAGTTTTCTGAATTTTATTTCTAGCTATCTCAATCGGAAGCCATATTTTGGTCGTGCTAGCCCGGGAGGGCAATATAGCAAGTGGAGATAAAATTCTCCCCCAGTACGCCGGCACTGCATTGTGCTTATCACATGTATGGCTTGCAGTGGTGTCCATCATTCCAGCTACTTGTGTACTGTATGGCAACAGCTACGAACGGCAACACCCGTATATCAGCAGCAGATCAACAGATCAACGACAATTTATTACCTGCTGGTAAAGCAACATTCATGGCGTCCAGAAGTACTACACCACCACGAGGACAACAAACCGTGATGGACGAGGAAACAATAAAACAAGCAAGGAGTCTTGAATCCAAAGATTCTCCGAGTCCCACTCATCGTAAGAAGATCGCCATTGCTCCTGAGGATGACAGGTCTCGTGCATCGACTGGCAGTACCTATACAACACTGTCAGCCAATTCCGAAGCATCTCCAAGCGGCATATCACCTTCTAAACATCAAGGAGAGTGATATTATAGCACCGTTTTATTTACCTCCTGGGAACCAGTCTCCGGAATTTATGCCATCAAATATTAGAAACTATGCAGAGGCAGCAAAAAATCCTGCACTGCCCTACCAAGTACGACAGCGCAGTGGCACAGCAATAAACATCGGTCTACCTGCCCCATTCTACATAGTGAAGTTGAGGCATCTGAACCCGGACATCAACCATCCGAAAGCAATCTACCATATTATCACCAAGTTTCTGCCCAACGCCATACATGAATACAATCTAGAAATTAAGTGGAGCAAAGACGGCTACAATATCAAAACTTCTAGACCATTCTACACAGTCCTAGTCAACTCCATAGGAATGGCGCACTTTGGAAAGCACGCTGCAGCACAGAACCTGGCTCAACAACCACGGCGAAACCAACCACCTTCGCGTCCAGCCCCCACCTTGTCAGTGGTGGCATACGGGGTCGATCGCACTTACACTGAGGACGAGGTCGCTGCTCAACTCCAGCAGCAGGGACATCAAATCTTCAGGGTCATTCGTATCCGGAATGCCAACGGACCGACCTCGCTGATGCGTATTCTCTCCCAGGATACTGCAACATTGGACCAGCTACTGAGTGATGGTGTGCTAATCTACGCGAAACGACATCGTGTGAAGGCCTCCCGCTCATCTCCACCACAGCGCAGGCACTGCGATCGCTGTCAATCCTACGATCATCCTACTACTGCCCCGTGCTTTCTCGATCAGGTATGTGCGATTTGTAGTGGTCAACACGCCTCACATGCTTGCATGAATAGGGGATCACCCAAATGCAGCACCTGCGGCGAAGCTCATCCAACATTTTCAGTCAAATGCAAGGTAAACCTCAACCTTCCCCCACTCAACCAGAAACCGTGCTACCTATCACTCCCATTGACCTTCCCATCCCGCTTTCCTCTTCCACTCTTCCCCCTCCCTCCACTGAGAACATTCTGCGATTCATCACTATGGTGCTCCAGAATGTTCTCCCCTTTCAACGTCCTAATATTCTGTATCAGGTCCAGTAAGCGGCTCGATTGATCTTCCAGACTCACTTGGACGCAACGTACTCTGGGACAAGAATGCACTGTGCATTCTTTCCCCTTGATCCTAGTCCACTATTGTAGTAAATGAAAATTTATTACGATAATGTATGTTCTTTGGGGGCCAAGCGCCCGCTGCTGGATCTGCAGATAGATCAACACAACCCGGATATCAAAATTTTTAATGAAACGTTTTTAACAAGGAAACAAAGTCCAAAATTTCTAAACCATACACTCTACCGCTCCGATCGCCCCACCAGAGGCCGCGGAGGGGTAGCTATTAGTATTCATCAATCCATTCCCTCACAACAACATTATCATTATCTAAATGAATACCCATCTGAAAACTTAATCATAGAAATCACGATTGGAAATCAAATAATAGCTCTAGCAACAATTTATATACCTCCAGGTTCTTCCCCACCAACCAAATTTGTGGAATACATCGATCGTAAATACAGTACGTACATTATTATCGCAGATTTCAACATTACGTCATATACGCAGCAACAACAAACCACCTACGACCAACTATTACATGATATCCAGGGTGTTGACTTACCCTTCGCCCCCCCCACCCCACCCGCCCTATATCACAAACGACCCCTGATGTTCTAATCCTCACCCCTAACCTAGCAACGAATTGTGACATCACTATGCTTCCTTCAATAGGCAGTGACCATGTTCCTGCCCTATTAACCGTCACAAATGTCCTAACTAACCCATACCAACAGTATAATCGAACCGACCGAGTAGCCTACAGGCAAACAATAACAGACATAATACGCAATACTGACCCACCTACATCACCGCATGAATTACATGACGTAATTAAGACATTAGAATCCGCACTAATTACTGCTGACAGACTCCATATTCCTCGCCACACCTCCGATCCCTCCAAACCTCCCCTCCCACCTAAAGCACTCCAGCTATTAAAATATTCCCATGACCTTTACAAGGCATACCTCCGCACCCGTGACCCAAATACCCTCCGCGAACATAGAACTACCCTTAGACATGCTCGTTCATTCATCAAGGCTATGAAAAGAAAAGCCTGGGCAAATACTTGTACTGAATTATCCAACACGACTGATACTCGCAAATATTGGACCAAATTAAAACAACTGACACACATAAAGAAATCCTACCCCCATTATCCAATAATACATAACAAATCCGCACCCAGTGATCGTAAAGTAAAGGCCGACATTTTCGCAGGTCATTATAGTGTAATTTTCTCGCCGTCTTCCGACCCCCATTTCTACCATCCTGACCACGCTGTAATAACCGAATATGCGGATATCACTCAACCTCCTCTTCGACCTAGCTTTGAACCTCCTTGCGCCCCTGATTCCCAACATCCCCTAAATGTTCCTATTACAGTACAAGACATAAAAGACGTACTCAGAACCAAAAAGAACACTGCCCCTGCTCTAGATCAGATTACTTACCGACACATCTAAGAAGCTCCACATCCCTTCCTACAACTCCTAAGTGCAGTATATATTGTCATTCTCCATACTGGATTCTTACCTGCCCATTGGGGACATGCTACTATTTTATTATTTTTAAAACCTAAAAAACTACCATCCCTCCTAAATTCATATCGTCCTACCAGCCTTCTAACAGTGTATTCTAAAATCTTAGAAACCATGCTCGCACGCCGTATATATTCCTACCTCAACTCCCTCCATCTCATACCTCAATCGCAAGCCCGTTTCCGTCCTCAGCACTCCACACATGACCACCACCTTCATATCTCTGCATCCCTCACAAAATATTTACCTCCCAAAACCGCGCAGCCCTTATCAGTCTAGACGTTGAGAAAGCCTTTGACAAAGTATGGATTGACGGACTGATATTTAAACTTCGTCACTTTCCGTTACCTATGACGATCATCCGTTTCCTCGCCAACTTTCTTAAATCCCACATAGCCCAAATCAATGTCCATAATACATTATCCTTTTCTACTGTATTAAAGCAGGAGTCCTACAAGGTAGTCCATTGTCACCGCTTTTGTATATCTTGTTTTGTATCGATATTCCCCAACCTCTTCTCCCACTCAGATTATTATCAATTTGCTGACGACATAGCAATACTGGCTCTAGGAACTAATAACCGATCCCTGCAATCCCGATTTCAAACCTACTTAAATGAGCTCGAACAATGGCTGAATATTTGGCACATCAAAATCAATGTAAGCGAAACACAATTTATAATTTTCCGCAATCGTAAACGTAGATGCCGTCCTACTAACCAAATTTACCTATCCTTACATGATCAACCCCTTACCGAAACCACCACTCTTACCTACCTAGGCATCACTTTTCAAAATAATTTAAAATGGAATATACATTTGGACCAGATTTACAAAAAGGCAATCCGCAGGTTTCACCTCCTCCGCTGGTTGTTAGGTCAAACCTGGGGATTAAAAGCAACACAGATTATAAATACGTGCAAAGCTTTTGTTCGACCTATTATCACGTACGCCTCCTTATCCTGGATCTCCGCCTCCCTTCTCCAATACCTCGACATATTAAAACTAGACCGTCACGCCATCCGACTGGCTTATCGCCTCAGACCAGAAACTAGACTCGAAGTAGTAAATGACCTTTATACATTTCCAACAATCCTTTCTCATCTACAATCTATTCGTCTTCGTTATTTACAGAATGCTGTCTCCCGCAGCTCATCTGAACCTTTAGAAGCATTTAGCCTTTCTCCTCTCGCCACCGCCATCCTTACAAACCAACCAACATCTCTTATCAAACACCTCTTCCCACCATCGACCTCAGCCCACAGCTAAAGCTAAACGCACATAAAGTTATGGACCACTGCAGATCGCACAGTTCTGACTGAGGTTCTTATTCCGATTATTTTTCCATTGCCACCTTACACATTTAGTGGAATTAATGGCGATACCACCGCCATCTCTGATAACATTTGTGTTCAGTGTATGTGTAACTTCTCAGAACTTATGACGACTTGGCTTTTTCACTTGGACAAGAATTGGTTAATAATATCATGTTATTGCTTGTACATTTAAAATCCGATCTTGTTTATCATTTCATTCCATATTCTTTCCCTTCAAGAAAACAATGTTTAATGTTCTTATGTTAAGTTTGTAGTGATTCGTACTTCAAGAAACAGACTTTCATTTCTGCTAATGTGTTCTACAAAAGAAGTTTTTTTTTTTACGTTCGTAAAACGTGTGCTATTAGCACACACTCATATAAAACATTTCACATCAAATTATTGTACATGTAATCGGCCAAAGAGTCCCTTTGTTGGACTGGTGGCCCGCTCCCCTCACGGGGAGAATGAAATAACTATTTGAATAAAAAACAGTGGTGTCGCTACCGGCGTGCTAGCCGGCCAGTGTCTTGGAAAAAGGTGCGGTATCCAACTGATGAGCCCATGTCGCACTCTGGGCGAAACACTGGTAACTTTTGACGATTGAGTTTTCTGAATTTTATTCCTATGTAATGATAATTATTAAGTTATAATTCCATTGTATTAATAATAATAATTTTTCTACTTTTCCGAAACCTGTTAGCTGCTAGGACCAGAGGTCTGGCTTCAATTCTCAACAACATAATATTAGATAGCGCATCAATTGTAATGATAATTACTAAAATTATAATTCCATTTAATCAATAAGGTAAGTTAATAACATGCAATGTATGTTGTAAAGACAAAAAATTGTCAGGCATGCAGCTATCTTGCTCACAATGCATTTCCGGACCTCTCCCCTTTACCCAGACACAGCTAAGACAGGACTGAACCTGCACAGTTTGCGACGAGAAGGCCAGCGTCTCAACCGCCTGAGCCATTCAGCCTAACAGGGTAAGGTAAGTGGTAGCATACATTTTCTAATTATGTAATTTTCTACAGAGCCGTGTAAGAGGTCAGAAGAACCCTGCAAAATGTTTGCCCTACTATCATATTTCATGTCATTCATTTTATTTTCCCTGACGTCAGGAAGGACATCCGGTTATTAAAAAATTCATCTTATCAGTTCCATCTCACCACAAACCCAAAGCACCGTACAGAAAATAAGGATATCTTCCCTGACGTCAGGAAGGGCATCGATTATAAAAAATCGACCTTGACCTTATTTATCTTCCCTAATAAAGTTGACGATAGGAAGGGCATCCGGTTATAAAAAATCCATCCTAAAAGAATCATCTCACCACAAACCCCCCTGACGTCAGGAAGAACATCTAACTGTAAAACTAGTTCAGATGAGGAGAAAAGGGCATCTGACGGTAAAAATGTGATAGATCAGGAGGAGTACAATATTAGAATGATGAGAAGGAGTAGGAGAGAAGAGCATCTGTCTGTAAAACTAGGCAGATGATGAGGGAAGGGGATCTGACCGTGAAACTAGGTCAGATGAGGAGGAGGACGGAAGAGCATCTGTCCGGAGAACTAGGCCAGATGAGGAGGAGGGAAGGGGATTTGACCGTTAAAAACTAGGACAGATGTGGAGGAGGGAGGGCATCTGACCATAAAACTGGGCCAAGTGAGGAGGAGGAGGAATGGGCATCTGACCCTAAAACTTGGCCAAATGAGGAGGTGGCAAGGGTATCTGACCGTAAAACTGCGACAGATGAGGAGAAAGCAAGGGCATCTGACCGTAAAACTGGGCCAAATTAGGAGAAGGAAGTAAGGGCATCTGACCGTAAAACTGGGTTCAAGGTGGCGACTGTGTAGTTAGGCCCTCCAAAATGGCGGCTGTGAGGAGGGAAGGGCATCTGACTGTAAAACTGGACCCAAGATGGCGACCGTGTAGTTAGAACCCTCCAAAATGGCGACGGGAACGGAATCTGAACGTAAACCTGGGCCCAAGATGGCGACTGTGTGGTTAGGCCCCTCCGAAATGGTGACGGTAACCGCATCTGACTGTAAAACTGGGCCCAAGGTGGCGAGTGTGTAGTTAGGCCCCTACAAGATGACGAGAAGGGCATCTGACCGTAAAACTAGGCCCTGTGAGGTTAGGCCCCTCCAAGTTGGCGATAGTAAGGGCATTCGGCAGTAAAACTAGGCCCTGTAAGTTTCGGCCCCTCCAAGATGGCGCCGGGAAGGTCATCTGGCCATAAAACTGCGCCTTGTGAGGTTAGGGCACTCCAAAAGTTTCCGGGAAGGGCATCTGGCCGTAAAAATAGGCCCTGTGAAGTTAGACCTCTCCAAGATGGCTCCGGGAAGGGCATCCGGCCGGAAAACTGCGCCCTGTGAGGTTAGGCCCCTACACGATGGCGTCGAGATGGGCATCTGGCAGTAAAACTGGGCACTGTGAGGTAAGACCCAGCGAGATAGCGTCGGGAAGGGCATCTTGCCGTAAAACTGTGCCTTGTGAGGATAGTCTCTTTCAAGATGGCGTCTGGAAGGGAACTGGCCGTAAAACTTCTCCCTGTGAGGTTAGGAAGGGCATCTGTCCGTAAAACTACGCCATGTGAGGTTAGGCCCCTCCAAGATGGTGACTGTGAGGTTAGACTTGCTCTCGCACGCAAAATCCGCGCATCCCCATTGCGCTACTACTCAACCTGGGGTCAACGACCTTCTTTGTTAGAACCCCTCTAGGTACACTAGTAGGGGTCAATGACGTCGGATCGAGCACAAAAATGCTGACGCAACTGATTTAGAATCGGCCTTGCTATACTACTCTCCCTCTCCATTTTGTAGGCATAATCAGAATGACGAACGTTGCATAGCAGTTCATAATTTATGTAACTTTCTAAAATTGTACCGATATTGTCCGTACTCCATTTTACACTAGGAGTTGGTTTTGTCTTCGCTTCTTCAGACTGTCAACACATTTCCCAATGAAATTTAATCACCAAAGTGGTTCCTCCTTCAACAGAGCTCAGCGCTTATAGTTGGGTCGTTAATGAACTAACTACTTCATTTGAACGATTTGATTATTTGAACTGCTACGATTTTGTTCAAATATTTTGAACGGGTCGTTCACGTGGGCATACAGCATGTTGCGCCGCTAGTGCTGTTGCTAAGATAGATCATAATAAAGTACTTCTTTCATTGAACGATGTGCCGCGAGAGCTGATTCCATGACGGCAGCACAAATGAACTACCTCGTTCATTTGAACGATAAAATAAGCTCGCACGGGAATGTCCAATGGCGTGCCGTGTTAAGGGTCACATGACAGCACCTCTCACACTTCCTCACTGGGGGAGGAGGGCGAAGAGTTATTCAAAATTAGAAAGCTTACCTGTCCCTCGTAGATACAATTTCTCCACTCAGGCAGGCTGGCGGTGGCGCTGTGCATTGGGTAGCTGCTTTCTGCTCGATCTAGGCGCTCCGAAACTACGACGATCGAATTTCAAGTTCACAGAATGTCGTACCGTACTTGCCGGTTAGCTATGTAACTGAGCTCATGTTGGTTCAAGTCCGGTCCTATGCAATATACGGCCCACGATACACGCGATGGCGTGATAATGGCGCTGGTTTAAAACAATACCCCACTTAATATTAAGGAGCAATACCGTTACTAAGATTTCCATAACGAAAAAGAAACGTGTTCGCTGTCCTGCACTTACGTACCGAAAGTGTTCTATCATACACGATAGCTATCAGATGGTAACAGACAGGAGACAACCGTATTATATCCAGTACACATAGGTTATCTTAAGGTGACTGTATCCGCGTAGACTAATAAACATCTAAAATACCATATGACACTACTTACATATTTCATCATATTCTCATTTGCCTCCCGCCCTCCCTAACGCCTCCTCTTCAACCAAGACACATAGCTACCGTTTATTCACATCTCCCCCTCCACCGATCGCGTGTACATTTTCATTGATGTTCATATCAACACACTGCCGCCCCTCTTCATCCTTTGTTTACGATTTCACTGACACTTTGCGCTCTCTACATCCCCCATATAAGTTGCTCAGATATTTCTTTCCATCTGTCCAAAGTCCTACACTCTCACATATATCCACCCCTCCGTCGTTCCACCGCCCTCTCCTGCTTATCCCTTATATGTTGGCCCAGTGTGTATGTTTTGTAGAAGTCGCTGAGACGGCCACTCTAGCGTGAAGATTAGTATACCTTGTGTCCCTGTGCTTTTCCTATATCTCCTAGTCTTGTATACGTATTTCCTCACTCTCCGTTGTCTAGGTGATACGTCTTTTCCAGAACTACTTCAAGTGCTTTGAACCCATTTTTTGAGTCCGCTGCATGGTCTACTTCCCTCAATCTTCAAGTACTTCGTACTCAGAAAACATTGTAAACTGCATTGGTGTACTACTTTATTGAAATTGTGTGCGCGTGTAGAACTAGTACAAATATAATACAGTATTGTGTCTGGGTGAAATGACGAGCCCAAATCAACTTCACGAACAGAACAGAACAAATCTAAAATACCATATAGCACACAGGGGCCCGAATACGACAACCTCTTGTCAAAAGATTTACTGGCGCTTAAAATACATCATGCGGGGCAGAATTCCGGCAACTCGACGTCCCTGGACACCATAACAGTACATGGGGTGGCGTTAAACAGTTCAGATACTACTGCTCAGAAATAATAGCTGCTCAACCCTTCTTCCTGTAAGACGATTCCTATTCTCGGTCACTGCGTGTAATGATGTCTAATGAGATGCATGTAGTAGTGGTTAAACTTAGGTGGTAGTAGACAGAAAACTCTTTCAGTCGTGGTTCCCCTTAATACGTTGTAATATTAATGGAAATAATCAGAGAATGAAACTTTTCACACCAATAGAGCATTACAGAAGTTAATGGGCCTCTGATAAATTCACCTACACAGATTCTACCACGAGTGGGTAGGGCCTGACACATCCCATTCTGATGAGTCTAGTGTCAGGCCTAAGGAGAAACGCTGGTTAAGTGCAAACACCTGAAAAGACTTACATATAACATTGTAATATTAGTTGGCTATTCAGGAACATTCCTTATTAACAGGACGTTTCCACAGTGTTCGTCCTCCCCAGTTCTTTAACAGCTTTAAAGAACAACTATCGTCTTAGAGAAGTGTTTTCCCGCGGATAAAGCCGGTAAATTGCTTCCTCTCTCAAACAGCTAATTCATACGCACCTCGAACCGCCGGGTTTTAAAAAGCGAAAGAGGGAGGGGGTGTGGTCGAAGGCTATGTTGTTTGTCATTCATAATAAAGGAGGACGAAAATCTAAGCAAGCACCATGTATTGTAAAATTGTACGTACTAGCTAGCGCCGCTAGTGCTATTGCCAAGATATCTAATAAGAAACTATCTAGTTCATTTGAACGACTTCTTTCGTTTGAACGAAGTGCCGCGAGAGCTGTTGCAATGAAGACAGCTCAAATGAACTACCTCGTTCATTTGAACGAAGTGCCACGAGAGCTGATTCCGTGGAGGCAGCACAAATGAACTACCTCGTTCATTTGAACGAAGTGCCACGAGAGTTGTTTCCATGTAGACAGCACAAATGAACTACCTCGTTCAATTGAACGAGGTACCGCGGGAGCTGTTTCTATAATAATCTCATGAACTACCTCGATTCTTTAGAACTAGTTCATTTGAGCGACTCAAGACGACTAACGGTATCGAATGAACTAGTTCAAGCTAATGCACTGACTGGATCCATCCCTAGCTTGTACGTTCTGTTCCTGTGTTTCCCATGGGTACTATTATCGTATGTAGAGGAATGTGTCATCAAACTTTGGTGTACGTCATTGTTACATACTGTGGATTTAGGTGGTTATTTTAATATACTCGTCAGTTCCCGTGACATTATCCTTTTTTCTTTTCTTTTGCCAAAACCCTTTTCTTGGAATACCATTATCTTCATGAGGAAAGTCTGATACTGAGACAGTTTGTTTCGTTTATAAATGTTATTTTAAGGCTTAGAACGGCGAAGAGTCTCTTGCTGCTGATATAGAATTTGACTGGGAATTTTCCCCTCATCAGTACAATAGAAGCTACGAGTTGCTTACCCTTAGCATGATATTAGCATTGCGAACGATATAAGACATGTTTTAATAACAAATATTTCTATCGTAATAGTACTAGTTTTACTATTCGACCCTTGCGTTTGTAAATAAGGCTTTTTGAAGTTGCTGTCCGGAAGTGCTCCCTTTTTCGCTCGACTTAACAGAAAGAGACCAATGGCCTTGAGGCAGACCAATGATATTGTTACTTTCGGGACTTAACTGAAGCACACCAAGGATCTTGTGACAGAACTTAACAAAAACAGACTTATATAGTCCTGTTCAGTGCATGGTAGAGGCCTGATCACTACTTCGTGAAAGCTAACCTTGCCCCTTTGTTTGCCATGCAAGTCTGGGTACGAAACTAACAAAAGAAGACCAGTGGTCTTGTGGTAGATCAATGGTCCGATCACTATCTGGACTTAGTAGACCAGTGGTCTTGTAGTAAATCAATGGTCTTGTCACTCGCTGGGCTTAACCGAAGCAGACCAGTGGTCTTGTGGTAGATCAATGGTCTTACCACACAATGGACATAACAGAAGCAGACCAATGACCTTGTGGCAGAACTTCATCAAAGCAAACCAATGTGTAGTCTTCTCCGGTAGATTCTAGAGGCCTATACGCCGCCGAGCGGCAGGCAACCCGGCCACTTTGTTTGCCATGCAAGTTTGCAAACTAACCTGTCCTGAACAGAGCAGTCGTCTTGTCACTGTCACACTTTGTAGGAGATTCCAGACCAATTTCTTGTTAGCCTTTTGCGCGGGCAAAGAATTAATTTAAATTTTTCCATCCTCGAATATATAACGCACTGTTTACTGTGTTATGACGCCGTCCGAACCGTACAATGTTGGATATCGAACCTAACTTTGACGACCCCGCAGTGGAATCTCTACGGAAAGATCAATGCTAAAGCATGTGTGGAAAAATAGTGAAATATTATCTTATGTTGATGAATCTAATGTCTTCAGAGAGGTTCGACAAGACGAAGTTGGAAGGAAGTAGGTCCAAGCAATGGCAGACTAAGGACAATGTGCTTGGTACACGTGCAGTGCGAGTGCTGATACAGTAGTCATATTGTCGCGTAGGAGCTCAAATTCAGTAAAGTGTTAGTTTCTCGAATGGTTGTCAAAAAATGTGGGAATTCCACTGCTTTGATAACAAATGTGTGGGAACCGTAACTAAGCCCCGTTATGGCGTCTCGGCTGACAACAAAGCTTATGAATGTATCTTCCATGTTAATCTCCAAATTGAACATTAAAATGTGTGTACGTAAATGTTTCACCTGCGAGGCCCGAGTGAAGATGTGATGGAAATGGAGAACATTTTAGTCTTAAATCAACTTAAGTAGTTTACAAAACAAGAAAGTTTTCTCCTTTCTTGAAAATGTTCATGAGGTGACTTCATTCCTTGTTTATTAACTGACCCAATTGAATTGTAGCTCATAAAGTCTTCCCTCAAATCGAATGAACTTCACTTAAATCGATTAGAAAAGCGTGACTCAGACGCAGAAGTGTAACCACGTCCATTCAGCACTGTTAAGATCTCCGCTTATACTACGTATATTCCCTACCTTGCATGCTGCTTTTTCTCCGATCACGTTGCCGCTGCTCCACGCATTCAACTACTCCGCTCATCTGTGGTCTGGCTACTCCATTCATCAAGTGACTCTGACGTCAACCTCTTCACGCTTCGCCTTCTCCGCTTGTGTGTGTGCTGGTGCTTACCTATTGGACACGTGATAATGACGCTTCTGGACCTTGCTGGCTTTCAGCCTCTTTACTTTTCTCGATCTTTCTGTACCGCTACATATTCCCACTCCGCTGCTCCAAAAATTGAGTCTGCCTTCGTCTCGGAGTGGTGGACTACCAAAATAACTGTGCTACGTTGTATAATGCCACTTCCATCTGGACTGTTATTTCTTCAAGTAATTTTGTGAGCAAGACTTACCATTATATTATTTGGGCATTAAATTTTCTCTTGGGCCATTCGCCAGAGCTGAACTTTGCTTCCCCCGGCTTAAATTTGTATCTTCAAATCACATATGCAAGACTTTATTTCTGCAAATACCTTTCAATCACGAACTGCGCTACGGACAATGTTAAAATTGTAAATCTCATCATCCGCCTTCTAGGACGTGTGCTACTTTGTATTATAAATATCATAATAAAAGATCCCGCAGCAAAGACACACCCGGCGAAGAAAATCCTTTCCCCAGTTCGATCCTTACCCCACTTCCCTTTCCCTTCCTTTCGCATTTCTTTCAGGTTGTGTTCCTTTTTTAATTCAGCTTTTATGTTCTTGATTGTACGCTTGTATTTGGTCATAAGGTTTATATGGATACACTTCTTATAATCTATATTGTAAATGTGGCACATTTTTTCTTATCTTCTCAGGTTTCCTCTATATAATTCACTATCAATCAAACTTTTGTCTTCGATTTATTATATTGTTTCAAAATGTTTCATTATTTATTGTTTATTTTTTAATATATCTTATTTATATTGTTAAACTTTGGTTTCCTCTTGTTCCTATATTCTTTCGTTTCTTGGCCTAGCTCCTTCTTACTGCGCGTTTTCATCGTTCAATTATTATTATATGTGCCTCTTTTTCTACGACCTTTTTGCTTAAGCTATACATATTTACTAATTCTATACTATATTATATCAGTATTGTATGTACATTGCCACTACTGCCGTGCACTACTGTTGATAACTATCGTTGTGTAGTTCTGGTACCATACTGTTGGTGACGTGCTTACTACCAAACCTGTGATCTACCAAAAGAGTATTATTTAGCAGAAAATCAAGCTACGCATTGTTCATAACAATAACTACACATCTGATTTGCGACATGGTTTTCACCTACATTGTGTCATTTATTATTGAAGATTCTATTTCATCCCTTCACATCTGCGCGTAATTCATTCACATCAACTCTTGGGTTATTGCATCGTTGACGACTGTCACATAAGCAACTCTAGTATTCTTCGGAAACCTTATCATAAAATTGCATTTACCGGGCGAGTTGGCTGTGCGAGTAGAGGCGCGTGGCTGTGAGCTTGCATCCGGGAGATAGTAGGTTCGAATCCCACTATCGGCAGCCCTGAAAATGGTTTTCCGTGGATTCCCATTTTCACACCAGGCAAATGCTGGGGCTGTACCTTAATTAAGGCCACGGCCGCTTCCTTCCAACTCCTAGGCCTTTCCTATCCCATCGTCGCCATAAGACCCATCTGTGTCGGTACGACGTAAAGCCCCTAGCAAAAAAAAATTACATTCATGCTTAAGTACACAATATTCATTACCACCATTAAATTCATACGCATGACGAACATCATTTCTCACCTCAGTAAATATATCACCGGGATCTTTTTGAAGACTGCATCACAATATTTAACCAATTTAACCAATGAACTAATATCCATCAAACCACACACCAATTATTCACTTTATCTCGACGATCTTATTCAAACCCCTTCTCACTTATATGCCTATCATGCTCAGTAAATTCTCAATTCATTATCCAGGTACTCAAGCACGTTATTCTCGAAGACTAACTTGTCCTTGCATATTCAAAAATCAATATCAATGTCATCTTATTCGCGAACGTTACACATATGACCTGGAAATCTGATATTGGATGACTCTAATTTTACGCACATACCAATTATCTTATGGTCACCTTCAAATAAAATATATGTACATAATAAATCACACACTGAACTTCACTTACGACTATCTTATTTAAATGAAGCAACCGTGACTAAAATCTTCCGCGTAATGTCTACTATTGATCGCTTGAACTCAAATATATAATAGATGAAAAATAAAAATTTTCCTGGATTATTCATTACGAAAACACATTTCCTGTCCGTTACGGAATAATGATCGACGGTCATACGGTATCATTCAAGTTGTTTTACCTATACATGTCACATTTTTGACACCACGAATCAATTCTACATTACTGTAAGCATCTACATAGCAGAATAGACGAAATACATTTATCTTTCAGTAGTTATCGAACTGGTGGCTGCGGAAAGATGACGTCTCCCATCTCTCAGATCTTAATTTTTATCATTTGGCATCCATCTCAACACCCTTCGGGCCTTTTGGGACCTCCTATTAATTTAGTACATTGTCATCTGGTAACTTGACGTCAAAAATTCAATTTTCTTCACGTGTGGCGCAATTAATTACACAATTACTCGAAGTGACAGCACAAATTCTTTGACCATACATAAAAGGTACCGATCTCGATAGCTGCAGTCGCTTAAGTGCGCCCAGTATCCAGTAATCGGGAGATAGTGGGTTCGAGTTCCACTGTCGGCAGCCTTGAAGATGGTTTTCCGTGGTTTCCCATTTCCACACCAGGCAAATGCCGGGGCTGTACCATAATTAAGGCTACGGCCCCTTCCTTCCAACTCCTAGGCCTTTCCTATCCCATCGTCGCCATAAGACCTATCTGTGTCAGTGCGACGTAAAGCAAATAGCAAAAAAAGCCATAAAAGGTACAGATCAGAGTTGTGGAAACGTGCGAGTCCAAACAAATATCAAACGAGAAAAATGAACAAGTACTTACCGTTTAATAAACCGGTGGCACCAGAGGGGTGGATAAAATGGAGACCTGGTCATCTTAAAATGTTTACCTTTTTCAAAATAAACACAACCTCTTACTTGGAAACAAAGAGAGACTTAATGATAGACCATAAGAAGCTTACACATTAATTGAATAATCCTCGCTGGAAATAAACCCAAAATCTTAGTTATCAAAGATTGTTAAAAAACCTACGGTCGACCGTTTCATTAGATATAAATTGAATAAACTAATTAATTAATTAATAAATTAATTAATTAAGATTATACGCCATACTGAAACACTTCTTCCACCTTTAGATATCGTATAAATAACAATACATCTCACTTCATGTGTCATATTGCCATCATATACTTTGTTTAAATCTAGAAACTGAGTTCACTTAATTGCCTTTCCTTTAAAAAAAACAGAAATGTTATTTGGAGTACATCCCAAGCAGTTCCTGCAAGGAAGGGTGTAATATCACGATCGAGTTTCAAGAAACGTTTACCCCAAGATAGTATTAATAATAATAATAATGATAATAATAATAAAAATAATAATCAGGTCCGCGACACGGGGTAGGAAAACATGCCTACAGGGAGAGAAAAATGCCAAATATAATTAAAGAAAACAGGTTGAACCACCCACAATACTAATTTTATAACAGGAACATCAATTCATTTCCATCAATATTCATCAACAATCAGCATCACCAACAACAACATTAGCATTCCCATAGCAACGAAAACACGCTAGGACAGTTAAGAGAAGGGCTAATCACAGGCCGCCAATCAACAATAGGCGAATACATATAAAGGGACAAAAGAAAATCAGGACGCCGAAAAAACGCGAGAATACAAAGCATATTAACAATAAAATTTCATTAAGAGGTCGGAAATAAAGTTAGAATGGAAATGGAATACCAACGTAAACCTCACACCCTTGTAGCAACTCGCTTGGTTAGTAACCTTGCCAAAATATTGCGTTAACCTCTACCTATCACAACCAAACATTAAGTATAGAATCTGCAATTTACAAGAATGAGAACTAACAGTGGACGCAAATCCTTAATGAACAAAGCTAGTTGACATGCATATTCTTCTCTTTTTTAAACCGAAAGAAGATAAATGTTCGAAAACCACAACGTTAAATTACAGAATTTAGATGACGCCAAGCTTCATTATGTCCCGGTGCGCATTTCACGTTTCGAAATATTCAGTTCACCACACGGAATCAGTAAACGGTGAGTAGAAAAAAAACACTTACATTGCACCAGCTTGCTGTAGTTGAGAAGTAGCTCCAGACTCATATGCTTATTACGTATGGCAGAAGAAATGCTTAAAGATACACCAAAACTCCAGGCGAGGAAGATGAAATTATAATAAAAATTAAAGGCAATCTCCCAAGTCCACAAGGGCGTAAGCCCTATCCAAGTATCTTCACCCCGGGTCCATGTTAAATACACGATTCATCCCGCCAGGCAGAGAAGCACGTCGCCGTTCCATCTCGCTTCACTCTCAGGACGATAATGGCGATTACCCAGGAGCCTCCAATCAGTCCACAGCCGCAATGATGACGTGCGCATACGCGTCCAGTGGAGAGGGAGCGAGTGGCGAGGTAGTTCATACCTATGACACTAGAATGCAGGAGAATACAAGAAAAGGCACCGTCTGGGCATCCACCACAGATGGGCATCTTAATAACCTTTTAAGGCAGTGGAAGTTCCTGTTTATAAGCATCGAAAACGATGGTATCTATGACCATGAATTACTTGATGAATAACGTAGCGGCGAACCACTTTAAAAAGACACGAATCTCAATAGCCATGGAGCCAGTCCAAAAATGTTTACGGAGAGGATATAAATTATTACGCCGGTAATAGTGGCGACATCGTAATACCTGAAACTTGTAATTAACGATTAGTACAATGTCATATGCATAAATGGCATTTATATTACACTGAGTTATCACTCGCCTTATCTTGAGAGAATAGATATATATTTCCCTTTTACAATGAATAATTCGTGCTATTCATACAATATTTTTACTATTATAATTGATTTTGATCTCGCTGTCTTCCTAATCGTGTGCGATACTTTCTGATGACCTTTGGAATTATTTTATTGTCCCTATTGTTTTTCAAAACAAAATCCAATTCTAACATACAATAATAAAAGTTGTTTGGCATTTAAGAAATCTTCCGAATCCTGCAGCCTGTAATCTCCCTTCCAGATGATTTCGACATTTACCACATAACCTCTTTGATACAGAACGCTCTCCAAATCGCTGATCTTGGCAAAGGAATATGTTTAACAATCCGTCGCCTTCATAAGTGGACGTAACAATCGACTATCTCAATATGGGTCTCGATTCTCGAATTATATCGTAATAGATAGGTAATGTATGACCACCGTATATGAATTGAGCTTGGCCCGTTTGATTTGACACATTCCACGGCCTCCGCTACACATTTTCGTCATTGAGGTTCCATGCTATCTACTGATATCTGTTTACCTTCTACTGAAGAAAGTACAATACATATTCAATATTATCTCATCGTACTATAACATTCTATTGCCGACCGTCACCTAATAAAATACCACGGGGTTCTGAGCTTGAATTCACCGGTACCTTCAATTAGTTATCTGTTATTTGTTCAACTGAGCGAGTTATTTCATTTACTGACGTACTTGGACGTATGACAACTGGACGTATGATGACGGGACGTATGATTTCATTAATTTTATCTTACCATAAATTTCCAATGTTCTCCTAACTTTAATCCATCAGCCATTGGAAGGTTATAATATGAAGGCCTGTTTCTGACAGTGAGTATATATATTTATATATATATATATATTATTTTTATTTTTCTTCTTATTATTATTCTTGAGGTGGGGGAGTGGGCTCTATGAATTTCGCCCAGTCATTATCTCTATGATGTAAACACACGTGTCTTGAAAACGTAATTTCATTATATACCTTCTATTTACAATGTGAGATATATATAATATTTTACGGGGCCAATGATTGTAAATACCTCACACGCATTTATATCACTAGATCTTATTCCCATTTAGAAAGCGGAAACAATTCACAATGGAAATAGGAAGCATAGTTTGACGATATGAATCTGTGAATAGCTTATCCTTACAACTGCAACTTTGAGTCATCAATCAAATTTAATATTTCAATTAAGGGGGATTGAGGCCTGACAGTAAACAGAAAACACTAGTAGGAAGGGGACTAGAGAAGTTCACAAGGCGTGCCATAAATTGACGACGGGGAGAATCAAATTGTGAACACTGGAACAAAATGTGATTACTGTCACCATGTGGGTGTCCACATACACAGGTAGAGAGGTTAGAGAGATGGAAACGGTACTTATATTGCAGTGTAAGCGCATGATTGAAACGAACACGAGTTACATTCGTAATATGTCGACGAGTGTATGAAACATAAAAATACCAGGCTTTCTGAGGAATTTGAGGCTAATTTGATTTTAAAAATACCTTTTGTACGAGCGGAATGTCGCCAATCCTCTTGCCACGAACTATAGGCTGCATCGGGAAGTACAGGAAGGAAGTCAAGGGTAGAAAGTGCCTTAAGAATTGGTGCTGTATTTTGAGTACTCGCCTTAGCCACAGAATCAGCTCGCTCATTTCCAAAAATACCGAAATGACCTGGGATACACTCTATTGTTATGTACACTCCTGATTGTTCAAGTTGATACAATTATTTCACATTGTAGAGATACCAATTATAATAGGGCTTGTAAGGGGTTAATGCTTGAAATACACTTTGAGCATCGGGCCGATCACCATCGATGTTAGGCCCCTTAAAACAACAAGCATCACTTTGAGCATCCGTATATATAGTTGTTCGCTTATAATAATTTTGCTGGACGTGAATAAGGGCTTGTCTAATCGCAAACAATTCTGCAGAAAATATAGAAAAAATTATTTGGTAAATGGAACGTTTCAATTATATTAAAATTGGGAATAAGGAATGCCACTCCAACGCCTTGTCCGGACTCAGAACCGTCAGTGTAAATACTGACCTCTTTCTCAGAGAAGGACATTCTTGGTCTTTTGGACGCAGGTGGACTACGAAAGAAAGTGTGTGCTAAAGGCAAAAATGTGCTGCAGATGATATTATGATTTTAGGTTGGAGATGTAAGCTATTATAAGGGACAGAATACATGGGAAGTTTAGGCAAACGTAAAAGTATATCGCTTTGTGTGCGCAACAGTTTGTATGCCCGATATAGAGCAGGAGTTCGTTCACGTCTCGGATGGTGTGTGTAATAACTCACGTAGAATTTGTAATTTTGGAATTAATGGTTACTGGGCCAAAACAAATTTATTTAGAAGATATTTACCAGCTAGAGTTCTTCTTCGTATCCACAGTGGAAATTCCCCCGTTTCCACCATTAAGGCATTCGTGGGAGTAGTTTTTAATGCGCCTATACATATTCGAAGCACATTATATTGAATGGTATTTACATGAGCTATTGTGGAATGTGCGGCCATATCTATAAAAATGCATAATAATCCAAGACAATGCGCACCGTAGCACGGTAAAGCGATAAGGCCACTAATGGATCTGCCCCCCCCCCCAGCTTCTACGCGTAACTGTCCGAAGAATTTTGATATACCCGTCCGTTTTTGCCGAATTGCGTTAATATTCTGTTTCCACGTGAGCTTATGATGAAAGATGATACCAAGGTATGTATGTTGAAGGGAGAACGGAACTGGGTATCCAACCACCTAATTACGTCACGCATTACGCTAGCTAAGATGCTCCTGCACTCAGGGGTGCTCTCGTGGGAGATATATATTGAAAAATCATCAGAAGTCAAAACTCTCGCGTATGGTGAAATTATCCGGTCTAATTCACGCATATACAATGTAACACAGCTGAGCACGTCTCCCTGTGGTAAGCCGATCGAAGACTGTCGACCTGCAAAGGGAGCGTGTGGCGATTTAACAATAAGGGTGCGATAACTTATGTAAGTAATTGATATATAAACATATACGGAAATCCAGCTGACCCAGGTTGTTCCCGTAGTAGATGTAATAGGACGGAGTCATATGCACCTTTGATATCTAGAAATAAGGCATTCGTACTGTTTTTGCGATGTCGAGCTAACAAAAGGTCAACAATGAAGATATTAAGGGGGTCTTGTGTATATCTTCCTTTCAGGAATGCATATTGGGATGTTGGTATGAGGTGATAATATTCCATAACCCAGACCAAACGGTTTAAGTGTATTTTAAGGAATGTTTTTCGTACACATGAACCCAACACAATTCCCCTACAATGCGCAGGGTCAGTGGGCGTTTTACCAGGTTTAAGTATTGGTATGAGATGAAAGATGTTCTATTCTGAGGGGATATGACCGGCAGCTAACATACTATTAAAATATTTAAGCAGTATCCTATGGGCTGAAGGAGGCAATCACTGAAGCATAGTATAAGTTATTGAATCTTGGCCAGGAGAGTAACTTATAGAAGATACTAGTGTCTGAGTTAATTCATGGAGGTGAATAGGTTGTAATAAAGTAGAAGATTGAGTAGGTGGGGAAACAGTTTGAGAAAAAGGGGAGGGAACGGTATAGTCCGGAGTGAGAGAAGTGAGAATGGGGAAAGAATATTGCGTGGAATGGGCGAATGTGGGCTATGCTGGGCAGCACGCGTAAGAATTTTAAGTGCACTCCACAAACAGGGAGTGGATATTTTTGAAGTCAGGGATGATATGAAGGTTTTCCAGGCTGACCGTCTACTTTCATGAAATACTTGTTTCACTCTAGCAATATGGCGCTTTAAATATAAATAATTTTTTAATGTCATTTCTTTTAGGTACGTCTCAAATGAAAGTTTTCGTCTTGATACCAACTGGTGGCACTCACTGTCCCACCAATGTATATACTGAAAGGGGCGTGAATACGTGGGCACGCAAGGTTTGCAAGGATGAAATTTATTTATGTAGGTATTAATAATAGAATAATAGAATAATAGAATAATAGAATGAAGTGAAGTATAGGCCTACGTGAGAAGAGTATGCTGAAGATTACTGAGTTGATTGTGTATGAATGTACAGAAAGTTTGCTCATTGAAAGTGCGAAATGAGTGGACATCTACGGAGTTGAGTTACTCTCTGCGTTAACCATGGTTTTCCGTTACCATGTGTGTTGTACATAGGATAATGATAGGTGGAATGTGTGTCTGAAAGTGTTTGCCATGTGATTAATGGAGCAATCTGGGACCTACAAAAAGTTAAATCCACGGCACTGGAAGGGATATTCTCGTTGGAGATCCATCACTTAATAGTGTGAAATCATGCTGCCGAGACTCAGCTAGGAGATGAAGTCCCCCTTGGCGTATCATGCTCACTTTCCCATAAAGTATGGTGGCAATTAAAGTCTTCGAATATAATAACGTGAATTAAAGGGTCAAACTGACCCAAAAATGTGCCCATTGATTTGTAATAATGTAAACATCGGGAGGGCAGTATACATTAAGTACTACCTATGGCAAAGGTATGAGGAATTTGATAAGTGAGAGGAAATATATGGTATTGAAGATTCTGTTGAATAAAAATTGCTACACCAGCACTACCTGGTCCATCTTGTCGTTCAAGATTGAAAACCGGTAAGTTAAATGAAATGTGGAAGAGCTGGAAAAACATGTTTCCTGAAAAATAATGATATTAGAAAAGTTTCGCGGATTAATAATTGTAACTCATATTTTCGGGTTCGGAAAATGATTTTGACAGCCCCTGTAGGCAGATACTCAATTTGCTCATTTTTGACTACCCGTCTTTTGAGTCGTTGCACTGATTTCATTGGAACGGTGATTGTATATACGTGAGTATATCATCTTCTGTGAGGTTTTTGCATTCCACTGTAAAATACGAATCATACAATGCCATTATATTGGCTATTCGATCCCTGAACTGATATATTACGTGTGATAGTTGCTCCCCTCCGCCGGCATTTTGTAATAGAAGACCTATAATTTTTTTAATTTCTTGCTGAAGTTGACCTTTTTACTGATGCAGAAGATTTGCTTGTCGTGGTTCTGAAGTGCTGATACTCGTAAAAGGGGAAGCGGTAGAAGTAGAGGGGGAAGGTGCAAAAGGGTGTGATAAAAAGACGGGTCCCTGTGAGGGGATTCGCTCATTGCCTAAAAATGCCTATACACCTCCGTATCAAAGCGGGGGGTTGGAGTGAGTCTTGGAGATTGCATTACCCCTTGGGTGAATTCTCTTTTTCTGGGATTTTCCGTAGGAAGAGGTGGAGAGGAGTCGCTTCGGGGGAGGGGGAAGTGGTGTGGATGGTGTTCGGGGTAGTAAATGGGTAGCTCAACTTTCGCTTTAGCCTCCTGAAACGAAAGATATTCGTTACTCATGACTTTTTATTTCCTGCTGGTATTTATGCTCTGGACATCCGAATGATACGGTTGAATGACTACCCCTTGCCATATGCATATTTTTGAAATTGTTCGGTATCTTGATTGGTAGTATGCGCAAGGGAGCATTTTCTGCATCTGGCAAATTGAGCTTTGCACTGTTTCTCTGTGTGAACATACCGTTGGCATTTTCGACATAATATTGCTGCGAAAATGAACTGCTGAACTTATAAATAGACATTATAAAGCGATACGTATTGTGGCAAAGCCTGGGTTCGGAAAATGATTTTGACAGCCCCTGTAGGCAGATACTCAATTTGCTCATTTTTGACTACCCGTCTTTTGAGTCGTTGCACTGATTTAATTGGAACGGTGATTGTATATACGTGAGTATATCATCTTCTGTGAGGTTTTTGTCAACGTCTCGGATCAGGCCACCATGTAAAACATTTGAGGACGGAATATGTACTTTCAACTGTAATGTATCGAGAATGAAATGGCGCAAAAGATCGTTAGCCTGGTAAGCAGTAGTAAATGTCACTTGCAAACGATTCCTCCCCCTTCGAGTAATGGATTTCACATTTAGAGCATTTTCATGAAAATATCGCCCAGGTGCCATAGGGCTATAGGGTGTAGCTGACCGAGATGCTGGTTATTTTTAGATTCCACGAACACGGTGAATGGGCCATAATGAATCGGCATTAGAACCGTTATCCACTTGGTTACACTGTTGAGCAGGTGTTTGTTCATTATGAAGTTGTTGAAATTCAGAGTTTTGAAGCGATTCATTTATTTTTATTATTATTAAGGAATTGCGCACAATGTGTATCAGTGTTTAGCATAGGTACACAATGATTTTGTTCTCTTTTTGCAAAACTGCAAATGATATCTGTGACAACTTTCACCACACAGTTCGCACACACATTGTGATGTTTGAGACATCACTGCATGTTTTCAATTATTGAACTATATAATTAATTGATAAGATGTATATATTTAATCACTGATAGGTCATTTTTAAATCAATATGCATATAGGGTTTTTATCATCCATTTCAATCATCATTTCATTTCTTTGTATCGCGGCTATAACCTATTCTGAACGAACCACATATTGGTTAAAGTATTTCAACATCATTCATATAAATAGCTTGCAGTAAATTTTCCTATATCCGTTGTGAGGTAACCAGAGTCAACAGGCTAATTTCAGTCCATTTCCAGGAAAAGAACGTCATCAAGGTTACGAGAGAACTTACCCTCTCCACCGTAAGAAGAGACAGTTGAAACATTATGAACGTCCACTTTTCGAACTTCGCTACCTGACGCTTTATTTCAGCGGGAAAGTTCAGCCTATGTGAATGAACGTAATGAAGCAACGTGATGGATTCACAGCAATACATAGAAGAAGGGATGAGACATCGAATCTTACTGGACCATGTGATATGGCTGATGAAAGGAGACTTTTGAACCGATATACTTCGAAGACAAGAGCTGGAGAGGACATTTTTATTCTCACTCTTAGACACTGAGACACTCTTGGAAGACACTCTTACTACGATTCTACGTCTGCACATCGGAGAAGATATTGACTTAGTTCACTTCGCATCTGAGTAGTACCGTAGGATACTACTCAAAAGTTACTCTCATTGGGACTTGTTATCTCAATGACGAGAGGTAGTCAACGGGAGGCCGGATTTGACTAGCATAGGGGAGGAGAGCTTTTATTATGAATTTAGCTACACTACTGTTCCGTAATACGGAAGAATACAAGTGTATTCTCTCCATGAACATAACCCATGGTGGTTTTGCATTTAAAATTAAGACTCATTACGACTTTATGTAAGGAGTACAGTAGGAAGTGTTAAAGACAGGAAAAGCATAAGTAGGACTGGAATCCAACAACAGATGAGGCAGCCGGTACGAGAGATCCATCGATCATCGGCTTCAAGACAACAGAGTCTACATATGGTGAGCTTATGGCATAAGTTACTGCAAGTTTTCGCGCAACAGTTCATTTTCTTAGAGTTAATTTCATTCAATTTTTCTTTTGCTTCCGTAAGTTCAGATTTCGTTAATACGCCGTTACGCCACGTTTTCCATCCTAATAAATAGCTGTTTTAATTTGTATGTCCTGAAATTATTATTAATGATCCTTAAATTCCAAGTTAGTGTACTTAATGATTTGTGTTCCGTCACCTCACCCCTGGGAATTTGTGAGTCTCATTACGTATTATTATTATTATTATTATTATTATTATTATTATTATTAATTATCAACTTTCGTTTTCAAGCCATAAGCTTGAAGGCTGGCGCACATAGGATATTGTTTATGGAGAAACAATGAGATATCATTTATTTATTTTAATATTAAAGTGACCCGCCACGTTATATTTTGTCAAACATCTGTGGGCCGAGTGGATACGTCACAACATGAGTCACAAGGATCATTGAATATCTTATTAGTTCATACTTCATGATGGAAAACTGATTCACTGGTATTTGTTAACTCAATATATGTCCACCCCCCCCCCGCTGGAGGCGGCCATCGTACCCACAAGTAACTAGCAAACGATTTTGTTTGAGGAACACACGCTATATCTCAACTGTGAGACGGAATTAAAGTGAAAAACCCTTCGTTTATTATCGTTTTCGACGTGGTACTTTTACCTTAGAAATTCGTGGAACTGAACCTGCTGCCAAGGTATGGACTAAATTTATTTTATCAACGTTGCCAGAAACATGTACTACTAATATCAATACTTAGGAAGAAATTCTGCTAGTTTGGGCTTGTTTATATTCTCAGCAATTATTGGATTCTGTTTGTGGGTCTATTCGTCGCTGCACGCTTTCGGAGCAGTCATGAACTTACTGTCAGTTTTCTTATTCTACGCGCGGTATGCGCGCGCATCTTCCCTGGCACAGCCAGGCGATTGAACTGTGGCTTGGTGAGGGGATGGAGTTGCTCACTGGCGGTGTAAGATGGAGGATCGTTGCGCTTGGGACTGGTTGTACGCCGTAAAGTTCAATATTGCAACATGGACAACGGATAATTACAACCGGCCGTCCGGGTTAATGCCCCGAAATGTTTTGTTTGGTTTAAAATTACTTTAGAAACTGATACATCCTCCAAATTTTATTCTGTTATGAATTGAATAATGTGACTCACAAGCTTCGTGCTCGTAAGTACTATAACTGTATGGAATACCTCCACCAAATAACAAGATCGTAAGTTCTGCATGATATTATTATCATGGAGTATTTTCACATTGGGCACCTCATCTCTTCAACTGCTATTGTTCTCGTTTAACGTGGATGAAATTGCGTTTGGCATTCGAACTCTTTCAAAATCGTGTTTTTCAATTTCTGTAAGAATGACTTTCGCTTGAGTTTTAATAGTTACTGAAATTCTTGGAAGTAAGAAAAGTGGTATCGTTTTAAGTTTAGGTTTTGGATTAAGCTAATAGTTTTGATGTTTAGATTCAGTAATTTGAATTATGTAACTATTGTTTTGTTTGGATTTTGCCTCATCTCATTTGGTAATACTTTAATTGTACAAGGCAAGGTAACTTATTGAGGAAGTTCTCAGAGGGACTTAAGTGACTGCCTCTTTTTCGGGTTTCTTTCTGTGGCTTAATTTATTTATTTTTCCTACTTATAATTGAACTTTGAGTTACCCTCTCATTTTTCTATTGTTTCTCATTAATTTGCATTGCCGTGCTTGTGACCTGTAATTGGGTAAACCGAGTAATTATGGCGTCACCCCATTTTGTTGGTGATGATTATTGTTTGTGGTGATTCTTGGTTTTCTGCGGTGTCGCCTGACATGATTTCTTTCGGTTATTTCTGTTGGTTTCTTCGTGTTTATTCGTGCCTATTTTACTATGGCTATTGTTGTAACGTTCCAGACGTCACAGTGTAATTATGTTAATTTTATTATGTGAAATTAATTCAGGAATTTAACGGCATGATATTTATCTTGGTATGTAATTTTATTATAATTCATGGTTGATCATTTGCTCACTATCATTTCATTACTTTGTAACTACGACTTATAAACGAGGGCTGAATATCCTAATATTAACTTAGAGTCTTGCGACATTCGTTTAAATTTAACTTGCAGTAGATTTTCCTCTATCTTGCCACATCACCGAGGAAGAAGGAAGGACAAATTTAGACATCAAATTCTGGGAAAAGCGAGCACGTGTTCAAGCGTTGTAACGACAGCTATTGTATTTCGACCAGTGAAAGGGCTAATAGACCCATCAACTCTAAAATCTGGAGTGGGGAGAGACGTGTCAACTGATTGGACCACGTGTAGCGACCTGTAATTAGAGCCAGAAAAGGTTATAAAAGGGCGTGTTGGAGCTCTTGGCATCAATATTCTTCTGGATTCTTCTTGATTCTTCTATCTTGTATTTCGCTTTAGGTCTGATAACTTGTCTTATGGTTGTTGTACCATAGTGGAGCAGTGTGATAGTTTATCACTTCTACATTCATTACTTCGTTACCACGACGTGGTACTTAGGAATTTCTGAATGATGGGTGTATATCCACTCTCATCAGGAAGTACGAACAGCTCTGTATTAGACCAGTTTATACCAGTCTAAGACAATAGGTAGTATTAAACTAGATAGAAATGAAACTTCAGTGCACATTTTCAGTAAAGTTGGAAGGATTATTAATTGAGTATCCTCTCCACATCACCCAAGGAGGTTTTTCTAACTATGACTTAGGGCTCATCTCCAATATATGGGATAGAGCATAACAGAGAGTGATAGTTTCAAAGTCATCATCCAATTAGTGGTTGATGCAATTTGCAAGGCAGGAATGGTACTTAGCTGCAGATGAAGATATCTCAAAGACGACCGGTGATGTCCCAGCTACAAGGATGGAAGCTTTCCAAGGACCAGCAGAACAAGACTACATGGTGAGCAAGCGAGTTAAAAATATTGCAAGTTTTCGCGAAGTAGAGTCATTCAACTTTTTGTTAAATTCATTTCCTATTTTAAATTCAGTTCTCGTTAAACCGTCGTCATTTATATTCAATATAATAAATAGTATTTTCCTAGTTTACTTTAATCAATCTGCCTTAATTAGCCTTTTGATTTCTAATTCTCCTGCTTAATGATTAGTGCACTATCACCCCACCCCTGTGATAAGAGTCCGTCCAAGCTTGATTATAAATTTTTATCTTTAAGTCATCAACTTAAAGATTGGCGCCCTTAGCTGGCATGGTTGCATTTCTCGTTCAATGATTGTTCTCCCAAGAGGGGAAGTCACATAAATGGCGCCCAACGTGGGGCGAGAAAATCATTAAGTACGGAGCAGTTAATGACAGTAACGATATCAGAATTCGTATTATGGGTAAAATTTGGATATCCACGTTGCATTAGGAGTGTTTGATTGTGGGGAGGGTCATGGCTGATCAGACGAAAGAGGAGAGGATGTTGCGCAGTGGACGGGCGATAAAAGGCAATAACGTATTGAGTTCAGAGGAAGAGTTGTGTAGTCTAGTAGAGGAAATTGAAGATAGAAGTGTAAGTAGTATGGAAAGTGAAGGCATGCAGAAAGAAGTCAGTATAGAGTCAGATGATAGTAGGATGCGGGGCGAAGCGGAAGTAAACACTAACAATGAAAGTAATAATAATGATCAGTTAATGGGAATGATGCAGTTAATGTTGAGTAAGATAGAGGACAGTAAATCTGAAATAAAAAATGAATTGGAACAAATTAAAACAGATGTAGAACAAACTAAATCAGAAATTAAAAATGAAGTAGAACAAACTAAATCAGAAATTAAAAATGAAGTAGAACAAACTAAACGAGAATTAAGTAAGGCATTGAATGAACACAAGGTCGAAGCTAATAAAAGGATGGATGAACATAGCAAACAGTTACAAGAATTATTCAAGCAAAATGAAAGATTTAATAAGCGATTAGAGGAACAGAAAAGTGAATGTGAACGGCAAGGGAAAGAGGTAGAAGAAAAGTTTGCGGAGCAGAGAAGTAAATTCCTGGAATTAATGGGGAAGGAAAATAACTCTACTAGGGAGGAAGTAATGAGGCAGGTCACTAGTATTGATAAGAGAGTTGAGACTCAAATAGGGGAAATACGGGTATTTAAAGACCACGTCCAACAAGAGATTGACACAGTAAAACTTAGAATAGAAGATGAGACCCGGGCAAGTGAGGAAAGGTTTGCGATAGCTGAAGAGAATAAGATTGAAATTAGGACACTGAAAGAGAAGCAGGTTAATTTGGAGAGCGAAATTGATAGGAGAGACAAAGATGTAGAATGCCGGATGGAGAAAGCAGAAAATCAGTTAAAACAGGTGGCAAAGGATAAACAGGTTTTCACGGGAAAGCAATGTCTAGGAAATAGCTACATTAGGGAAATTGAACTGCCTAAATTTAATGGGAAACAAACGAACCTGCTAGATTTCCTTAAGATGATAGAAAAACGGTTTGAAAAGCGTCTAGAGGAAGGGTCTATGGACTGGGAAGACGCTATGGAAAATATTGACCATGCTTTTGTAGGAGGAACTCGGTCTTGGTTCATGGTATATAGGCAGACGATGACGAACCTGAAAGAATTCAGAAATAAGTTTAGAGAGAAATTCTGGAATGAAGCGATACAAGCTCGGGAGAGAGAAAGGGTGGTATTTGGGAGGTACAAACAGCATGAGGGAGTTACTATGACCGAATACTTCCTGGCCCATGTCATGATTTTTCAGAACTTACATGGTATAACCGAGGGGTCTGATGTAGTTAGACTACTTTTGAGACATTTTCCGGACAGGGTGAGAGAAGCGGCCTGCATGCAAAGAGTTGGTACTATTCAGGAGATGGAGAACCTACTAGGCAGTTTTGATGCTTTAGGTAACCTTAGGAGTAGAACGGAGAATATTCAGAGCTTTAGTCATCACAACGGAATGAGACATAACGAAAGAACACAGAATCACGAAGCTCGCAATCAGTTCAGACCTCAGCATAACAGTAGGAGCGGCGCACCTGAATATAGGACAGGAAATTCCCAACGGGGGCCAGAGCAATGTACTAATGAGTCCAACGTCAATACACAAAGGGAACCTTTAAACTAACTAGAGGCTGTAATCTTAGGTCAGAATTCCAGCCTAGTACGAAGGTAGCGAAGTGTCTTGTCATGAAAGTGTTACCATATGACCTAGATGTCAGAGACGATTTGTTGTATGAACCCGAGCAGAATAATGGAGATTCAAGTAATGAAGTAGTCAATCCCGTTGTTAAATTGAAAGTTTGGGGGGCGTGGGTTAAAGTTTTTATTGATTCTGGTAGCCAAATATCATGTATTAGTTCTCAGTGGTATGAGTCATTAGTGAAACAGGGTATTCAGTTGGAGGAAATGCCTGTTAAGTCTACTTTCATCATTACGGCTGTTGGAAAGAGGTCTAAGCAAATTTGTAAACAAGTAGCTGTTCCGTCTGTATTAATAATTTTATTAGCGTTCAGATATGTTTGGTAATTCCGCATTTGATATTTGATCTTATCTTGGGATCTGACTGGTTAACGTTAAAATTGGCTCAGTTAAATTACAATGATTCAGTGCTAAATTTGAGGTGGAATAATGAGGATATCAAGGTCAAGTTTGAGGAGGAAATTCAGAGGAAATCGGAAGTTAGTACAGTGTGGAGAATGAGAGAGGTTTCTAAAGTTAATGAAGAGGCTAGTGAGGGCCTGAAGTTGTGCCAGTTGTGGATTAATGAGGATAAAATATGTGGCTTGAAAGAAGCCGTAGGTAGAAATCAGTTAAATGAAGTCCAGAAGGACAAGTTATTTGAAGTGTTATATGAACACATGGAGATTTTCTCTGAGAAACCTGGTGTTACCCATCTGTACGAGCATTCTTTTTCTGTGCTGGATAAGAGTCCATTCTGCGGACCGCGGTATCCGATACCACACAAATATGCCATAGCCGTAGAGGATCAAATTCAAGCTATGTTAGCAGACGATGTGATTGAATTATCAAACAGTCAATACGTTAATCCCTTAATTGTCGTGCCTAAGTCTGATGGATCAATACGTTTGAGTATTGATGGCAGGGAAATGAACAGACGTATTGGTGCTGATCAGTTGAGATCACAAACCATTGAAGAGTTGATACAGAGTTTTCAGGGTAAGAGTTGGTTTTCTACGTTAGATCTTAGGAGTAGTTTTTGGCAAATACCTTTGAGATCAGAAGACAGGCCTCTTACTGCTTTCAGCTATAAGCATAGTTTGTATCAATTTAGGCGTGTTCCTTTTGGGACCCGTACGAGCTCGGCAGCTCTAATTCGCGCACTAAGTATTGCCTTGGGAGATGATACTGGAGATTATGCTACGATTTATATCGATGACTTTGTTATAGCATCTAGTACCTTTGAAGAGCACTTGGACCACTTGGAGAGGGTTTTTTCTAAATTAGAGTATGCTGGTTTTACTCTGAAACTTGACAAGTGTGTTTTCAGTAGACGAGAGGTGACGTTTTTGGGGCACCGTGTATCGGCAATGGGAGTGACGCCTGAGAGCACAAGAATTGAAAAAATATTGAATACTACGACACCTAGAAATATTAAGGAGCTCAGATCGTATATTGGTGTATGTAATTTTTTCAGACGATTTGTAGTGAGATTTGGTAACTTACTAGAGCCATTTAGAGAACTATTGAAAGCTGGCAGTAAGTGGGAATGGACACAAGGTCATGATAGAGCGTTCCTGAAATTAAAAGAAGGATTCAGGCAGGCGGTTGTTTTGAGATACCCCATGCCCGATAGGAAGTGTGTGTTGCTGAAGGACGCTTCTCACTGTGGTATCGCTGGTGCACTATGTCAAGTAGATGATGATGGTAATTTAGGGATTGTGTCTTTAGCTTCCAGAGGTTTAAGTGCTGCTGAAAAGCGTTATACTATAACGGAACTTGAATTCCTAGCTATCGTATACTCTATAAATTTAGGATGTATGCTTTAGGTACCGAATTTGAAATTAGGACGGATCATCATGCTCTTTCTTTTGTATCCAAGAGTAGATTATCATCTAACAGAGTTAGTAGATGGATACTCGCCCTACAAGAGTATGATTTTAAGGTAACTCACATTAAGGGAAAGAATAATGTCCTTGCTGATTTATTGTCACGTGATCCGAAGTTGTGCGAAGAAGGTAGCCTTCTAGAGCCACGTGAGGGCATTATTATATGTACATGTCTGTCTAAGGAAAATGAAACTGCTCTAGATAGACTACGTAACCTATTGGTTGAACAGTCAGTAGACGAGGAATGTCGGGAACCTTTGTCTGTACTTCAGGGAGGAGAGCAGCTCACTGTGTCGCATGGTAGGCACACGTACAAACTGGTTAACGGGTTTCTAGCCAGGAAATGTGGCGAGGATCTCTGGGGGATTTGTGTACCCAAAGCGCTACGTGTGGAATTGATTTGGTTTATCCACAAGGAATTAGGACATTATGGAGCTAATAAAGTTCTGTATGAGGTCCGACAGAATTTTATATGGGACAAGATGGGAAGAGATATAAGAAAAATTCTTTCCACTTGCGATCTGTGTCAGCGTATCAAAGTTCCTAACCGCTATTTAGCAGGACCTCGTCAGGCAGTAATCTCAGAAAGACCTGGTGACTTGGTGTGTACTGATCTGTTTGGACCTGTGGTAAAGGGACAGTTCGGCTTCCAATATATTTTAGTCATTATTGATGCCTTCTCGAAGTTGGTCAGATTATACGGTATGAGAAAAGCCACTGGAAAATCTTGTAGTCGTATAATCCAAGAGAAGTATATCCCTGAATTAGGTACTCCTCTTAGAATCTTATCAGACAGTGGACCGCAGTTTATTTCGAGAAAATGGAAGTCCATAATTAGAGAGCTAGGTATTACACAGGTTCATTCATCCATTAGGTACCCTCAGGGCAATATGTGTGAGCGCGTTATGAAAGAGTTATCTCGCATGTTTAGATGCTTAGTGTTCGATAAGCATACAGCCTGGGTGGCTCATTTATCCCGTATAGAGACATGGATCAATGCAGTTCAACATGAAAGCACTAGATTGACGCCGTCACAAGTTCATTTTGGTCGTAAGCCCCAGAATGAACTAGTTAGAGTGTTAGGTTTGCCTGAGGAACCACCTCGTAATGCTGAATTTTACGTCCGACTGGCACGGGAGAACCTGATTAAATCTGGAGATAAACGTAAAAGGCAGCAGAAACGTAAGGTACTTGATAACTTTGAGGTAGGTGATCTGGTTTTGGTGAGAGTTCCCATGTTGTCAAACAGTGAGGATAACGTAACAAAGAAATTTTTTCCTTTATATCAAGGTCCTTATAAAGTACATAGGAAACTAGGACCCTGTGCTTACAAGTTAGCGGATGGCGAGAGCGTTATGAATGGTTCATATAACATTAGTAGTTTACGGAGATACCTGTCGTGTGAGGTGGCTGAACCGGATTGTGAGAGATAGGTCAGTAAGACGGGGAAGTTGCTACCTGTTATGTCAGACTACGAGCGGAATGAGTTTGCCTCTCAATTGTGGTGGTATTTCCTAGTTGTGTTTGTAAACAAGGGAGGTGTTTGTGTGTAGCGGTAGATTTACGCTCGTTCATTGCCGATAGATCATCTGTTTTCTGTATGTGAGGCCATGAAATTTTATATCTTATCTGTTTTCTGAGATGTTACCGAAGGCTAATTAAAGTTGACGACGGCAAATAATTAATTTTCCCGTATGTGCATTTCTAACTTGCAATTATTTTACCGTGAGCTTAAATCGCGTGTGTATTCGTGTGAAGTGTATTGTATCCTGCTTCAAGATAAGGTTGAAACATTCGAGAGAGTGATTAAGGTGTAAATTGGTTGTATCATTTGTTTTCCATGGCTTTAATGTAAAAGATTGGAAGAGAACGTGTTACTGCTATCTAGCAAAGAATGTCGGAAAGATGGAGAGTAAAAGGACTAATAGACACTCGGGAGAGTTTGTAATCTGAATTGTATATATATTATGTTATATTCTCAAAGATAATCTTGTTATAAAAAAATGGAAAGTTGCTCATGTTGGGCATAATTTAGTATCTAAACCTCAAGATGAACTGAAATAACAGACATTCGCAATGGTAAGCAGTCTAAGAGTGATATGGAGACAGTGAGATATAATTAATTGTATGAAAATAATGTCGCTCGTAATGGGCAGGTAATAGAGGTATTTGAAGTCAATGTGGGAGTAAGTGTGTGAGTTCTCAACTCATGTGATATTTGTTAAGAACTCATGGGGGCGTATGTAACGTTCCAGACGTCACAGTGTAATTATGTTAATTTTATTATGTGTAATTAATTCAGGAATTTAACGGCATGATATTTATCTTGGTATGTAATTTTATTATAATTCATGGTTGATCATTTGCTCACTATCATTTCTTTACTTTGTAACTACGACTTATAAACGAGGGCTGAATATCCTAATAATAACTTAGAGTTGCGACATTCGTTTAAATTTAACTTGCAGTAGATTTTCCTCTATCTTGCCACATCACCGAGGAAGAAGGAAGGACAAATTTAGACATCAAATTCTGGGAAAAGCGAGCACGTGTTCAAGCGTTGTAACGACAGCTATTGTATTTCGACCAGAATAATTCAAACTGATCACCGCCTATATTTTCAAAGGAGCGTCATGTTGCCATGGATACTGAGTGAAAGGGCTAATAGACCCATCAACTCTAAAATCTGGAGTGGGGAGAGACGTGTCAACTGATTGGACCACGTGTAGCGACCTCTAATTAGAGCCAGAAAAGGTTATAAAAGGGCGTGTTGGAGCTCTTGGCATCAATATTCTTCTGGATTCTTCTTGATTCTTCTATCTTGTACTTCGCTTTAGGTCTGATAACTTGTCTTATGGTTGTTGTACCATAGTGGAGCAGTGTGATAGTTTATCACTTCTACATTCATTACTTCGTTACCACGACGTGGTACTTAGGAATTTCTGAATGATGGGTGTATATCCACTCTCATCAGGAAGTACGAACAGCTCTGTATTAGACCAGTTTATACCAGTCTAAGACAATAGGTAGTATTAAACTAGATAGAAATGAAACTTCAGTGCACATTTTCAGTAAAGTTGGAAGGATTATTAATTGAGTATCCTCTCCACATCACCCAAGGAGGTTTTCCTAACTATGACTTAGGGCTCATCTCCAATATATGGGATAGAGCATAACAGGGAGTGATAGTTTCAAAGCCATCATCCAATTAGTGGTTGATGCAATTTGCAAGGCAGGAATGGTACTTAGCTGCAGATGAAGATATCTCAAAGACGACCGGTGATGTCCCAGCTACAAGGGTGGAAGCTTTCCAAGGGCCAGCAGAACAAGACTACATGGTGAGCAAGCGAGTTAAAAATATTGCAAGTTTTCGCGAAGTAGAGTCATTCAACTTTTTGTTAAATTCATTTCCTATTTTAAATTCAGTTCTCGTTAAACCGTCGCCATTTATATTCAATATAATAAATAGTATTTTCCTAGTTTACTTTAATCAATCTGCCTTAATTAGCCTTTTGATTTCTAATTCTCCTGCTTAATGATTAGTGCACTATCACCCCACCCCTGTGATAAGAGTCCGTCCAAGCTTGATTATAAATTTTTATCTTTAAGTCATCAACTTAAAGATTGGCGCCCTTAGCTTGCATGGTTGCATTTCTCGTTCAATGATTGTTCTCCCAAGAGAGGAAGTCACATTGTGTGTCACCTTATCTTTAAATTTGCCCTTCCGGTATGATGGAACGACCTTCCTTGTGAGAACTCCTCGAGCAGTGGGTTTTCAAACTGATTAAATTTATTTAATTTTGAAAAAGAAAAATTAGTTTGATGTTTAAAATTATTGAAGTTGTAAACTCCATTTAAAGAAAACATCTCGACATTCCTTATGTTAAAGACCATGTGAAGTTGTCTACGGTTTGCTAATGTAGTTGTAAGTTCACTTTAAATATTTTTCGGGTATCGGCCGATTCCTTCGTACGTTTACTATTTTCTTTAAGATTTACTTTTCTTCTGGGGATGTTCAGTTCTTTTCAAATTAATTGAATGTTTTAAATAATTTCATTTTGCTAGTTAAATGGTATTTTGTTTGTTCTTGGAGTAGTTAAGCATGTTCTAATAGAGTAACCAGGTTCCACGGCTATGTTATCACCTGCACTGTTTATAGTAAGTTCTTGGTATTTTATTTTCCTTCTGGTTGTGCTGTTTTGGTGATATGTGCTTCCACATTCGTTGTATTTCTTCTTCTCCTGGAAATCTATGGACTCTTGTTGTGTCACCCAGTCACAAACACATAATTTTTAAACAATAGACATATTAAAACACAGTCCACTTGGTCTAAAAATATTCACTCACAGACTTTTCGGGGGCAGTAACATATCCACATCACTGAGTCAGATAGCGTTATCGCATCCAAAAGATACATGTATATATACAAAATACAAGTGGAAGCAGGAAGAATTAGCTTACAAGGATATAAATGCAATTGTAATGCTTACAATGTTAGGCGGGAGTCCTCAAGAAAACGATTATCTGAATCATTACAGGGGTGGGGTCAAGCAATATACAAGAAACACTGGTTAGGAAAGGGGTGTTTATGCGTGCTAATCGTTCGAAAAATAATCTCCGTGCGGGGGAATAAACAGGACATTGGAAAAGTAGGTGGTTTAATGTCACCATCTCGATCTCCACATATGCAGTGCGGTAGGGTGGTGAGGTGAAAGCCATATTTATATTGTGGGCTAAGGGCATGGTAATGTTGGTAATGTGTCGTCTAATGTGTACCAAGACTTAGTAGGTATGTGAGGTTGAAGTTGATAATAAAATTTTCCTTTATGTCGAGCAGAGTTACACCATTCCTCTTGCCAAGCATGCTTGGCTGAGTCCTTGAGAAGGTTGTAATAGTCCGTGGGGGGAATGCCTACATTAATAGGGTCTGTCTGAAGATGGGCTGCGTATTTTGCTGCAGAATCCGCTTGTTAATTACCTATGATTGCGGAATGTCCAGGGGTCCATACTATAGTTAAAGAAACTCCAGATTGTTCAAGTTGATAGATAAGATGTTTGCATTGTACAGGTACCAATTAAATAATGATTTACAGGACGTTAGTGATTGTAACAAGCTTAATGCATCGGTATACATGGTTGCCTTCGGAAAGGACTGGATTTTTATTTAAATTAATGCTTGATGGATCGCGAATAATTCAGCGGAGTAGATGGAGAAATTTTGTGGTAAGTGATAATGCTCAGTAACAAAGGTGTTGAAAACAAAGAGTGCAGCTCCTACTCCGTGTTTAGTTTTGGATCCATCAGTGTAAATGTCAATACCACAGTCAATAAGAGGTACTTTGAGTTTTTTATCCCTGGGTGTAATATTTTGCGACGAGTGAGAATGTCCTGGAAAATTCTCCGCAGTGGATATTATAATGTAAGGTTTATAACAAAGACTATCATAGGTAAAGTAATATATAGGCGAAGTAGGGGTTCTTAATAAGGAAGTGCGCTAGATAATGTAATTCTTTGTTTGCACAATATAGTGCTGGCACTCGCGCATTTCTAGGAGGGTTTGTATTGTAATGTTCATTCAAAAGTTGTAGTTTTGGAATGAGTGGGGAATTCAAAAGGACGAATGTTTTAAGGAGGTACTTTTTGGCTATAATTTGACGTCGAATAAAAAGTGGATGTTTACCCGATTCTACAAGTAATGCATTAGTAGGTGTAGATCGAAGGGCTCCTAAGCAGATACGTATAGCTTGATACTGTAAAGTATCAAGGTGTTGTAAAGTGGAAATGGGTGCAGTATCAATTATAGTTGCATTCTAATCAAAGTATGCCCTTATGGTCGCACGATATAAGGAAAGAACTGTTATAGGATCTGATCCCCAATTACGTCGTGTGACTGTTTTCAATATTTTGATATACCCGTTAGCTTTTTGTCGTAAATTATTTATATGAATCTTCCAATTAAGTTTATGATCAATGGTAATGCCTAGGTAGGTATGATGGGTGGTGAAAGGGATTTCATGTCCGTCAAACGTGATAGGGGAGCGGTCATAAGAGCGTTTTGGTGTAAAAAGCATCGCCGCATTTTTCGCAATGGAAATTTTTAAACCATGTAGGTTGAGCGAAGTGAAAACTTTACTCATGACACTAGATGAATGGTTTTTACACACATCTATACTATTATGAGAGAAATATAAAACAAAATCATCCGCATATACTAATAATCTAGCAGATTGTAAGATAATTCTTTCGAGGTCACTTATGTAAAGGGCAAAAAGTAGCCCACTTAGTATATCTTCCTGGGCGAGCCCATGTGACGATTGGCGACTTGGAATGTGATGTGTAGGGGATTTAATTGTCACTTTTCGATAAGTATATAATTGTTTCGTAAGATATATTAATTTCAGAGGGAAACCCTTTAATGCAAGTTTTTCCCAAAGGAGGTGAAGGGGAACAGAGTCATAAGCTCCTTTAATGTCCAAAAATATTGCAATAGTACTGTGTTTTCGATGTCGGGCTAATAGGATGTCAATAATAAGAGTATGTATTGGGTCTTGTGTGCTTTTCCCTTTCATGAATGCATATTGGGTTTTAGCCTTGGAGTATAATTTTTAAGGTCTTACGGATACACGACCCTAAAACAATGCCACTATAACTGGCAGGTTCGGATGATATTTTATGGGGTTTTAAGATAGGTATTAACAAGAATTCATTCCACGAGGTGGGTGTATGAGTAGTTATTAAGATATTACTATAGAAGGTAAGAAAAACCTGTTTACCTCGATCGGCCAATAAGCACAGCATATTATACGTAATATAATCCGGACCAGGTGAAGAATTAGAGGCATTAGTGAAGGTTATGTCTAATTCCCTTATATTAATAGGTTGGAGTATGTAAATTGAGGATGCGATGAAGGTTCAGTGAAGATGAAGGGTGGGACTGTGTAATCAGGAGTTAAATAATTAAGGAATGGGGATAGAATTGAGCTGGAAACTGGTTTTGGTATTGAATGTTGTGATGCACAGGTAAGAGCACGGATTGCATTCCACAGTTGAGTGGATGGGCTATGGGTAGAAAGGGACGTAATAAACTCTCTCCAAGATTTTCTGCGTTTAGAGTTGAAAATTTGTTTTGAATACGCAATATGTCATTTAAGTTTGAAATAATTGGAAGGTGTTAAATCGTGTCGATGTGTTGGAAATAGTATGCGACGCATTTGTATCAGCTGATGACACTCTCTGTCCCACCAATACGTACATTAGAAGTGGCGAGTGGTATAGTTTGCTACCGATTTGTAGGAGTGAAAAGTATTTATATAATCGTTCAGAATTGTAATTAATGTTGAATACGTTAATGGATGATCATTTAATTGGTTGAGGTGGGTAATGAGATAGGTGTTGTATATTTGAGGATCAAAGTTACGGAGTGTTTGGATATTTCCCAAGCGTGCTGATACATAAGTGTGAGGAATAGGGTTGCCTATACCATATGTGATAAAAATAGGAAAATGTTTGCTAGCAGAGGTATCGGATAATGTGTTCCATGTGATGATGGGAGCCAGAAAGCTACGACATAGCGTGAGATCAACCGCGCTTGGAGAGGAGTCAGGAGGAGATAGTCGTGTGGGGGAACCATCATTTAAAATAATAAGATCATGTTGCTGAGAGGCTGTGAGAAGATGAATGCCTATACTCTATAATACTTCCCCACATCGTATGATGACTGTTGACGTCGCCGAGGAATATAACATGTGGCAAATGATCGAACTGGGTATAAAATTGAGGCCATTGTGATTCGAAAATAAAAATATCGGGGGGGGGGGCAGTAGATATTAATAAAATGTACGTTCTTGTACGTTATTCCTAGAGCAAAAGTATTGGGAATGATATAAGAGATTGGTAGTATGCGATAAGGAAGGGTATGATGGATGAATATCGCTACACCTCCACAACCTTGACCATCCTGTCGTTCAATGTGATATCCTGAGATACGAAAATTGATATGGGGCGAAAACCAGGTTTCTTGTATTGCGAGAATTTGCGGGGAGGTCTCTTGGATAATCAATTGTAATTCGTATTTTTCATGAAGGAAGCTCCTAACGTTCCATTGTGTGATGTTCATCATATAATTTAATGGTATGGGATATACAGTCACGAAGTTGGTAAATTACAGAGGATATCTGGGGTTGATCCCCTAATCTTTGTAAAAGAAGCATCAATGTTTGCTGTATTAGGTTTTGTAAAAAGTCTTTGTGGCGCTGGACAGGATACTCCGATTGGGGCAAAGGAACTCGAGGGGGCATGTCACATGCCGTGGACGTAGATTGTGAGGATTGGGAAGGAGTTGATGAGGTAAATAGGGTCACTACTGATTGTGATGGTGGTACATTCTGTTCTCGAAGGAGGTTAAGGTAACCTGCTCTGTCATACCTCGGAGGGGGAGTGGGTCTAGGATTTTTAGGTACGACTTGGGTAAACTTACGTTTACGAGGATTTTCCTGAGAGGGTGAAGGGGGTTCGTGCGAAAGTGGGGGAAATTGTTGTGAATACCGATCACGATTATAAGTTGGAGGAGAAAGCTTAGATTTGGCCTCGGGGAATGGAATATTTTCGGTACTCATTATTTTCTTGATTTCTTGTTGATATTTTTGTTCGGGACATTCAGAGTAGCCGGTTGAATGGGGTCCTTTACAGTGTGCACATTGACGAAAATTTTCGGAACACTGATTGGTTGCATGCTGTAAAGCACAGGAACCACATCTATATACCTGCGCTTTACATTTTTTCTCAGTGTGCCCATACCGGTGGCATTTTTTACGTGTTATGGGAGAAAAAATAAATGGTTCAACGTCCAAGTATATTTGAAATAATGAAACTTGCTGGGGTAAGTTCTGGGTGCGAAACACGACTTTTACGGATCCTGTGGGAATGTATTCAATATTGTCATTTTGAACCACTTACCTATTTAGCCTTTGTACGGGTTTGACCGGAGCTATCGATTTCAAGTTTTTGAGAATTTCAACATCCTTCAAAGACTTATCAACACCACGAATAATGCCAACACAAACAACATTTGAACTAGGGATATCCGCCTTAAGTAGAGGGTTACGTAAAAAAATCATTTGCTTGGGCTGCGTAGTTAAATGTGACCTGCAAACGATTACGCCCCTTGCGTGATATGGACTTCACATCCTATCATAAAACTTTCGTCCTAAAGCCATAGGGTGTAACTGACCAATGTTTTTATCATTGTTGGATTCAACAAATACAACAAATGGGCCACAATGTGAGGATGGATAATATTCTTGATCAAAATTGGATGGGGCTTGTTGTCTATCACTGTCTCTCTGATTAGTGAGAGGTTGCACATTATCGTTTTCCATTTGATTAATGGATGATTGAGCTTGTTCGGTTTCTCCCTGATTAAGTGGAGTTTGCGAATGGTTAGAAGTCACAGAGGGAGGATCCACGATAGCGTCTTCCTCCATATTCACTATTTCTTCATGACTTACAAGTAGGGGGTTTTAACCCTCCACTGGAGGCCGCCATCACTCACACTTAGCACAATCAATAGGTATGTTACGACACACGCACCGGTTATTACACACACACTTCCGACTTCGTATTGGACCAACCGACTTGTATCGCTGTTCAAAAAAGGATGTAAATACTTATTATTTGTGATTTATTTGGGAGAATACTTTTTCGCGAATATTTCCAAGATGGCTGCTGAACAACAATCCATTCGTTGTATTTATTTGCTGACCGGTCGGGGCAATTTGGGGAGATCGTGGGACTGGTCAACCGTAAGGGAAGCACTCGTGGTGGTATACTCAGCGCACTAGCGAACTGAAGCGAACAACCTGAATGCTCCGCACGAACTGATGAGCTGTTGCTCTTTAACAACAGACACGACTGATTGTACGGAAGACCTTTCCTCCCTGAAATAGTCACCTAGAAAAACACAGACATTCTTCAAAGAACGTGGAAGTCACGACCACACTATCCACGTCCTTCTACTAACTGGACTCGGCGATCGTCGCGCTATGCTGTGGTGTTTGGGAAGGGAGTTACTGATTCGCCACCTTCTGTCGACAGTTTCTGGAGTGCTTATACAGACCATAGCAGTGAGCGACGATAAAGAAACGAGCGATCAGTTTATTTTAGTGGTATTTACTGTCTGCAGTAATATAATTGTGTTAAAATATCTGACTTATCAAATAAGTACACACTGACAGAATGGAAATTTACGTTGATGATCTCCACGATATTTGTAACAAAGAAGGCATACAACATTTACAGGTTTTGGAGGCTGGACACGTTCGTAAAATAAAACACTCTAAGCGACGGAGTGACCACTTCTCCTAGATGACGAAAGTGTTAAACTGAAATATATATTTACGGACGAGTATGCTCGAATTGGTATTACCATAGACAAAAATGACTTCGTGAAAGATCCAAGAGGAGACTCTATATCTTGCGAACTTCATGTCCTTACAGCAGCACGGACATGAGCGCGGAAGGAGTTTAATAATTATTATCAGTTCGAGCATACAAATAGATAGAGAGGGCGCTACCTACGTTTCTACCGTCCAACTGTGGCACCAACATCAAGCTCTAAGGGATCAGCTGATGTATGGCAAAACAAGGCGGTCTTCCCTAAGAAGAGCATTGCGGAGTGTTTTTAAATCCCGATTTAAGCATGGTCCTTGTGATTAACTTATTTAAACTATTTAGGATGGTGATATATACAATTCTCTAGGAATATTTCCTTTCCTTTCTGTATGAGAAGTGTTAAGTATCATTATATATGTGCGATATTTTGATGTGTTTACATATCAGTTGAGCGATATGGTGGCGTGAATAGGCCTTACGTGGTTAACTTATTTTAGGTACTTGTCTTCTGATTTCATAAGTTTAACTTTTCTCCGTAATATATGTTCGAAATAGTTATTTTTGAAATATTTTCACAGTTCTGGAAATAATAAACTAGGAAAAACATACCAATAACCAATATTTGTGATAATCCCGATATTATGCTGGTTCAGCCTTATAAATCAAGAAACGTGGGCGATAATGACGCAGTCGTCCCCTTTGCACTTAAAATAATTATCTTCAAAGAAAATTTGAAATTACCAATACTTAATGCAGTTGATAACCTCTTGGTTCTGCCCTTAATAATAGTTATAACCACTACATCACACTTATTCACAGATTTTCACATTTAGTTTATAGGTGTACCATACAGTTATGCATGATGCAATTGGTGTTTTACAGGGTCTAACATGTAGGTTATCAGCCACTATCATGCACGAATGTATACGCAACAACGTAACATCTAGATTATCAGCCACTATCATAAGTAAATAAGCACACACACATACACACACACACACACACACACACACACACACCAAAAAATTGTTCAACACTTCTAAATGCTCAGCCTACATCAAACTATAACTTAATGAAGTCTAATTAGATGTACCATTCACAAAACTATCCATAAAAATCACAATTTGCAGTATGATAAAATACAAGAGGCCAAGTAGGCTACAACTCACCAAACCAGATGCAGCCACTCAACACAAATGTATCACAAAGCTGGAAATATGTTTTTAGATGTAAGTCATACACCATTCTTCTCAGGATGAAGATGAGGAGTGTTGTGAAAACCTGAGAACTGCATGTCTTGAAAATATTGGTTTAAGTTAGTGATGATTGAACAACATGTACTTATTCAACGCACTTCTTACTTTCTTTCTGTATAAAAAAGAGTTTTACTGGCCTTTAGCATTGCTACAGCATTTTCATTTATCATTAGTTCCTTCTGTAAATGAGCCACCTAATTTAATGAATTATTCTTTCTCAATTTTGCATTTTGCTTCAGTAGGTTTTTCAGTTTTTTTCCTTTCGGAAAAAAATGTGCTGCGTGCCTTAAAGAGACGTCTCCTTCCTTTTTTGAGGAAATAACGTAACCTTCTTCAAAATTACCAATGTAAAAATGTCTTTTGTTAGACTTGCCTGGGAATGTTTCCAGTGGATGGAGTCTGCTCCTCAGTTGAATTATCATTATTTTCAGTTACTGGAAGTGAAGAAGACGTGCAACGGGTGTTTCGACTTTTAGGTGGCTTACGATACCTGAATTTTTTCTTCAGAAAATAAAAACCCACAGCCTGTTTCCAGTCATTCGACCTGGTCAGGAATAGAATGAATGAAGCCCCATCTAGCGGCGAATAAGGGAATTTTGGCGGCTGCCGAAACCTGTCGCACGCCTTTGGGGCAATGATTAATGACTGACAAATGAAATGAAATGATATTGAAGAGTTTTGCTGGAATGAAAGATGACAGGGAAAACCGGAGTACCCGGAGAAAAACCTGTCCGTCTCCGCTTTGTCCAGCACAAATCTCACATGGAGTGATCGGGATTTGAACCACGGAACCCAGCGGTGAGAGGCCGGCGCGTTGCCACCATGTTCCGGAAATTCAAAAAGAGTCACAACTGATCCTTTCAAAAGAAATGAAAGGCCAGACCTCTCTTTACCGAAGCAGCTAGGTTCAAAATGCTTTGAACAAAGTTTGATGGCTGAAAATCCTCTCTTCATATTTATGGCCCATTTCTTCAGCAGTTCGGGGTCTGAAGGGATAAACTGAAATGCGTGAATAACATTATTAGTTATGTTTAGCGAGTGATACCCAGCACAGTATCGCACATTAACTCATTGATATTCCCCCTCCCCCAACATGTATATCTCGCATTAAATAAATTATGATATTAATTCATTCGTCACTTTGGGAGTGGCGACCCCATCGTACTAATAGCCTATATATGATTCATTCATTTCATTCCTGATCCGGTCAATGACTGGAAAACAGGTTGTAGGTTTTCATTTTCATTTTCATTAATTCAATCGAGGGGCTTGGAACACATTGGCCATCATACCCGTATTAATATACGGGGTATTCGGTATTTGTTGAATTTGTCTGATAATCTAAAGTGTGTAACTACAGTAGTTTTCCAGGGTCAACAAGGTGCCATCCCAAAATTTTCATGTGGGAAAACTCGGGGAAAACCACTCTTAGGATGGCCACTGTCAGCACCGGGATTCGAACCTTCTATCTCCGGATATCCGGCTCAGCTCAACAGTCAAGGTTTGCGACTTACGGCTATGCTGTGAGGTCCAGAAATATATTTAGGCTACCAGGAAAAATGAATACTGGTAGGTCAGAAAATGTTCACAGTAAGATAAGTCCACGATGTGAGTCCTAGAATGGATTTCGGTCTTTGGTCTAAGTAGAATAAGTCAGAACTAAACTATATGGACAATATTTCATTTGGTCCTAACGGTATAAGTAAACGTGCTAATATCTATCTAGGGTAGAAGAGTAGAAGTCATTTTTTTTACTTATACTCGTTTTCCCCGGGCAAGCTGGATTCTGTATGTAGTCAAGAAGTGTCATTTCATTTACATATGTTAATCTTTACCCGTTCCCATATTCCTGCAAATTGGTGCAGGTCTCATATCGCATTTACGAAAATACGTGCTTTTATATGTTTGTAATATATTACAATTATATAGAGAAAGCCTCGTATATCGACAATGATTACTTCAAATCTCCCCGTTACGCCGACAGCCCGAGTATATTCACCATAGGTGCCCAACATCAGGTGATTTGTATCTTGGCGCCATGTTCTGAAGGCAGCTCCCTCTCTATATATTTCTATGCTCGAAGGAGATGTAATTATTACTACTAGGAGCAAAAGATCTTCATAGGTCGACGCCCCGAACAAATAGCATTAAAAAGAATTATTACTACTGAGAACAATATACCGCTGGAATATGTGTATTACTGTTCCGTTCCTGCTACCGCAAGGTTTCTTGAAAGATTTTGCTCCTAGATAACCAGCAAAAGCGATCATAAAGGCGGTGAACGTGAAGAAATATGCCTGTGAATTTCAGGAAGAAATTCCTACATCTAGGAACGCGTGTACACGTGCAGTATAGTAATACAATGCGTATACCACGTTTATTAGTAAGAAAAATATGCTACGCTTATACTGTACGTGGTGTATTCAATGCACAACTATACATGTGTTGAACAACTGTATAAAGGGTTTTTATTATTTTTATTTTATGAAATACTTCCTCTCATGCAGAGGCTGCCTTGCGACAAAGTATACTTTTACATTTATTTTTAGAAGATAAATAGATATACTGTACTTGATAAATGTTGAAGGTAACCTAATTGTAACAGTGATTTCTTAGAATTATCAATGAGCCCCTTAAGGTTATGATGGCAATCTCCCGTAACGCTGTAACTGGCAGAGACATCTGTTTCCAGAAATTAGCGGCAAAAGCGGGAATCGTTCCCCTTGCTCCAATCATCAGACCTACTATGTCGATTTCCTCTATCTGGTATTTCTCCCTGTAGTAAGGAAGTGTTGGTAAGTAAATATTCCTTTTCTCTAGGTTAACATCTGAGGGCTGCGACTTATGGCTTTCAAAGCGAATTGTGGGGTCAATGATGTAACCTCTCTTCTTATTACAGGTCTCCATGTATTTGGTAACTTGAAGCCGTCTTCCCTGTTGAATTTATCTGGGTGCGGGGTGCAGCTCTATCCAAGGCCAACTACAATATCTCAGACCTTAATGATACTATTGATTGGCAGGAAAATGGCGGAATTTGTGGTGCTCATTAATATGTGGTTGTTTCTTTACAGTATCTCTACAGGATAAGAAACACTATTTCAACGGCGTTATTGGAGTATATAACGAATAATTCTTATTGTGTAGTGTTAGAGGTGTAAGTAATTGTGCACAATAGAGTCTACTGGTGTGCTGTAATGGCTGCAGAATTTTCCGAAAAGGATCGTTCGTGCTGCGTACTAGGTTGTAGCTTAAATTGTACTGTTACAGATAATTCAATTTTTAAATTTCCCTGAAAATACAGCTTTAAGGGAGTAATAGGTAAGGAATATACACTGGTAAAATTAAGTAAAAGGCCAAACCGTTTAACATATCGAACGAACATTTGTGGTTAGGAAATTTCTCTTTCGAGCAGAAAGTGGTGATTATTCCAGGGAGATGAGTTGAATTTTGTCAAGTGCTCCGAACAAAATTCGATCTACTGTACTTTTGATGACCTTAGAACGAACTCCTGGTTCCACTTAACGTAGTAATGAAGGATGACAGTGTTCTATTTTTAAGAAATACACGATGATGTTAGGTTTGACGACATCCGTCAAGGAATACCTGTTTCGAAGTGCCTAGAGCCTTGAATGAGAAGGTGTTTTCTAAGAAACTAGGTGTATGCCAAACTAGACCTTCTGTATTACAGCTGGAATGAGCTGTGCGATTTGATGAGTCAGTTTATGGGTACAATTACAAACATTTCTCAACCTCTAGTGGGATTATATACTAGTGAGTATTATAGAGGATGCCTTTATTCCTGATAGCGATATGGATATAGTAATACGTAGGGAAATAACGTTTGCTTTGGAATGATATTGGAATTATTAGTTTGAGCTCAGGGTACAGATTCGGCCAGAGCTTCTGATATGAGCTGCTACAATTTCTTACATGTGTCCAGGAGCCTATCACCTTAATAAAAAGAACTAACATCATTACTCTATTTCATCATGTATTCTTTGGTAGAATAGGTTCGTAAGCATATTATTAAAGCTTGCTCTAAATTTGACCAGGAACTCTTTGTATTCCACAGCTATCGAGAGGCAGAAAGTTGCTCTAGCTATGAGTATTTATCATAACATGTCATAAAAGTTTACATAAATGAGTGTAGTGTTATTTCTGAGGGCACTATCCAATTTCTGAATTTAATATCTAAATAGTGGATCAACAGATATGTGTCTAGTCTATATGCTCACATTCGCTTACTTCGAATTTTCTACCGTAGCAATTCTGCCTTAATTTTTCCATAACTGCTCGCTTAGGATTGCATTGGTGGATATCGTCAAACCTACCAAGATCGTGTACCTCAATAAAAGGGACGCTGTCATCATTTATTATTTTGTTAAGTGGAACCAACTGTTTGTTAGACAAAATTTATTTATTACATGTCATATTTATTTACTTACCGGTACATGTTTCGTTACATCATTGTTGTGTTATTCATATTTCAAACGGTGCTAAGGTAATGTATTAATCTAATCCTCTTGTTTACTGTGCATCATTCCAATTATTGCTTACAAAGTACATGTTTTTTACAGTAATCTCGGAGTTCCTGGAAGAACGTTATCTAATATGCGGAGCTTTCACGTAAAACGAATTAATTTAGATGATTCTATAACCTTGAACGGTAGGCAGCTGATCCCCCTATGATGTCCACCATAATGGTTTTGATGTTACGGTCTGAGAGATATTGTAGTCCAAGGAAGGATTTTAGTCGGTATTGCTCTATCTCTATGGATTCCCTCACAAGTCGAGTATAGAAGTCTTTTACAGCCGCAATGAGAAATAAAAATCAAAATCGAAAATGCACGAGCGGGATTCTATCGCGTGAAGAAAATATAATGTATTCTAAACCCTAACCTTAATCTTAGAGTTCGAGTTGTTAAATATTCCGTCTTCTCCGCTTTGTGTTTTGGCACTGAGGCATGGACACGCATGCCCGTAATAATCAAACTGTTAAATACATTTGAACTCTGGTTCTGTCTTCGAATAAAATCTTGGCTGCATTATACAGTATAACGAACGACATGGCTGTGCAGCAGACGAGGCTGGAAATAACGAAAGCCATCAAAAAAGGGAAAATGGCACCTGTACCTAAACCGTTGCCTACGCTATAATACAAGGCCTGGAAATAGAGCCCGTAAAACGCTATAGAAGTGGTCACACTGCAGTTCATTGGCGGGCCGCTAGGATCGCTACCTTGCCCCCTGTTTACCAGGTTCGCGCCTTTAAACGTGTGTATTGAGTTGGTTGTGAATGTGTGTAATCTTGTGATAATAAGCACTCGCAGGTTCAATCATGGTTTATTGCTGTGTTCCTTATTGTCATTCACGACAAATTAAAGGTAGTGGAATTTCATTTCACAAGTTTCCAGTGAATAGTGCTTTGAAAGAACGGTGGCTTGTTGCTATATCTCGCAGAGGAGACAAGCCGGGATCTCTCTGGGTTCCTACAGAAAAATCGAGGGTGTGCAGTAAACACTTCAGAGAAGAAGACTTTAGTATAAGTACATCTAAAAAGATGCTCCTGCCTAATAAAGTCCCTTCAGTTTTTACAGAGTTCCCCAAACACAAACAAGTCACTTTAAAATGTAGGAAAGCTCCTAAGAAAAGATAGCTTGAAAAAACGGACAGTGAAAATGAGTATATAAGAAATAAGAGAATATGTGTGGAACAATCGTATTCTCCTGTGCCTGATAATACTGGAGAATCTGACCTGATAAATGTAGGCACCACAACAGTAGGTACACAGTTTTCTCCCGTCCTAAAATCAACAGTACCAAAATACATTACCAGGAAATTAAAGAAGGAGATCAGAAGAAATAGAAAGCACGTGACAATTATTCAGAGGTTGCGCGTAAAAATTCGTGACTTGGAAGCAGAACTTAGTAAGGTAAAGAAGGATCCCGGAAATCTTGCAAGTCGAGTTTCTAAAATTCAGAAGGAAGCTGAGGGAGGTAATATGAAAGCAAACTTTTTGTTAGAACAACTTCAGAGCTTTGGAAAAAAGAAATGTAAATACCAGGAGACTACAGTTAAAATTTGTGTACTATTATCTTCAAGGTCGCCAACTGGTTATCGGCTTCTCAGAACACTCGATATTTTGCATCTTCCTCATCCAAGAACGTTGAAATCGTATGTTGGATACTCAAAAGGGGAGACCGGCATAACTTCGCTAACTAAAGCCCGATTACTGGTAGAAAAACTGTCGTTAGTGAACGATAACGAAAAGGTTGGTTCCCTTATAATAGATGAAATGTCCATAAAGCCGAAACTTATGTATGACAGGAAATTAGATATGTTTATTGGACTGAATGACATTGACATTGAAGCTCTTGGAATCGAAGATAGGTTGGCCAATAAACTACTCTGCATTTTGTTCAAGGGACTCTACATATTACAGAATACCGGTGTCTTTCTATTTCACTTCATCCATTACGGGCTCACAACTTGCAAAATTAACCTTGGATGAGTTAAATGCTGTTGAAGAGTGTGGTTTCAGAGTGATCAGAATTGTGACCGACAATTCTCAGGTAAATGTTTCGATGTTCGAAACATTATGTGGAGGAAGCATTACGCATGAGATACAACATCCAGCTGATAAAACTAGGCCTCTGTTCCTAAGTTTCGATCCCAGTCACGTCATAAAAAACGTGCGATCCCAACATTTGTCACGAGACTTTTTTGTGAACAATGCTATCATGACCGGCGATCATTTGAGAGTTCTTTTCAAACTCCAGAAATCTTCAATTATGAAGCCGGTGAGGAAACTAACCAGAAAAGTAGTTTATCCTACAAATTTGGAGAAAATGAATGTAGCAAGAGCCAAAATTGTATTTTCCCCTGAAACAATCGCTGGTTTGAAGGGTATGGAGGTGGTTTGTCCCGAGATCATTAAAGACAGGAACAGTTTAAAAGAAACAATTTCTTTCATGGAGCACTTTATGAAGTGGTTCGATGCCCATGATGTCTGCAACACCTCGTATGGGACATATTCCAGGAATGAGAACAAACTGACATTTTTCAGCATTGAAGATGAACGCCTCAGTTGGTTAATAACTGATTTCCTGTCATATATCAAGAACATTCAAATGCATCCAGAGAAAGAGAAAAGATTTACGAGGGAAATGTATCAGGCGTTGGTCTTGACTACCCAATCCACTGTGGCCTGCGTAAAATACCTCATAAGTATAAATTTTCATTATGTCTTGACGAGGAATCTAACAAGCGATGATATCGAGCTTTTCTTTAGCCACCTACGACGCAAAGCGGGATACAATGACACAATGGACGCAAGGTCATGCCCTAACGCAATCGAAACAACGCTCCATACAGGAATTATTGCGGCATCAAAACATGGCAATGTTGAGCTGAGGGATGAAAATAAGATCCGCAATGTACGAACCAGTTTAGTACAACCAAGAATGTGCCAGATGGATGAAAGATATAGAAGGAATGAAAGTCGCGATGATGTGCAAATTCCGCAGCTTCCTGAACACGTAATGTCTAGAAGTAAGTATAAATAACCACCTAATCGATACTTTATTAATGCCTCAGGGAAAATTGAATAAAATTAAAACTTACAGGACATGTTTCGACCACTTAGTGGTCCTCTTCAGCTGTATAAATAAAGAACTGGAAAGAAAAACATTATGATAATAAGCACAAATAAAAGTTCTTTGGAGACTCCTTTGATAAAAATGGAGGTCATCAGAATAGGTCATCTTGCCTCTCGTTCTTGTTTGGAAAAGATGTTTATTCTGCGCTGTCTAGAGGGTCTGTCTTTGAGCGCGACCTGGTGAAGTAACGATGTGATACAGTCTGACAGTTCATGGTAAGCTCTGGTGAGAAGGGAAGTAGAGTTTTATCGTCATCTAAAATAACATGTGTGGGAGGAGGGAGATTGGGCTGTGCTTCTGCGATGTCATGTTTGATTATATCTCTTGTTCGTCTAGTCTGTTTCATGTCCACCCACTCTAAGTATTTGCTAATATTCTCATATAAGATGTTTTTATGCTCGTTGTTTTCGTTGAGATTCTCTTCACCGTTTTCCAATTTATCAAGAACGATGTGGATGTTTACCAGGTTGTTCATAAGATTACCTTTATTAATCATACAGATAATTTGAAGGTCCTGTTTTATATTGGTGAATTTGTGGTTGGACTCTTTCATATGGGATCCCATGGCAGATAATCTTTTGTATCTTTCTTGATAAATTGGAAAACGGTGAAGAGAATCTCAACGAAAACAACGAGCATAAAAACATCTTATATGAGAATATTAGCAAATACTTAGAGTGGGTGGACATGAAACAGACTAGACGAACAAGAGATATAATCAAACACAACATCACAGAAGCACAGCCCAATCTCCCTCCTCCCACACATGTTATTTTAGATGACGATAAAACTCTACTTCCCTTCTCACCAGAGCTTACCATGAACTGTCAGACTGTATCACATCGTTACTTCACCAGGTCGCGCTCAAAGACAGACCCTCTAGACAGCGCAGAATAAACATCTTTTCCAAACAAGAACGAGAGGCAAGATGACCTATTCTGATGACCTCCATTTTTATCAAAGGAGTCTCCAAAGAACTTTTATTTGTGCTTAGTGTCATAATGCTTTTCTTTTCAGTTCTTTATTTATACAGCTGATGAAGATCACTAAGTGGTCGAAACATGTCCTGTAAGTTTTAATTTTATTCAATTTTGCCTGAGGCATTAATAAAGTATCGATTAGGTGGTTATTTATACTTACTTCTTGAATAAACATCGATACGGTCATGAAATGGACAACTTGTAATACGTAATGTCTATCATTACAAAACCCTTGCAAGGTAAATTACATCAGATCTGTGTGAACAATACTTTTTTATTTAAGTGTTCGCTAGTACATAAATATGATTAATTTGTTTCAGATTCAACAGCTACAATACCTGGTATTTCTCTAGCTATGGTAGCAGGATACTTAGTGCGTGTGGCAGAAGAACAAACAGACTGTGAAGGCTGTTTAGAACATATCACTTCTCCAGCTAGTGAAAGTCCAACATTGTGTTTATTCGCTTTCAAGATCGAGGAGCCCTCAGATACCCGAAATCATCGTTTGTGGCTCTTCTGCAGCGCATGACGGAATTTGTTACCTCTGCTGTGCATTATTTACCTCGACGACAGTTACTAAAAATGTGTACGATTTTTCTGAAAACCAGGTTCATCAGTAAAATTAAGTGTAGAGTGTGTAAAGACGACAAACTACCTCTTTTTCTACTCCAAAAATTTCTGAGACCTCTATTAGACGACATTGCTTCGAGCCACTCAAGTAGAAGTGAGAAAGTTTTGAAACTCGATAAGAAGCCCCTGAGTAGGAAAGTTTTAAAACTGTAGACACCTACAACATTCAGCTCTCTTTATTTAGGATATAATTTACTTATAGACATACACGGCCATGCGAACACAAGGGGGCAACAGCGCGATCCTAGTGGCTGAACGGTGAACTAAAGTGGCACCCGTTTCCATTAGTGCATTTCAAGGCCTTGTATTATAGCGTAGGCAACGACCTAAACTAAGGCCAAGGCCTCCTCCTTCCCACTCTTAGGCCTTTCCTACCCCGTCGCCACCATTAAACCTATCTGTGTCGGTGCCACGTAAAGCCTATTGTAAAAGAACATTGAGGTTAGTTTGTTATTGTTATGTTTGGTGATTTTAATGTATGACTAGTCAAGTTGTCAACAATGATGCTCCATTCAAAAAGAAGAGAATAGGTCGACGATATTTTCTCTTCAGTGACTATCCTAGTTCCCGAGGACTACACATTCGGTGCACGGAATCCTGCCAATGTACAGGTGTAATTGAAATAAAGGCAGGATAGGTCATTTGAACTTGTGGTGGAAAATGGTATTCTAAGGAAACATATTCACAGAACTGTATTCCTATCTTAATTAGTGTGAGGGAAAATACACTGACTGACAGAGCAAATGCAACACCAAGAAGGAGTGGTCAGAACTTTATGCCAATTGCAGGGTAGACTGACGTCACTGAGGTATGCTCATGATGTGAAATGCGCCGCTGTGCTGCGCACGTAGCGAACGATAAATGGGACACGGCATTGGCGAATGGCCCACTTCGTACCGTGATTTCTCAGCCGACAGTCATTGTAGAACGTGTTGTCGTGTGCCACAGGACACGTGTATAGCTAGGAATGCCAGGCCGCCGTCAACGGAGGCATTTCCAGCAGACAGACGACTTTACGAGGGGTATGGTGATCGGGCTGAGAAGGGCAGGTTGGTCGCTTCGTCAAATCGCAGCCGATACCCATAGGGATGTGTCCACGGTGCAGCGCCTGTGGCGAAGATGGTTGGCGCAGGGACATGTGGCACGTGCGAGGGGTCCAGGCGCAGCCCGAGTGACGTCAGCACGCGAGGATCGGCGCATCCGCCGCCAAGCGGTGGCAGCCCCGCACGCCACGTCAACCGCCATTCTTCAGCATGTGCAAGACACCCTGGCTGTTCCAATATCGACCAGAACAATTTCCCGTCGATTGGTTGAAGGAGGCCTGCACTCCCGGCGTTCGCTCAGAAGACTACCATTGACTCCACAGCATAGACGTGCACGCCTGGCATGGTGCCGGGCTAGAGCGACTTGGATGAGGGAATGGCGGAACGTCGTGTTCTCCGATGAGTCACGCTTCTGTTCTGTCAGTGATAGTCACCGCAGACGAGTGTGCCGTCGGCGTGGAGAAAGGTCAAATCCGGCAGTAACTGTGGAGCGCCCTACCGCTAGACAACGCGGCATCATGGTTTGGGGCGCTATTGCGTATGATTCCACGTCACCTCTAGTGCGTATTCAAGGTACGTTAAATGCCCACCGCTACGTGCAGCATGTGCTGCGGCCGGTGGCACTCCCGTACCTTCAGGGGCTGCCCAACAGGCTCTACGAGGTGTACAGATGCTTCCGTGGCCAGCGTACTCTCCGGATCTCTCACCAAGCGAACACGTGTGGGATCTCATTGGACGCCGTTTGCAAACTCTGCCCCAGCCTCGTACGGACGACCAACTGTGGCAAATGGTTGACAGAGAATGGAGAACCATCCCTCAGGACACCATCCGCACTCTTATTGACTCTGTACCTCGACGTGTTTCTGCGTGCATCGCCGCTTGCGGTGGTCCTACATCCTACTGAGTCGATGCCGTGCGCATTGTGTAACCTGCATATCGGTTTGAAATAAACATCAATTATTCGTCCGTGCCGTCTCTGTTTATTCCCCAACTTTCATCCCTTTCGAACCACTCCTTCTTGGTGTTGCATTTGCTCTGTCAGTCAGTGTACATCTCAATACTACAGTCAATGTTTTTAAAAGTCAATAGGCACTGGTACTCCCCTCTGCTAAATAGACCGTGCAGCACAGCTGGTCTCCATCCCCTTCAAGACTGTGAAATATTTTAGGTCAGTGTGCCTCTAGGTGAGTAAACAGAGCTTGGCTTCATAAACGTAGGGCATTAACATGCGTGGGCATTCGGCACGGTGTAATAATATCAATATAGACCATTCCTTCAGTGCGTGAAACGAAAACAAAATGGAAAATAATTATTTCTCACTTCTCGATAATATAATAATAATAATAATAATAATAATAATAATAATAATAATAATAATAATAATAATAATAATAATAATAATAATAATAATAATAATAATGAAATGAAATGAAATGTCGTATGGTTTTTAGTGCCGGGATATCCCAGGACGGGTTCGGCTCGCCAGGTGCAGGTCTTTCTATTTGACGCCTGTAGGCGACCTACGCGTCATGATGAGGATGAAATGATGATGAAGACAGAACATACACCCAGCCCCCGTGCCACTGGAATTAACCAATTAAGGTTAAAATCCCCGACCAGGCCGGGAATCGAACCCGGGACCCTCTGAACCGAAGGCCAGTACCCTGACCGTTCATCCAACAAGTCGGACATAATAATAATAACAACGGTAATAGCGCCCAACTCGCCATAATCGTTAAAAGAAGTTCACCATATTAGCAGTAACTGTATAAATCGTAAGTCTGGTCATGTTATATCACATACTGTACTGAAAATGTTAAGGTCTGACACCCTGATGAGCCAGGGCGAAGCACTTCTCAGCCATGATTGATTTCCTATCAGAATTACTTCGACCGAACAGGTATCTGCATGGTTTGGGTCACGCACCAATCAGCTTGCATTCTGAAGGTAGTGGGTTCGAACCCCACTGTCGGCAGCCTTGAAGATGGCCTTCCTGTAACACTCTTGTTAGTATTATTGTCCAAGATATTATACACGTGCACCTTAGACCATGTATTACTTTAAACGTTTACATTGACACTATTAACAACTCATCATTCTCATAAAAAAAGAATAACACACTTGTTGCTATGTTAAGGTCTGACACCCTGATGAGCCAGGACGAATCACTTCTCAGCCATGATTCAACAAACTAAAAACGTTAAATAGTAAAGAGAAGTAGTTCAAGACTCTGTGTCCTTACACTACTCCCCCGTCCGTTACGAGAATAATCCTTCATCAATCTTAAGGAGTAGAACAGCCCAAGAATTAAGCTCATTCACACAGCAATTAGCTCATTCTGAACTGAGTTTCACTGCAGGCCATCTCTTCAAATTAAATCTTAATTTAGTATTTGTGTTCTGTGGAGCATTGACTACTTATATCGTGCTCGTCATCCACTTCTCTAATTAGGTGTATATTTTACTTTACTTTAGGTTGCATCCGCTCAAAGTGAGGCAACTTTACTTTATTTAAACAAGGAGCTTGTTCTATGTACGAGATATTTCCCTGCCAATAGGGTAGAAGTCCATTATACTACCCAATACAAAGTCCAGTTAATTTCCGGAGAAACCACTGTGTATACTGCAAGAGCAGCAGCTGGGTGTTCTGAGAGGCACTTAATAAGGTGCTGGTAGGTTGTCTGTAGTACCTGTGTACCGCACTGCTGACATGGGTGGCACTTTGCGGAGGATCCCCACAGTGATATCTACAAAAGTGTTCGCTGTGGTGAAACTATGCAATCGAGATTCCAGAGTATTCAAACCCCAAGCTTGGCTGTGCTGAGAATGCTTTTCTGTGGTTTTTCAATCTCACTTCCAGGAACGTTCGAGGGCAGATTTTATTCACAGGACATGGCCGATCTCTCCTCTTCCATCCTTCGCTGCACCGCAAATCAGCACAAACCTTGTGGCCTGTCTGAGAAGTAAGCAATGGTACAGAAGACCTAAAAGCAGCTCATTCGCTACCTCGTAACTCCTGGACCATTCATATTACGTGCAGCCCGACAGAATTACAAACAGACAGCGATTTTTATGTGCACACTTAATACACTACTGTATGTTCATATTCATTCATAGAATACACTTCTTCGCATTTGAAGCTTTCTGTAAGAGAATAGATCTGACGACATGTCTTCGCATTGGGACATAAAAGAGTCACATCTGTACATCCCTCAGGTATACCCATCCTGGCATTCGTCTGTATAAAAAATAAATGTTCCCTTCTCGGTAACTAATTTGATATTAGTAAACAAAGAAACTCTGGTAGCTGTTGCAACGATATTGCTCAAGGTAAATGAGAAGAACCCAAAGAAGTCGCAATTGGAAATTTCGCATGCAAATGATCCTACATTCAAACAATTCTCTTTGGTATAGAATTTATCCAGTTTCTAATATGGAGCTCCGACCGCAGTTGCACTGCACGATATCCCCAGCTTTCCTGCAATGTCTGCCTTGTCTCTGAGATTATTTGATTGTAATATTGGATTATATTAAGAGAAAATTTTATCGTATTCGTTAACTTAGAAACAAGAGCTATAGTCATGGAAGAAGATATCTCTTCTATACATCCCCTGTAACATTTAAGACAATACACACAGATTTATTCCTCTGTAAAAGAAATATTTATGTTACTGGTTTCAAACTTTATAAAGCATTTCGTTAATCTTAACATACGTCCATATTGTACGAGTCACAGACTCTCCAACTTTTTTACGAGAAGTACTTGGAATATCCCTCGTCTAGTAGCTCTCGCCATGTTGTTTGATGTACGAGCAGAGACATCACATTCCAATACAAGATGAAGTATGCACGATTGATTACCGGACACGTCTGAACTCACCAGTCACTACAACCTTGTTCCACACGTTGGCGGTATACTGTACTGTAATATCCTTAGGAACACCCCTGACTCGAAATCTTCATTCCAGATACGAACCCCCCCCCCCCATTTTATCTTATAGCTAAAACAGGCTTAACTCGTAAACGATCGACTGTACGGTGTATCATCTCAGGGACTTGTGTTGTTTTGCTTTGTACCATCCCACATGTCTGGGAAAAAATTTTATTCCTCTCCTACTCTTCCCTCTCTCTCCCTGTGCGTGCAGACGGTAGAATAAAACCCACGGTATCCCCTCCCTGTAGCACCTATATACACAGAGTCTCTGTCGGTGTCAGTGGATGACATTTGAGTCGTCTTTCAGAACTTCTAGAACATTCTCGACGCTTCGTGCTGTGAAAGCTTCTACCATGAGTCAAAAAGGTTCTCCGTCTCCTCCTCGTGAAATGGACACTGCAACACAGAAACAGGCCAGGAACATTTCTCCGGAACTTACAGGCGACAGGAAGAAACGCTGTGCTGAAGAACAAGCCTTATCATCATTATCATCAGGCTCTACCTACACGTCTCCAAACTCAATTATTCGCCAGGCGTCCCTTTCTGAGGCACCACCTTCCGATCTCGGCATATCTCCGCTGCTGAATCTGAACACGGCCAACGTCGTGGCGCCTTTCCATCTTCCGCCACGGTCGCCTCCGGCTAGTAATGCATACATGCCTGCCAATGTACGCAGCTATGCTGCAGCGGCGAAGAATCCAGCACTACACACTTCAATTCGTCAACGAAGTATCGTCAGTCCTGCACCATTGCCACCAGCACCATTCTACGTTATTAAGCTCATGCATGTGGACCCGGACAAGGCTAATACTCGTAATATCTACACCATTCTCTCCAGATTTACTCCAGACTTCAGTTCTTATAATCTTGAACTACAACGTACGCGGGACGGCCATCTTCATATCAAAATTTCCAAGCCATACTACAATCATCTAACCACTGCCATCGGATTGGCACAATTTGGGAAGCACGCTGCTGCTGCTGCCAACATCACGCAGCAATCACCGGGTCGGCGTTGTGCTCCTCCATCTCGTCCTACGCCTATTCTCTCTGTGGTCGCCTATCGGGTGGACAGAGACTGGACGGACGATGAAATTGCGGTCCAACTCCAACTTGAGGGTCACTCCATCTACAAGGTCCTCCGCATTCGTAACGCACAGGGCCCCTCCTCTCTCGTTCGTGTGCTGTCGAGGGACGTACCTACGCTGGATGCCCTGCTGCGAGACGGCGTCGTTATCTACGGTCAAAGTCACCGGGTCGAACTGTCCCGCTCTGCACTACCCCAGTAGATCAGATGTGAGAGGTGTCACCGGTACAACCACGCTACAGGTGCTCCCTGTGTGAATGACGAGGTATGTGGTATCTGTAGTCAGGAGCATCCTACTTCTCAGTGTACTAACAAGGCTTCCCCCAAATATATGAATTGTGACCAACCTCACCCCTCCTTTTCCTACATGTGTCGTGCTCGTCCTGCACCTGATCCCACGAAACCTGAATGTGTCATCCCTGTCATTTCAAAGGATCTTTCTACCCCTGCTGCCTCCTCCTCCATACCCACCCCCAGTTCTGAGAACCTTATCAGGTTTCTCACCATGGTTCTCCAGAACATTCTTCCGTTCCCAAGTCCAGTTAGCAGCGCGGCTGGTTCTCAATACTCATGTGGATATCGCGTATTCGGGGAATAAGATGCATTTTGCATTTCCCCCCTTAACACGATACCCCTTATGAGATAAAATGTTTCGGGTATATTACGTTAACCTTCAATCTCTTCAAACCAGCCGTGCTCTCCTGGACTTTGCCATAAATCTGTACGCCCCGGATATTTTCATTCTTGATGAAACCTTTTTGAGTTATCAACAACAGCCCCATTTTCCGAAATATCGTTTTTATCGTGCTGATGGGCAATATGAATCTCGAAGTGGTGTAGCTATTGGAGTTAAACATGGCATTACTGTTAAACGTCATTATTTCGCTTTCACTAATAACTTCACTGAATATCTCATCTTAGAAACTTTTCTCCAAAATAACACTTCTCTTACTTTAGTTACTCTCTATCTTCCTCCTCGCACTCCTCCTCTCGACTTCATTCGATATATCGATACCATTTTCTCCCACTACATTTTTGTCGCTGATATCAATATTACTTCGTATACTGCATCTGAGGTTACTGCTTTTAATACGATGCTGACTCACCTCCGAGGCGTGCAGATTCCCTTCCCTTTCCCCACCCGCCCAATTTCCAACACCACCCCAGTTGCTCTCATAGTTTCCCAAATCCTTTCCACACTTACCATTGATAAGCTTCTTCCTATCAATTCCGACCATACACCCGCTCTCATTACTGTCCTTAATTGTTCATAAACTGCTCACCCTCTCCCTCCTCGCCCTCCCCCTACCCATCGGTTCTCCCAGACTAACTGGACTAACTATCGTACGACAATCACTGATTTACTCCAGGACACTCATCCCCCCACTTCCCTTCCTAACAGCCTTGCTTTAATTTCCCAAGTAGAACATGCCCTTTCTGTTGCTGACCAACGCCATGTCCCTCGCCATTCTTACCACCTCTCCAAACCCCCTATCCCTCCAAAGCCCTATATTTACTTCAACTTGCTGATGACTATTATCGTTCTTACTCACGTACTTGTGACCCTGTGACTTTACGTGAACATCGACCTCATTTACGTCACCCTCGGTCTTACATCAAAGCCCTTAAAAACGACACTAGATGACAGCTTCTGATAACCTCAAAGATATACATGAACCACGTAAAGTTTGGAGAACATTTCAATGCTTGACTAAAACGAACAAATCTCTCCCGACTTATCCTCTTCACTTCGGTCCTTCCCCACCTATTACTGACAAAGAAACAGCCGACGTTTTTGCCGATCACTATTCTCGTCTTTTCTCCCTTCCTTCCCTCCCCCACTATTCTCATCCTGATGAGCCGCTTATCTTACAACACGCTAACCCCGCTCAGCCACATTTGCAACCATCTTTCTTGCATTTTCGTGATATTGACTATTCTCATCCGCTCAGTTCCCCTATTACCCCTACTGAAATCCTGACTTTTTACGCCACAAACGTAAAACCGCTCCTGGACATGATTACCTTACCTATCGCCATATCCGCGAAGCCCCTCTACTCCTCATTCATATTGTTTGCTCTATTTATAATACCATGCTCTATACCGGTCTATTTCCTCCACTCTGGGGCCATGCTATCATTCTTCTTTTCCTCAAACCACATAAACCTCCCTGCGATATCCACTCCTATCGCTCCATTTCTCTTCTCACCGTCCTCTCTAAAATCTTTGAAGGCATCCTTTTTAAACGCCTGTCCCGTTATTTACAATCCCTTAACTTATTACCTTCCTCTCAAGCCGGTTTCCGTCCTCATTTTTCTACCCAGGACCACCTATTTCATATTACTGTCTCTCTGTACACGTATTTAAAGTCCCATAAACCCGCCGCTTTAATTTGCCTTGACGTAGATAAAGTCTTTGATTCTGTCTGGCATACCGGCCTCTTATTCAAACTTAGTCATCTACCTATCCCTACCAATTTCATTCGCCTCTTTTCCAACTATTTCCCTTCTAGGACAGCCACTGTTTATATTCATGGTACTCTTTCCTATTATTTTCCTATCACCTCCGGCCTTGCTCAAGGTTCCCCACTCTCTCCGCTTCTTTGTATTCTCTTCACGTATGATATTCCCCATCCCCAGTCTCCCCTCCGTCTCTACCAATATGCTGACGACCTGGCTATTCTTGCTTTCAGTCCCAATCATACTTCGCTTACTCGCCGCACACAACAATACCTTAACACTCTTGAATCCTGGTTGAATACATGGCACCTTTCTGTTAATCCCACCAAGACTCAGTTCGCCGTCTTCCGCGCTAAATCCCGTATCTGTCCTTTACGCCATAAAATCGAACTAACAATGTATAATACCCCTTTCCCAGAAACTCAAATACTAACATACCTCGGAATTCAAATTCAAAATAATTTACGTTGGAATCACCACTTAACGACCCTTTATAAACAAGCCTTACAGCGTTTCAGTGCCCTTCGATCCCTCACCAGTTCTACGTGGGTTCTTTCGCCCCCCCCCCTCAGATACTTCATATTTATACATCCTTTATCCGACCTCTCATTACCTATGCCTCCTTGACTTGGATTGATGCCCACCCAACTGAGTATTTACGACTGACTCGACTAGACAGACATGCAATCCGCATAGCGTATCGCCTCCCTTAGGACACCCCCTCTGCCCACTTCCGTCCTTATTACCCTTTTCCTGGCATTTTTACACATCTTCATACTCTTCGCCTCCAATACCTCACTCGCGCTATTTCCCATCGTAATCCTATTGTCACCGAAGCACTCACTTTATTCCCCTTCGCCAATGCCATCCTTACCAACACTCGCACACCTCGATATTCTCATCTCTTTCCGCCCCCCATTACTTAGCTTCCACTTTCTTTACAGTCTTACCGCCCCATCTCAATGCTAATAATAATAATCATAGTATTAATGTTTCGTTTTCACGATGCTCCTGGTTGCGGTGCTGCTCCTCTTGTCCACCACCGACAATCTGGCGCCATAAGCGCCCTCAAGTTGTGTTCTCCGAGTGCTATGAAGTGTAATTCACGTGTGTTTCTTATTCCAAGTGTTTGCTTGTTATTCGTTACGTCTCTCTGGTTTCTTTTAGTGTGCTTTTATTCCCCTTTTCGTATATCACTGTATATATTTTCTGTTCCCATGTATTCAGTGAGTTCTTTCTTTGGTATTTTATCCGCACTCACTACCAAAGTACTCTCTAAGACAATTTAACAATCTTTTTCAAGTTTACTCATACTTGTTTGTCGTTGTGTCTCGTTTATTTCATCTTTATTTTGTATCTGTATTTGGTATTTACATAGCAGCGCAAGAAGAGCTGAAGGACAGTTTCTATTGTTTATATTTTTTCTGATTATCGTTGCGCAGTGTAAGAAATACTGCTGGACTAAAAGACTTTTCCTATAGTACCTACCTCATCTTGTATATATGTATGTAATCTATTGTAAAACTTTGTATACTTCTTGAATCAATAAACGGTGTATAGCGGGGGTTGACTATTGTGAGGTGCGGTGCGGGTCTCTCTCCTCTGGGTCCCTTGTGGCTGCGGTATCCCCCTGTGCGAGGACATTCTATACCTTCTTTTACGTATGTGCAACACATACTCGCTAGTTTTTGTTATTCTCCCTCTTTCTTTCTGATTCGCAAGGCCTAAGAGCCGCTTAGTTCGGCTGATGGCCCGCCCGCCGACTTACGTCACGTCACGTAGTAGTAAGAGACGACTAAAAGGAGCCACACGGGCTTTTAACTGGGAGCGTGTGTTGGTGACAACGGGGCCCTTAGCTCAGTCCTGGCATTGCTTCCACTTACTTGTCCCAGACTCCTCACTGCTATCCGACCTCCCTTGGTCAACTCTTGTTCCTTTCCGACCACGACGGTATTAGGTTTGCGAATACTAGGGAGTTTTCCATTCTCACGCCCTTCGTGGCCCTGTCTTTCTTTGACTGATGTCTTCATTCTTTGATGTGTCAGATCCTTTCCATTTTTCTCCCTGATTACTGATAGATGGAGAATTGTTTGCTAGTTGTTCTTCCTCTTAAAACAGTAATCACCACCACTCTTCACTCTCTATTTACTGCTTCTAACTGAGGTTGAGTGTCGATATAATACATCCACTTTATCCCTGCCAGTCGTAACGGGTGACTAAAACGCTTCCAGTGTTCGGTATTAGGCTTGCGAGCCCTGTAACGTCTTTCAATTTTATACCCTTTAATTTGTCCAAAATTTAGATCAGAACTACGTTTTGTTCCTGATTCATAGTATTAATAGGGGTTGGTTGCCTAATTGTACCTCCTCTTAAACAGTAATCACCTATTCCCTACTGCGAGATGCCATCTCACAGAGATCACTTACAAACAGACCGAGGTGCTACAATTATCACTCAAACAAGTCAGGAAATAAGATAAATATATTCTTAACAATGTGTTGATCCAACATCAACCCACTTCCCTAGCTGACAAAATTCATCAACCGAAATACTGATATACATTTGAGGGCATTGTATTCTTTGACAATAAAGAACTGCCGCACAAAAGTACTCAGTTGTTTGCGCTGTTAATTTAATTGACCGAATAAGAGATAACAGCAATCAATCAGACTGAAGTCGCCTGGAAAGGCAAGAAATCAATGTATGGAAGTTTTGTTGTGGTTACGACGTACTCAGATACACTTGCTACCTCCAGAACTGCGGGCGTGAAGATGAAGCCAAACAAGGACTTACTGTCAGAGTTTCTTCCACTCTTGTACGTCTCAAAATGGTGTGGCCTCATGCCATACGAACTGGACTCTAACACTCAACGTCTCAAGTTTAGCAGAAAGGGAGTGTTGATCACCATCGCCATCATCGTCATCATAGTTTTTGGCTTCGTACACAATATCATACTTTATCTACTTCACGGTATTTCATCCCGCCACGAAGGCATGGCGAAAGTCGTGCGAGGGACTCTAGATCTTGCCGTGTATATATTGCCCATGGTCACCTTGATACCCAGCTTAACCTGTTACATGAGAAAGGTTGAAACAATTTATCTCAAGTTAGCTAAGATTGAACTGGTATTGCGTGTGAAGCTTGGAGTTGAACATAAGCGATCCAGGTGGATTGTGGCACAAATTATGATCTACATCGCTGCCTTGTGCGTTTTATACGGAGACTTGCTCTCTATGACTCATAAGACTGAGAATATCATGCATTTTTTTGCGCACATGGTTTCAGCAATAGTTTATTTGCAGCTAATTAACAGTGTAATTTTTTTAAGAAGAATTTTACGTATTTTGAATGAAATACTTCAAAACTTTCCTCGTTACTCTCATACTGGCAGAGAGGATGAAGCTGAGAACGATATCACTTGTTATGGGACAGTAACCAGTCCATTCTCCAATAATAAAACAACTCGCGACCTGTGCTCCATCAGGACAGTTCGTATTCTTTACGATGATGTCATAAAAATAGCAAACCTGATTAATTTGATCTACAGCCCCGATATACTGTTTAGAATACTCTACTACTTCATTTCTTTCATATCCGATACCTACGACCTATACCGCATTTCTCAGACTGAAATATCAAGCAATCTGCAATTCATTTCATGTGTTGTGTTATGGGACCTATTCCACCTGGCACAGTTGATCACCATCGGAATAGTTTGCTTCTTGGCTTCGTCTGAAGCCAACAATACGGCTTCTTCCGTGACTACACTAATTCTTCACCAACCATTAGGGAGTACATCTGCTCAAGAATTAAGCTCATTCTCACAGCAATTAGTTCAATCTAAACTGAGATTCACTGCAGGCCATCTCTTCAAATTAAATCTTAACTTTCTGCTTGTGTTCTGTGGAGCATTGACTACTTATATCATGCTCGTTATCCAGTATTCTAATTAGAAGTATGACTTAAATTACCTTTGATTGCATCCATTAGAAGTGAGAGAATTATTATTTAGGTTGAGAACCTTATTTTTATTTAAAGAAGGAGCTTGGGTGTTAATGTGTGACTGTATTAAGAGATGATTTCGTTGTACTCGTTAACTTAGGAAGTAGTGATAATGTTATGGAAGAAGGCTTTGTTTCTGTATATACCTTGTAACACAAAATGTAATACACACAGATTTATTCCTCTTTAAAGGAAATATTTATGCCATTGGTTTTTAAACTTTATAAAGCATTCAGTTAATCTCAATATATGGTCGGTATTTTACGAGCCACTGTCTTTCCAACTTGGCATATCCCACATCTAGTAGCTGTCGCTATGTTGGTGTACGAGGTGGGTGGTGAACCTGAAGAATGTACTGTTGATTACCGGACACGTTCGAACACGCCAGGCGCTGCAACCTTGTTCCACACTTGGACGAAGTACAGTAATATCCTTAGTGATATCCCTGACTCCGAAACTTAATCCTAGATACGAACCCTTCCCCATTCTATCTTATAACTAAAATAGGCTTAGCTCGTAAGCGATAGACTATAAGGCGTATGTTCATGGGGACCTCGTGTGTACCATCCCCCCATTCCTTCCCACGTGTTTGTGAACCCTGCACCTCTCTAGTTACTGTACCTTGGATGTTATTTGGATGAATGCGACAAAAACAATGCTCCAAGTCCTCATTCAAGTTGCAGACTGATGAGCTGCAACTCGCCTCAGTTTTGCCAACTCCGATGTCCAAATTCCCCTCAAGTCAATATAAAAATCATTCTAGAAATGGCAACTCACTAAATAAATATAATAATAATATTATTATTTTCGTCGTACTTGTAATGTTGTTAAGAAACTGAAATACCGCAAAGGACTTTGGTTGGCTCTTTAAAGCATTACGGGATTAAGGAAATCGGATAGTGTGAAATGACCAAATATGGCTATTTTTGATTTTAGGTTCAAACAATTATCGTCTCTTTCGCGATTACGGCAATATAAAACACAATGTAATTAGGAACATTTATGACGTCATTACGGTTACTTTAATATAACCATGCAGACGTCCACGTATTGTAATGCCACGCCCTCATTTTATTATCCAGCAATATTTCTGTTCTACTTCGTGTAACTGAGAACGGTAAAGTTTCCCTCTTCGGGGATTATTCTCTTCGTCACACTGGCTAGCCTGAGTGCTCTTTAACGATTTTCAATTGTTTTACCACCTTCCTAAAATTTACTTGTCGTATCCTCTTTGGTTTACATTGCGATTGTGTTCAGTTAATGTGCATCTTGCTTGTGATTTATCTTCTAAGTGTCTAAAGTGTTTTCCAAATGGAAATTCCGTGAAACCAGCATACACCGTCTGGGAAGAAACAGGCATGTTAAGAAGATCTTCCTGATGGAATTACTGAGCAAGTTACAACTCAACCTATGACCGGAGTTTATGAACGTCATAAATACAGAAAGGGAAATCGACCGAAAACGCATATGTCATGCCGGCAGAGCAGCGCAGTAATCAACCAAGGTAGGCAGGATTAGAAGAAAACATGAAAAGAGAAGCAGTGAAGAGGACGAAGATGATTAGTAGTATAATAGGACAGTTCGGGCGCCGCCTCCGCCTCAGGGCTCCCAGAGGGACCCTACGCCTCCGCCTCACGGGGGGCACTCCCAGAGGCCTCCTCCGCCTCCGCCTCCCGAGGGGCTTCCCAGAGGCCTCCTCCGCCTCCCGCGGGAAATTTGAATTGGTAAACAAAGCCACGTGCTTTTTGACAGCTGTCATCGACAACAACGCATCGCTAACCTCACTGCTGCCATCTTGACGGGCCTAAACCTCAGTGGTACCAACTTAAAACTAGCGCGAGGTAAACAAATCCACGTGTTTTTGACAGCCACGTGCTTTTTGACAGACAACAACACATCACTAACCTCAGTACTGCCATCTTGACGGGCCTAAACCTCAGTAGTACCAACTTAACCTCACAAGCGCGAAATAAACAAAGCCACGCGCTTTTTTGACAGCTGTCATCCGCCATCTTTAAACTACAGAGCACCGTGCTACCCTCTTTATCGCAGTAGCTGTAAATTCGTCACCTGTCATCCGCAGCGCTGCCATCTTGGCGGGCCTAAACCTTAGTGCTACCAACTTAACCTCACTAGCGTGAGATAAACAAATCCATGTGCAGCTGCCATCCGCCATCTTTAATCTATAGAGCACAGTGCTGCCCTATTTAGCTACTTACCTTTGAAATGTGGTACGTCACAGCTGTCATCCGCCATCTTGTATCGCAAACCTCAGTGCTGCACTCTTTAGCTAGATACCTTTGAAATGTAGTGGCGGCAATTTGAGAAATTCTTTGTGCTCTTGTTTGGAAACAAAGCCACGTGCTTTTTTGACAGCTGTCATCCGCCATCCTTAATCAATAGAGCACTGTGCTGCTATCATGCGGGTAATTTCGTCAGCTGTCATCCGCCATCTTTAATCCACAGAGCGCCGTGCTGCTCTCTGTAGTAGCGGGCAATTTGAAAAGTTCTGTTACATGTCATCCGTCATCTTTAATCAACAAAGCACCGTGCTGCCATCCTAGCTAGATAACTTTGAAATGTGGTGGCGGAAAATTGAAAAATTCTACGTGCTCTTGTTTAGTAAACAAACTCACGCGCTTTTTGTCAGCTGTCATCCGCCATCTTATATCGCAAACCTCAGTGCTACACTCTTTCGTTGAAAAATGGTGGCGGATAATTTAAAAAGAAAAATTCTACAGCAGCCATCTCTCGACGCTAATTGCACAAGATGGTGGCTATACATGACTCCTTAAAGGTGCTTATGCGAGATGATCGCCATACATAGGTTCTTATGAGACTCCCTTGGGATGCTTGCTCAAGATAGCGGTTATACAAGGCTCCTTATGAGACGCGCTAGAGATGCTTGCGCAAGATGGCGGTTGCCCTTATGAGGCGGCTTAAGGGTCCTTGCACAAGATGGCTAGAGACGCCCCTAAGGATGCTTGCGCAAGATGGCTCACGCAAGATGGCGGCTATACATAGCTCCTTATGAGACAGCCTAGGGGGTGCTCGCACAAGATGACGGCTACTCTTATGAAAAAAGCTAGCTTAGAGGCTACTGCGCAAGATAACGGTTGCTGTTATGCATGCGGTGGAGAGCAAATTGAAATTCTATGTGCTTAATCAACAGAGCACCCTGCTGTCCTCTTTAGCTGAAATGTGGTGGTGGATAATTTGATAATTTAAACAGTGACGACTATACATAGGCTGTTAAGACCTTATCATTCTCCTCCTCCTCCTCTTATGTCAAGGCATAGCTTTATATCGAACAAGTTTAAACCTGCATCGCGAAGGCAAGCGTGTGCAGCGATAACATTATTGTACATGTTTAGACTTGCGAAACATAAGAAGAGTAGAATCAAACGCTGTACTCGATACAACATGTGATCAGAACATTGATTGATGTGTTCAGAACACAAAATAAGTGATCAAGACTAGAATCGAACACTGTACTCGATGTCGTTAACTTCAACATGTGATTAAAACATTGTTTGGTGTGTTCAGAACACTACATAAGTGATCAAGACTAGAATTGAACGCTGTACTTAATACAACATGTTAGGGGATACCTTTGTTCTAAGAAGATCAGATTGAAACATAACAAGACTAGAACTGAACACTGCACTCGATGTCGTTAACCTTAACATGTGATCAGAACATTGATTGATGTGTTCAGATCACTAAACAAGTAGAACCGAACACTGTACAACATGTCAGGGGATACCTTTGTTCTAAGAAAATTAGATTGAAACATAACAAGACTAGAATCGAACACTGCACTCGATGTCGTTAACCTTAACATGTGATCAGAACATTGATTGATGTGTTCAGATCACTAAACAAGTAGAACCGAACACTGTACAACATGTCAGGGGATACCTTTGTTCTAAGAAAATTAGATTGAAACATAACAAGACTAGAACTGAACACTGTACTCGATACAACATGTTAGGGGATACGTTTGTTCTAAGAAAATTAGATTGAAACATAACAAGACTAGAATCGAACACTGCACTCGATGTCGTTAACCTTAACATGTGATCAGAACATTGATTGATGTGTTCAGATCACTAAACAAGTAGAACGGAACACTGTACAACATGTCAGGGGATACCTTTGTTCTAAGAAAATTAGATTGAAACATAACAAGACTAGAATCGAACACTACACTCGATGTCGTTAACCCTAACATGTGATCCGATACAACATGTTAGGGGATACCTTTGTTCTGAGAACATTAGATTCAAACATAGCAAGACTAGAATCGAACACTGTAAGAACATTGTTTGATGTGTTCAGAGCAAAAGTACAACTTCAATGATTTACCTAGTGTAAAAATCAAAAACACACACTGTGCACATATCGCATAGCTATCTCGCCTATCACTTGCCTATTACGAAAATCAAAAACACACTGTGCACATATCGCATAGCTAACTCGGCAACACTTCAAATGATTTGCTTAGTGCGAAAATAAAAAATCTATACCGCGTAGCTAACTCGTTCACCGCACTGCTAAGACGCTTAGTAATTGCAAATACACTGATATATGTCATGCGAAAATCAAGAAAGCACACTGCGTAGCCAACTCGCACGGTCACTCGCTTAGTAATTGCAACACGACTAGAACACTGATACACGTTACTCCTTTTTTCTCGAAACACACACACACACACACACGGATAAGAATGTTGTGAGATACTACATACTTACATGTTTTTTAAAAAAAATAGGGGGATGAAAGATCATAAATTATATGTACACATGTTGTCTCCTCCAAGTTGTAAGACGAAATAGACGCAGTACTGCGAGTTTCCGCTATAGCTGGCGAACGGAAGTAGCATGATATCTCAGCAAAAAAAAAAAAAAAAAAAAAAAACGCGTGAGCTTGCATACACGCAAGTCAGACACAATGATGGATACCGCGATTCAAATCCTGGCAACTTATGCCGTCAGGAAGGGCATCCGGCTAGATCATGTAATTACACGTTATGACGATCGTGCAGGTCCCTCGCCTAGCATTTGCTATTTTTACGGCTTCCGACAGTAGGAGTTCAAACCTGCTATCTCCCGAAATAGCGAGAATGATTGCGGGTACAAGAGTGTTTGAGGGTGATTCATTTGTCGGATGGGGGTGATAAGCCTTGTGCAGGCTTCTTCGGTAGGAGTAGGCTATGTGCCGGTACCGGGACATCTAGTTATAAAACCCGCTACAACTGATTTGTCGCGTACACTGCGATTTAAAATCCTAGTCAGGAAGGGTAAACGGCCGTAAAACTATGGTGTATGATGTAAGAGGCTAGATACTAATAGTTTATGCGTCAAGAAGGGCATCTAGCTATTAAACAATAGTTTGTGGTGTGGGACAAAATTTAAAACCTTGTTTCTCTCATCAAAAGTAACACCCAGCTGTAAAATTAATTCTCGTGATTTAAAATCTTAGTTCTCGCGTTAGGAAGGGTATCTAGCAGTAAAACAGATTATCGCGAGTTAAAATGTTAGTCCTCGCGTCAAGGAGGGTAAATAGCCGTAAAACTATGGTGTATGATGTAAGAGGATAGATACTGTAATTTAAAATCTTATTTCTGGCATCACTAAGGGTAACTAGTCTTAAAACAAATTCTTGCAATTTAAAATCTCGCGTCAGGAAGGGCATCCGGCCGTAAAACAATAGTTCGTGATACAGCGAATTAAAATCTTAGTTCCTGCACCAAGAAGAGCATCTAGCTGCAAAACCCCGATTTTCATGTTAGAAAGGGCAACTAGTTGTAAAACAGATTCTTAATCCCAGTTCTTTGACGTCAGGAAGGGCAACCGACCGTAAAACAATAGTGTATGATGCTAGATACTACTAGTTTTGTGTCAGGAAGGGCAACCAGCCGTAAAACAGATTCTTGTGAAGTGTAACACTAGATACTGCGATTTAAAATCTAAGAAGTGCATCTAGCTGTAAAATCCCGATTCTCGTGTTAAAAAGAGCATCTAGTTGTAAAACAGATTCTTAATCCCAGTTCTTTGACGTCAGGAAGGGCAACCGACCGTAAAACAATAGTTATGATGTAAGAGGCTAGATACTGCTAGTTTTGTGTCAGGAAGGGCAACCAGTCGTAAAACAGATTCTTGTGAAGTGTAACACTAGATACTGCGATTTAAAATCTAAGAAGTTCATCTAGCTGTAAAACCCCGATTCTCGTGTTAAAAAGAGCATCTAGTTGTAAAAAAGATTCTTAATCCCAGTTCTTTGACGTCAGGAAGGACAACCGGTCGAAAACAATAGTGTATGATGTAAGAGGCTAGATACTGCTAGTTTTGTGTCAGGAAGGGCAACCAGTCGTAAAACAGATTCTTGTGAAGTGTAACACTAGATACTGCGATTTAAAATCTAAGAAGTGCATCTAGCTGTAAAACCCCGATTCGCGTGTTAAAAAGAACATCTAGTTGTAAAACAGATTCTTAATCCCAGTTCTTTGACGTCAGGAAGGGCAACCGGTCGAAAACAATAGTGTATGATGTAAGAGGCTAGATACTGCTAGTTTTGTGTCAGGAAGGGCAACCAGTCGTAATACAGATTATTGTGATTTAAAATCTCGCGTCAGGAAGGGCAACCAGCCGTACCGTGAAACAATAGTGTATGATGTAAGAGGCTAGATACTGCTTTTTAAAATCTAAGAAGAGCATCTAGCTGTAAAACCCCGATTCTCGTGTTAGAAAGGGTAACTAGTTGTAAAACAGATTCTTAATCCCAGTTCTTTGACGTCAGGAAGGGCGACCGACTGTAAAACAATAGTGTATGATGTAAGAGGCTAGATACTGCTATTTAAAATCCTAGAAGGGTATCCAGTTGTAAAACAGATGCTTGTGATTTAAAATCTCACGTCAGGAAGGGCAACCGACCGTAAAACAATAGTGTATGATGTAAGAGGCTACATACTGCTAGTTTTGTGTCAGGAAGGGCAACCAGTCGTAAAACAGATTATTGTGATTTAAAATCTCGCGTCAGGAAGGGCAACCAGCCGTACCGTGAAACAATAGTGTATGATGTAAGAGGCTAGATACTGCTTTTCAAAATCTAAGAAGAGCATCTAGCTGTAAAACCCCGATTCTCGTGTTAGAAAGGGCAACTAGTTGTAAAACAATTTCTTAATCCCAGTTCTTTGACGTCAGGAAGGGCAACCTGTCGAAAACAATAGTGTATGATATAAGAGGCTAGATACTGCCAGTTTTGCGTCAGGAAGGGCAACCAGTCGTAAAACAGATTCTTGTGATTTAAAATCTCACGTCAGGAAGGGCAACCGGCCGTACCGTAAAACAATAGTGTATGATGTAAGAGGCTAGATACTGCTTTTTAAAATTCTAAGAAGTGCATCTAGCTGTAAAACCCCGATTCTCGTGTTAAAAAGAGCATCTAGTTGTAAAACAGATTCTTAATCCCAGTTCTTTGACGTCAGGAGGGGTGACCGACTGTAAAACAATAGTGTATGATGTAAGAGGCTAAATACTGCTATTTAAAATCCTAGAAGGGTATCCAGTTGTAAAACAGATGCTTGTGATTTAAAATCTCACGTCAGGAAGGGCAACCGACCGTAAAACAATAGTGTATGATGTAAGAGGCTAGATACTGCTTTTTTAAATCCTAGAAGGGCATCCAGTTGTAAAAACAGATTCTTGTGATTTAAAATCTCGCGTCAGGAAGGGCAACCGGCCGTAAAACAGATACTTGCTATTTAAAATCTCATGTTATGGAAGGGGGCACTCGGCTGCAAAACATATTTTTAATCCTGACCCTGTTACGTTAGGAACCACATCTAGCAGTAAAAACAGGAGCTCCAAACATTTACAGTTTTAAGCTTTAGGAACGGGTTATGGGTTACATTATTTGTTCTACCGCATAGAACACTATCTTTGAAGTTGTATCGGCGCAGTTAGTCAGAGCGATGTGTAGAATGCATGTGTTAGCTGAAATTGTACACTCATCTTCCGGCTGTACTAACCTAGAACGAGGACACTGCGTGCTGATAAGCCACTTGTAACTCGCGGAACGTTTTCTTAGCCGTGTAGCATTTAGCTAGTGTAAGTTCCTAACATAAAATATTATGATTGTACGGAGAGGTTAAAACACAGCGCCAGAACATAGCCTACCCCTATCGAAAGAGCCTGCACGGCGCCGGTATATAGGCTACTCCTGTTGAAGGAAACTGTACAAGGTTTAACACCCCCCATCAACAGCCCTTACTTAATGCTGGCTTTTTGCACGCCCTCGAAACTACCTAAGAATGTAATATACTACCGTAGGGAGACGGTAAAACCCGGTGCCGGCACATAGCCTACTCCTACCGAAGAAGCCTGCACAAGGCTTAACGCCTCCATCCGACAGATGAATCACCATCAACATCTTATACTCACAATCATTTTCGAAGGAGTCTGCATAAGGTTTAACGTCCCTATCAACAGCCCTTACTTAATGCTGGCTTTTTGCACGCCCTCAGCCTGCACACAGCTTATCACCTCCATCCTCCGCCCTCGAAACTACCTGTGAATGTAATATGCAACAGTAGGATCGCCCCCAACCGACAAATGAATCACCCTCAAACACTCTTGTGCCCGCAATCATTCTCGCTACTTCGGGAGATAGTAGGTTCGACTCCTACTGTCGGAAGCCGTAAAAAATAGCAAATGCTAGGCGAGGGACCTGCACGATCGTCATAACGTGTAATTACATGATCTAGCCGGATGCCCTTCCTGACGGCATAAGTTGCCAGGATTTGAATCGCGGTATCCATCATTGTGTCTGACTTGCGTGTATGCAAGCTCACGCGTTTTTTTTTTTTTTTTTTTTTTTTTTTTTTTTTTTTTTGCTGAGATATCATGCTACTTCCGTTCGCCAGCTATAGCGGAAACTCGCAGTACTGCGTCTATTTCGTCTTACAACTTGGAGGAGACAACATGTGTACATATAATTTATGACCTTTCATCCCCCTATTTTTTTAAAAAAACATGTAAGTATGTAGTATCTCACAACATTCTTATCCGTGTGTGTGTGTGTGTGTGTGTGTGTGTGTGTGTGTGTTTCGAGAAAAAAAGGAGTAACGTGTATCTGTGTTCTAGTCGTGTTGCAATTACTAAGCCAGTGACCGTGCGAGTTGGCTACGCAGTGTGCTTTCTTGATTTTCGCATGACATATATCAGTGTATTTGCAATTACTAAGCGTCTTAGCAGTGCGGTGAACGAGTTAGCTACGCGGTATAGATTTTTTATTTTCGCACTAAGCAAATCATTTGAAGTGTTGCCGAGTTAGCTATGCGATATGTGCACAGTGTGTTTTTGATTTTCGTAATAGGCAAGTGATAGGCGAGATAGCTATGCGATATGTGCACAGTGTGTGTTTTTGATTTTTACACTAGGTAAATCATTGAAGTTGTACTTTTGCTCTGAACACATCAAACAATGTTCTTACAGTGTTCGATTCTAGTCTTGCTATGTTTGAATCTAATGTTCTCAGAACAAAGGTATCCCCTAACATGTTGTATCGGATCACATGTTAGGGTTAACGACATCGAGTGTAGTGTTCGATTCTAGTCTTGTTATGTTTCAATCTAATTTTCTTAGAACAAAGGTATCCCCTGACATGTTGTACAGTGTTCCGTTCTACTTGTTTAGTGATCTGAACACATCAATCAATGTTCTGATCACATGTTAAGGTTAACGACATCGAGTGCAGTGTTCGATTCTAGTCTTGTTATGTTTCAATCTAATTTTCTTAGAACAAACGTATCCCCTAACATGTTGTATCGAGTACAGTGTTCAGTTCTAGTCTTGTTATGTTTCAATCTAATTTTCTTAGAACAAAGGTATCCCCTGACATGTTGTACAGTGTTCGGTTCTACTTGTTTAGTGATCTGAACACATCAATCAATGTTCTGATCACATGTTAAGGTTAACGACATCGAGTGCAGTGTTCGATTCTAGTCTTGTTATGTTTCAATCTAATTTTCTTAGAACAAAGGTATCCCCTAACATGTTGTATCGAGTACAGTGTTCGGTTCTACTTGTTTAGTGATCTGAACACGTCAATCAATGTTCTGATCATATGTTAAGGTTAACGACATCGAGTGCAGTGTTCAATTCTAGTCTTGTTATGTTTCAATCTGATCTTCTTAGAACAAAGGTATCCCCTAACATGTTGTATTAAGTACAGCGTTCGATTCTAGTCTTGATCACTTATGTAGTGTTCTGAACACACCAGACAATGTTTTAATTACATGTTGAAGTTAACGACATCGATTGCAGTGTTCGATTCAAGTCTTGTTATGTTTCTTTCGTAATCCGCAAGTCTAAACATGCATATCGCTGCACACTCTTGCCTTCGCGATGCGTGTTCGATAAAGCTATGCCTTGACAGAGGAGGAGGAGGAAGAGGCGGAGGTGGTAGGGGAGGAGGAGGTGGAGGAAGAGCAGGAGGTAGAGGAGGTGTCGTATAGTCTCCTTCAAGATAGTAGATGAAAGGTTAGGTTAGCGAATGCACTAATGTTTAATGATGATAGCTAACGGAATTTCAAATTATCCGTCACCACAATTCAAAGGGGTAGCAGCACGGTGCTCTGTTGATTAAAGATGGGATCTAGATAGAATTTCAAATTGCCGCCACCACATGTTAAATGTATGTAGCTAGAGATAGCAGCACGATGCTCTGTTGAATAAAGATGGTGGATGATAGCTAACGGAAGTTTTTTTCAAATTATCCGCCACCACATGTTAAATGTATGTAGCTAAAGATAGCAGTACGATGCGTTGATTAAAGATGACGGATGACAAGTAACAGAACTTCTCAAATTGCCCGCTACTACAGAGAGCAGCACGGCGCTCTGTAGATTAAAGATGGCGGATGACAGCTGACGAAATTACCCTCATGATAGCAGCACAGTGCTCTATTGATTAAAGATGGCGGATGATAGCTGTCAAAAAAGCACGTGGCTTTGTTTACTAAACAAGAGCACGTGGAATTTTTCAATTTGTGGCCACCACATTTCAAAGGTATCTAGCTAAAGATGGCGGCACGGTGCTCTCTTGATTAAAGATGGTGGATGACAGCTAACAGAACTTTTCAAATTGCTCGCTACTACAGAGAGCAGCACGGCGCTCTGTGGATTAAAGATGGCGGATGACAGCTGACGAAATTACCCGCATGATAGCAGCACAGTGCTCTATTGATTAAAGATGGCGGGATGACAGCTGTCAAAAAAGCACGTGGCTTTGTTTCCAAACAAGAGCACGTGGAATTTGCCGCCACCACATTTCAAAGGTATCTAGCTAAAGAGTACAGCACTGAGGTTTGTGATGCAAGATGGCGGATGACAGCTGTCAAAAAGCACGTGAGTTTGTAAAGCACGTGGAATTTGCCACCGGCACAAAGAGGGCAGCACGGTGCTCTCTGGATTAAAGATTAAAGAATTTGACAGCTGTCAGAAAAGCACATGGGTTTGTTTCCAAACAGGAGCGTGTAGAATTTACTACCACCACATAGAGGGCAGCACGGTGCGCTCTGGATTAAAGATGGCGGATGATAGCTGACAAAAAGCTCATAGGTTTGTTTCCAAAGAAGAGCATAAAGAATTTTTTAAATTGCCGCCACTACATTTCAAAGGTATCTAGCTAAAGAGTGCACCACTGAGGTTTGCGATGCAAGATGGCGGATGACCGCTGTGACGTACTACATTTCAAAGGTAAGTAGCTAAAAAGGGCAGCACGGTACTCTCTGGATTAAAGATGGCGGATGACAGCTGTCAAAAAAGCACGTGGCTTTGTTTCCAAACAAGAGCATAAAGAATTTCTCAAATTGCCGCCAATACATTTCAAAGGTATCTAGCTAAAGAGTGCAGCACTGAGGTTTGCGATACAAGATGGCGGATGACAGCTGTGACGTACCACATTTCAAAGGTAAGTAGCTAAAGAGGGCACCACTGTGCTCTATGGATTAAAGATGGTGGATGACAGCTGTCAAAAAAGCACGTGGATTTGTTTATCTCACGCTAGTGAGGTTAAGTTGGTACCACTAAGGTTTAGGCCCGCCAGGATGGCAGCACTGCGGATGACAGGTGACGAATTTGCAGCTACTGCGATAAAGAGGGCAGCACGGTGCTCTGTGGTTTAAGATGGCGGATGACAGCTGTCAAAAAAGCACGTGGCTTTGTTTACCACGCGCTAGTTAGGTTAAGTTGGTACTACTGAGGTTTAGGTCCGTCAAGATGGCAGTACTGACGTTAGCGATGCGTTGTTGTCTGTCAAAAAGCACGTGGCTGTCAAAAACACGTGGATATGTTTACCTGGCGATAGTTAGGTTAAGTTGGTACCACTGAGGTTTAGGCCCGTCAAGATGGCGGCAGTGATGTTAGCGATGCGTTGTTGTCGATGACAGCTGTCAAAAAGCACGTGGCTTTGTTTACCAATTCAAATTTCCCGCGGGAGGCGGAGGAGGCCTCTGGGAAGGCCCCTCGGGAGGCGGAGTCGGAGGAGGCCTCTGGGAGGGCCCCCCGTGAGGCGGAGGCGGAGGGGGCCTCTGTGAGCCCTGAGGCGGAGGCGGCGCCCGAACTGTCCAATTATACTACTATGATTATTCCGCTGGAATGTTTTAAAATCGCAGGCAAGTTCTTACTCGAAGTTTAACCTAACTTTTATTAAAATGCCATTTATGCTCAGTTTTGTACCTTTTCATTGGGAACGACAAAGTGTACAGACGAAAAATCTCTATCACATACTGAGCAAATATCAACACATACACTTCAGCATCATTTTATTAGTAGTTATTGAAATAATAATTAAATAACAAAAAAGTTATTTTTTAAAGTCTGAATAAATTTGCTCGATTAGATTATTATGCTATATTGATATAAGGACCCACATGTGTTCAACACGGCGTTTGTATAAAATGCGCGAAACAGCATGAATGATTTGTAATCACCGTGTACTAGGAAAATATGTGAAGGTTGGCATAAGCAATGAAATAGAAAATAATTGTCATTTACTTTTTAGATGTTTAAGACGCTCAACAATTATGAAGCAGAATAATACCGAATACTACGCTACTTTCTGTATCAACAGTTATGCTTTTATACGCTTAAACAGAAGGAAACAGGCTCTGAAAAAAGCAGCATCTCTTCAAGCAATCATGTTGATACGCAAACGCACACTAACCATTATGCCACAGGACAGCTCTGAGGTAGCAGCGTGGGAAAGCACAAGCCGAATGAGGGGGAAACGTCTGCACTTCATTCGTGATTCGATCTATCCATCTCGCATTCAGCGTTCTTATGTAACATCACATTTCAAAATATTCTATTCTCCTTCTTTTCTAGTTAGTTGCCGTCCATGTTTCACTTCCATACAACGCCACGCTCCACACGAAAGTCTTCAGAAACATCTTTCTAATTCCTACATCAATGTTGGAAGTGAGCAACTTTCTCTTCCTTGCTTGTGCTACTCTGCATTTTATGTCCTCCTTAGTTCTGCAATCGTTACTTATTTTACTACCCAAGTAGCAATATTAATCTACTTCCTTTGTCTTACTTTTTAATTCCTGCATCACCCGACTTCGTTCGCATTCTCTCCATTACATTTGGTTTGGACTTATTTCTTTTCACCTTGCAGTCCTTACCCAAGTCTCCGTCCACACCATTCAGTCATTTCTCCAGATCTTCTCCAGGCTGAAATAAAATATTGTAAAAGGGTAAGAAATACGTTACGTCGTGAGCAACTACAAAAGAAACCCTCGACCAAGTTGTGAGCTTGAGAATAGACAACAACATGCTGATAAAAGGCGCCGGCGGAAAAGCCGGTTGTAATTTTCTCCAAAAAGAAAATTCCTCTCGATTTTAAATACTGTGTTGATGGAGTGAACGTACCTAGGTGTTTGTGTAAGGGGACGTTGTAAACCAGGGTTAGGCATCTCTTCATAATAATGTTTACGAGCTGACTTCGGACTTTTAGGATAGCACGCAAAGTTACCGAAGCGAGTAACAAGTATACACAACTGCTCAACGGTTATGCTTCGAGCTTAGCATAAACATTAGGGGCACGGTGTATCAGAGCCCCTACAAGTTATGTTAATCTAGCTACATCACTTAAGGACGGGCTGGACGACGCTTTTTAATAACCAAATTTCCCTGCATTCTAACTTCGCCATCTGTTTATGCGTATGAGGTTATATAAAGGTTGTAATGCGGATCTAGAGGAGAAGGCGTAAGAGGCTCGCTCCAGTGTACGCCACACCATCACCAGGATTAGTTTAATTTTATTTTATTTTATTGCTCGGTACAGGCTTTTCAAGCCAATCGCAGCAAGGTTCTTTGTGGTACAAAGTGAAATTACAAATAATGATGACTTAATATTACTGAGACTAACTTAATTAAAATTAATCTTAATCTAAACCAATATATTTATTGAAAACCTCAACTTTTTCCAGACATTCTGGATTGGCACAAGGGCAAAGTTTAACTACACAAAAAGTATCAAAGTTAAAATTGAACAATTAATAACACAGTACTGCGTTAATATTTGGAAAATACAAAAAATAATAATAAATAACAATACATTGGGTATTAGACATAACGGCAAAATACACGGAACTACTGTGGATATGAACGCGATTTTAAAATTGACGATAATTCTCGCAAAGTGGCGATTACCAAAAGATTGAGTCTGAATTATTCTGTAAACCGAATCTGTAACAAAAATTAATGAAAACGCCTACTTAAAGTGCCACGTGACCCTACCATTAAACCCAATAATTCCAGCTCTTCTAAATGGTACTTTCCCCTATAAAATTCGATGGTGTGTGTGTACATGTAACCTCCTCAGGCTGCCGATGTGATGCTTCATTGTGACTGGGATCAATTATATAACCTTTCTTGCTGTCGTGAATTATTTTAAAAATATTGTCTAGTTTGCAATGAAATAAAGAGCATTACTTTTCCGAGATGCACTGTTATACATATTGCGTAGTCTGTAAAGTGGTGAATTTTGATGGGAGATGTTCTAGCTTTTTTTATTTGAAAATGTTAAATGAAATCTTGAATTTGGGCGCGGGACATGGAAATTCAGGATTGCTTTATTTAAAAACTGGTGAAGATCCCAGTGAAAGCAGCTCCATTTGTTCGGGGTGATTTCCGACAAATGCGTCGCGATACCAACAATTTCCGAAGCTTTGGTCGGGAAGACTTGTGGAGGAAGGATACGAGCTGCTCGACTACGCGGTATATTCCGAGTTTTCTGGGGAGACGGCGTGTAATGACATTAATAGACGAATAAGCTTGGATGGAGTTTCAAACACAAGAAAGTCATAATATTAAGAGGACAAACATGAGCAAATACGAATTCGCTATTAACACGAGAAATTAGGGATTGGTATAGTTTATCAGGAGAGATTTTCATTACAGACCTTGAGAAGTTATCTGCCGCATGGGTGACAGCCCCAAATGGACATGAGTGGTGAATGAATTGAAATGAAAGAATAGAGACTGATTTAGGAAATCTCACCCAAAGTTGTGTGTCACGCTTGAGTCTGAAGTGTCATTTAATAGTTAATATATCAAAATTAACTTGCAATAAAAGCGAATACATTGAAAACATTTAACTGTTTTGATCTTCATCACACATCCGTGTCGGTTGCAAATATGGTAAAAGAAGGATTGTTACTATATTACATTCTTCTGTAATTTGTCGTTCTGTAAAACTCATCGAGTTTGAAATGGTTGTGTGAAGTGTTTTCGCCTTCCAGAGAAATTGAATGTAGGCTCCTATATGTAGAGAGCCACAGGGAATGGAGACCAGTGCTCCTTGTTACACATACTGTATAATGCTCGAACTAGTCTGCAGAACCTCCGAAGATGTTCTTAGGGGGAACCTTCAAAAGGAAGCAGATGATGTTATGCTGTTGTTGTTGTTGTTGTTGTTGTTGTTTGAGTCCATAGACTGATTTGATGCAGACTCCATGCCACCCTATCCTGTGCGAATTCTTTCATTTCTGCGTAACTGCTGCATTCTACATCCACTCTGTTCTGCTTGCCATATTCATACCTCGAACTACCCATACATTTCTTACCACCTACACTTCCCTCAAAAACCAAATGTACAAGTCCTGGATCTCTTGAGATGTGTCCAGCATTCTATCTCTTCTTCTGGTGAAATTTACTGCGGAGGGGCCTGCGGCGGTGGCGGCGGCGGAGGCTAAAGATGTTTCTGAAAACTTTTGTCTGGAGCGTGCGTTGTATGGAAGTGAAACATGAACGGTAACTAACTAGAAAAGAAGGAGAATAGAATCTTTTGAAATGTGATGTTACACAAGAACGCTGACTGCGAGATGGGTAGATCGAGTCACGAATGAATCGAATTCGTGACAGAAGATAGTTGTGGCTAAAAGACCCAGGACTTGTACATTTGGTTTTTGAGGGAAGTATAGGTGGTAATGAAGGTATGAGAAGTTCGAGGTATGAATATGGCAAGCAGAACAGAGTGGATGTAGAATGTAGCAGTTACGTAGAAATGAAGGGATTCGCACAGGATAGGGTGGCATGGAGGCTGCATCAAATCAGTCTATGGACTCAAACAACAACAACAACAACAGCATAACATCATCTGCTTCCTTTTGAAGGTTCCAGAACACTGTAATAATACAGTTATTTGGTTTATATTTATTTAAATAAATTGTATATACTCTCTGTGTCATGAAAATATATGGAACCGATTACATCCATTGATAGAGGCAGTGTTGCAGCTCGAGGAACATTAACCAGTTGTAACAGAGAGACCAAAACTACAGGAACATGTGGTACAGCTTTGAATTATCTGGCGGCAAATATGAAGCCAGTAGGAAATATGAATCCTGACCTGACATCAGTCTGACAGGGCTATATTTACCAGCGATGAATACCAGGACGAACTTCATTTTGTATGTGCAGCCTTTAGACTAGCCCAGAAGTACGAAGAATTGGATTATACAACCTCGGAGGGTAAGTAATAAGCCGATATTCTGTAACATACCATTAGGTCATAAATAAGCTTGCAAGTCTAGCCACAAACTGACATTATCACTAATAGTTGTAGTAAAGTCCGTTGTTATGTTCCATAGACCTTGAGAAAGTAAAGAAGATAAGAAATAGTAATTAGAATGACGTGCAAAAGTACTGAAAGCAGAACTAACGCAATTGCGACGATAATCCACAACTCTCCCTGCAACGGGCTTTAATTTTCGAGATTTTTTGGATTTCGTATTCAAACAGTCATAGAGATAAAAGCGCACAACATGTATAAGTTGTGAGTCATTCAGAAGTTCAAGAGTTTGTTAAAAATCCCACTGGCTCTTCTTAATTCTCAGCGTGGTTTCAATTGCAATATCCTTTGCACAGTTCACTAGTAGCGTCGCTGTTCGGCTCATGAGATTGTTTGATCACGCACATATTAGAAACCTGTCTCACGATAGAGTTCGTGTGTGAGCCATCCGCTGCATTGAGCTTGCTCCGAATTTCTCTTCTCCTTCGTCCTGAAGTTTCATTGAGTTATTTGTAGATGGCACAGAGTATTTCATTCTGAGATCTTCGATCAGCAAGGATTCTCTTGCTAATTCGCAAGGTATGTTTCTAGGCCGATGCCTCTCAGGAAGCGGGGCTTAACCTTGTCTTTAGTAGTTAAGTCTCTCACAGATTTACATTTACATACGTCACAACCGGCATGGTCGGCGAATGCAGGATGGGTCTCGGTGCACAACTGGTCACGGCTGGTCCGTGGTCCGACCGACCAACCGAGCTGGTCCCCACCGTCGCCTGTCCTGAAAATGGTTTTCCGTGGTTTCCTGGTTTTCCATTCTCCTGCACTAAGGTGAATGCCCGGACAGTTCCTAGTATAGGTCACGGCCGCCAACATCTCATCTTCTCCGCACATCTCCTTGACCGTAACAAATCTCCTGGCCTGAGAGACGGCGTCACCATCTAGGAGGCCCGCCTCCCACCTTCAGGGGAGGAATCGTCATTACCTTGGCGTAGAACAGGATCGTGGCTGTTTCTGTTGATAGCTATCGAATGTCTTGTATTTTACAATTTGCTTTAAGTGGCACCGACAGAGATAGGTGTTACGGCGACAATGGGATAGGAAAGGGGGAGGAGTGGGAAGGAAGCGGACATCGGTTTGATTAAAGTACAGCGCCAACATTTGCCTGGTTTGAGAATGGGAAATCACCGAAACCCCGAAGGTAAGCTGACAGCTTCGTGACCCAAACTGAGCAGCCAGCCACTCGGTTTCTTGTTTACTGTCCAGAAATGTTGCATCATGACTTTCCAGGTTACTACCGAAGTTTTTCCATGATTTGTTGCACTCTCCCTTCTTCGCCTATCTACGTCAGTTCTTGTCTGGAACCATTTCTGATACGCATCCTTTTACGTTTACAACCTGATCTCATTTCAGTTATTCCACCAGAAGTTCGGTTTTTATTCACCTTTACATAGAGTTTTTCCAGTGCATTCTTTTCGTGTTTCTTCTAGCGAATCCTTGTATGTTTTTCTTTCTCGTCTCGCTCCCTATGCTTTGGTACTTTACACTAATCATATCCATGCACTTCTACCCAATGTCCTTGTCCAGAAGATTCTGCAGTAGTCTGTCAAGTCTATTTGCATAAATCAATCTATCTATTTATTTAGCGATAAATACAATAGTAAAAGGGAAACTTGCGTCAGAGAGGTAAAGGTCACTTTAACTATGATGATAACTGACCGTCATTAGCTGTGTTGCTTCACGCCAAGATAACGAAAATGGAATGAAGCTAATGCTTGTTTTGAAATACCGAGTAGTGCTACGTAGTATAAAATGTAATGCTGAACTGATGTTGTGAAGGTATATTATTTTGATAATGCCGTAGTAATTTTAAGGGGAAATAGAAGGTAATATTGGTAAAAAATATCGACTTTTACTTTTATACGTAAAATTATTCTTGGTAATTTGGTCTTTAATTTGATGTATATTTCAGTGATTTTGGATGACTGTAAGTATTTATAACTTTCAAAAACTCTGTTACTTCTTAAGCAATTTCTCCAGATTTTCTGAGCACTTGTTCATTTAAGACAAGCTGAACTGTTTGCTCTAGAAGGCGGTAGCAGCATCCACGTCTTGTAAGTGGCATTACACTGTCAAGTGCTCTAGAAGGCGGGGGTGGCATCCACGTTTTGTAAGTCGCACTTTCAAGTGCCATTTCTGAGGAATTACTTGTTTACCTCCCATTAACAGCATTAGTGTTTTAAATGGTTCTACAATGCTAGAGATACCACAAGTAGTTCGTTCACAATTACTTTCTAAAAAGTAAAAGATTTAAAAATAAACTTGAATTAATATTTCCATATCTTGATATCTAATAAAGGTATAACCAAGACAATAGATCAGTAAATGTATGCATTACGAGTCCAAATAATTTCATTATTTCGTTTTGTTACCTTGGGCAGTTCGAAAGGAAGCGGGATGTAAATATGTTAAATTTAACATTTTCAGGATAGTCCTTTCATATTCCCTTAAGTAGCTTTTCAGCGTATTTTGTATTATTACTAAAAACATTTCTAAGAACCAGGTTCCTAATAATCAAACGCACTTCGCTCACATTTTCTTTGCTGCTAAATGTAATAGAGTCACCAAAATTCTTAACATTTAGACCTTGTCAGGAGTAGCTTCTGATTGCAGTACTGAAAATGAATTCACGAGTCTCGTATGGATAGCTGAGAAACAAAGGAAAGAGAACGTCAGTATGGTGCTCGATCGGACACTCCAATCAATCAATCAATCAATCAATCAATCAATCAATCAATCAATCAATCAATCAATCAATCAATCAATCAATCTACCTACCTATCTATCTATCTATCTATTTATCAATCAAACAATCGATCAATCAATCAATCAATCTATCAATCAATCACTCATTGATCTGAACTTTGGGCTGTTTCCCAGGTCGCAGATTTCCTATGAGCTGTTCACCCAGCTTTTTCGTAAAAGTTATCAAATAACTTGGAAATTTATCGAACATTTCCCTTGATAAATTGTTCCAATCCCTTATTTCTGGTCCTTTAAATTCGTATTTAACCCTATTTGTGATCCTGAATTCCATCTTTGAAGAGCGATTCACGTAAACACGTAGGAGACGACGTAAAATACAATATGTACAATGCGAGACTCACACACGTTGCCACGGTTATTTATTTAGTAAAAAATCTGCATATATACAATTTAATATATTACAATAACAAGAAAATAAATTCATATCAGGATGTCCATCCCCTCTAACACTGCCTCTGATAATATAAACAAATCAACCCAACACGTAGCTTGCAGCTGCCAACCATGTGAGCGATGGCACCACACAATATTCTGGCAGCCAGTATATCCGAAAAGATCTCCTGGCTACCATGTGATATAATATGGAGACAGCTCTTTTCAAAGCTCCTTAACAAGAAGTATTGTTTGTAAATGCAATCCTAAACTATCTGGGCCATTACATTTCGTGATAGGGATGCCGCCGCCACTGTGGCGTAGTGGTTAGTGTGATTAGCTACTACCCACAGAGGTCCGGGTTCGATTCCCAGCTCTGCCACGAAATTTGAAAAGTGGTACGAGGGCTGAAACGGGGTCTACTCAGCCTCGGGAGGTTAACTGGGTAAAGGTGGGTTCGATTCCCACCTCAGCCATCCTGGAAGTGGTTTTCCATGGTTTCCCACTTCTCCTCCAGGCAAATGCCGGGATGGTACCTAACTTAAAGCCATGGCCGCTTCCTTCCCTCTTCCTTGTCTATCCCTTCCAATCTTCCCATCCCACCGCAAGGCCCGTGTTCAGCATATCAGGTGAGGCCGCCTGGGCAAGGTACTGGCCATCCTTTCCAGTTGTATCCCCAGACCCAGAGTCCGAAGCTCCAGGACACTGCCCTTAAGGCGGTAGAGATGGGATCCCTCGCTGAGTCCGAGGGAAAAGCCAACCCCGGAGGGTAAGCAGATTAAGAAAGAAAGATAGGGATGCCTGCATTTCCCTGACGAAAGCACTAGGATAATAAGTTGAAGCTCGTGAGGCCAGTTCTGGGATACGGACCAGCCGAGTGGGACCCGTATCAAGCAGGGTCATCTTTGAACTAGAGACATTTCAAAAGTTTCAGTCCTAGTAGTAATGAGACAGTGGGAGGCATTGAAGTCTGAAAGGACTAACGCACAGATATTACGGCGTCCAAAAAGCTTCAGAGTGCGTAAAATGGGACAGGGGTACACATGTGCGGACGCACTGTGAAATACAGTCGGCAATGGAGGGGAGATGGGACAATACTAGGGAAGGAGTTAATCAAAACCCCTTTCAGGACCCTCTCTCAGGCCAGGAGATTTGATCAATCAATCAAACAATAATTCGTATCAATCCAGCAATCAATCTATCATTCAAAAATCCAATCAATCAATTAATCAATCACTACTGATCTGAATTTAGGGCAGTCGCCCAGGTGGCAGATTCCGTATCTGTTGTTTCCTAGCCTTTTTTTTTAAAATGATTTCAAAGAAATTGCAAATTTATTGAACAACTCCCTTGGTAAGTTATTGTGGGTTCGGATCCCACTGGTGTCCGGTTGGCCATGTTTGTTCCGTACTTAACATCTCTGTCCGCCTCTGTGGTGTAGTGGTTAGTGTGATTAGCTGCCACCCTCGAAGGCCCGGGTTCGATTCCCGGCTCTGCCATGAAATTTGAAAAAAGGTACGAGGGCTGGAACGGGGTTCACTCAGCCTCTGGAGGTCAACTGAGTAGAGATGGGTTCGGTCCCCACCTCAGCCATCGTGGAAGTGGTTTTCTGTGGTTTCCCACTTCTCCTCCAGGCAAATGCCGGGATGGTACCTAACTTAAGGCCACGGCCGCTTCCTCCCCTCTTCCTTGCCTGTCCCAACCAAACTTCCCATCCCTCCACAAGGCCCCTGTTCAGCACAGCAGGTGAGGCTGCCTGGACAAGGTACTGGTCATTCTCCCCAGTTGTATCCCCGACCCAAAGTCTTAAGCTCCAGGACACTGCCTTTGAGGCGGTAGAGGTGGAATCCCTCGCTGAGTACGAGGGAATGACCGACACTGGAGGGTAAACAGATTAAGAAGAAGACTTAACATCTCTTCAACGCGTACTAAATGTACGTAACACGACCTAATAGGTCGTGATAATTCAACATTCATTGACTTGGCCCTCAACGGGTGACTTAAACGCACACTACAGTGTAATGGCAGTAGTGCCAGACCTGTAGCTTCGATCCTTTCTAACAGAACAAAGATGGCGTAGGCCACCATAGCTCAGTTGGTAGAGCAAGCGAACGCGAAATCGGGAAATTGTGGGTTCGGATCTCACTGGTGTCCGGTTGGCCATTTTTGTCCTGTACATATTTTTTCTTCAACACGTACTCAATGTACGTAACACGACATAATAGGTTGAAAGTCGGTTTAGATTATTTGCCATTTGTTGGTCATGCTTCCTATCGTTCGCATTACCTACCCAATTGACATATGGTAAATTGAGATATCCCACTACAATCGTATTCCTTTCTATGTCATTTCTTACACAGCTGATTATCTTATCAAATAATTCCGTTCTGTACACTCCAATGACATCAAGTTGTCTATCTTTAGATGTTGAAGGTGACGGGTCTGGTGACTATGGCCCGGCATTCGTCTCAGTGTAGGAGAATGAGGTAAACCATTCTCAAGACAGCCCACGGTGAAACCAGACTCTCTCCATCTCCCGAATACAGAACTGTAGAGCGGTGGTGGTGGTGGTGATTATTGTTTTAAAAGGAAGTACATCTTGGCACCAACCTATATTAATACTAATCAGAGGGAAAATAGATAGAGGTCCACACTTCGAGGAATGGAGGTATCTGCGAAAGGAAGACAAAGGCCACGAAGGACGTACAAATGAAAGACTCCGTAGGCCTCGAATGCTCTAATACCATGGGTGTCGGAAAAGAACTAGAATTGAAGGTCGGATACGAGAGATGAATGTAAGGAGCCGCGCACAAGTGGAAGAAACGACAGGACTCAGCTAAGATCCCCGTGGTCGCAACCCACGATCCCAAGTTGAGAAGCTGTAGAGTCACGACCGGTAGTTTCCAACTTCTTCTCCAGGCAAATGCCGGGATGGTACCCAAATCAAGGCCACGGCCGCTTCCTTCTCTCTTCCTTACCTATCCCTTGCAAACTTCCCGTCACCCACAAGGCCACTGTTCATAGCAGATGAGGTCGCCTCGGCGAGGTACTGGCCCTTCTCCGCATTTCATCCCCAACAAAATATCTCACGCTCCAGGACAGTGCCCTCGAGGAGGTAGAGGTGGGATCCTTCGCTGAATCCGAGGGAATAACCAACGCTGGACGGTAAACTTATTAAAATGTTTTAAAAAACTTTACACCTTTTCAATACTACACCCGCCCCGTACCTATAGAGTCTCCGGCGATAAATCTACAGAGTCGTTATCCGGGTTAAAATCAGGTGGTCGTCAAAATATATTTTAAAACATCTTTGTGGCATAAGAGGAAGTGCCATATAACTATGTTTGAATGAGAAAAATCTCGTAATTTTAAAAATCAAAGGGGTTTATTATAGTCATGATGATGATGAAAAATGACTCAAATATAAAAGGCGAATACATGATCGAACTTTATATTTATTTCGGATTGTTGAACATTGTTCAAATTTTAGGGCTAAGACCGAGTATAACCATTTAAGAAGAATCTACGTATTTCATGACCTCACGTGTACGGAATATTAAACATTAATCACTGAAGCTACACCGAATTTTACTGGGGTAACAAAATCATAATACTCAAATATAACAAATCTGAGTGACACCTAATCTAACGTATATCGATTTCCCACTGGAATAACCTTAGATAACATAACACAAACAAACACAAGCTTCAGATGCCTCGGGTTCAAATCAAACCCCCACCCGTATATATACGAACTAGTCGCACCAATAGTAGACACCATCATCGACGCTGAATGACATCACAGCACAATTAAACACATAAACACTCAAGAGAAGTACATAAATCGTATACGCAACACAGGCGAAACACTAATCACCAGTCCCAACATTGTGAGACTGCCAGTCACACACCCAGAGCCAAACCCGGTATCTACGATGTATGCAGAAGACCTGAAATCCCTACTAATGATTTTATATGCTTGAAAACAATTAAGGAAAATAACACTGGGTCAATAATTTCTGTCATCCATCTAAGTCGGCTGAGGAATTGAATCAATTAGCACTCTACGCAGGAACAAAGATTAGAAACCTTTTAAAAAGATCCACAATTTCACGGTGCGGGGTCGAAAGCACAGGGAAAATACGAGAGGCTCACTCGTAAATACAAGTCCCTAGATCTGCTCACTCTCTCGGCCGTAGGCGTGGTAACGGGACATAAGTTACCGCTGTCGGGGAAGAACAATTTCGTTCCTTTAAAATATCACTTAAACACATCAATTCGCTACATAGAATTAATCACCCTCATTACAGCGAGGTGATTCACAATTGAAGACCTCGGTGCAAGAAGGAGATAACTCAAATTTTTTCCGTAAAACAAATTTTTAGTGCCGCATAAAAGGTAAAAATTGCACTTATTTCGTTGGAAGAATGGGATATCTCATACTTATATACCGGCCTCTATGAGTTGTAGACCCTTATCCCTTATATCACTTCGATGGAGAAGAGAGATATCCCTATTTTGCACCGAACATAACTTTAGTAACTTCCGCAAGATAGAAGCACATGTCTGGTGATGTGATGAACGCGTATGTTTGCATCAGTTGATAGAAAGATGGCACGAAGTAGTGATGAATTTACTGACTTAGAGGTTTCTGGAAGTGAATATGTTCCATCAGAAATGGACAGTGTTTTAATTCCTTCAGGAAAGTGTGCGAACCAGTAGAGTAGGAAAAGGAAGAGGAATCCAAGTGCTTGGAAAAAAATTGCTAAATTGAAACGTGCTCGTGGCAAGGCATTTATTGGATACAAAGGAAAGTTAATGCAAGGAAGAAAACCAGCCACCAACTCTAAATGTAAGAAGACTTGTCTGAGTAGTCTTGGTGATGATCAGAAAATGTCATTTTTAAAAGCTTTCAATGAACTGTCAGATCAAAAGCAGCAAGAATCTTTTCTTAGTGGGCTGATAAATGTGCTACCTGTAGCAAGACGCATAGCGAAATGTAGTGTTAAGACTCCACGAAGTTTCAGTTAAAAATACAAAGTAAGTACCTATGCATTCAATGTTTTGGTGCAATTAAATACAATTTTGTAACAAATGTGCTCTTCACTCAAGTAAGTTTACATAATATTTAACTATTCAGATTTTTCTTTAATTTTTCGGTTTGAGATGGTTCAAGTGAAACTGAGCTTTGCAAGATGGGGTTTTGTTTACTGTCTGGTGACTGCAAGAAGGGAGTCGAAAGGATTGCAAGCCATATTGCACCAATGTAACTCCTCCAAGTGATGACAGAGGAAAACATAACAACAGAGCCAACGCTATTCCAGAAAATATAAAACAGCAAATTGACAGCCAAATCAGGAGTTTCCCCAAGGCAGTCTTCACATTACAGCAAGAAAAAGAGCATCAGGTATTATCTCTCTCCATTACTAAATATATCACAGATGTACAAGATGTACCTTAAAATGTACGAATCTGAAGTGTACCAACTGCAGGAAAAGGTACAGGAAACACAGCCAGTCGTGAGTTACGATTTTTATCACAGATATTTCCGAAACAACTTTAATTATTCATTTGGTCTTGCCTGAACAGACACATTTAAGACTTGTGACATGTTAGAAAATCAGATTACTGGGGCCAAATTGAAAGTGGAAAGGAGTTATTTAAAGCTGGGAAAGGTACCTATAACGAAAGCAGATGTGTTTTTTACAGACGTGAAAGAAAAAACAATAGAAGCTGAAACAAATAAATATACATATTTATTACTTTCAGCAAAATATTCCATTGCTTAAAGTGCCATACACCGATGCCTTTTATTCTCGTCAGATCAGGATGTATAATTTTTGTATTTATGCAGCAAAACATAAAACTGATCATTTTCATATGTATGATGAATGCACAGCAAATAAAGGATCAAATGAAGTGATTTCATTCTTAAAACATTATTTTGATCATGTGCTGGATCCATCTATAAAGACTCTCTATATTTCTTCAGACAACTGCTGTGCACAAAATAAAAACTATGCTTTGGTACAGTTTATTTTTTCTTGCGTAAGGATGGGGAGATTTGAAAATATTGTACATCGATTTCTGGAACCAGGTCATAGCTATCTGCCTTGCGACCGATGTTTTGATCGCATTGAGAACATTAGGAAAACAGAACAAATTTATTTACCTGAATAATAAAAAAAACTGTTTAAGAACACATCGCCAATGAAGTTCAGCGTCATTGGTGTTGAACAGGATCATGTTCGGAACTACGCCAGTCATCTAAGGCCACTGTTCCTAAAAAATGTTAAGAGTAAGACGAATGAAAAATTCAGTGTATCTAGACATCGTATTTTCCAGTGTTCAAGCACATCAGATGCCTTGCAATGCTGTGACCATCAGAGTGGAATGTACCATGAAGAGTTTTCTTTGATGAAGCCTGGACACCAAGTAACACTCACTTATGAGCCTTCATATAACAGTGGGCATCCCATTAATGATGCCAAACTCAACGACACATTGAAACTTGCATCGCAGTATGTTTGTAAGAGTGACATGTTGTACTATGAATCTCTGATATCGGAATCGGGTTTGTGTTCGTTCCAGATGTGATGGTTTTCTTAGAGTATGACTCATTTCACTTGAAAGTGCCAGACAATATGTATTAATTTTGCTTCTTAAATTTTACTTATATTTACAAATGAACAATATTTCAAGCAAAAAACGGTGTTAATAAATTTATTTTTTCCTACTTCGGTGCAAAAAAGGGATAAAGTTTTAATTTTGTCGATTACTTAAAAATCAATGTATTTATTTTGTTTGATTTTATGCCTACGAAATAAATTTTGGACCCTTAATCAACCTGTATAAACAATAGAATGAAATAACGTGTCTACATTTTTAAATTAGTTCTTTGTGCCTCCTGAAAAATTTGTAAAATGTGAGTTATCTCTTCTTGCACCGAGGTCTTCAACTAATTTCTTACTTCTGAATTCATAAACCTTGTTTAAGAAGCCTTCCTCGTGTACAATCGAGATTTTCTTCTGATGACGCAGAGCACAGTTCTCTGCGAAACGTAAAGAATTTCACCTTATTTTCTTGACACGGCCAAAGCCCAAAAGCCTATACAGCATCATGTCTATAAGTACGCGCCGTGAAAGTATCAATGGCAACGGAAACACACACGTTAATTATAAACAAGCGCAATATTGTAACTTAGCGCAATTCAATGTGTAATTAGGGTCTACAATTATCGAAAACACACGTTATAGGCGTCCACAATTAAAAAATGGGACCTAGCTGTACATTTCATTGGAGGTCGTCGCTTTGGCTCTCTGGATGATTTTACAGTAACATTTCTTCTTCTACACAGGATAATATACACAAACATTACTTGGCATTCATGATAGAGCAGCCGGTTGAATACCAGCCCCTTTTACACAAGCAATCTGAAGAACTAATGATAATAAGCATAATATTCAAATCAACTACACAGAAAAGTAACCCCAAGGATATTAGCAGTATTTCCCAATTAAAAATGGGAAAGGAAAACCTTCCCGCAAACAAATTTTCGCATATCTACAAGTTAAGTCACTCAGACTTGTTACTAAAATAAACTCTGTGTCATATCTTTGCAAATTTACGATTTAACGAACTAAGAATCCCTATCAATTAATAGCTACAGTATAATAAACTGAATTCTCCGTACCCCTCACGTCATGCATAATAGAACGGCATTACTCAGCTTTATTTTCCCTCGATAACGCCTTAGTTAGCTACGGGACGTCCATCCTCGGGTTTAGTTTATATTCATGTCCATGTTGACAACTGTTGATTCCATCTGCTGGATGCGACTGCAAACTCCATAATCCTGGGCACTGGAAATCTTCAGGATCTATGGCACAGATACACACACTTAATATCCGTTCCGTTCGTCTACGTCGCCGCGTACTAATCGACCCGATCTTTGATTCAATGTCCCGGAATCAAATAGATTAATACAGGGTATTTCTACTCGGATCGTACAGCTTATTGATAGCACGACCCCTGTATCATTGCTCATAGTGATGCTTATAATATTACCCGTCCCCCTTCTTTGTCTCGGGCGACGGGAGTAATAATAATTCTACGAGTTTAATTTATTGTTAAAAATCGTCGTAATTTCAACCGCGCACTTAATTATATCCCTCTTCTTCGTTCTATTCAGACACCACTCGAATTAAGTCATTTTGACTATTCTCTGCATTAACAGTACTCACACAAAGGCACATATATCCCGATACCGACACACACCTGTCCCACGCGAGATGAAAACACCAACTGCCCCGTGGTGACACTAGCAAAGCCTTATAATAGCTGAGAAGTTTCCCCCGCTCAAATTCCTTATACACCCTGTTCTCGGTATATTTGAGGAGCAAAAGTTCGATAATCAGCTGACCAGTAATCTTGTAATATAGTTAAAATTTATCCCTGTGAAACCTGATCGCAGAATATCATGTAATAAATAAATATCTTCAAATTTGCCCTCGCTCACAGCGTTCTCCGTGTCAAGTGGATATGATGACATTTAACACATAGCCTCTGTAACTTTCCATTATTACGTAATCATCTATTCCGTCTTTTAACAGAAGATTGTCACCATCAAGGACGACACGCACTGTAAATAAAATCGTTTATTCCTTTATTTAGAAGACGAATTTGGTCATGCTGTTTTAGAGATGGTTCCCAGATTACGATGCTGAAACATGTACCTCTCCCGCTCGCCAACAACATATGGAGGGGACGACTTCTCCCTTATTTTCATCCAGGGATTCCCTAGCTCTGATTAGAGGAACACTTTCTAGCCACACCCGTGGTGTTCCAAGGTTCGAGTTCCTGCGAGCTCGCTACCAGACAAAGAAATGCGCGCCACTTGATCACCAGTCCTTGGTTCATATCCCTGTGGGGTAAAATATGTACTATGTGTGCTGAACATAATCGAACCCAATTATAGCAGACCTGAAAATTATTTTCCGTGGATTCCCATTTCTCACACCAACCAAATGCTGAGCTGTACTTTTATTAAGGCCGCGGTCGCTTCCTTCCTACTGCTAGCCTTGTCTTATTCCTTCGTCCCCATAATACCTAACTGTGTCGTTGCGACGTAAAGCGAAGTGCTGAGCATGATTTAATACGTGCAAAGTTTATTTAGAGTGCAATGCGGTCGTGGAAATAAAATGTTCATCAACATACTTACCTAACTCCTGCTTACACAATACCTCCCTCCAGAACCCAGCTTATCTCCTGGTCAGAATGCGGGCGGTAATTTGAGGGATGAGGATAGACATGTGTACATCACACTTAATCTTTATGACAATATTTATTTATATCCCTATGAATTGAGTACAGCTCTCAGTCAGTGATTGTAATATCAAATATTGTTGAGTCTTGTATAAGTACCAACGAACGTAAGTGAACCATCTCCATGGAACTAAGATAACGCTGTACTTCTCTTCGCATTATTGCGTAGAACCTGAAACATAAATTGAAACATCTGAAGCCTGCGAGCTGGCAAAGCGAAGAAAATCACGCTATTGATTGATTGATTGATTGATTGATTGATTGATTGATTGATTGATTGATTGATTGACTGATTGATTGATTGATTGATTTTTATTTATTTATTTATTTATTTATTTATTTATTTATTTATTTATTTATTTATTTATTTATTTATTTATTTATTTATTTATTTATTTTTATTTATTTATTTATTTATTTATTTATTTATTTATTTATTTATTTATTTATTTATTTATTTATTTATGTCAAGCAGCAGGGAAACCTTTCCGGACAGTAATAAAGAATCTTACGAAGGGAGCGAAAAAGGAAATGAACAGTGTTTTAAGTAATTCAGGTGAACTTATAATAGATCCCAGGGAATCACTGGAGAGGTGGAGGGAATATTTTGAGCATCTTCTCGACGAAAAAGGAGATCTTCCTGGTGGTGTTGCGAACAGCCAAGCTCATGGGGAGGAGGAAAATGATGTTGGTGAAATTACGCTTGAGGAAGTGGAATGGATGGTAAATAAACTCCATTGTCATAAAGCAGCAGGAATACATGAAATTAGACCTGAAATGGTGAAGTATAGTGGGTAGCCAGGGATGAAATGGCTTCATATAGCAGTAAAATTAGCGTGGAGTGTTGGTAAGGTACCTTTAGATTGGACAAAAGCAGTAATTGCACCTATCTATAAGCAAGGGAACAGGGAGGATTGCAACAACTATCGAGGTATCTCATTGATTAGTAGGCCTATACCAGGCGAAGTATTCACTGGCATCTTGGAAGGGAGGGTGCGATCAGTGGTTGAGAGGAAGTTGGATGAAAACCAGTGTAGTTTCATACCACAGAGAGGCTGTCAGGATCAGATTTTCGGTATGCGCCAGGTAATTGAAAAATCCTACGAGAGGAATATGCAGTTGTGTTTATGTTTCGTAGATCTAGAGAAAGCATTTGATAGGGTACCGAAGGAAAAGATGTTCACTATACTGGGGGACTATGGAATTAAAGGTAGATTATTAAAATCAATCAAAGACATTTATGCTGACAATTGGGCTTCGGTGAGAATCGATGGTAGAATGAGTTCTTGATTCAGGGTACTTACAGGGGTTAGACACCATTGCTGTTCGTAGTTTACATGGATCATCTGCTGAAAGGTATAAAATGACAGGGAGGGATTCAGTTAGGTGGAAATGTAGTAAGCAGTCTAGCCTACGCTGACGACTTGGTCTTAATGGCAGATTGTGCCGAAAGCCTACAGTCTAATATCTTGGAACTTGAAAATAGGTGCAATGAGTATAGTTTGAAAATTAGCCTTTCGAAGACTAAATTGGCGTCAGTAGGTATGAAATTCAATAAAATTGAATGCCAGATTGGTGATACAAATCTAGAACAGGTCAATATTTTCAAGTATTTAGGTTGTGTGTTCTCCCAGGATGGTAATATAATTAGTGAGATTGAATCAAGGTGTAATAAAGCTAATGCAGTGATCTCGCAGTTGCGATCGACAGTATTCTGTAAGAAGGAAGTCAGTTCCCAGACGAAACTATCCTTACATCGGTCTGTTTTCAGACCAACTTTGTTTTACGGGAGCGAAAGTTGTGGTGGACTCTGGATATCTTATTCATAAGTTAGGAGTAACAGACATGAAAGTAGCGAGAATTATTGCTGGTTCAAGCAGGTGGAAACAATGGTAGGGGATACTCGGAATGAGGAGACAAAGGCTAATTTAAGAATGAACTCGATGGATGAAGCTTTACGCATAAACCGGCTTCGGTGGTGGGGTCACGTGAGGCGAATGGAGGAGGATAGGTTACCTAGGAGAATAATGGACTCTGTTATGCAGGGTAAGAGAAGTAGAGGGAGATCAAGACGACGATGGTTAGACTCAGTTTCTAACGATTTAAAGATAAGAGGTATAGAACTAAATGAGGCCACAGCACTAGTTGCAAACAGAGGATTGTGGCGGCGTTTATTAAATTTACAGAGGCTTTCAGACTCAACGCTGAAAGGCATAACAGTCTAATGATGATGTATTTATTTATTTATTTATTTATTTATTTATTTATTTATTTATTTATTTATTTATTTATTTATTTATTTATTTATATACGGGGCTTCCTCGATGAAGCATTGGCGCACGAAAATGAATTAAATCCAAAAGCTTATTACAAAAATCTCTCCTTATTCATTTACACTGCATGACAAAAACTTGAATCACCCAGGAAAAGTGACTGGATGTCAATGGAACTCCGTACACGTACACACCATCGGTGGCTTCCATTAATGGATGCGCATGTGAAAGGTCGGCTGTTGAGAGTGCTCTTGCATTATCATAGTGATGAAGTAATTAAAACCTATTGAAACTGTTTAATTTTGTAAGTTTGTAATGCATTTAGAGCTGTTTATATATTGGTGTTTAGTGCTTGTTGGTAGAAATTGGTAGTAGTGATATTTATTGAATTTTATATCAAGTAGTTCTGTTGGTGTTCAGTATATTACGTTTTCTAGGTTAAGTAGGCTAGCTAGGTGTACTTTGTTTCGAATTAAGGTTTAGGTCGTTTTTCTTGTATTTCGTACAGATATCCGTTCAAACTATGAATAACGCGATACGCCTGTAAAACTATATTTAAAAATAAGTTAAAGAGAACACACGGAATTTCACTGGATAATTACTGAACAGTCTTTGGACTGCTGACGATTGTTTGTTTCGTTCCAACGAGATCAAAGAGAATATTGTTGCTGAGCAATCAAATACATGAATCAGCTCATTATTGTATTCCGATAATTTGTAGACTTTGCACCTTCGTTTATTCATCGAGTAAAAGTTAATAATCAAATTGCTATACCCCAATAATATTGCAGTTTGAGTCCACGGCGTAGATTTGATAGAAATTATTGCTGACAACTTCTTATTTTTCAGTATTTAAGGACACTTATACTCTCCGTCCCGCGTAACAGGGAAAATAATAGTAATCCACCAGCTGTAGAAAATCATGTAACCATATATCAGTTGAGAATTTTAGTTTAAATACAGTATATTTAGATAGTATATCTGTCTACGTATTTAGCGTTTTGGTAATCTTTGAGCAGTTCTTGCGAATTACAAACTTGCAATTTTTATTTCTCTTTGTGCTTAGTAGTAACACATTTTGATTAGGATACGTCTGAACGTAGTTTAAAATTATTGTAGTATCTTAATCGAAATTCGCGTGCTTATTCTATTGTAAAATATTTGTGTGTTGTAGTAGAAGTATCTGTAGAAACCGTCTTACTAGAATTCTGTTGTTGTAATTAGGATATGTTAAACTGCAGTTTAGAATTGTGTAATTCTTGTGTATTCCTTTCGGTATTCAGTAATTAATGGCAGTTTGTATCCTGTTAGGTTTTTGTGGGATAAAAATACAGTACGACTAAGTAGTATTGTAGAATAGTCGTGTATTAATTACCTAATTGTCGTGTGATCTTTGCGTACTATCCTATACCGGGACACAATATTTTTCCATTCAGTTTTTCAAATCTTTTTTCATTTTTCCATAAAGAATGGATCAGGAGTGCAAGTGTAGGAACTGTGGGTGTGGCCAGACATTAAGGGCTGTGAGGGAGGAGTCGGAGAGTTTGAGGGAGATAAATAGTTTAAAAGAGGGATGGGAACGAAAGTGGGGAATTGTAGAAGACAGGTGGTCGAATGCTCTAAGGGGAAGGAGGTTGCAGGCTAAGGGCTCTATTCAGGATCAGAATTCAGGACAGGTGTCTGTGAGAAATCGGTACGAGTCACTGCAGATAGAACTACAGAAGGAAGATGGGGAACAGGGAACTGTTGCTGAGAAGTGTGTAAGTAGGTGGAAGGGAAATGGTAGGAAAGGGAAATGTAGAGTAGAGGATAGGAAAAGACAGATAGAACAGGATAATGAGGGGAGAGAAAAGGGAGGAGGAATTGGCTTCTGCAGCTGTCAGAAAAGATAGGGCTGACCAAGAGGGGAGGGTATCAAATGAGGTGGGTAGGGTTGAGACTCTGGTCATGGGGACTCCATTGTTAAACATGTGGGGAAAGTGTATGGGGGAAAAGGAACCAGGGTAGAGTGTTATCCAGGACTAAGTTTGAAACAGGTCCTGAAGAAAGTACGGTAGAAGAGAAGTAGGAGGGAAAGGAGAAGGTGGTAGTGTTTCACGTTGGTACCAATAACGTAAGGAAGCAGGTATAAGTACCAACATAGTTGGGATGTTTGGGTCCTGTAAATGCAGCACGGGTGAATTTTAAGGAAGTGGATATTGTAATCAGTGGACCAGTGTGTAGGAGGGATACTGACTGGAAGATGATTGGGTATTTATATGAAACTATGGGGAGGGTATGTGGGAAAATGGGAGTGAGATTTCTAGATCATAATGGGTGGGTAGGAGATAGGGATCTGTGCTGAGATGGCCTTCACTTAAACCACAGTGATACGTATAAGTTAGGAAATTTTTTAGAGGGATGATAGGACGGTGCATTCAGAGAAATGACGTGGTCTACGGAGCGGTGATAAGGGTACAGGGATCTGGAAGTCAAGTAGGGATGGCATAAAAATGTTAGTGTTGAACTGTAGAAGTATAGTGAAGAAAGGAATAGAATTAAGTAATTTAATAGATTTATACTTACCAGGTATTGTAATAGGAAATGAATCATGGCTGAGAAATGATATAATGGATGCAGAAATTTTCTCACGGAACTAGAGTGGGTAGCGTAGAGATAGGATTGGAATGGTAGGAGGAAGAGTATTCATTCTGGTGAAAGAAGAAATTCAAAGCTACGAAACAGTTAAAAAAGAGGTCTGCGTTGCCTGTGATTAGTACCCACTATGTGAGGAACACCACGGGAATACCGGCACCCGTGACTAGTACACCTAGGTGAGGAACCTCATCGGTTTGCGTTGTCTATGAGTGGCGCCATTGTGTGAGAAACACCATAGGTCTGCGTTACCTGTACGAAGCACAATACTTATGAGTAGTACCATCTTGTGTGGAACACTGTGAGTCTTCGCTACTTTTGACCCCAACATGACAAATACCATGGTGCTACTTTATTCGCGACATGTACCATTCTGAGGGGCCTTAGACCTGGATTTTGGACCCCTTTAGACTTCAAGTATCCTCGATTCAGGATTGTGCTTTATAAGTAGTCCCTTTGTCAGTAATACCATTATTTATGACATTTTTGACTCGGATCCACGGTTTTTTCTTTGGTTCATGTCCATCCATTCATTCTTCATGACATTTTGGTCAATGGATGATTTTGAACTTTTTGTTGTCATTTCATTTCGTACCATTAGGGGCCGATGACCTCGATATTAGGCCCTTTTAAACAACAAGCATCATCATCATGAAAAGTTAAAGATGACAAATCTGAAATTCTAGGTGTAAGGCTCATTTCATTTGATGTCTTTGGAGTGTACAGATCGAGAAAGGGAAGCGCTGACGCTTATTCAGAATTATTTGTTAAGATAATCAGCTATGTGGGAAACGACATGGAAAGGAATATGATTGTAGATCATAATGGGTGGGTAGGAGATAGGTATACGTGCTGAGATGGCCTTCACTTAAACCACAGTGGTACGTATAAGTTAGGAAATTTGTTTAGAGGGATGATAGGAATGCCAGCTAGGAAGGTAATGTGAACGACAGGAGGCATGACCAACAAATGACAAATAAGTTAATATGGGAAGGACAGCTGATTCAGAAAGATGGAACCAAGTGGAGGGATGAATATCTTGGACGTGGTGCTGGTAAAACCAGATGAGCTTTACAGAGAAACCGAAATAATAGACTGTATTAGTGATCACGAAGCTGTTTTTGTCGTAGTTAAAAATAAAGGGGATAGAAAGGAAGGTCTTAAAAGTAGGACTTCTAGGCAAGCTGATAAAGAGGCATGAGGGAGTTTTTAAAAAGTAACTATGCTCGGTGGAAGTAGCCTCCGTGGCTCAGACGGGAGCGCGTTGGCCTCTCACCGCTGGGTTCCGTGGTTCAAATCCCGGTCACTCCATGTGAGATTTGTGCTGGACGAAGCGGAGGCGGGACAGGATTTTCGCCGGGTACTCTGGTCTTCTCTGTCATCTTTCATTCAAGCAACACTCTCCATTATCATTTAATTTCATCCGACAGTGGTTATTCATTGCCCCACAGGCGTGCGACAGGCTTCGAGAGCCGGCACAATTCTTATCCTCGGCGGTAGATAGAGGCTTCATTCATTCCATCCCTGACCCGATCATTGAATGGAAAAAAGGTTGTAGGTTTTCAACTATGATTGGTGGAAAACGGTAAATGAAAATGTAAACGGACTCTGGGATGTGTTTAAAGCAATTGTTGAGGAATGTGAAAACAGGTTTGTACCTTTAAAGGTGATAAATAATCATAGTCGCACTTCATTAAAGCAGACAAATAAAGAGACAAAGAAGGAGGGGCAGACTCGAAAGAAATAGAGTTAGAAATGGCTGTAGAAGTAAGGAGAAATTGACGGAACTTACTAGGAAATTGAATCTAGCAAAGAAGTCAGCTAAGGATAACATGATGGCAAGTATAATTGGCAGTTATCCAAATTTTAGTGAAAAATGGAAAGGTATGTAGAGGTACTTCAAAGCAGGAACATGTTCCAAGAAGGACATTCCAGGAATCATTAATGAACAAGGGAGTGTATATGTGAGGATCTCGAAAGGGCAGATGTATTTAGTCAGCAGTATGTAAAGATTGTTGGTTACAAGGATAATGCCCAGATAGAGCAGGTGACTAATGCTAAAGAAGTATTAAAATTGTTCGTATGATAACGATGTCATTTACAATAAGATACAAAAGTTGAAAACTAGAAAAGTGGCTTGAATTGATAAGATTTCTAGGCATATACTAAAGACAATGGGTTCGGACATAGAACCATGTCTGAAGTACTTATTTTCTTATTATTGTTTACATGAAGAAGCTATACCAAATGAATGGAGACTTGCTATAGTAGCCCCTGTGTATAAAGGAAAAGGTGGTAGACATAAAGCTGAAAATTACAGGCCAGTCAGTTTGACATGCATGCATGTAAGCTTTGGGAAAGCATTCTTTCTGATTATATTAGACATGTTTGCGAAATTAATAACTGGTTCGATAGAAGGCAGTTCGGGTTTAGGAAAGGTTATTCCACTGAAGATAAACTTGTAGGATTCCACCAAAATATAGCAGATATCTTGGACTCAGGAGGTCAAATGGACTGTATCGCGATTGATCTGTCTAAGGCATTTGATATTGTAGATCATGGGAGACAACTGGCAAAAATGAGTGCAACTGGACTAGACAAAAGAGTGACTGAATGGTATGCTATAATTCTAGATAATATATCTCAGAGAATTACGGTAGGTGAAGCCTTATATGACCCTGTAATAATTAAGAGGGGAATTCTTCAAAGCAGTATTATTGGACCGTTGTGTTTTCTTATATATAAATGGTCTGAGTAAAGAAGTGGGATCAGAGACAAGGCCTATTGCGGATGATGTTGTTAAGTTACAAGATTGTGAGCAACTGCAAAATGACCTCGATAATGTTGTGAGATGGACAGCAGGCAATGGTATAGTGATAAACGGGTTTAAAAGTCAGGCTGTGATTTTCACAAATAGGAAAAGTAATGTCAGTTTTAATTACTGCGTTGATGGATTGAAAAGTTTATTTTGGGGTTCACTCTAATTTTCTACTTGTTAATATAAGGATATATCTTCATTGAGGCAATCACATAAATGGGAATATAATTAAAGAGTACAGACCTCTGCACTTGCTTTTGAGGTTGTTTAGGAGTTGTAGTAATAATGTAAAGGAGAGGGCATATAGATCTCTGGTAAGACCCAGGATAGAGTATGGTTCCAGTGTATGGGACCCTCACTAGGATTACTTGATTCACTTGATTCAAGAAGTGGAATGAATCGAAAGAAAAGCAGTTCGATTTTTTCTGGGTGATTTCCGACAAAAGAGTAGCGTTACAAAAACGTTGCAAAGTTTGTGCTGGGAAGACTTGAGTGAAAGGATATGAGCTGCTCGACTAAGTGGTTATGATCCGAGCTGCCAGTTTAGAGATGGCGTGGAATGACATTAGTAGACGAATACATTAGAGTGGTGTCTCTAAAAGTAGGAAATATGACAATATGAAGATGAAGTTGGAATTCAAGATGTCAAATTGGGGCAAATATTCGTTTATAAGAAGAGGAGTTAGGAACAGGAATAACTTACCAAGGGAGATGTTGAGTAATTTTCCAATTTCTTTGCGATCATTTAAGAATAGGATAAGAAAAGAACTGATAGGGAATCTACCACCTGGGAGACTGCCCTAAATGCAGATCAATGTTGATTGGTATGTAAATAATTAGGTTTGTAATTCTTTGCGACAGGTGGAATTGTCACGAGAGTGCATTAGTGTTGTTCGTGTCAAGTGTTGTTACTAGGCCTGGTAGGGTAAATAAGGGGCGTGAAAAGCGCCAGGACGAGTAACGCAGTCACAGCGATAGGACGTACGTGCTACACGCTCAGTCACTCTCCTCGTCATGCTATTTGTACTTCCCAAGTACTAGTCAGGCAACTGTACTTATAGGTACAAGGAGGAAGGAGCAACATTTGTCTGAGTGTGTGCACTTTTAAGAGCACTCCACAGCATTATCAGGAAGCACTTTTGAGTGCTGTTTCTCTCGTTTCAAGCGTTATTGTTTCAGGTATCAACAGGATGGCAGATAGCAGCGCGGGCAAACAGGAGGAGCTGAAGTACTTGATAATAATAATAATAATCGTATGGCCTCAGCTACCGTTTGCAGACATTTCGATTTGACGCCATCTGGCTGTCTGCTCGTCAATTTCGACGTTCCGTTTTACTCTAGGTCCGCTAGATGGCAGACAGAGTAAACCGGAACTCTCTTGGGCGTCTATGGCTGAGATTTCATTAATTTTGTCGGGTAAATACGAAATGTATCACCAGAGATCTTTTACATGCCGACATCGTACGACATTGAGTGTCGAATTGACTTTTTTCCGCCCTTCAAAAATCCGACTCTGCCGGGTTTGAACCCGCTATCTTGGGATCCGGAGGCCGACACTCTACCACGCATCCACAGAGGCAGATAAAGTACTTGATGGAATGGGTGCAGGCAAACTCGGAGAGGAAGGAGCCTGCCGACCCAGCCCTGTCATCCCTATTGTTTTTCTGCCGAAGGGACATAAGTTGGGAACTGGAAGCAAACCCCATCCTCACGGCACTCCGAGCGATGGGTGGCGAGACCGAGGACGTGGACACGGTCTTCTACTGGGGGCTCATCAGCCGCCCGCCGAGTCCGAAGTTGGTCGACTACTACGAGACAAGGCAGGACATCCGATTGCCTGGTCGGGGGCCAGGCTAGACGACGCCCACAGACGTGATGCAGCTGCACCTACGCTACTGACAACGACGACGACGCATACTGCCTGGAGGCAGAAGCACAAGCAGGTGGGCACGGACCTACGCTTCTTGGCTCCCCCGGAGTCGAAAACCTAGGAGGACGGCGACGTTCCTTAGCATCGCGACGGCGCGACCCAAATCGAAAAGCTGTACTTCACGAAGTACACGCAAACCGACAAGGGCGATAACCAAGAACGTCCACCAACTGCGCGGCCCACTCAAGCTCGGCCTTCTAGCGCTTCGTTCACGATGCATACATCGACGTGCACCACACAGGACAGGGAATGCACCAGGGTGTCAGCAACAACCGACGCTGCCACCGCCGCCAACCAGGAGGAAGGGTAAGACGTCTCTACCTCCGGACCATCCGCTACTCCAGAGTCACCAGGCTAGGAGACCTACCAGGACGAGGCCTCTGTCCCTCCCGGGAAGAAACCGCCACCGCCAGGAAGAAGACGCCGCCCCAGGACCAGGAAGAGGAATAAGACGCCGCCAGCCCACCAGGAGAGGGCCGTCCAGCAGCAAGAGGGGACTGCTCCCAGGAAAGCAGTCGACCGAGGAGCCAGTCAGGAGAGGACCACAGCGGGTAGCGGCAGTCAGGTGAGACCGAACCGTTCCCCTCGGCAGCTCTTTCAGATTTTCCGCTGCCTGAGGTGGGGCCACCGTCAGGACAGGTGTGGGCTCTTAGTGAGGTGCAACTGTTGTGGGGGTGATCACCACTACACGGTTGCGCAGCACTTAAGGAGGCGCCAGTGTGCTCCAACTGCGCGGCGGGCCAACCTGACCTCTCATCGCAGTTGCCCTGTTGACCGGGCCGTAGCGCGGGCAGAGAGGAAGAAAGCCCAGCGTTAGGTCCCACCCTCATCCAGGAGGCTCCCGTCTCGGCGGGCATGGCCTAATTCTCCGAGATAGGAGACTGGGTACGAGTAATCCCAAGGGAGCGGAGCGGTGCGGCAGGCCCGCGCTAGTCACGGCAGTGCCCAGACGGACTGATCTCATAACTGGACTGGCGAGATTATGGATCATGGCTGGTGTGCATGATATCTTTCCTCTACTGGACATATCCAAAAACCACATTCTTGCATGTGCTATCAAATTATGTCAGGCTCTTTCTTTTACCGCCTATGTGGTTTTCGCTGACCCTTAATACCACAGCTCGACACCACCTACCCCACACAAACTCTGACCTTCGAAGCATGTTTCACATGGAAACAGGCAGATACTCCTTGTATTACTTCCCACTCCTCCCTGCTATCTCTTTTCTCCTTAGAAATTAATAGCGTGTCGGAGGCAATCTAGATAAGTGACGATTGCGACGCGGGGGGCAGTGGGCTTCGGGAACCCCCGGAAAAAGAACGTAAGATGTTACGTGATCACTGTGAAGGTCACGGAGATGTCGCGTACTCGTGTGAGACAGCGTTATGAGCACATGGCAGAGTTTGAAAGGGACCTCATTGTGGGCCTCAATTTGGCCAGCAATATCCAGATTTGTGCAGCATTCGGATGTGCCAGAGGTCCGATTTTGGACTGCATGGGAACATGAGGGCAAGCATACTGTCGTCTATGTTCCGGTCGACCACTTCTGACCACCACAAGGGAGGAACGCCGTCTTGTGCACATCGTAAGCTCTTCGTATCTGCGCCTACCATCCGAGAACAAGTAATGGGCTCCCATTGATGCTATCTGCCAATCCCGGATGTCTCAGAAGTTTCTAAAACACTTGCCGAAAGACTCCTGTTTGACGATCGCGAATTAAGAGGATGAAGCTATGCTCACGTCCTCTTTCTTATTGATCATTCTTTTTATCTTTCTTTCTTTCCTTCTTTCTTTCTTAATCCGTTCACCTTCCAGGGTTGGTTTTTCCGTCGAACTCAGCAAAACATCCCACCTCCACTACCTCAAGGCCAGTGTCCTGGAGCGTGAGAGTTGGGTCGGGGGATACAAACGGGGAGCGGGACCAGAATCTCGCCCAGGTGGCCTCAACTGCTATGTTGAAAGGGGGCCTGTGGTTGGAGAAGAAGTGGGAACCATTTCGAGGATGGCTGAGGAAATCGAACCACCGCTCTACTCATTTGACCTCCCCAGTCTGAGTGGGCCCCGTTCCAGTTCTCGTGCCACTTTTCAAATTTCGTGGCACAGTCGGGAATTGAACCTAGGCCTCCGGGGACGACAGCTAATCACAATGACCACTGGACCACAGAGGCAGACCTCTTTCTTATATTCTGCTCTGCAAGAAGTGTAGTGCAAGTTATAGAGGTTGGTCGGAAACACCGTGAGTGTCACAGGGTTGGTCATCCTGATAATAATTTGAAAGAAATAATTCGATATCTCGCACATTTGTCATTTTATCATCTGTTGAAGTTGGCCAATCAGATCGCTTCGCGGTGTTGCTGAGTAAGCACGTAACATACAGAACCAGTCGGAGAAGGGAACTTCACCGTGGGAGGGATTCGAGCACGGATCTCTGACCTATGGTGTGCTTGATGCTCGGCGGTATCGGTAGCTCACAAACCACCTATCTCTCCGGAGGTAGGTGGCTCATACAAATGACCAGGGTCGCTATGAAGTCGGCCCAACAAGGGGAACACGCTAAGTGTAAAAATGAAGGTATAGGCCAAAGAACGACAAGAGTCACAAAAGGCGTGAAAATGAGACCCCCTACACCTAGTGATCTAATAAGGTCGGGGTCTGAAAAGAACAAGTGTCGGCCTAGGGAGGTCGAATAGGATAGATGAAAATGAGCCCCGTGGTCGCGAATCCACGCTAAGAAGTTAAGAGCCCCCTCGGGCTCCATTTTAAAAACCCAAAAATCGCGTATATACAATATGGAAATGCTCACATGGTGTCCTACAGACCTCGCATATAAGTGCCGGTGACCACCAGTTCAGTGTTACCAATGCTGGATTGACCTCGGAGTAGGGCCAGTTGTCTGAGAGGTGTCTGAGCTCTTTATACCTCACTTCTCTTTCTACCTTCTTAAATTTCATACCTCTTACTGTCTAGCCAACGTCTCCGCATCGGGTAGAATAGGTTAATATTGTACCATTGCACTTTCCGTAATGTAAGATTTCGCCAAGTCAGAGTGAATAAAAGTTAGGCGAAATGAAATTAAACAGAGTGAATGGATATACAGCATAGTTCAGAGGTCTATAGGGCCGAAGTTAAAAAAGCATAATCGCTATGGCGGTAAATAAAATACAAATGGATGACACATTCGTCAATCGCGTTACCCGCAGATAATACGTAAAATAAGTGAACTTCAATCAAGAAAATAGAGAAGAAAGAAGTATACCTGTTAGAAAGAAGTTATACACTCACTAAACAAGAAATCAATGAAGTTAAGTACGTTATCATACGTGAGGGGCTTTTTTCGCCATCTCTGTTTCTGAGGACGAATCATTCGGCTACTCTATTCCCACATTTTTGATCGGCCGGGGTGACGACACATCTCTACTTCGAACCTCCCCGAGCCAAATACTAAATCGGCTGTCCCTCAGTTGGTTGAAGGCCTTCCCCAGCAATGTTCTATTGCCACGTCACTGATGTCGACCCTGCCCTCTTGGTTGAGCATATCTACTATTAACTTTGCCCGCTAGGGGTCTCTCGTGTACATCACCGGTACCAACCCAGCCCCAGAGATAGTATTGACATTCAACTCTGCGCGTGCTTGCAAGTCTCTCTTGGACAATGGAGTGTATATTTCTCGCCGCCATCATCGAGCGACATCTACTCCCATATACATCAGCGCTCAGCTCCAGGATTGTGCAGAACCTTCTCCGGCTGCTGTTCGAACGCCTCCTTCGTATCGCTCATCTCCACCGCCCTCGTCCACCTGCCCTGCCCCTATTCCCATTATCACTACCTTGCCTGTTTCCACCACCACGCCTACCACCACCATCACTACTTCAGCTCACGCCTCTTCTCTCCTTCCTATCACTCTCACGACTACATCTCACTCTTCACCCATATTAACATCATCTCACCCCACTGTTCCCACCCCTGATTCAATGAGTCCCCAGCGCACATCTCTTCAGCAATTCGCCGAGGGACCTTCTTCTGATCCGCCTGCACACATGGTACGTTCTTCTTCGACGCCTTTGCCACCACCGCCATCAGACAAAAACTTACACCCTCAGCTGTGTAATTTGCGGTGTGGACCCTTGCCTTGCGCCTGCAGCTATTGCCCAAGAACTACGTCAGACAGGTCTACCAGTACGCCACGCATCACGTATTTACAATGCTGATGGTCCGACCTTCCTGGTACGCCTTCAACTCGAGACACCCGACGACATCCAGCACCTTCTTGCCAGTGGACTACGCTTCTTTGGACGCCATCACAGTGTTGAACCCTCACATTCACCCCCACTCACCCTGCCCCGTTCTCCAAGTACCGCAGTCGCCCCCGGTCCTGACTCTCCTCAATCACCTCGTCCACGCCTCCGATCTTCTCCAGTCCCACCCCAGCCTTCCTGCCTTACCCCACTTCCCTTTTCCCCTGACCTCCTCAGTCTTATCCTCAATACCTTAGTTAACTTTTCTTCCTTTTACCACATCCTCGCCCTCCAACTCTTATCTCGCCCTTTTGTGTAAACCCTTATTCACTATATCAATGTATCACATTTCTGTAAACATCACTGGTATATGTACTCCTGTATTACACTCTCATTAAACAACTATGCCATTCGCTCTTCTTAGCCAAGAGGCCATCTAATATCCTTCACCTCTTCTTATTTACACCGCCATTTACCCTCTCCTTCTTCCCACATTTCTCACGTCCAATCTCTTGGCCAGACGGAGGGCGTAACCCTTCAAGTGGCTCGCCCAAACGTTCTCGAACGAACGAACGAACATACGTGAACCGAAATCAGCACTGACCGCATTGCCGAGCATATTTAGAAGATACACTCAAGAAAGAAAGAAACAAAAATAAGAAATAACAGCACAAAGAAACCGGCAGAATATTATATCAAATCTTATTTTAAAATACAAATGAACTCAGAAGCAATATCACAGCCATTATAGTATATTGGGCAGCAGTTTCAGTTGATACTGAAGGCAGACAAGTATTCATATTTGTCAGTATTTTAAGAGAATCATCATGAATGGACCTATCTCACATAGGGCCTATGTATTATTTTACCATGAGCTCAAGAAAGAAGAAAATGATATCATACTAGATGGGCAGCGGAAATTCTTAGAGATGTTTTCGTTATGCTGAAGCGGCTCACCTGATCTGAACGTGGAGCCAGCTGACTTTGGTTCCCGATCGACCGAATGCAGCAGCTGTAGGATGGATTATGGCTAGATCATCCTGGACCAAAGAATTAAAAGCTAAGTTTATTGATCCAAAATTCTTAATTGAATTGAACACCGAGCTCGATAGCTGCAGTCGCTTAAGTGCGGCCAGTATCCAGTAATCCTAATCGGGAGGTAGTGGGTTCGAGCCCCACTGTCGGCAGCCTTGAAGATGGTTTTCCGTGGTTTCCCATTTTCACACCAGGCAAATGCTGGGGCTGTATCTTAATTAAGGCCATGGCCGCTTCCTTCCCATTCTTAGGCCTTTCCTATCCCATCGTCGCCAAAAAAAACTATCTGTTTTGGTGCGACGTAAAGCAAATAGCAAAAAAAAAACAATGTGTATAAACACACACACCCCAGTCCAGCCATCTCAAGACTCCAGCTACAGATGTACTGGAAAGCAATTTGTCGAGGCGGCACTGTGTCCGTGGCTTATCAATGGCGTTAACCACTCAAGAAACTACCCCTGTCACGACACAGGCAACGGGTTGCCATCCAGGTCGGTGCGCCAAGTGCGTTCGACCCCATCTGGTGTTTCAAAAGCACCCCTCCACTCCCTTTCCCACCCAAGACCCAACGACACAGAACAGCCTAATATGACCTGGATCCTCCCTCCCTAGGTCAAGGGGAAATGCCAAGGTATCTACGACCTCTCCCTAACAACTGGTACCCCGAAGATGGTGGCCGATTTCGGGCGCGTGCTCTGCCCTGCCCATCGTTGCGGTCGATGCGTCGCGATTCCGTAAAATGTGGTGGGTCCGATCGTTCCTGTTAGACACCCCCTTCTGTAGGGCCATCTCCCCCCCCCCCGCCCGGACCCCAAAGCCTTCCAATTCAACAAAATCCTCACTTTATTTATCCCACCGCGGGGCCACCTCGGCGGATCGAGTACCCGAGACCCCGCAGCCAAGTAAATCTCCACCGCGATCACTGTCCTTCACCAAAATCAAGTTCTCCAGCCTCACTTCCTAAAGCTACCAAGTGCGGCCTACTAGTCTAACGTAACACCTACCCACAACCTGAAGCACCAGAAACCGGTAACCGAGGCGGGTGCATTCATGATATGCTGCCCATTAACGATGCTACAAATCATAACACCTATACACTTACACTGCATAACGAAGTTGGTTTAGTCCTTGTAAACTTCCAAACGCAACCAGAGTTGGGTGACCACCCAGAACTACCACAACCAACACACACGTTACTGCTGTAACAGTCATCACGAAACGAACTCTCAAACGCCCTGGTCACTCACACATAAACTCACATACACCAAACATACACCCAACTCACACACGTATCTCTCTGAGATAAGTGTAACATACGGATAACTACGGACAATGTGTATAAAGCAAAGAACAGTGCATTGGCAATCCTGCAGTGATAGTATGAATTAGGTAATGTTTACTACGATACCGTGGTTCAAATCCCGGTCACTCCATGTGAGATTTGTGCTGGACAAAGCGGAGGCGGGACAGGTTTTTCTCCAGGTACTCCGGTTTTCCCTGTCATCTTTCATTCCAGCAACACTCTCAATTCTCATTTCGTAACATCTATCACTCATTAATATAAATCACTTTGGGAGTGGTGATCCCATGGTAATAACAGCCTATATCTGATTCATTCATTACATCCCTGACCCGGTCAAAGACTGGAAAACAGGTTGTAGGTTATCATTTTCAATGTTTACTACGACATAAAACAAGCTTTCTATTGAGAAGTAGATGTGAATTAATAAAGCATCCTAATATTAAGATGGAAACCAATATATATATGGTTAAGCAAAGATATATATAGGAGATGTATGTTTCTGCTTGTCATTAGTGAAGTACGGTATGAAATAATGTTATGTTAGGTAAGAAAGTTAAATATCATCGTGGTGAGATATCATGGATCCAGTGTAGCTGAAATAGCTATATTTGAGCATTTTACGTCGAGGGAAACGTTATATAAGAAGAGATTGAGATACTTGAGAAGGAATGGATATGTTAAGGAATGGTCAGAGTTGAAATAGGTAAGCTACGTGTTGTAATGAAGGAAATGAATAGTTGTTGAAGAGTAAAGATATTAGGAAGGCAGAGAAGAATTGGAATTAACACAGAAAATGAATAGCTTAAGACTGGGTCGAGTATAGTAATGTAGTAGAAGGATATCTCATCGAAGGATTGAGGGAGTATTATGACTACCAATCTAACCTAAAGGAGTGTATATCAAGCCAAGTCCATCAAATAGAAACCATATGTTTGAAATAAAGCTTAGTATGCTAGGAGTTACTTACTATAAACATCTCGTAGGTGTATTCACATAATAATAATCATAGTATATGGATGAAATGAATAATGTTTTCATGGATAGTCGTAGTTGAGTTGTTAAAAGGATTTAGATTGCTGAATGAATGTAAGAAGGGTGTTACACAACATGGATAAATAAGCATAGTATTCTCATAATCGAGCTGTGATCAATTAAGGATGGATAGGAGTAGTGTTCTCTTAGAGATTACGTGATTCGTAGGTTATAATATACATTTGGAGTATATCAAGTAAAGTGCAGTTAGGTTATTAAATACAAGATTTTGCTTAGCAAAGAAGAAGAAACTTAGCAGTTCATCCTGATATATAACCATATTAAGTGAGCAATTTAGAGGTCAAATTTTCTTGCTCGTTACGTCGATTAACCTGGTACGTAGGATGGAGATGTCCATCTGATGAAACGATATACTGTAACTTCGTGCGCATCGTACCAATTCTCTTCAGATTCCACGTTAAACTAAGATTATACTACAACCGAACCCTGAGATCATCTGAGCTGCTGGAGGAAATTTTATACATCTATACTGGACGCGGTATGGTGCAATATATTGCAATATAGTGGTTACGCCCTCCCCTATCTCATAACACCTACGGTATCCCCTGCCCAGCGTAAGAGGCTAGTAAAAGGGCTACCAGGGTCTATGAAGTTGGAATCATGTGTTGGTGACCACAGGGCCCTTAGCTGAGTCCTGCCATTGCTTCCTCTTACTTGTGCCAGCCCCCTCACTTCCATCTAACCTATCCGAACTCCATTGGTCACCTCTTGTCATTTCTGACGCCGACGGTATTAGGTTGCGAGTCCTAGAGAGTCTTTCATTTTCGCGCCCTTCGTGGCCCTTGTCTTTCTTTGGCCGATACCTTTATTTTTCGAAGTGTCGGATCCCTTCCATTATTCTTCTCTCTGATTAGTGTTGTCACCTAGGCGACGTGTTTTTATGCCTCTCCCGCTATATTTTCAAACTGGCAATATTTGCTGTAGGAATTGGTGTCTATTGGAATTTAATTCCAGCTTGTATTAGACTATTATTTTCTGTGGGACTTCTCGTTGCTAACATTTATTTATATCCTCTCCGCCCTGGGAGCCATGTTTTATCTTTAATGTCTTATGTATTTAATTAACTCACCACGAGTTATATTCTTGGGACCCGTGTCGGGCCACTTTTGGAGCGATTCTAACTTGGTGCTCGCTTTCTCGCCAACCAGTCGGTACGCTTGGATGCTTGGAGAGGTTTCTGCTTGGTGTGAGCTGGCTTGCTAGTTTTGAGTCGACGAGGTGAGGATCAGCCATGATGCGAGTGAGATGTGTTTTGTGGACACATAAGTGTCTGACTTCGGCCTCCTGATGCTTTATTATTTTGCTTTCTTTTAGTCTGAGTGAGGACTGCCTTACTGACGCCGAGGCGTTACTACCTATCTGAAGACACAATGTACTGTAAGTTCGCCGTGATTCCAATTTAATTCTTCCCTCCGAGACTGGTCAAATACGACTTCTGGATATTAGTTTTTTCCTCTGATCAGTTTGCATCTTTTGGGTCTCATGGTAGAAATTGTAGCCTTCGTTCTACCTTCGGTCCCATTAATTATTTTACTGTAACTAAAATGTAAAACTGATCATCGTGATTAACGAAGTTTATACCTCCTTAGGAGTCTTAATGGTAAATCGTACGCTGGTAATGCTGCTACATCCGCCTTGGTGAAAATGAAATGTCGTATGGCTTTTAGTGCCGGGACATCCCAGGACGGGTTCGGGTCGCCAGGTGCAGGTCTTTCTATTTGACTCCCGTAGGCGACCTGCGTGTCGTGATGAGGATGAAATGATGATGAATACAACACATACACCCAGCCCCCGTGCCGTAGGAATTAACCAATTAAGGTTAAACTCCCCGACCCTGCCGGGAATCGAACCCGGGACCCTCTGAACCGAAGGCCAGTACGCTGACCGTTCAGCCAACGAGTCGGATATCTGCCTTGGTAATATTATTATTATTATTATTATTATTATTATTATTATTATTATTATTATTATTATTATTATTATTATTATTATTATTATTATTATTATTATTATTATTATTATTATTATTATTATTATTATTTGTAAATTAGGAAATTGAGAAATTGGTACTGATGAAATTAATTTAAACATTAACGGTACTGAACTACTTAAATGGGTTTAATTTATTGATGGTATAGAGACCACGTGAGATTTGGCCTGGGACTCGGAATCTCTGTTTGGGTTTTGAATTAAGTGCTATTCGTTTTCTACTTCTTGTTGTACTTCTTTCTTTCTTTGGGTTTATCCCATTGGATTTCATGATTGGTCATTTCTGGTATTTATGTACATGTTTTCGTTGTTATGCAACTGCTGCCTTGGTGATAGTGATTGTTTTTGTTGACTTGAGCGGGTGTGACCCAGATAATTTGACCTTGTATTGATCTTGCTTCTTGGTGAAGATTTGCAAGTTATCCCTTCTTTAATATTACTTGTTTGATTTTCCTTCCTTTCTTTTTCATCTCTTTTTCCTCTCCTTGGAACAGGTTATACGTATTATGTTGTTTTAACCTTGCTGAAACGTGAGTTTGGGATCTGACCCCTGGCGGAACGTCCGTGGTCGTTATTTGCGCCCTTCTGGTGCAAGGAAAAGGTAAAAGAAGGAAATGGTGAAATGTATTAATTAAATATAACGTCGAGCTGAATTGTAAAGAAGGAAATACTCCTTTCTAAATTTTACCAAAGATTTGTTGCTAATGTTAAGAATCTAGACTATGGTCTTGTTAAATTTTATTCTTCTAAGGGCCGTCCTAATTAAGTCTATAAATTATTTATTAATTAATTGATTTTAATTAACTACTTACTTTTGATTTAGAGGACGTATTTCCTTTTAATGCGCTTTAGTTCTCTTGTTGTACTAATGCCATCCTCATTAAGTCTTTAAATTATTTATTAATTAAGTGATTTGAAATTACTACTTACTTTTGATTTATAGGACATATTTCCATTTAATGAGCTTTAGTTCTCTTGTTTTACTGATGCCATCCTCATTAAGCCTCTTATTTATTTATTTATTTATTAACTGACCTTAATTAATTACTTGCATTTAAATTTAAATAAAGTCTTTCTCATGAATGTACTACGGTTAACTTGTTTCATTAAATAGCCTATTTATCTTATATACCAAAATAAACCTGTCTTTTCTTTCGAGATATTTCAAACTATTTCTTACCACGCCAAATATTTTAAATTCTTCTTCGGTTTCTTTGGGCTGGAGCCTTCTCTTCCACATGTGGTGAGTATCTTGTTGTTTTAATTTTAATTATTTGAGTTTGAGTATTTTGATATCTCTTGTCTAGTACCAGCAAGCGACGGTGCGGCTAGTGCAATGTTATGTAGAGGATTGTTGCCTAGTTGTACTTCCTCTTAAAACGATAATCACCAGCACCATCACTCAGTCCCTGGACATCGACACCTGGATTCTCACGTGCCGGACTGAGTGACTCAGACGGCTGAGGCGCTGGCCTTCTGACCCCAACTTGGCAAGTTCGATTCTGGCTCAGTCCGGTGGTATTTGAATGTGCTCAAATAGGTCAGCCGCGTGTGAGTAGATTTACTGGTACGTAAAAGAACTCCTGCGGGACTAAATTCCGGCACATCGGTGTCTCAGAAAACCGAAAATGTAGTTAGTGTGACGTAAAGAAAATGACATTATTATTGCATTCTCACGACGCATTCGCGTTATAAAGAACTCGTGGCTATCTTCCTACGACTCTCCCCTAGAGAATATGGTTGCGCAGTTGTACTTCCCCTTAATAACAATGACCATCACCACCGCTGCCACTGAGAAGCGAGCAGTGATGCCACCCATAAGAGAGGACGAAATAACACATACCTACATCTTCATTACAGACTGCTCTGCAATTCAGCGTTCAGTCTGCAAACCTCTGTGAATTTACTAACCACCTCGACAATCCTCTGTTTGTAACTAGTTCTGTGGCCTTGTTTAGTTCTCTACCTCTTAGATTCAAAATACTAGAAACTGAGTCTAACCATCATTGTCTTGGTTTCCCTCTACATTTCTTACCCTCCATAGCAGAGTCCATCAGTCTCCTCCCCCATTCTCCCCCTGTGGTCACCCACGGTATCCCCTGCCAGTCATAAGAGGCCAGTAAAAGGGGCTCCAGGGGCTCTCAACTTGGGAGCGTTGGTTGGCAACCACGGGGCCCTTAGGTGAGTCCTGGCATTGCTTACACTTATTTTGTGCCAGAATCCTCACTTTCATCTATCTTTTCTGACCTCCTTTGGTCAAAACTTGTTCATTTCCGACCCCGACGGTATGAGAGCACTCGAGGCCTAGGCAGTCTTTCACTTTCACGCCCTTCGTTGCCCTTGTCTTCCTTTCGCAGACATCTTCATTTTTCGAAGTGTCGGATCCCTTCCATTTTTCCCTCTGATTAGTGTTATATAGAGGATGGTTGCCTAACTGTACTTCCCCTTAAAATAATAATCACCACCACTACCTCCTCCATTCACCACACATAACCTCACCACCGAAGTCACTTTATGCGTACAGCTTCATCTATCGAGTTCACTCCTAACTTATCCTTTAAATTCTTATTCGGAGTACCCTCCTGCCACTGTTCCCACCAGACCTATGGGAATTCTAGTTACAACAAGATGATAGAACATAATGAAGGTGCTAGCGAGTGTCATGAGGACACTGACACAAGTAAATTTTGTTGATATTCAGATTGCAGCACATTACAGAATATAGAACAGAAAAATATGACCAAAGTAAATAGTTTTACGGAGAATGGTATGATCAGATTACAGCCTAAATTCCAACTTTCGAGCTTTTTAGGAAGTAGGTACAAGAGTTCTGTTGGTTTTACAATTTTGTCTGTAAATGTTGAAAAGAACTGTCTTTCACTTGTCTATTGTCAGTTTCTGTTTGTTTTCCTTAGTAAAATGTCTATGAGGAGGGGTTCTAACGCACAGCAACCCCAGCCCCACCACCTCTGACTACTACTCCGGTTCCCACCTGCTTGTACCAGCAATCATTCTTGCTACTTTCATGTCTGTTACTTCTAACTTATGAATAAGATATTCTGAGTTCACCGAGCTTTCACTCCCGTAAAGCAAAGTTGGTCTGAAACCAGACCGATGTAAACATCGTTTCGTCTGTGACTGACATCCAACTTACAGAATACTGTTGATCGCTACTGCGAGCTTACTGCATTACATTACTGCACCTTGATTCAACCTCACTTACTATACTACCATCCTGTGAACATCCAGTTTTGTATTCCCAATCTGACATTCAATTCTCCTGGATTTCTTAACTACTGACAAAAAATTAGTCTTGGAGAAGCTCATTTTAATACCTTAAAAATGGTGCCCCAAAAAGGCACTGCGACAAAGTCTGAAGGTACAACAGGTTTTCATCTTACCGGACATTTATTGACGCCGATTCATCATATTCATCACCAACTCTCTCAGATTATCGCCGTTGGACACTGAAATGAGAGAAGAATTCAACCATGAATATCTGATCATACTCCATTTAGGGTGCCATGATTGATGGACACCGGTGTGGATTTACACAACAGAGGGGCTGTCAGGACCAGATTACCAGTATGCATCAAAAACGAGTAAATAAAACCTGCTATGGGAGCATTAGACAATTGAAATGAACACTGTTCTACAGACATTGGTAATGTGCTCTCTCCAGTTAAGACTCTCATTTATAACTACACCAAGATTACTTACCGAGTTTTCGTACTGTATAATTATACCGGATAAAGTGAGTGGAGGAAAGTTTTTGTTCTTTTGTTCTTTATCGCACTGATTTGTTTCAACTGTCCAACAAGATTTTGATGGATTAATTAACATATAGTTTTCATGAGCGTATGCACATATATTACTTAAGTCAGAGCGGGCGCGGCGACTTCGGGTAATTATTCCGGGGGGGAGGGGGGCATGATTAACATGAATACAAGCATGTGAAGTGAGGAACAAACTTTAACGCAAACAATCCTATATAAAACAATATTCACAAACGGGACAATAATAGAGCTTGTTTCTCAAATGCATTTTTGGAACGAGTCTTATGTAAGGAGTGAAAATGAAAACCTACAACCTGTTTTCCAGTCATTGAACGGGTCAGGGATGTCATGAATGAAGCAGATATGGGCTGTTAGTATGATGAGGTCACCACTCCCAAACTGATTTATTAATGAATGATAGATGCTATGAAATGAGAAAGGAGAGTGTTGCTGGAATGAAAGATGACAGGGAAAACCGGAGTACCCGGAGAAAAATCTGTCCCGCTTCCGCTTTGTCCAGCACAAATCTCACATCATGGAGTGACCGGGATTTGAACCACGGTATCCAGCGATGAGAGGCCGATGCGCTGCCGTCTGAGCCACGGAGTATTCAATAATATTCACAAGTACTCAGAAAAATTGAACATGATTCATAAATACAGTAAATATTTTGAAGGAATAATTGATGTACGAAGCTATAAAAAATAATTACAACTAAAAGAATTACAACTTGCTTCACAAATACATTTTATAAATAAATATCCAATTACCGTACTGAACGTAATGCATTTCTTGATACGGAAAGTGGAAACCCTACCACCAGATATACCACCAAAACAGTCTCTAATGGGAAATGTAATTCTCTGAAGGAATGACCGCTTTCTAATTTCATTTCTTCATACAAAACCATCTACCAACTTCTCCAGATTCAAGACTCAAGGTTTTAATGGGATTTCCATCTACGAGAAGAATTTTTCAGGGGGTGCGACTGAGTCAGATTTCATATAGCCTATTGGTTGTTTGATGTCATAAATTTTGGAGTGATAGTAGATTTGTAGATTGTCAGCATACAAGTGGTATTTACAGTGTCTTAGCCGTGTTGATAAATCATTAATACAGTGTAGTGCATTCTTTCCCATGATTTCCCTTCACTACCTTTCGACTGTGCAAATTTATCTGCCCTTAAATCGTTCTAAGTTTCACACCTCGCCTGCTGGCATCCATCCTTCGTTCACACATAGACCCTTATCCAAAGGAAGACAACTTGAAAACCTACCCATTTCCTCTTTTAAATGATCCAGTGCTATCTCGTTGTATGTCGGAAACAACATGAACCGGATATGAGCGTAAGAAGGTTGGTCATACAGACAGAAGTTTGAAAGAAATAATTCGATTTAATCGTGAATGGACTAAAGTATATAAATTAAATAAAAAGAAAATACAATGCACAGGACGCAGAAGTGTGAAGCCATGGCGAAAGCCACTGGGCACCCGCGTCGGCTGAACATGCTATGCACTAAAAGGCACGTAAAGCAAGTCGCTTCAATGTGCTACGCTCTAATAGGCACGTAAATCACGTTGTTGAACTTGCTACGTGCTAATAGACACGTAAAGCCCGACGACTGAACGTGCTACATGCTACGAGGCACCTAAAGTACATCGGTTGAACATGCTACGTGCTAAGACGCACGTAAGGCAGGTCGGTTAAACTTGCTATATGCTAAAAGGCACTTACAGCACGTCATCTGAACTTGCTATGCGCTAATAGACACGTAAAGCACGGCGGTTGAATGTGCTACGCGCTAAAAGGAACGTAAAGTACGTCGGTTGAACGTACTACGCGCTAAGAGGCACGTACAACACTTCGGATACTTCGACCGTCATTTTATCGGAAACGGTCGAGTGTCTACGGATAAGCCGACACATGTGATCGCTTATTTCGACCGCTCTTCCACTGAGCAAAGTTTCTGGCAAATCGGGTCGTTAAAATCGGCGAGTCCTTTCCTTAGTGCGATTTCAGAAAGGTGCAGTGAATACTTTGTCTTCTAGGCCGCCTATGAATTGATCAAGTGTTACTTTGCAATAAATATATACACTCTTGTTAAAAAACAGAACACCTTGAAAACAAGAGATAGGAAGTTCATATTCAAGTGACATGTGTATTAGTATATTCTGAAGAAATGATTGGCTTTTGAACGATGTCGGCCCTCGGGTTCAAAGTCCACATCTATACCTCGGGGCAAAAACATCGACTGGTAAAATGTGCCTGCGGCTCTCGTTGTCGCTAAAAACGGATGGTAATGGAACAGTGTGACTTGAGCAGACGTGCAGGATGCCTCGCAGACGAATGCGAGAACCGTACCGTCAAATAAGTAAATTTTAAAGAGGGCGCATTATTGGCATAGGAGAACGTGATGCATCCATCCGGGATATTGTTGCTCGTATGGGACGAAGTGTGTTGGCAGTGCATCGGGTGTGTACAGAATGGTTCATAGAAGGCCGTAGAACACGACGAGATGGGTTCAGTAGCATCACCCAGAACTCCCCACCCCCACCCCTACCCCCACCCCCAGAGAAAATCGACATCTCATCCGAATGGCATTGCATGACAGATCTGCTTCCTCTTCGGCTTTGGCGCACCAGTAGAACAGTGTAACACACTGTGCAATATCAGGAGTGAGAGTCCGTCGCTGTTTATTATGGTCTGGATTACTGGCGAGTCGCCCACTTCTCCGCCTGCGTTTGACTTACGTGCATAAACACGCTAGACTGCAATGGTATATGAAACAACGTCCCTGGGGACAGGAATGGCAGCAGGTAGTGTTTTCGGACGAATCCAGCTTCTCTTTGTAAATGATGGCTGCATTTTTGTTCACCGCAGACAGGGGGAGGGGCATCACATTGACTGCATTCGCGCAAGACATACAGTGCTAACTCAAGGCCTTATGGTGTGGGGTGCTCTTTGGTACAACCACAAATCACGGTTGGTACGTATCCAGGGCACTGTAATCAATTTGACCTACGTGGACGATATCCTGCAACCCGTAGCCAAACCCTTTCTGCACGACAGCCCAGACGCCATATTTCATTAGGACAATGCGCGACCACATGTTGCTGCACGAACACGTGCCTTCTTTTTGTCACAGAATGTCAGACTGTTGCCCCCGGCCGCCCAATCACCGGACTTGTCACCAATCGAAAATGTGTGGGATATGGTGAAAGACGGGTGCGGCGCTGTGACCCAATGCCAACCACCAAAGATGAACTGTGGAACCACGTGAATCCAGCATGGATGGCTATACCCCAGGACGCCATTCGCGCTTTATACGCTTCGATGCCATCACGCATGGAACAAGTTACCAATGCTCATGGAGGACCCAGAGCCTACTAGGCAACAGGACACATGCTGAACTTAGGTGACTGAAATGCTAATTGTTTCTGAAGAACACATTGATAAACCGGTCCTTTGAATATGAACTTCCTAGCTCTGGTATTTCAAGGTGTTCTGTTGTTTATGAACATTAGTGCATTTCTACTTACTTAGTTCCTTTTGTAGGCATCTCCCTGCGTCTGCAGCAACATCGGGGCTAACGCAGGACAAATCTCGTACGTTGCTAATACCGCCATCACACTGCTGTCTGACCTGCAACAACAAAGAATCTCATTTTTTAAACAAGTTTGAAATTAATAATAATAATAGCAATAACAAGTTTGGTTGACAGGTTTGCTGGAAGACACATACATAATCTCGATCATTTTGGACAGTTTCCTTTCCACCCCCCTTCTCGGCCTCCTCATGCCGATGGTGGATGAACTTCGACTTAAATGTCATCCGGAGTGTCACTGTTCATCTGAGTGACTTCGAAAACTGTGGATTCAACATTAATATGGGCCTTATTCGATTATTTCTACATGTCACTCCCTCTTCACTCAAATGGTATTTCTGTCCAGATAGTCACGTAATAGAAATCCCGACCAATCTCTCAGGGTTCATTAATATATTTTTACGTGAGATCAAACACATACCGATACGTGAAGTAATGCTTCATCTATCAGCTGAATTGGTGGACGTCTCCATCCGACATATCATTGGATCGCAAGAATACTCGATAATTCGACGTCTTAATTCAAGTTATCTTACACTACCACAGAAAATTTTAAATAACACTTCATGTAAATCTTGACTACAACTATTTATTTAATAGAAATATTGGTAAAGGAAAATAAAATCATGAAGTTAAAATTTTAAAAAAATATTTGACCTGGTAGCTTAAAATATTTGTTAATGGTCACTATTATCATTTCTATTTTTTTTCATCACAATTGAAATGTGATATTATCTTATCTTTATACAACAGTCATAAAGAAAACTGGTAAAATATGCAAAATCTGTATGGGAAAACGATGATTAGGTTAATGTATTACATTTATTCATTCATATCAGCTTCTGGTAATGTTAATATTCACAGCTGTTCTTAGGAAAAGCTATTAAAATAATATTTATTAATCTTCAGTTGGATTATCTCAAGATATTGTTGGAGTATCCCACTATAAGCATACGGAAAAGTGATAAGTTTCTTATTCATTAGAAAAAGTTTGCTTTTAAACAATTAAAGTTACTATATTGTCGAATATAATGTATTATATTAACTTCTCTTTACAACATAAATTAATAATTGAGTATAACAAGGTATTCATATCCTTAAGTGAGCCTAAATATTAATATGTCACCTCGCACGAATGAACTAATATATCTAGAGAACATCATTCTTGAAGACATTGTGTGATATCAATTCAGTTACATTCCTATACAATGTAGCAATCATCCATATTAACCTAAGTATGCCATAATTTATTTAAGAAAATGCGATTTCTCAGTAGAAATTCTAAGTTTAAAATGTCCAAGTGAACGAATACTCAATCTTATAGGAATTCCTTTTGATGACCTAATCTTATCACAAAATTCAATGAAAGTCGAAACACGTTATCAGGATATGTGATCCTTCCAGTTCCACCTATTATTTCATCGTAGCAACACATATTCCTTCAATTCGTCTTTCATTTCTTTCATATAACAACATCACATCTTCTTCATAACTCATTTCAAATCATATCTCTTTTTATTATTCCAAATATTTCACGTATTTACATTTCTTGATGTACAAATAACCTTATCCTCGTATATTCATATCTTTGGATCACTATATTCTTAAATAATATCAACATTTCTTCTGTCTGCTGTTATTTTCATATCTAGTGCTATCCTAACTCATCATGATAACGTTTCACCTATATACATATTTACTCATCACTTGGTATATTATTAAAATATTAAAATATTCTCCTCATAAGAACTTCAAATACGATACTGCATAATATGTTTGCATTCTTTTGCTCTCACTGAAATAGTATTATCATTACTGTATATCGCATTTTCTAACTGGGGTTAATTTTCTTAAGAATGCTACCTATTCCCTTTATATCGACATAATAAATAAATCACTCGCGTGAATCTAACACAATTTAGTTGTTTTGAATACAAAACGATAAAACATATTAGGCTTTAACTACAAATAGTCAACTCATGTTAATATCTACCAATCTATACATACACTTTATTTAAGAAACTTATCTCGTTTTCCTTCGCTTCCGGAATGATATCATTTCTCGTTCATCCTCCGCAGTCGTGGGTGATCGTCATCTTGCGTGGCTGGTCATCTGGATGGCATCTGCGGTGTTTGCCCAGCTCAGGTTTATGCAGGTAGCCTGTCCCATGTCTTCTTCGAGAGCCATGACAATCTTGACTTGCTCAATTACAAAGATAAAATACATTTATTAAATCAGCTGTAGCATATGAATATTATAAAAGCCTTTTAACATAATTCAACAATTTGATTTCGTTTAAGATTGCTTTGCGTAATTCTAATATCTGTCAGACCTCCAATTATCTCAGCTTATATGTTTTATGAATTTACACAATGATGATACTGGGTTATATCGACCGTTTGCTTCTCTGGTCAAGGCCTTTTCCTTGCCGTCTATAGTATGGCTAATAACCAAGTCTTTTAGATTTATATATAACGCGTTTTATACTAATATTCTTATATGTTTTGCGTTACATTGTTGTTTTATCGATGATAACAATTCCTTTTTCTTAAATTATCTTCTTTCTTGATATTTTAAAGCATTCAGCTCGCTGCCCAGTCGCAATACGTCTGCTTCCTAAGCTTGTCTTTCCATTTGTGTCTCTTGTACAGTGTTGGTTTTTTAACAATTCGAATTCTTATTTTGTCTTTATTACTGCCATCATGATCCTGTATACTTCTACATTGCGTTATTCTGAACGTCCGTAACATTCTATAACGTTATGTTGCAGTCAGTAATTACGTTCATTCCAACTCGATTGAGTTTTATTTCTGGAATAGTGGAATGGCGCAGTATTAAGTCATATGTGGTTCGTTGAAATTGCAGGCCTCGATATAGTCACCGTCATATCTAATCGTTGAGCTTGCTGATATCTTTATACGTCAAGATATTGCCTCTTAACTGTGTGCAACCCGCTACAAGTGAATGTATTGCTGGCTAGAGTTGGAGTGATCAATTACAGTAATGACTTTATTTTAGGATTACTAATAATTCATTGGTAAATAATTTCGGAGAGAGTAAAATGAGAATTAAGTAAATCTGTACAGTATAACGGATGTATGGACTGGGCATAGCTGTTTTAGTAAATTCCTTTAATAATAATAATAATAATAATAATAATAATAATAATAATAATAATAATAATAATAATAATAATAATAATAATAATAATAATAATCACAACTGTCCAGCATTTGCAGACGATTTTGCCATATTTTCAGAAAACTAGAAAATGCAGCAAACAAGTCAATCTCTTGGAATAAATAGCCGACAGAACAGATTTAATAGTTTCTGTAGAAAGAAACAATTTTTATAAATATAAAAAACGAACAGAAATTCGTCGACTAAAGAAGGTAAATAAATTCAAATATCTGGGATAAACAATTCAAGAGTGTTTTGAAAAATCCGCTGTAGAAGAAAGGATACACAAGATGGAAAGATTATGTGCTATAACTAGGAATATGTACAACAAAATGTGCTTATTTTAAATCCTCAAAGTACAACACTACAACACGATAGTCAAACTGGAATGCCTATACTCGAGTTAATGTCTAGTACTTAGTCACAAGCTAAATAAATTAGAAGTACTGGAAAGGAAAAATTATACGGAAAATACTCGGCCCGCTAACAACTGCAGAACTTGGGATATGATGATGAATATGAATGATGAAATATACCGGAACACATAACAGATACGATGCGGAGGAGGCAATTGATATTTTTTCACATTTATACAGAATGGATGACAACAGGTCTTTAAATATCTTTGGAACAAGAAGTCAACGACAACCGGGATTCATGAAGTCAAGAGGGATTTGGAAAGAAACAACATAAGGGTAGAATAAGCAACAGAGAGAGATTTTTAGAAATAAAGAGTTAAAATGGAAAGATTTCAAGGTCACGAGGGAAAGAAAACAGGATCGAAAAGGTCCGAGAGGAGGAAAAGGAGGCATAGTGAGTACATGAAGGAGTATTGGAGTAGAAATAAGAAACAACAAAGGATAAAGCATTGAAGTTGTCTCGTGGTCCCTACACGACCCTAACGGAGAAAGAAACGAATAATAAAAATAATAATAATAATAATAATAATAATAATAATAATAATAATAAAGCTAACTGTAACAAACCAATTAGATTTTGCAGATGATCTAGTCATACTAACAAAAACCCCAGAAGAAGGAAGGATAAAATTAAAAGAACTTGAAAAGTGTGCGTCCAAAATAGCATTATAATTTTCCTATGAAAAACGGAATGGATCACTAGTACCAACAATGTACCTGCAGTAATTCAAATATACAAAAACAAAATAATTAAAAGAACCCATACATTGAAATACTTAATTGAAGTAATGACAGTAAACGCGGTAGAGAAGGAGAGCACGAAGGCACGAATTTACAAGATGGAGAGATCTTGTCAAGCAACGGTGAACATATACAACACAAAAGTCTGTATCCAGGAACGATAAACTGAGGCACTACCGGACTGTAATCCTGCCAGCAGCTTTACGTGCAACACACTGTTTGAATGCCTTCTCAGACAGAAGAGTAAGCAGAATCCTAAGAAAAATTATGGAACCTATTACAAGGAATGGCACATAAAGATTGAAACCAGAACAAGATTCACACAAAGCTTTAGAAAAGATAAAGCATGCTTTCAGCAAAGGAATATTATTTGGTCAACTGTAGAGAATGGGCAAAGACAGAAAATTTTTCAACATTATGCATATAAAATTCTAAAGCAGTATTTACCAAAGAAGGCGAAGATGATTTGGAACTACACGACATAAAAAAATTGCAAATAGAAAAGAATTGTGACAAAATATTCACTAAAAATGTTATTTACATGGAGGTACATCGACATTAATGGCATTTGCAACCTGTGTTCAGTTGTATGTAATAAAAAGAAAAACACAAAAAAACACTTTTGTAGAAAAAGTTAAAATAGAAGAAAATGTTTGAAATACCAAATAAAATATAGGGCAATATTCGGACTTTGGGTGGGGGGTTCTACGCAGTTGTGAGCTGTGAGATCGATTTCCATGGTTTCGTATTTTCACACCAGGCGAATGCTGGGGCTGTACGCTAATTAAGGTCACTCCCGCTTCCTTCTCACTCGTAGACCTTTCCTATGCAATCCTTGCCATTTAGGACAATCAGTGCCTCGCAAAGCCCAGTGGAATTCACCCGCGAAGCGATCATTTTTTTAAATTATTTATCAGGATCACCAACCCTCTAACTCTGATATACTCGGTTCACGTTCTTTCCGCCCACTTTTGGTAAAGTTATCAAGTTGAAAAGTTATTTTTTTAAATCGAAATAGGCATTAAATTAAAAACGCCTCTAGGCATTTCATCATCAAGGTCTTATGAATCACTAAATCTAATTGCAAGGTCCGGAACCTCGGCGTTGCTACAACAGTATGACCAAAACTCAAAATTGAAAAAAATTGAAAATGTTTTATCTAACTTAACTGATTAATGTTTATAGCTAAGAACAGTGTATTTTAAGTGTGTGCTAGGTTTCGTGGTATTTAGCTCAAACTGTCGTGAACAGTGTATTTCAAGTGTGTGCGAAGTTTCATGGTATCTAACTCAAACAGTGTCCACGTTCTAGAGAATTTAGAAAATCAATCAATTCTCGTGCACGTCTCTCGCTAATTCCATTTAAATTATTATTCTTTAAAATGTGTTATTTCTCATGTGAAACCTTGTATACCCCTTGTTTTTGCCGTACATTTGGTTGTTCCATGCTGTCACCTTGCATCTTGTCACATTATTCACTGAAGCATACGAAAATATAAGTAATGGTTCAAAATTATCAGTTCATATCGGTTACTTCGGATCAGTATTTAGATCACAATAAAACATATAATAGAATTGTTAGATAGATTGACAAAACGAGTGTTTAACCATGTTTACAAGAGCAAGAATGGCAACCAGTGGATCCGGGGAGTAAAAAATGATATGACAGGGATTGGAATAACAGACAATGTAATACAACACAGGACAGCTTTCAGAAGATTGATACAGAATGTCAAGGGTTTCCAGAAGAAGGTAAAGGGGAAAGGCAATAATAAGATCTGGACACAAGAGAGGAGTAAACAGCAAAGTGAAAGGATGAAGAACTATTGGAAGTCAAGGAAAGAAGGATTAAGATGAATGCATAGGGTTACCTTCCGTGGTCCTTAGATGGTCAAAATCGAAGAAAAAGGAAGAAGAATTGTTAGATTATTGAATTATATACATGTGCATTCCTACTAACCCGACACCATATTTAAAGAGTTTTATATTTCTGAAACATTGTTTCTTGTTATGAAGTACAAAAAGTGATGCAATGTATACCACGGTATCTCACGGCACAGACAATAGAGAAACTCTCCTCGCTAGAGTTAACGCACCTCATCGGAAATCTTCATCCAACACATCTGTAGGGGGTTCCAGGGAATCTTCGAAGCTTCGTGCAAAACGTTCATCAGTGTTGAAGCAAAGTTCCCAGAACGGTCCAGAGATGTCTCTTCTTCGTCTTGGCAGTTGGCTCCTGGAAGCAGAGGGAGCATAAGAAATATATAGGCGTGGATTTCTATGACAAGACATTAACATTATATCATGTAGTCTTGTATTTTCAACACGTTTCCAAGCATGATAATCAAAATTAAACAGATTTAATTGGGCATATATGTATACATATTTAGGCTTTTTTAGTTTTGAACAAAATCTCATTATAACGACATGTATATATTAAAAGAGTTTTCTAAAAACAGCTTTGGCAAATCCGTCCGTCCGTTATACCGGACCGATTTGCTTCATTCTTTCTTTTTACGTTCTCCGGAATTACCTAAGAGTGAATCATGAGAATTCGATAGGTCTCCAAGTTCAGCCAACTTTGAGTAATCATAAAATCAAATCATTAAATGATTACTCCAATAATTGCTGGGGAAGGCTTACCATAACCCGCAATACATTCTGTACTTAGCAGGTTGCTAAGCGACTAACAATTTAATTTCTTCTTCTTGAGGCGCCTTCTCCAAGCGGAGGTTGGCGGTCCACACAGCCAGCACCAAACGTGATGTTGCAGCATGGAAAGCATCTTCTGAAGTGCAGTTTTTCCATCTTCGGATGTCTTTCAATTCGAAATTTGTTGTCGTACACATTGTGTGATTTTCATCCTTTTTAATGCCATTGCACGCAGCCATGTTTGATTACTACCTGTCAAGCCAGAGAGTATCCCCTTCGTCTGATCACGCAGGAATACTATTCCTTGCTACATACTCTTTGATTATCTAAGGTTTCCCAGCTTCCGAATACATTCAACAGATGACAGAGCGTTCCTAATAACTTGCATGCTGCTAAGAGAAAAAGTCTACGTTAAAAAAGACTCCCATCGTGACATATGCTTTAGACATTATCTGGGAACACGAATCGAAGGAAAACGTAGCTGCACAAGAACGAGTGAAGGCCATCTCTCTTATAAACCTTCCCTGCGTGGCAAGAAACGCTCCTTCGAAACCAGCCTACGAGCTCACAAGACAACCGTTCGATATAGAAGAACCGCGATTAAAAATACCGTTGTCTTCAACGGTAAAATACCAAGCTTTACATCAAGGATTGCAGGATGAAAAAGGGAATATATATGACTACGACTGGCATATCAAGGTGCGTTATCTGAAGAATTTATAACGAAATAGCAAGATGTCCGTGCTTCGCGATGGTTTTAAATTGAAAATTATTATTCAGAGTTTTACATTTTAGGAAGTCCACTGTCAGCTGAGGCTGTAAAATACGTCCTGAGTTCGTACTTTAAAAGCTTTTGGGAAATGATTATTTATTTCTGATCCAACACCGATTTGAACCCCATACGAAATAATGTGAATGGTTTAAACCCTATCTTATTTAACATCTGGGACGTAAAAGCGACCAATCTGTGAAATTTTCATTTTGTACATCGAAAAGTAATGGAAGAATGAATACTTTTCTAAGGTATGAATATTTTTAAATATTTACAAACATCTAGGTTATAAAAAAATTAAGTCCGTGTCTGAAACTGTTTCAAAAAAATGGATATTGTGTTTCAAGTTGCAACAACCATCTAAACCCCTTAGGGGAAAAATAATTTGAAGTATACGATATTTTACACGTAATAAATAAAAGAACACCCTTCTCATAAAAATATAAAAATGTACGTCAAAAGATTTTGGAGGGATGAATAATTTCGTTTATGGAACAAACCTCATTTAACACTTTAGGGGTGGAACGTTTAAAAAGTATTTCCTATTTTAAACCTAGGATTTAAAATACCGGTATATATCACTATTTGGAATTTTGTCTTCGAGCGTTAAACCATTTAAGAGAAAGGAATGAAAATATTTGTCCTCCGACCTTAACCCCCATTTAATTCTCTAAGCGGTTAAATTTGTTTCAAACCTTTTCTTATCTAAGACCTAGGATACTATTTGAAATTTTAACTTCATAATTCAAACGGTTTCATATAAATACGTGTATTGTTTTAAGTACACCTCTTATTTGTATCCTCATAAAGAAATTCAACTCCTTCTATATCCCCCTTAAGTTGATTCCAACTACCAAACCCCCTCCCCAGCCACAAAATATGTGTGTCTTTATTTCAAAAATGGATTACAAATACAAATTTACTCGTTCGTAACATCCTTCGTTTTCGAGATATGAGTATCCTCAAACAAAGATTTCAACTCATTTTTCATTTCATATCTCCACCCCACCCTCTCACTCCCCTCATTAGGATTTTCCCACAAGAGAATGGTGAGAATGGTGCGTCCTTCTTTATTCTAAAGGAAATTCCAAATACAAATTTTCATGTCTGTAACATCTTCAGTTTTTATATATAAGTACCATAATAAAAAGGTATTCAACCCTTTTTTCGGTCCTTATTACAACCTCTACCCTTTAAGTGTTTTTTTTCGAAACAAAACATACTTGTAACTTTATTTTTAAAAGAAATTAAAAATAACAATTTTCACGTCTGAAATGAGTTACGTTTTCGGTATATACTGCAGATAAGCTTATTTTAAAAGTACACCCCCTTTAACGCTTCCCCTTTAGTAGATTTTCAGATAACAAAGTGTGTGTGTTATTTTATCTTTACAAGACATTCCAAATAACCGGTACCAATGTTCACGCCTGTAACATTTTCAGCATTTGATATATAACTATCCTCATAAAAAGAATTCAAAACCTTTTTCTCATCCCATAAGTGTTTTTCCCGAAACAAGATCACGTGTTACTTTATTTTCAAAAGAGATTAAAGATATCATTCTTTGCGTTTGCAATACGTTCAGGTTTTAAAAATTCACACCCTTTAAAACTTTCCCTTCAGTGGATTTTCTGAAAACAAAAAATACTTGTTTCCTTATTTTTAAAGGAGATTCCAAATACCAATTTTCACGCCTGTAATATCTTCGGTTACTGAGATACCAGTATCCTAATAAAAATAATTCAACTATTTTTCAGTCATTTGTACAACCCCCTTGTGTTTTTTCCGAAAATAAAATTGTACATGTTACTTCATTTTTAAAAGAGATTAAAAATAATGTTCACGTCTGTAATATGTTAAGTTTTGAGATACACTGTAGATATGCTCATTTTTAAAATTCACCCCCTTTAACACTTCCCCTTAAGTGGATTTTCAGAAAACAAATTATGTGCGTTCCTTTACTTTTACGGAAGATTCCAAATACTAATTTTCACATCTGTAATATGTTATGTTTTTGAGACACATTGTAGACATACTCGTTTTAAAAATTCGCCCCATTTGCCACTCCTGTTTACCCCCTCTTAAGTAGATTTTCCAAAAACAAAAACGTGTGTTTCTTTGTTTTTAAAGGATATTCCAAATACCATTTTTATGACTATAACATATTCAGTTTTTGAGATTTAAGTATCCTCATAAAAGGTATTTAACCCGTTTTTCACCTTTATCACCCCCTTAAGGGGATTTTCTGAAAACAAACAAATACATGTTTCCTTATTTTTAAAGGAGATCCCAAATACCAATTTTCATGTCTTTAAAATGTTAAGTTTTTGAGATGTAGATACACTCATTTTAAAATTTCACCCCCCTTTTCACCCCCTTAGCGATGGAACATCCAAAAATCCTCCCTTAATGAGCACCTACATTGTAATATACTGTAAATGTACCCTAAAAATTAGTTTTGGCTCGGCGATGATGAATCTGTCAGTCAGTCAGTCAGTCAGTCAGTCAGTCAGGACGTGTTATTTTATATACGTAGTACAGTCATTAAGTTCTGAGACTGACCGCATGATGGCGCTGTGGTGCACCATAGCCATAAGTGGCGCTGTGGTATGGTACCATGTCAGTTAGTCTCTCGTCCCTGCAAGAGACAGTTGAGTGTATGCACTGGAAGCAGGCGTACGGTCGTTGCTGTGACGGTGATTTGAACGCGCACGTCGGACCTTGACATGTCACAGTTTGAGCAACGGGCAAACATCAAGTTCTGCCAGAAATCAGACAAAACAGCTGCCGAAACTTTTGAAATGATGTAGCAGGTTTACGGTGAGGACGCATTGAGTCGCAGTGTTGTGTTTAGGTGGAACTGACGTTTTGTGCAAGTACGGGACAGTCTGGATGATGATGTACGTACAGGTCAGCCACAAACAGTTCGAACGGAACGCAAGATAAAAGAAGTTGACGTTGATGCATGCTAACCTCTCGCAATCGGTAGATGATCTCGCAGAGCAGCAATAGGGGTCAGCCATGGTACTTGCCACAAAATTCTGACGGATGACTTTGTTACCCAGCACAGTGTGCCACGAATCCTGTCGCAAGACCAACGTGAAGATTGCATGACGATTTGTGGTGACCTCATTAGTAGTGCTGACGATGATCCGACGTTTCTCAATCTGACAATAACTGGAGATGAAACATGGTGTTTCCTTTCAGCGGTGCTTCCAGCAGCTACACCAACGTTGGCAAACGAGCATAACGTCCAACAGCCACTATTTTGAGGGTGGACGTGATTCTATTTAAATGGTTAACGGCAAACGGCGACTACTGTATTTTGATGGTGGATGTGGTTCTATGTAGGTGTACGCCGTGTAATGCGGTATCGTGTGTAGCATACTGAATCGTGTGGGTACCTATCCTCCAGGCGTCAAGTCTCAGAACTTAATGACTGTACTACGTATACAAATAGATGTTGCGGAGCAGCGCGGGTTCTCTAGTATTTTGGTAATTTTAACTTTGTTTCCTAACAATCAGAGTACGCCACGAACAAATATCATTTTGAAAAAGCTCTAGAATTTTTTTTCAGGATAGACTGGAATGTACTTCTATTGAAGAACCACTGAAAAGTAGTGTATGGAATGTTTCTAGCAGGAAAAAGCTATTTTTTGCTGGTTGGATCAATTCCTAAGCACCGGGCTATTGTTTTCACGGAAGCAGAGGTAATTCTGTAGTTATTTGTCTGCAGATTTACAGGAATTTTCTCTACATGATTTAATCCTATTCAAGTACGGTCCCATTACATCATGTGATGTCGAAATAAGTTTTTATCGCTACAGGAGGATACTCAGCGACAACAGAAGAGGATACTCATTCAACATATTTAAGATGCATTTGGCCATAAATTGCAACAATGCTGATGATATAGACCTGATCAGGTATGAAAGCTTCATTCAAATAACACATACTTTTTTCATAACGCAAAACTGATTGAATATTGAATAATGAATGTAACTGTAGTGTTTGTCTTCCACAGAGTCCGTCCTTGCCTAGGAGTAGGCAGTGTAACCTTAATGAGTTCATGAACTATTCAGCATTATAGTTATTGTTAGGTCAAGGATCTCGAAGAATTAAAACTATTTTAACTTTGCATTAATTGCATCCTGTAGCGATCGTAATAAAAGTGTTTCTGTATGTAATGTAGATGTCATTCATTAAGTCATATATTGAATTTTGTAGATCATAAATCCACAGGCCATAGAAATCCCTGTCTACTGATTCCGATCACCAGCATCAGTCTTAAATTTCAAGTTTTTCACGACATAAAACATAATCTAAAGACAAATATTTCTTAATACTTTCGAGTGTGATTACATACAATCCGATGATGTTCATTCAAGAAGGAAACATCTCATTTCCTTTAAATTAAGTCGTTTCTTTCTCAAGTGTAATACTGTTACCATGTGTCTTCTTTATCAGGTGGTTTCTAAATGTATTATTCAAAAATAGTTTCGGCAGAACTTATCAGTAATATTTTTAATAAGAAAAATGGAAATGGCGTGTCAACTACGTAAGACAGTGTACGATAAATGTATAGCTGAGTCTCTACAGCGGTGTCATCCGACCAGAGGTCTTCGCGCTGAAGAATGTCTCGCAATGAACAATAGACGCCTCGTTGAAAAACTGGAGGCCAAGGTAAGAAGGATATTGAGAAAAATCCTGGGCTTTGTTAAAGACAGTTGTGAATACAAAAGAGAACAAGCCCATGAAGTACGCACACACGTAGAGAAGATAATGGACAAAATCCGGAAAAGGACGCTTACCTTTCATTGGCGCATGAAGCGAATGACTCCACCAAGACTGACCAATCGGATCATTACCTACTTTCAATAGAAGAAAAATAAAATTTTCTGGTTCATCCCTAAGAACTGGGCTTCACACGTAATGATATCCTGGAGAGAAGAAACTTCAGATATGCTAGGGTTTCCAAGAAAAGTTGGAAAAGCACAGACACAGGAGAAAATGGATCAGCACCGACAACGAATGTCGAAATACTGAGCAATGTTAAATCCCAAAGAAGGGGACAGTTGAAATGGCGTGGTCCATAGTTGGCCGAAATGAGATAAATAATAATACTGAGGAGAAGAAGAAGAATAGCAAGAACGAAAATTGCCTAGGAAACTAGATGGTGCCACTCATGTAAATGGCATATGGACTAAAAGGAAAACTACAGACCTGTACACAGCAAGAGATAAGTTTACTGATGCCGTACGTAGGAGACGCTTGAATTTATACGGTCACATCTGTAGAATGGACAATAATATGATTACTAAAAACTGTTTACTATAATCAATTCGAACAAGGTCAAGATCAACTAGTTGAAAGAAATTAATCAGGATTTGTAAGTGTTACCTACTATACCATAAATATTTGTAAAGATTTTATAATTCTGGTTGCAAGTCACACATTCGCGAAAAAAGCTTAAAATGTCATTGGAAAACGGTCGACTGGAGAACGCAGAAAGTAACGCAGCGGAATCATGAAGAGATTTTGAGATTAGGAGAAAAAGAAGAAGAAGAAGAAAAAGCTATCAGACCAAGCTAACAAGTTCAAATGCGCTCTTTAATTGGGCATAACGAAGAAATAATAATAATAATAATAATAATAATAATAATAATAATAATAATAATAATAATAATAATAATAATAATCTATATATATATAAAAGTCATTGTATGTATGTGGGTGGGTGGGTGGGTTTGTACCACATCTCCTCCCAAACCATTGGAGCGATTTCAACCAAATTTGATACACTTATGACTTGGTATCAGGAGACAAACCGCGTAGGGGTAAGACATCCCAAACACCCCTGGGGGCGGGGGGCGAGGGGGGTCATATATAAAAATAAATAAAAATAGTGTCGAATCCATACTTTTCGGGGTCGCTGAAATGAATAGTGACACTCCAATTTTTTAAAGTCCAAGTTCAGCCCCCCTTTGTGGTGGGGGCGAGGGGGGAGTGATATATACAAATAATCGAAAATAATGTCGAATACATAGTTTTCGGGGTCGCCAAAGTGAATAGCGACACTCCGGATTTTCAGTATCAGGAGACAAACCACGTGGGGGTAAGACACGCCAGGAACCCTTAGGGGCGGGGGGCGAGGGGGGTCATAAATAAAAATAAACGAAAATAGTGTCGAATCCATACTTTTCGGGGTCGCTGAGATAAATAGTGACACTCCGATATTTTTAAAAGTTCCAAGTTCAGCCCCATTTGGGGTGGGGGCGAGGGGGGAGTGATATATACAAATAATCGAAAATAGTGTCAAATACATAGTTTTCGGGGTCGCCAAAGTGAATAGCGACACTCCGGATTTTTGGTATCAGGAGACAAACCGCGTGGGGGTAAGACATCCCAAACACCCCTGGGGGCGGGGGGCGAGGGGGATCATATGTAAAAATAAATGAAAATAGTGTCGAATCCATACTTTTCGGGGTCGCTGAGATGAATAGTGACACTTCAATTTTTTTTAAAGTCCAAGCTCAGCCCCTTTGGGGTGGGGGCGAGGGGGGAGTGATATATAAAAATAATCGAAAATAATGTCGAATACATAGTTTTCGGGAACGCCAAAGTGAATAGCGACACTCCGGATTTTCAGTATCAGGAGACAAACCACGTGGGGGTAAGACACCCCAGGAACCCTTAGGGGCGGGGGGCGAGGGGGTCATAAATAAAAATAAACGAAAATAGTGTCGAATCCATACTTTTCGGGGTCGCTGAGATGAATAGTGACACTCCGATATTTTTAAAAGTTCCAAGTTCAGCCCCCTTTGGGGTTGGGGCGAGGGGGGAGTGATATATACAAATAATCGAAAATAGTGTCAAATACACAGTTTTCGGGGTCGCCAAAGTGAATAGCGACACTCCGGATTTTTGGTATCAGGAGACAAACCACGTGGGGGTAAGACACCCCAGGAAACCTTAGCGGCGGGGGGAGCGAGGGGGGGCATATATAAAAATAAATGAAAATAGTGTCGAATCCATACTTTTCGGGGTGGCTGAGATGAATAGTGACACTCCAATTTTTTTAAAGTCCAAGTTCAGCCCCCCTTTGTGGTGGGGGCGAGGGGGGAGTGATATATACAAATAATCGAAAATAATGTCGAATACATAGTTTTCGGGGTCGCCAAAGTGAATAGCGACACTCCGGATTTTCAGTATCAGGAGACAAACCACGTGGGGGTAAGACACGCCAGGAACCCTTAGGGGCGGGGGGCGAGGGGGGAAATAAATAAAAGTAAACGAAAATAGTGTCGAATCCATACTTTTCGGGGTCGCTGAGATAAATAGTGACACTCCGATATTTTGAAAAGTTCCAAGTTCAGCCCCCTTTGGGGTGGGGGCGAGGGGGGAGTGATATATACAAATAATCGAAAATAGTGTCAAATACATAGTTTTCGGGGTCGCCAAAGTGAATAGCGACACTCCGGATTTTTGGTATCAGGAGACAAACCGCGTGGGGGTAAGACATCCCAAACACCCCTGGGGGCGGGGGGCGAGGGGGATCATATGTAAAAATAAATGAAAATAGTGTCGAATCCATACTTTTCGGGGTCGCTGAGATGAATAGTGACACTTCAATTTTTTTTTAAAGTCCAAGCTCAGCCCCTTTGGGGTGGGGGCAAGGGGGGAGTGATATATACAAATAATCGAAAATAATGTCGAATACATAGTTTTCGGGGTCGCCAAAGTGAATAGCGACACTCAGGATTTTCAGTATCAGGAGACAAACCACGTGGGGGTAAGACACACCAGGAACCCTTAGCGACGGGGGGCGAGGGGGGTCATATAAAAATAAATGAAAATAGTGTCGAATCCATACTTTTCGGGGTCGCTGGGATGAATAGTGACACTCCAATTTTTTTTTAAAAGTCCAAGTTCAGCCCCTTTGGGGTGGGGGCGAGGGGGGAGCGATATATATAAATAATCGGAAATAGTGTCGAATACATAGTTTTCCGGGTCGCCAAAGTGAATAGCGACAATCCGGATTTTCAGTATCAGGAGACAAACCACGTGGGGGTAAGACACGCCAGGAACCCTTATGGGCGGGGGGCGAGGGGATCATAAATAAAAATAAACGAAAATAGTGTCGAATCCACACTTTTCGGGGTCGCTGAGATGAATAGTGACAATCCGATTTTTTTTAAAGTCCAAGTTCAGCCCCCTTTCAGGGTGGGGGCGAGGGGGGAGTGATATATACAAATAATCGAAAATAGTGTCAAATACATAGTTTTCGGGGTCGCCAAAGTGAATAGCGACGCTCCGGATTTTTGGTATCAGGAGACAAACCACGTGTGGGTAAGACACCCCAGGAACCCTTAGGGGCGGGGGGTGAGGGGGGTCATATATAAAAATACGAAAATAGTGTCGAATCCATACTTTTCGGGGTCGCTGAGATGAATAGTTCTACTCCGAATTTTTAAAAGTCAAAGTTCAGCCCCCTTTGTGGTGGGGGCGAGGGGGGGAGTGATATATACACATAATCGAAAATAGTGTCGAGTCCATACTTTTCGTGGTCGCTTAGGTGAATAGTGACAACCCGAGAATTTTTAAATTCCAAGTTCAGCCCCCTTTAGGGGGGGCAAGGGGGGAGTGGTGTATAAAAATAATCGAAAAGAATGTCAAGTACTCTTCGGGGTCGCTGAGATGAATACTGACACTCCGGATTTTTACTATCAGGAGACAAACCACGTGGGGGTAGGGCACCCTTGGAACCCATAGGGGCGGGAGGCGAAGGGGTGCAATATAAAAATCATCGAAAGTAGTGTCGAATGCATCCTTTTGGGGTCGGTTAGATGAATAGTGACACCCCGGGATTTTTTAAAGTCCAAGTTCATCCCCCTTTGGGGCGGGGAGCAAGGGGGTGAGATATAAAAATAATAGTATTTAGTGTCAAATATACAGTTTTCGGGGTCGCCGAGGTGAATAGTAACACTCCGGAATTTTAATATCGGGAGACAAACCACGTGGGAATAAGACACCCCAGGAACCATTAGGGGTGGGGGCGGGGGGCTTGAGATATGAAAATCATCAAAGTAGTGTGGAATACATACTTTTTGGGGTTGTTGAGATGAATAGTGACACTCCAATTTTTTAAAGTCCAAGTTCAGACCCTTTGGCGTTGGGGCGAGGGGGAAGTGATATATACATGTAATCGAAAATTGTGTCGAATACGTAGTTTTCGGGGTCGCCAAAGTGAATAGCGACACTCCGGATTTTTAGTATCAGGAGACAAACCACGTGGGGATAAGACACCCCAGGAACCATTAGGGGCGGGTGGCAAGGGGGGTCATATATAAAAATAAACGAAAATAGAGTCGAATCCATACTTTTCAGGGTCGCTTAGATGAACAGTGACATCCCGGGAAATTCTTAATTTCAAGTTCAGCCCCCTTTAGGGTGGGGGGCAAGGGGGGTGATATATAAAAATAATCGTAATTAGTGTCGAGTCCACAGTTTTTAGGGTCGCTGAGGTGAATAGTGGCACTCTGGACTTTTAAAGTCCAAATTAAGGCCCCTTTTGTAGTGAGTGGTTAGGAAGGGAGTTAGATATAAAATAATCGAAAATAATGTCACATCCATGGTTTTAGGTGTCGATTAAATGAGGAGTGACACTCCGGTTGTCGTTTTAAGTCCAAGTTGATCTCCAATTGCCAGGCGGGTGAGAAGGAGTCAAGAACAGAAAATATCCAAATGACCGAGAATAAGGATGTTTTTGTACGTTCCAGTATAACTGTCAGCAGAACTTAATGCAAATATTACCTAATACCTGAAAAAATACTAAGGGGGAAAGACACCCCTTGAAGCCTTAGATAAGGGTACGAAATGTAATTAAGACTGAAAATGCCCGATATTAGTGTTGAATCCATACGTTTCGGGACTACGGGAACAATTTCAAACAAACTTGGTCACTTATGACTTATTATCAGGAGACAAAGTGCGTGGAGGTATGACAACCCTAGCACACCTACGACGGGATGAGATGTAGAAATAATCGAAAATAGTGTCGAATCCATTCTTTTCGGGGTCGCTGAGATGAATAGTAACGCTCCAATTATTTTAGAAGTCAAAATTCTGCCTCCTTTCGCATAGCGGTGAGAAAAAGTGAAAAACAAAATTTCGAAAATGACCGAGAGAATGGACGCATGTGTGTATACTGGACCTATTGTCTGGAGAAATATACTCTAGGGGTAAGAGACTCCTAGCCTCTAAAGTAGTGGCGAAATGTAAATATTAACCAAAATGACCTAAATTTGTGTCTAATCCATAGTTTTCGGGGTCGCTGAGATGAACTGTAACACTCTGGATGCCGTTTAAGATAAAGCTCAGTCCTACTCGGCAGGCGGATGAGAACTGGCAAAAAATTGAAAACGTCCAAAGGGACAGAGTTTAAGGATGTGTGTATGTTTTAGCATATCTCTCAATCAAACTTGGTATACACATGACTTACTATATAGAAAACATTACTGTGGAGGTCAGATACACCTAGCCCCCGCTGGTGTTGGGGAATGAGAGGGGCTGACGTGCAAAAATAAGGAAAATAACCAATATTTATGTCGAAATCCATTGTTTATGTGTCGCTGATACGACCTGTGACGCTGTGGATAGCGTTTAAGTCCACGTTCAGCCTTCATCGAGGCAGGAGCTGAGAAGGGCTTAAAAGTAAATAGTATAAAATGACCGAGATTAGTGTTCACTCGATAATTAAATAATCTAAAACTTAAAGTCAGATACATCTAAATAACTATAAAACTACATGATAAGTCGTAAAATCAACATCTCAAAAAGAATTCTATAAGCATTCACTTCACACTCAATTAACTGGTAATACAAATATTAAAAGTAAACATTCAAAAACTATCCGGGCAACGCCGGGTACTACAGCTAGTAATAATAATAATTGTGCCGGAGGTACACCCATCCCGTGCATTTAAACAAGCGCCTTTTAGAAGGCCATCTATAACATAAACTCTGGAAGTCACTTCGGAAATAGTTTGAACATCATTGACTATCAACTTATGTGCGCCCTTTGGGGAGAGGTTGAGCAATTAATTTTCAAAGTAATTGTGTGTATCAAGGTTTCCTAAACTGAATTGTTTATTGATTGCTTTGGTGTTCTAAGGTTATCAGCACTTCTACCTCTTCCCGCCAGTTTAAAATTGTAGCCAACAAGAAATTTTACACATTTATTTAAGCAACCAAACAGAGTTTTTGATATTTATTTGATTGTTCATTGGAAATTGTGGGTATGACAGGGCTTCGGCCAAGAGAATCTGGAACCAGTCAAGCAGCCAAGAGGTTTACAGTGTGTTCGTAGTAGAGGAAGGGAAAGGGCTGCATCGTCCATCTCCGGGAGTTTCACCAGCTCAAGGTAATGGCAGACTCTGTGTAATGATGTAATAAACTCTGAAAGATAGCTCGAGAGGAAGGTTTCAAATTGCTTTCGTAATGTAATTTCTATTTCTCAATGTAAATTCTCAAACTAGTCTAAAGAACTTTACCGAACTTAGGGAATAAAGAGTGAGAACCCTCTTGTATTCCCTTTCAACTTGATACTGAGGTGACTATGATTTTGTAATCTTTAAAATGTACCTCTTAATTTTGTAAATTATGTTTTTTTCCTTTCATCTAGTCGCTTCCGTTGTACAGGCTTAGCCTCTGTAACTTCGAGTCATAAGCCCACACATTGTTTTAATGATGTTCTGTGAAATCCAAAGGAGTGCAAGTGTTCGCCTCGTATCATTTTGATTTTCGGCGAGCAATTTTAACTTTTTCTTCTTTTTTTAACCAAGGCCAGGTAGAATGGGCACTTATTGTCCCTGTTAAAATTCACTATTTTCATTCTGTTTTCCTATGTAATTTCGACTGTTGCGCAAATGACAGGCCTTCTGTTGGTTGTTGTTAAATGTAGATTGTGCGTTAAAGAAGGCCCGGAACTTGAAAATATTCGAGAACAGTCTCATAGTGAGTGACTGTGTAGAGCAAAGACGCTGTTGCTACTGATGTAAAATTTGATATCCGTCTCCTTGAATATGTATTGAAAAGAGCAATGGGGGTGTTTCAAGCTCATATTGCTAAATTTTTGTTATCTGATTATTTTATATTTTTGTATAATGTTTCTCGAGCTCACGAGCTAGACTTTGTACCTGATTATTTGTTATTTGCTTAGCAAGGAGTAAAGGTTGAAAAGAAAAGAAATAATCAGGAATGAAATATATTCTAGATTTTAAAGTTGCAAATTGCTATTTAATCTACGCCTATTCATGCCCGCACCTTCTTTCACCTATGTCCACGGCGATATCTCTGTAACAACAACAACAATAATAATAATAATAATAATAATGATAATAACAATCATCATCATCATCATCATCATCTGTTTACCCTACAGGTTCGGTTTTTCCCTCGGACTCAGCGAGGGATCCCGCCTCTACCGCCTCAAGGGCAGTGTCCTGGAGCTTCAGACTCTTGGTCGGGGATACAACTCGGGAGAATGACCAGTACCTCGCCCAGGCGGCCTCACCTGCTATGCTGAACAGGGGCCTTGTGGAGGGATGGGAAGATTGGAAGGGATAGACAAGGAAGAGGGAAGGAAGCGGCCGTGGCCTTAAGTTAGGTACCATCCCGGCATTCGCCTGGAGGAGAAGTGGGGAAACCACGGAAAACCACTTCGAGGATGGCTGAGGTGGGAATCGAACCCACCTCTACTCAGTTGACCTCCCGAGGCTGAGTGGACCCCGTTCGAGCCCTCGTACCACTTTTCAAATTTTCGTGGCAGAGCCGGGAATCGAACCCGGACCTCCGGGGGTGGCAGCTAATCACGCTAACCACTACACCACAGAGGCGGACAATAATAACAATAATAATAATAATATGATAAATAGGTTCCATGCTACTTTACATGCTAATATTTTCTGCTATTGTCCTTGGTGTTTCGCTCCAGCTCGGAAAGTCTAGGAAGCAAGATAGAAAACTTCTTCCAGTGGAGCGTTATCTAGAAACGAGCCCACAACGCCGGCAGCACTTCCTCGCTCTATTTAACAAGGATCTCCTGTTATCTCAGGTATTTTTTGCCAATATCTGAAAACAGGTATTTAGCCTCTTGATACCCCTTCCCCATAGTTTCTACTGAGAATACCACGAAGATGTAGTTGTCCGTTACTGCTCTATATTTCGTCCTCTTATCGCGCACGCTCAATTCCGCAGCAGAACCAGCAGCCTTGCAAGCGTGAGGCACATGAGATGGAGCTTAAAGTACCTGCACTCACTGGGACTGAAGTCAGACCATCAGGGCGTTTTCCATACGTACGACTAACTCCACTCAGTCTCAGGATAGATATGAAAGCTGTTTTGATGAAGTCATTAATTGAACAGTCTCTTGAAAATCGACCACCACCCTCAGGACAACTGTCCTCCGCTGTCTCCCCGAGTACATACTCAGGCTTGTGCAGCTTTGCTGTAATAGTTTTGATTGTAGCTGAAAATGAACGCAAGCGCCATCTGATGCACACCGTTTGCAACAGCGCTGCTCTAGGTATTTATCCTCCTTGCGTGGCCGAGCTGGAGCGTTGCCTACGAGATAGGCAACGGCTAGAGACGATAGAGTGACGCTAGCCGCTGTTTATGGTATGGCTTGCTCATCGTGCGGTGTTTCGCGCTCTTTGATAAATTACGCTACTGAAAGAGAATTGTACTATGTTAATTATTTATGTAGCGAGAGTGACAGTTCAAGTGAAGCTAGTGATAATGAAAATATCCGTCGGTGATAAAGACGACAGTGGTATTCCCGATCTTGTTTTACCGAGCGAGTTACCGTACGGTTACGGACGTGTAGCTGTGAGCTTGCATCCGGGAGATAGTGAGTTCGAGCCCCATTGTCGGCAGCCCTGAAGATGGTTTTCCGTGGTCTCCAATTTTCACACCATGCGAATGCTGGGGCTGTACCTTAATTAAGGCCTCGACCGCTTCCTTCCCACTGCTAGGCCTTTCCTGTCCCATCGTCGGCATAAGACCTATCTGTGTCAGTGCGAAATAGATTAAAATTGCAATAATAGTTTTACCGGCAACATGTGGTGGTGACGAGAATTCACCCCCACCGTTATTCCTCAATTAGATTCTATTCTTAACCCCGATAGACTATAATTAACTTTGAAAGTAGGTTCGAAAATATATATTCCTGACAATTTTACGGAAATTTCTTCGAATTATTTTTTCGAACGACTTTTACTGTATACTTTTTAAGACAATTAATTGTCTGTATGTCTTGTTTACGTGTGTGAGTTTTTAGAACACTGTAGAAAAAGCAAGGTAGCCTGACTAAGGCAGAAAGAGTATCAGAACGGCCATAAATGTCGACTTCCGCTCCACATATGCACTTATGTGACTGGCATATTCTGCAACCAAGACGTAAGCCAACTACATACCCATAAGTCTACCCACATTGGCCGATCATGAGCCTGTTTCCTTTTTTTCAAGAGCGAGATGTGCTTGGTCAATATCTGATGGGCATGACAGAATCAAAGAGTCAAAAATCCGACGTGTGATTATCATACTCCAACTTCTTTATGAGTCCAGGGAAGCTGCAGGGTTCATGACAAGGCACGGTCATGGCATCCCAACGATATATTGCACCAGTCATATTGTATATCACGATATTATCATAATCAGAGAACAGAGACTTCATAATATCAGATACTCCACGGGCAAAAAATAAGAAAAGCGTGAACAGAAATATCAGTTAACCTACGAATTCCAAGGCCTCCAAATTGTATTGGTAAACACTCCAGGATCCAGTTACTTTCCCCAAATGGGAGTTGAATAGAGATTCGAGACAACTTCTTGTCAAATAATCAGCTTGAGCAAGGAACTAACGTGGTAACCGTAGAAGTTTGGTCCACAGGGAGCAATTCAGTTTTGGAATAGAGAGACAGTTCTTCAGTAAGAAGAATGCCGTGTGAGAATTGAATACTCGTAGATCGTCATACAGCCTCTTCAATTCTCAAGTGTAAACGGTGATCCAAGTAAGGATAGACTGGAATTTGTTGTAATGTGAATACTGGGAACAGCGCTCTGATTGCAGAAACTCATCTCTTCCGAGCAGAAGTAGATTTCACATTTATGCGAATTTACTTCAGGATCAGCGCCGATGGTTCCATCATCCAAATTAAATCAGTTAGGAGGTCCTTTCAAGTCTGTGATAACAGCTGCTCTCTTGAGTCCCTTTGAAACCCATCCTCCACTTTAAGGTACAGCCCCATTATTCGCATGGTGTGAAAATTGGAGACCACGGAAAATCATCTTCAGGGCTGCCGACAATGGGGCTCGAACTCACTATCTCCCGGATGCAAGCTCACAGCTACACGTCCGTAACCGTACGGTAACTCGCTCGGTAAAACAAGATCGGGAATACCACTGTCGTCTTTATCACCGACGGATATTTTCATTATCACTAGCTTCACTTGAACTGTCACTCTCGCTACATAAATAATTAACATAGTACAATTCTCTTTCAGTAGCGTAATTTATCAAAGAGCGCGAAACACCGCACGATGAGCAAGCCATACCATAAACAGCGGCTTAATGTACTTCTTTCTTCATCCTTAGGATGTTCACTTGAATTATCTCTTCAAAAATCTGGCTGCGCCTCAATTGCCTATGAACTGAACTGTCCTCTTTTTCATTTACACCAAGAGTTCTCTATTCTCCTTCACTTATTAAGATCTGTTTATTGAATTTCTTTTCTTTCAGATTGTTTTGGTAATCTTCCTTAATATCCATATTTCGACCCCCAGTTATCCCCTTTCCCGTTTGCCTATTATGCAAGTCTCGCAACCGTATAATAAAGTTCTCCAAACAAATGTGTAGTAAGTAATATTCTAATTTTGATATCCAAATGTTTAATCGTCAGTATGTTGTATTTGTTGTTGAAGACTTTATTGCAACCGTTACCCTTCTCCTTACTTCGTCTGTACTTCTCTTGTGTTTCGTGATTAAGTTTGTGGGGTAACATTTCTTCACCTGATCTATTTTGGAATTTGTTATCATGAATACTATTTCTATCAGTTTCCCTATTGTTCTTACTCATCAAAATAATTTTGTTTTACTAGCCTTAATTTTCAGTTTTCATTTGTTCAAGGCCCTTGATAATATCTAAAACATGCAGTGTGTCCCACTCCCAGCGGGGCTGGGAGACAACACGCATGTTCCGAGCAGCATATCATAGCCTCCCGGGTATTATATTACCCATAATATTACATGTATTGCATATTTATGCACGTCCTTCACCATGCAAACATTTGTGGCATTTTCTAATGACATTTCTATTCACACGCATAAGTTCCTGTTGCGTAATTGTCCTAATAACGTACGAATGATGTGTTAATGTCATCGATTTTTTCTTCCAATAGAACTCTTCGTTTCGGATTAGGAATTAGAGAATAAAGTGATCCCGTTGTTTTTAATTTATTCACAAGACATCTACATGGAAATGGAACCCGAGAAATCTCTCCTGAAATCGCCTACAAATCTCTCTGCATGACCCTGTTGTTACATACGGTATGTGTCATACATAAAAACTCTTTGTTCAAGCGTGAATTTCACTGGCATTTCAACGGTGTGATAATGTTAACTCGACTATAATTCAGTCATACGTGCTCTCGCAACTAACGTATGACTTCACGACTTATCACGACACACAAAGTCGAGTAAGTGACCACCTCGCGGCTATGCAGTGTGTCAACATGAGGTTACGAATACACCGTTTGGAGTGTGCACGTTCATGTCGACTGCCGGCCCCACTGGGAGCGGGACACACTGTCATATTTATATCCTTTTTCTGACTCTCTCACGACTCTGTCTATTTTCTTCAATTCGGCACCAAAACATAACAACAACAAGGAAAATTTCCATGAGTTGTATTTTTGGGCTTATGCCGTGTAAATAATTATAAACACACTCAACGTTTCAAAAGGAACCTTGCCTTTCTTCATCAGGAGACAAAAGAGAAAAGAAACGACGTATTGATGGTTGCTAGGAGAAAGCAACAAGGAAGCTTCAAACTGTGCCCAAAGATGTAAAGGGGGCGCCATTTTGGCCCAATGCTGGAGACAATGAATAGTAACAGCAAAGCATTACTCTCTAATGGTTCTGATTATAGGTAGCCATGATTCACTGAGGTTGTAACCTGTATCGCGGTTGAAATTATCTGGATGTTTACGTATTTCAACCGCCTCCCTGATAATTCTTGGGCGATATTGCTTTATACGGGCAAGAACATCCACTTCTTGGAACAAGACATCATGACCAGGTGTTAGGGCATGATCAACAACAGCTGATTTATCAGGTTGGTTGAGTCTGATACATCTGGTACGTTCTTTGATGCGAGTACACACCGTTCTCGAAGTCTGCCCAATATAAACCTTGCCACAAGTTCAGGGAACTCTGTAGATACCAGGTTGTTGTTTTTGCCTATAATGTGTAATTTGCACTTACGAGGGAAGTACCCCAGCTCGTACGGCTAAAACCGACTCGAAGTGCGCTTAACACACGAAGATATGTCTGTTCTACTACCCATCAAGGGCGCTTATCCGTAAAACCCCGCATTAGTGTAGAATCAATGTTTGGAAGTTACGGCGTACAAAGATTGCAGAAACACAATTCGCAGCAGAAACTGCCGTGCAACAGGCACTTCGGCCTGTTATAGTAACAAGAAACAGATGTAGTGCAGTATCATCTGGCAAAAGGTTGAACACGTTATTACAACAAGAACTCTTAACACATGCAGTACCGTGCTGACATAGTCATCTTTCCCACAATAGAAGATACTGTGTTGTCCTTTATTCGACGTCGAAGTGTAAATGTAGAGTTTCAATGAAGTGATTAAAATACAGCAGAATGGAATAGTATGCACACTTAACGAGGGCAACATGTAGGCATACTACATTATTTACAATGTTCCCGCATTGCAATCGTCCAGACTCAAATGCCACGGTGATCACATTATCAAACGAAGCAACAGGAACATCCACATCATAACTTGCTCTTTTCCATGCGTATGTTAACATAGGTCCGTATCTCGGTGGAGATAGTTGGTTGTAGATGACGGAGTGAAGACGGATGATGAAGTATCGATCACGTAACGTGGCCTGCGTGGTATCTATATGCAAACGTACAAAATCAACATGACGTCTGACATAGAGCTTGTACTGCCTAAAAAAATGTACATCCAGAGGTTGACAGTATTTGGTTGTCTTTGGTGGCAATATCTTTAATGTAATATCTTTATTTGGAAAACATGCTTCAATAACGCTGTAGTCTTTGTGTCCTGACCAGGAATCGTAAAGAAATAGACCTCTCTCACCAAAATGTTCAGCGAGGACCAAATTAAAGAAGCCCTTCATATGTGCTTTAGTCATTTTTTCACTTTTACTCGCTTCAACATGAATGTTCTGTGGACACATTGCTGTCAGTTTCTTTGCAACCTGCGGACCAAACGTTCCATCCTTTTCCTGCAGACAAATGTAAAGCTTGTTCGGTAATTTGCCATTCATGGACACAGCCACATCAACTGTGTAACTATGCGTAGAACTACGCACAGACTGCACCAGACCAACTGTTTACTTTTCCCCTCTGTTTAAAAGTGTTGCAGAAAACGTTAGTTCATAAAACAATTGGCTCTGATCACTATTGCACACGCATTCCTTCTTTATATTCCGGTCTGAATAAATATGTTCACGTCTGCCACAAATGTTTCTGCTGTTTGTGTAATGACATGCTCTTCTTCAATCTCTTTGCGAGCCATGAACATAGTGATATGTCTGGACAAAATATTATACTCGTCTTTGAAGGCCCTGACAAAATGCAACGAAGCTTTAAATTGCCCAGAGAAACTGCTCTAGCGGCCTCCAGAGCCCACGCTTGGATGTGCCAGTAGTGGACCACTGATCCATTATTTCTAGCTCTGTCAAATTGTGCTTTTACAGACTCTTTTAAAGCCTTAAATTTTAACGTTTTATTTCCCTTGAACAGACCTGGATCTTGCCTTTTGCACGTCACATAATCTAAAATTACCTTGCAGTTGGATTTCGACCTAATGCAGCAGCTATAACGCTTCATTAGTTTCTGGTAAGAATTGTAACTGCGATTATAATAATCCTCATAAATATTGTCCAATGTTCGGTCATCAATACTCCGTATCACACTTGTTCGTACACGTTTTGGGGGTGAAGGAGCGAAATCACTGCCACGTGTAGTTCTTTCCGTTGCTGGATTGTCGGTACGGTTGGGACCCTCATACTCATGTGCTGTTTCTTCTACGCCGTCCGCCTCACAGTCACCATTACTCTCCAATGTGTCGGTATGTAATTCTGTTACAGATCGCATTGTATTTCTGGGTTATGATATCATATAACATGCATGCAAATGGCCCATCCTCACTCCACATACACCTTCACTATCAAGTGTGTAGCGTCGGCGTACCTTTTCGCGCAGCAACTTCACAACATTCACAGGGTTGATTGGCTTCCACCTACTCATGTCGGACGTATGTGTGTGCACTATACTACGACACACTGCAACTGACTAACAGACATTGCGTGTACAGTCCCAGTGCAGCGCGGCCTGTGCGCTGACTGTCAGATGGCGCTGGCGACCGAACGCGTACTTTTACAGATGAATGGCCTTGATAGCTATTGAAATACAGTAGGTACAACTGTATACTCTAAGCCCACTTTCTGTCGGTTTTAACCGTTCGATCCGAGGTACTTCCCTCGTCAGTTCCCTTCAAAATTCTAACCGTTTCATATATACTTGTTGTTCGTTCGTTCGTTCGTTCGTTATCTGTTTACCGTCCAGGATCGGTTTTTCCCTCGGACTCAGCGAGGGATCTCACCTCTACCGCTTCAAGGGCAGTATCCTGAAGCTTCAGAGACTGGGTCGGGGATACAACTGGGGAGGATGACCAGTACCTCACCCAGGTGGCCTCACCTGCTATGCTGAACAGGGGCCTTGCGGGAGAGGGTTATGGGAAGTTTGGAAAGGATAGACAAGGAAGAGGGAAGGAAGCGGCCGTGGCCTTAGGTAGCATCCCGGCATTTGCCTGGAGGAGAAGTGGGAAACCACGGAAAACCACTTCCGGGATGGCTGAGGAGGGAATCGAACCCCCCCCCCCCCTCTACTCAGTTGACCTCCCGAGGCTGAGTGGACTCCGTTTCGGCCCTCGTACCACTTTTCAAATTTCGTGGCAGAGCCGGAAATCGAACCCGGACCTCTGGGGGTGGCAGCTAATCACACTAACCACTACACCACACAGGCGGACTATACTTGCTACGTTGCAATATTGAAATAAAGAAAGTAACTATACAACAGTCAATGTAGTAATCCACTGTTGTACCAAAAGTTAATGCAAGTGCAAATGCAATGTATTTTCCGTCACTAAATTCCGTCGATCGTAACACAATTGTTATTTTTGTTCAGTGTCGAGATTGATGTGGCGGTGGTGATTATTGTTTTGAGAGGAAGTACAGCTGGATAACTATCCTCTATTAACGCTCATCAGAAGGTAAATGGAAGAAAAATGATCGTATCGGCAAGAGGAAGGCAAAGGCCGCGGAGGGCGTGAAAGTTAAAGACACCCTAGACCTCGAGTGTACTAACACCTTCTAGGTCGAAAAAGAAGGAGAGTTGACCAAGGGAGGTCGGATAGGGTAGATGAAGCGAGGAGCCTGACTCAAGCAGTGCCACACTGGGAGCCAAAGTGAACTTACCATTCCAGAAGACCAGCAGCACGACCAGCAGGCAGGAAACACGAACAAGCGAAGACATGGTGTACAATCTGATAAGCAGAAGAAGCTTCGACGTTACTTATATAGCAGTCTTACAACAAGGACAGCACGGTTTAGATAATAACACATTATGCCAGTCCCTTACAACAGAGGTATGGTAAATTACAACAAAACACTGCTATCTCCTCTATCGTTGCTTATCTCTCCCCAACTACGCAGTACATGGCAAAAACGAACATATAACACGTACGTGCTCGAAAATTCGAAAATGATTCAGGATGTACGCCTCTGGGGTGTGGTGGTTAGTGCGATCAGCTGCCACCCCTGGGGGCAGGGTTCGATTCCCTGTTCTGCCATGAAATTTTGAAAGTGGTACGAAGACTCGAAAGGGGGTCCACTCAGCCTCGGGAAGTCAACTGACTAGAGAGCGGTTTGATTCCCTCCTCAACCATCCTCGAAGTGGTTTTCCGTGGTTTCCCACTTCTCCTCCATGGTATCAAACTTAAGGCCACGGCCGCTTCCTTGTCTCTTCCTTTCTTATCCTTCCAATCTCCCCATCCCCCCACTAGGCCCCTGTTCAAGTGAGGCTGCCTCCACAGTTGTATCTCCCCGACGCAAACGTTTCGCGCTCCAGGACACTGCCCTTGAGACGGAAAGGTGAGATCCCTCCCTGAGTCCGAGAGAAAATCCAACCCTGGAGGGTAAAAGGATTAACCCCTTCAGTGGCACGCCCGAGAAATTCTCGGGTGGCGCACGCCTGCCCATAACGTCACCGCCCGAGAAATTCTCGTTTAGCTGCAGTGTTCATTTCGCGATCGCCCAATAATTTCTCGGGTACTCTAATCGTTTGGGAAAATGTTTTCAAGTATTCTCAACAGATGGCGGGAGGATTTCCAGCTGTATTCACGTAGCGTCTGGCTTAAAATATGCCTTATCTTCTCTACTTTACATATACAACCTCTGGCCAGCTGACGAGGTAAACAGAAATGGCGAGCGCGAAACGGAAGAGAAGTTTGTCTGAAGACAAAATAAGGAACTACATCAAAGATGAATCACTAAGTGACATTAGTATTTCTGATAGTAGCTATAATGATTCTATTGATTCTTCAGATGATGACCTTAGTAATTCTAGTGAAAGTGAAGAAGATATTACGCAGACGCTAAGGTGATGGTAGATGTTGAATATACATTCGTTTGGAAAAAGTGTAAGCCTGGGGATAGTGTGTGACCTAATATTATTCCATTTACGGGAAATCCTGGTGTGAGGCTTAGCTTATTACCAGAGGTGAGTGCGATTGCCTGTTTTGAACTGATTCTAACAGATGAAGTTGTAAATTTGACAGTGACTGAAAAAAATTCGTTGGCCCTATGCTAAAAGTGCATTGAAAACCTTGTAAATAAATCTCCGCATGGAAGGATACAGTTTTGGAAAAAAGAAGCTCTTACAAAATTTGGCAATTTATTGCGTTAGTATTGCTGATGGGAATAATACAAAAGCCTGAAATAAAAATGCATTGCTCCCAGGACAGTATAGGCCCTACTCAAAACACCAATATTTTATGAAACTATATCACAGGCCTACTCTAAGAAGTGTAAATAGAGTGTAAAGTAAGTTTTTATTAACCTTGAATAATATATGAATATGTTCCCTTAATAATTGTTACTCATTCTTTGCTTCCTAAAAATAAATAAATTCCTCCGAAAAAACCTCACTTTTCTGGCACAGGAGGTCTGCCAAAACCCGCCACCGAAGGGGTTAAGAAAGAAAGGACTCAGTATACTCACCAACAGAAATTGTATATATCAGCAACAGGAAATCTTAATCGATAATTTGTCAGCATTTCTTCAGCATCGTCCCTACAATATTATCTCTAAGACAGGCTGGTCAGCCGAATCTCTTCCCAAAATACTCAGAAAACCTCGGTATGGCGCCTCCAGCTCTCAGTAAAAGACCATAAACCTAGATTATCTCCAAGTAATAATTTTCTTAGAAGAAATCTACTGTAGATTGATAAATCAAACTATCATCGATTTGGCCTCCTCTGCTCGTCTCTTTACCAGGCTGAGTGGCTCAGACGGTTGAGGCGTAAGCCTTCGGACCCCAACTTGGCAGGTTCAATCCTGGCTCAGTCCGATGGTAACTGAAGGTGCTCAAATACGTCAGCCTAGTGTCGGTAGAACTGTTGCGGGACAAAATTTCGGCAAGCATCAAAAATAGATAATGGGGCATAAAAACAACATTATTATTACTCTACTCCTCTTACCCTCCATGACTGAGTCCATTATTCTCCTAGCAAACCCGTCCTCCTCCACGACCCACCACCGAAGGCGGTTTATGCGTACAGCTTTTATCAGTTGAGTTCATTCCTAACTTAGCCTTTATCTCCTCATTTCGAGTACTTTTCTAACATTGTCCGCACCTGTCTGCGCCAGCAATCACTCTCGCTACTTTCATGTCTGTTATTTCTAATTTTTTAATCAGATAAACCGAGTCAAGAGCCTCCGTGGCTCAGACGGCAGCGCGTCGGTCTCTCACCGCTGGATACCGTGGTTTCAAATCCCGGTCTCCATGGGAGATTTGTGCTGGACAAAGCGGAGGCGGGACAGGTTTTTCTCCGGGTACTCCGGTTTTCCCTGTCATCTTTCATTTAAGCAACACTCTCCATTCTCATTTCATAGCATCTATCAGTCATTAATATATCACTTTGGGAGTGGCGACCCCATCGTACTAACAGCCTATATATGCTTCATTCATTACATCCCTGACCCGGTCAATGATTGGAAAACAGGTTGTAGGTTTTCATTTTCATCCCGAGTCAACGCAACTTTCACTCCAGCATAGTAACATTGGTCTGAAAACAGACCGGTGTACAGAATACCGTTGATCGTAACTACGAGCTCACTGCCTTAGCTTTGGTTCACCGTGATTCAATCTCACTAAATACTAAATTATTTAAATGACCTACCTCCTCCAGCTTTGTATGTCCTTCCTGACATTCAGGTTTCTTATCTGCTGACATCAATTTAGTCTTGGAGATGCTAATTTCTCTGTCACATTCATTGCACCTATTTTCAGTTTCCAAAATATTAGATCGCAGGCTTTTATCACAATCTGTCATTAAGAACAACTCGTCGGCAAGGCGAAACTGCTCGCTATATTTCAACCCAATTAAATTCCCTCCCACCATTGTATACTTTTCAATAAACGAGCCATGTATACTAGGAAGAACAAAGGTTAAACATTACAACCTTGCCTAACCCCTGTTCTGAACCAAGAACTAATTTTACGACAAAACGAACAACGCTGACCCTGCTGTCCCTGTTACCCTATCAACGAAGTATTTATGTAACTTGCACACTGGCCGCAGTGCCGGTCGTTGGCGGGACAATCTAACTCCCAAGCTACTATCCGCCAATATTCAAACATGCTTACTTACTCGGAATGCAGCAGTAATCCCATGTATCGGAGATGACTGGCAGTAGAAGAGATAAATTGCAACACAACAATGGTCAAGATAATATCACTGTCGATTCGTTTTTCGAGCTTTCGATATTGGAGGCCTTCACATTTAGTTTCCTTCCGACTCTGTGATATTAGAGCATCTAATGTACAAACAGTCCTTCTTTCTTTCATGACTCTTTGTCTTATTCTTCACTTTTTATAATCATCTTCACATTTTTCCATGTCGTCTAGGACGGAATACCACGCGGTTTTACACATTAAGGCAATCATGACAAAAACCGTCGCCAGTAAACACTACAATTTCCATTATATCTATGATTAGCGTCGATACGGAGTAAGAAAGAAAAGTCTAGACTCTATTATCATAGTCGGTACGGTAAAACTATATGTCATACATGATGTGAAATTTAATTCTTTATAACTTTTGTTACGGTATGTAATACTTTTCAATAGGACCAATAACATAGGTATTTACAAAATTAAATTCTAGGCACCTTCCCCTAAACTACCATTCATGCAGCGTGAATAAAAATTATGTATAGCCTAGACTGTAGCATCTTATTCCCAGACATTACATACCGTTTTAATTAAATTCTGTCAACCCATTTTCCCGTGGTTCGGCGTTGATATGAACTTGGCAACAAAAATCGAAATTCATGAATATATCTCTTATCATGGCCGGTACAGTAAAAATGTATCAGACATAAATGATCGGAAATTTAATTCTACATCATTTTAGTTATGTAGTAAAAGAAACAGATTTATCGACAGGACCACTAATAACAAATTGTATCTGAAAATTACATTTTAGGCCCTCCCCTAAATTACCATTTTACTCAGGGTGAATAAAATTATTTATAGCCTGGATTGTAGTGCATCATTCCCCGACTTTACATTTTAATTTTCATTAGATTCTCTTTAGCCATTTTTTCGTGATGCTCGTGCATATATACATACATTACGGAAAAATAAAACGTGGATTTCCTTGTTACTGTGGACACGACCGATACAAAAATACTATTCCTTTTAAATTATGAGTAATTTACAGACAAAACTCTTATTTTATACTAGCTAATGTACCCGTGCTTTGCTACGGAATTCTCAGAAAGACTGTTTTTTTTGTTTTCCAAACTGAAGTCAACATAGGTCATTACACTGACATCAGTAACAATGTCGCGATTAAAAGCAATGATATCATATCAAATACTCGATCAAATGAAAAATCACACATTTTCTCACTTCTAACAAACAGTCCAAAGTTCCAGAGTTGGAATGGCCAAGTCGCAGACTCCTCTGCCATTATTCCGTTAAGTATCCAGACTGCTCATTCCAATTAGTGTCTCAGTGTGGGGTTTGAATAGCTTGAATGCTATGATGAACCAGTGTGTTACGTACCTGTAGTAGCTTATCAGAAAATTTACGAAAGAGGGTAATAGCATGCTAAAGAAGAGAGATATCTAACTCTCCAGCTTCTTCCCACTAATATTCAGGCAGGCTTTTATACTCGGTACGCAGCAGTAATCCCATCTATCGGCGATGAGAACATCACAACAAACAGTGGTCAATGTAATGTTATTGTTGATAAATTTTATGAGCTTTCTATAATGTAGTCCTTCACAGTTAGTTTTTTTTCCGACTCTGTGATTTTAGGACATCTAATGTAAAGGGAATCCTCCTTTCTTTCATGTCTCCCTTTTGTCTTATTATGCAAGCGATTGTTTCTTTGTTTTTTCTCATTTTTATAATCATCTTATTTAGGCCTATTTAAAAATTAAATTTTAGGCGCCTTCCCCTAAACTACCGGTTCAACCAGGGTGAATAAAATTAGTTATAGAGTAGTCTATACTGCAGTTCCTTATTCCCCGACTTAACATACCGATTTTCAAAATTTATTCAACCATTTTCTCGCGGCTCGGCGCTGATATGGACTTAGCAACAAAAATGCAAATTCCAGAATATCCCTGTTATCACATAGCTGGTATGGTAAAAATGTATAAGACATAAATTATTGGAAATGCAATACTATATAACTTTAGTTATGTAGTATTTATCGACAGGACCTCTAATAGACTAATATAAATATTTGAGAATGTTAGGCCTTCCCTTAAACTACCATTGAACTCAGCGTAAATAAAATTATTTATGGCCTAGATTGTAGTGACTTATTCCCCAACTTTACATGCCGCTTTTCATTAAATTCTCTCCAGCCGTTCTCTCGTGATGCGCGTACACACACACAGACAGACATGACGGAAAATTAAAAAGTGCATTTCCTTGTTACTGCGGACACGACCGATACAGAAATTCAATTCTGAGCAACGAGCTTGATAGCTGCAGTCGCTTAAGTGCGGCCAGTATCCAATATTCGGGAGATAGTAGGTTCGAACCCCACTGTCGGCAGCCCTGAAAATGGTTTTCCGTGGTTTCCCATTTTCACACCAGGCATATGCTGGGGCTGTACCTTAATAAAGGCCACGGCCGCTTCCTTCCCACTCCCAGGCCTTTCCTGTCCCATCGTCGCCATAAGACCTATCTGTGTCGGTGCGACGTAAAGCAAGTAGCAAAAAAAATCAATTCTGAGCAATGCACTGACAAAACTCCTAATTTATATATATATATATACATATATACATATCTTTCTCTCGTTCTCCTCAACCTGATGGTTGGTGGGTAGCATGACTGTCCTCGTCCAACGACCTTCTATCCTGAGCCAGCTGCTTGATTAGTTGATATGGACATCGCCCTTTAATGCCATCGAGGAACCCTGCTTTTGGTAGTCCTCTTCTAGTCTTTCCTTCCAGCTTCCCTTCAAGCAGTGTGGTGCACCATGATGAATGTCGGACTAAATGACCTATCCAACTACATCTTCTTTTCGCGATCATTTTCTCTAGACTGATGGTTTCTTCAGTTCTCTTGAGAACTTCTTCATTTGTTAGCCTGTGAATCCAGGGTATTCGTAACATTCGACGCCAGCACCACATTTCGAATGCATCTATTATTTCCTTTTCAACCTTTAATAGAGTCCAGGTTTCGGAGCGATAGGCCGAAATGAAACTCTTAATGAAATGCTTTCTTACTGATAGGGATATTGTCTAGGTCAACACGCTTCTTTTTTTTTGAAATCCTCTTTAGCCTGGGCTATGCGAGAACGGACGTCGTTTTCACACCTCCCATCAGATGTAATGATGCTTCCCAATTAACTGAACTGATTTACTTGAGTCAATTTTTCTCCTTGCAACCAAAAATTAACATCCTGTTTGCCATCCGGAGTACGTTTCTTTATCTTAGGTTTTGTTTTTGTTAACATTCATGTTATATTTTAGTATTAGTAGATCATTCAACTTCTTTAGTGCGGTCTCTATTCTTTCTCAGTTTCAGCTATGAGGGCAATATCATCCACGAAACGTATTGTTTGGTATCGTTGGCCATTTATTTTTGTTCCATGGGTGGAGATGGCTGAAAACTCTTTCATTGCTTCTTCTAAATACACATTGAATAATAGAGGTGACAGACCACATCCTTGCCTTACTCCTTTCCTTATTTTTGCGTTGATTTACTCCTTTCCTATAAGTGCTGTCTGATTCTTGTACAGCTGATAGATGATTTTCTGATCTCTGTAGTCCACTTTCAGACTTCTAAGGGCTTTAAACATACTATTCCAGTTAACATTATCAAAAGCTTTCTCTATATCAATGAAAGCAATTAGGATGTTCTTATTGATTCTTAGAGCTTGTTCAATAATTGTTCAAGGGTCAGAATTGCTTCTCATGTTGCTCTGTTTCTTCTAAACCCGAATTGATCTTCTGAGAGATTTTCTTCTATTCTTTTCTCCATGCGATGGTAAACAATTCTTGTAATAATTTTGGAGGCATGTGTTACCAGGCTTAACGTTCTATAATCTTGACATCCCTTTGCATGACTACCTTTTTGGGATAGGTATCAATACAGTTTTCTCAAAAGCTTCCGGTATTTATCAGCTAGTATAAATATCATTTACTAGCTGATATAAAGAGTTTTTGCCTTATCCCCTAGAGCTTGTAGTATTTCACCTAGAATTGAGTCTACTCCAGGAGTTTTCCTTTGTTTTAGCTCATTCAAAGCTTTATCAAATACCCCTCTAAGTATACATGGTCTCAGATAATCTTGTTCTATTTCACTTTCGTTTTCTATTACATCGTCATTTAATTGTCCTTCATACAGGCCTTCTACATATTCTTTCCATATTATGGCTAACTTATCCTGCTCTATTATCACATCTCCGTTGCTTCCTTTTATTGTACTCAAGGGCTTTATCTTTCCTTTGAACTGTCTCAGGACTTCTGTAAACGCTTCTTCGGTATTACCTTTGACTATATTTTCATCTATCTGTTTACATTGTGCTTCGATCCACTCTTCCTTTGCTTTTTTAGTTTCTTGGTGGATTTTATTTGTGATTTTCTTGTATTCTTCCTGATTTCCTTTCCTTTTGGCCATCTGGCGCGCGTTCATTAGTTCCAAAATGTTGGGTGTAAACCATGGCTTATAGATTTTCCTCTCTTCTTTTTCAGAACAATCTTCTGCTGCATCAACTACTTGTTTCTTGATTTCTTCCCATTTTTCTTTAGCATTACTTCTAGCCAGTACTTCAGTATTAATTTTGTTATTAGTTTCTTCTTTGAACATTTTGATAGCCTCGCTGTCTTTCTTTAATTTACTCAAATTTCATTTTGGGGAGCGTCTTTCTATTCTACGTTTCTTAAGTTTCAGTTGGCCTGTCATTACCACGGGGTTATGATCGGAGTCAATATCAGCCCCAGGATAGGTTTTACTTGATTTTGCTTTATTTCTATACCGTTTCTCTAACTATTATAATAGTCTATTTGAAATCTACTACCATTTCCAGGCATTGTCCATGTATATCTTTTCCTTTTTGGCTCTTCGAAGAGAGTATTTGTAATTACAAGTGTTGTAAACAAGATAAGGTTTACAAGAACACAACTTATTTATTTGCTTCACACAGAATTCTACAATATATACAGGAATAAAACATAAAATTGTCTTGAAGCAAAGTAGATGATTAATCTTGAGAGAGTTTCTGTTTCTATACACTATGTACACTCTGAATGTATTTACACTCACTGCTATCTTGAAAAGATAGTTCTTGGGAAAGATATAGTTCGTGATAGTTGAAAACTATCATTTGCACTAGCATAGATTAGCTAAGAGAGTTCCTTCTAACTTGAAGTGTCTGAGTTCATAAGCTTGTACTAAATGAAAGCTATGTTCACAATTAGAGATTCTAATGTGTTTGTCGGAGCTTGAGTGAGCTTGGGGATGTGTGGCATACAACATCGGGGCTCGACATGGATGAAGGAACGGGAAAGTGGAGTAGTGACCTGAGGTGAAACCTCATACTATCAGAATTCCGTCCACCTGGTCGAGACACGTTTTTAAGAGGAGTAGCCTCCGTGTTCGACGTTCAGTGTATTCTGGAGCAGGACACTGGGGAGAATCCTCATGAGTGACAGACAGGGAGCTCCTTATTGAACCCGAGTGACTTAGGCCCATAGTCAGTCATGATTTGATTGATAAAATGATATATGGTACATTTATTGAAATACAGAAGTGTAGTTGAAAATATTTCGTTTATGTAATGTCGAAATCGGAGCGAAGGAAGGACGACAGACTGGAGCCTGACGGATTAGCTCAACACGACAACATTTGGCTACTTCACAGCAGGGAATCTCATTAGTTGGCGAACAAGGAAATACAAGTCTACAAATAAGTCTTGGTCAGAAAGAGAAGGGGGAGAGTCATACAAAGGAAACTCACAACATGAGTAATACCTTGGGATATTTTTGGCAGGACGGAAATTCCGTGAGGTCGTGGAAAATTACAGCGGCTGCGTGTACATTCGCTGGCCTAGGTTCGAGCAGGTGGAGATTTAAATCACGTGACCGCTTGCCGGCCAATCGTAAAAATTTAATGGAAGGCTCAGGGATACCATCTTACGGAAGGATGGATGAGATATTCTCGTAACTACAAAAGTAATCAGTAATAAATTATTGTGAGTACACGGATGGATGTAATGAATTTATTAGATGTCACGCATGGAAAAATAATCAATAATTATTGGCAAATTAAATAAATTGGAGGCTGGATTTCTTGGAAACCAGACAGCTTGAATCTCATTGGCTGGACAAAGACCACGTTGTAAGGGACGCTACCGAAGGCGCGAAATGTGAGGAGCTAAATCCACCCGTATCTCCTAAATCTGTGATCACCAGGAGTTCATATTTAATCCAGCAGATATGCTAGCGGAGTGGATTAATTTGATGTAAATTTTAACTTCCAATTCGGAGTGCAAGTACCGATATTAAAAATCCACCACCTCCCTCAGGGGTATGACGTCAATGAATCCGCGGGAGAAAGCTTCATCCATATATACGGGGAAAGGGATCCTCGCCAACACACTTGAAGTGAATCTCGGGAGCTGAATTGACGGTCGCAGCACACTTGAACTGAATCTCGGGAGCTGAACTGTTGGTCGCAGCTATCTTCGAATTCTACGGGCGTACAGTCATTTAATGGCGCGAGCATCCGCCAGTGTTTGTAAAATGTGATCGCGCTTAAGCAACATGAACTGGAAATAGTCAACGTAGGACAGTGTTTGTCAGTTATAAATATCAGTGATGTAAAGTAATTGCACTGCAAGAGAGTAGTATAAATTGTACCACAATGAGTACGTAAATAACAGACTGTGTGACGAACAGTATTTTAAGGGAGTAATAGCCTGTATTTTGCAATATCGAACCGCTATCATGAACACTTCAAGAGTGCCATATGAAACGGGCGTATCGCGACGGGCGTAAAAGTTGACACCTCGTCGTACGTGTCCAGGTCCATTGTGCGGTAATTGGACGAAGATTGAAATAGTGTAAATATTAAATTATTGGGTCTAGGATATTAATTTGTTGTATAAAAGTTAAAGTATTCAGTGTTAACGTTGTAAATGGTGAAGGTTTGTGGTAATTAAGGTATTAGTGTAAAATGGTAATGTGCCAGGAAATCTTTTGTGGAACTACGCCATCAAGAATGGAGGAGTAAAACGCAGAGAGGGGCCGGAAGGAGCCTCTCATCTGCAAAGCTGTAATGGAATACCGATAACTAAGATGAGTACTAAACTGTAAATAATATTTGGGAAATGTTATCGTGATGGGAAAAATGGGAATAATTTGATTATACTTGGTTACCTTCTGTAACAAGATGAGTCGCTTAACGACCCCATATTAAATTTGTAGCACGGACAGTAGTAAATAATAACAATGTAAATAATCGGGTCTCTTTTTATGTATTCAGTTTGTTGGAGATGTAAATTTGTATATATAGTGTAGTACGTTAAGTCATGCATGCATTCATATTTCTTTGTAGTCAATAATTTTCTTTACATTTGATTTTGGTTATGATAGTTAAATAAGACCCGATATGTGTTTTTTCTGTTTTGTCATTTTAACGAGCTATGTAATGACATTGAAGGAAAATCCAGCTTCGCCATACCAGTTGTGTTTTGTTGTGATTAGTATGTTCATATTTTCAAAGTGAAGTTGTTAAAATTTGTGAGATGCGATTATAATAAATAATATTCCAAGTAAATCGTATCTGGGATTGATTAGTGCCAGAATAAATCGAATTTGTGAAAGGGGTTATGCGTTAAACATATTAAGAGTGGACTACCGTGTAACAGGCGAAAATTATTATTTTTTTAATTAATAATAATAATAAATAAATAATATAACTACTTTTTTGAAGAAGATATTTTTTAAAATATAATTTGGATATAATAATAATTCATGTGATATTGGAATATTTAGTGAGCAGTGCGTAATAATAAATTTATGTGATCAGGTGTTGAGTTTATTGGGAATCATTTAATGACGGGAGGTCGTTTTTAATTCGGAATTAAAGTGCGTGGTAATTTAATTTGATCAATTAATAATATTGAAATGTAGATCGGTGCTAATAATCCGTACATGTTATGAACGTGTGGTTTAAATTACGGTCCAATATTTTTTTACGTATAAATGTCGTGTCTTAAAGTTGCGATTCATTAGCCGGAACACGTAGGACTAATATTACGAAACCATGATTGTCAAATTTTGGTAAATATAATTTCAAGATGTTACGATTATTTGTGGAGAATGAACTAAGGCGTAGATCAAAATGAGATAGAAAATGTGAGAGAATCTGCAGTCAGATAATAAAAGGTCGTACGATGTCAGAAATGAATAAATAAGTCAGTTGATAATTCTGTGAGAAATAAACGAATCAAGGAATATTGAGATAGGAAGGAAAATAAATTCCGTACGAGAGACACTTAGGATATTGAAATGTGTGTAAAATGTACGGGCAGTGTCACAGAGCAATACAGAGTTACGTAGCGGGGAGAATTCGAACCCGTGACAGCATGTACGAAATAAATAGACTGCACAGCTATTCGTTGAGATACAACGGATCTAAGGATAATGAGAGTTCAGATTCCACATAAATGGTCGTATATTGTATTCATTGTAATGACGAGCGATGACAATCATGATGTCGTGATAATAATAATAATAAATATTGCAGATAAAGGATTGGACCGCCTTAATTAAATGAGCGTTGATAAAGATGTTAAACGGGAATCTAAATGATAATATGCAACCGATAATAATAATAATAATAATAATAATGTAAGGACGATGTTAAATCATCGCGGTCAGATTAATAATAATTGTCATAATAATAACAGTAATGATGTCGTTGGTTGATCAGTGAAATATTTGTAATTGCGACCGATATCTGTATATATTTTGGCGGAAGTGACCCGTCCATTAATAATAATAACCTCTTAAGTGACGTGAATAATAATAATAAAATCTTGAGTCACCTATTCATTAATAATAATAATAACCACGAGAGGGATATACTAATAATAACAGTAATAACCATTTGTGTTTGCATCCCGCATAATAATGACGATATTAATCAAACGTGACAGTGCCAGGAACCGTTGATAATAATAATAATAATAATAATAATAATAATAATAATAATAATAATAATTTCAAGGATGATAATTTCATGAATATTGTGACGATGGTGGGGTTAATTATTTGGTGACAACATCCCTCTATTCGTATGTTGAATAATAAGAATGATAATATTAGAGTCATTTGGTACCTCGTTATTGTACGGTTTCCGCATGGGACGATGTTACAGTAATACTTGGCGTGTTTGTTTACTTCGCTCGCGATGCGAGGGGGGCCATTGCCACGGTATTTCCCAACCGCTTCTCGTTATCTCATCTGTGTCAGTAGTCTGCTGAGGCTACTTTGTAACATTTCAAATCACATGTAAATAAAATATAAATGCTAATTCAGTGGTATGGCATCAGCTGGATATCGTAAGATAGGAACTGTCCGTGTAATCCATTTTTCGTAATTCATGAGAAACATTACCCAGTCCGAGTACCGGTCTCGGAAAAATGTATATAGCCGGAGTACATCATCTTAGTTAAATCGGGAAGCCGACCGTAACATGGGTTATGCTCGGGCTCCCGATAGAAGGAAGCTATATCCTTGAACAACGGTTCGATTCAAATGGAATCGATCCGTAAATTATACCTCAAAATGTCATTTTATTTCAGAAGCAACCCAGCAAGATATTGATACCACTTGCGGTATAGCAAGTGATTTGTGTATGTAACATGTGTGGAAATTTAAATATCGTTGCCAAATGTATCAAAGTTTCGTACGTCGGATGGCGTAATAAACTGCTCCTTCTGGCAAATTATTTCAAAGGAAACCACTCTCATAATCTTTTTATTGTAGTTAGATGATGCCCTTTTTAAAGTTAACAGTCACTTCCTAGTCCTATCATGGAGTCCTTAAATTCAAGTTTACAATCGAGCCTTCCCCATTTTAATTGTAATTGCTCCGTTCATTCCCGTGTTCTATTATGCCGTTATATTTATATTTGATGACTTAAATAATGAACCGACACCCCTGAGATAAATGCTAGTCTGGGACTCGGGAGGTGGACGGGTGCAAAATGGCGCCCAACGTGGGGCTTTAAGAACGGCAGAGAGGCCAATATTATTGCTAATCAATTGTAAAATTTTTATATTTTTATACTTTTTTTCAAAGTTTATATTTTTAAATTTTTGATTTTTATTAATTGATGACCGCATCACGGTCAAGTGTGTGTTCACTTGTAACGTAATATCATGCTAGAGTAAGGTTAGTTTCGAACGGAGCTAGATTTGGCTAGTTTATTAATATAATCCATTGCTAATCTCTTCAAGTTTGGCAATGATTCAAAATTCAACAAGCTCGAAGATTTGATGTTTCTCTTTTTCCCATATGAAATTTAATATTATTTTGGTAATTCAGGACTCCATTTAAATGTCATTGGACATGAGATGAATATTATAAACAGTTGTTTAAGAAGGCTTGAAATGGTAAAAATATTACTGAGCACCAGTTCAAGTTATTATTTAAAAAGAGGTTGAGATGGTATAAATTAAAATTAACGTATTTCAGGGCAGGAGATTTCCAACTTCATCCTTGTTTTTAATATTGTTGTTGTTGTTGGTATATTGGAGCAGTTCATTGTGAAATCTTAAGCGCAAACCAGCATTCAAGTGAATGACGTGCAAATGTAAACAAGTTTAAAAGTCAAATTTTTTTTTGTTGTTAAATGAAAGTTAGTGTAGGGTTATAATATCATAGGATAGGGCCTAGACCCAATAGCGTATTCCTTCGTGTGCAGCAAGGTGAGAGGCCGATCGGCCCTTTTGCTTTCTCAAGAAAAGTTATAATGTCTGACGACGGTGGGGAGCGACCCCAGGATATAGTGGTAGATGGACAGGGAGAGATGAAAGCTCTCACGTTAGAGGACTTAATGCAAGCGTTGGCTTTGAATAATGTTGCAATGGAACGTAGGTTCGATCAAGTACAGGCTAATAGTGTTTCATTAGAAAATAAAGTTGATCAAATGCAGGCCGATAGTGTTTCAGATAAGCAGGAAATTATTCATAAGATAGACCAAGTACAGGCTGCGTGTGAAGTTAATAAAACAGAACTCAAGGCACAAATAGATGCAGTTCAGGCCGCGAGCGTGGCGATGGGACAAGAACTTAGGGACCAATTAACTCAAGTCCAGGAACCATGTCACTTCGCGAAAGATGAATTAAAAGGGCACATGGATTCATACATTAATATCGTTAACGAAAAGGTTGACCGTGTTAGAGATGAGGCTCAAATGGAACGGGCAGAGATTAAGGAGAAATTGAACGCTAATGTCAAGGAACTCGCCGCTCTACGATTAACTGACAGACAAGACATAGAATCACACATAGAAGAAATTCGGGATGAATGTCGGAAGGAGAATGACATCGTCCGGGTACAAGTAGAAGAAAAATGCGCGCAGATAGCTGGCACCTTGGACAAGCATGACAAGGGCATGGACGAGTTACGTGGGGAAGCTGCACGTACACTTGTGATCGTAGCAGGACTGAAAAACAAAGTCGAAGAACTAACTATAAATTTAGAAGACCGTAGCCAGAGAATAACCAAGTGCGAAGACGCAAACTTAGCGTTATTCCAGCGGACGGAAGACCTAATTGAACAGGGCCAATCATTTGCCGACACGGAAGTTCGCCTATTAGAACAATGCAAGGCGTATAATGGGCAAAATTCCGGCACAAAAGAAATGTCAAGTTGTAATCCCGACGGAATGGATGACATCCGAAAATACTTGGAGATGTTGAAGGCTAGGTTGGAACCGTCAGCGTCTAGCCAAGACTTTAACCTCCAATACCGCGAATACGAACCCCATGATAACCAGGGGATTCATAAGAAAGGGGGCCTATCCCAAGCTGACACAAACGGTTTCAAGTTTGAGAACAGAGATGGGTCGTCTACGTCATCGAATACTATCCCGACATCGGTGGTACACGTCATTAAGATGTCTGATGACAAGCCACCAAAGTTCGATGCCCGTGGGCATATCACCCCGAAAGGTTTCATCCGGGAAATCGCCGGTTATATAAATGAAAATAAGATACCAGTAGAGCGACAACTGCGAACGGTCGAGAAATTCCTAGACGGAGCACCAGCTGTATGGTTCAGGGCTTTCTTGTATACCTTTGAAGATTTTGAAGGATTTCGGCGGGCTTTTCTCCAAAAGTTCTGGAGTATTCAGGAACAGCAGGAGTTAAGACTGGAAGTATACTCCAGACGATACTCAACATCTTCACCCACGAAATTCTCAGATTACTTTGTGGCACAATTTCACAAGCTACGAGAGCTTGATAATCCAATGAGTGAAACAGAATTGATTAGCGCCATTGGAAAACAATTGCCATTCGAGGTCCAACGAATGATGATAGCGTCAAATGTCCAGACGGCTGTCCAAGCGGAGGCTTTCTTGCGCCAATTAGACCTCACAACGCATCATTCGAACCCGAGACAAGTTAGGAGCAGGGACCAACAGGTGAACAATATCGAACGGACAATCGAACCGAAGACCACTAGTACAAAGAACCAGGGAACGAGTACTGATCCGGAACCTCGTCGAGCACATAATACGGAGTGGAAGCCGCGACAATGGACGAGACCTAGGAATTTTGCGGAAGGCAACCGGCAAACCAACCAAGGGAACTTTCGAGCTGACAGGGGATACCGTGGATTCCAGAGAAGTAATTATAGGCCGTATCCAGCTAGAAATCAAGGGAACCCGAGATATTACCAGGAGGATCTCGTCAGGAGAAGGATGACAGATATCAAGAGTCTAGGCGGTACATAGAAGAGCTGAACAAGAGAAAATGGAAGGAGGCGATCCATGATCGGGGCCGTGATGAGGAAGCGACAGGAGCGGAGAGCTTGCAATTCCAAAGAGCAAGGAAAGGGGGCAGCGACCTGAACCCGAATGCACCGACGTTCGAATCTGAAGAACGGCTCGGGGCGAAAAAAAGGAAACGCCGAATTTTAACTGAAGAATGGATCATCGCAGAGGTCGATACATGGGTTGTGACCTCTGACGAATTAATTGACGATCCCGAAATCCAAATTTCAAAGGAAATTAAGAGACTACCAGTGATATACACTAGGATCAACCACGTGAGGGTTCGATCACTCATTGATACAGGCGCCAGCGTATCAGTAGTATCCCAAGTTCTGGTAAATGAACTACAATCCAAAGTAAACATCCCGATTATCCCAGTTTCAAATTTGAAGATTCGTGGAATTATCCAGGATAAATCCGTCATATGTAAGAACCAGGCATTATTGGACATCGAAATTGGAAATTCAAAATTTGCTCATACATTTATTATCATGAATAAAATCAACTACAACTTGATCCTAGGGGCCGATTATATGACCGAATACCAGGCTGTGATTGATATGGGGGATAACTCTGTCAGATTTAAGCACAGAGAAGGTATTGAGGATACAACCATAAACCCTCAGTCGGAGATAGGAGAGCATGAAGAAATTTGGAACACCGAAGTCGTGATTCCGCTTAGGACGGACGAAAGTGTCATGAGTGAGACGGATGATCATGTGACCTCTGATGATTATAAACTATTTGCGGCAGAATTGCAGGAAGGTGAAGTCAACTGTGGGAAGGTTATAGCAGATAAAGTTAATGCAGCTGTAATAGGTCCCGAGGGGAAGGAAAATTTATCCAAAATTTTAACAAAGCATAGCGACACGTTTGGCTCAAAACCTGGAAAAATTGAAAATTTTGAATACGAATTAAACGTGAATGATTGGTCCCCGTATAAGAAGAAATTATATCCAATTGCCGAGAAATTCTATCCCCAAGTCCGCGAAGCTATTAGAGAAATGGAAGCAAGTGGATTGATTTCGAAGTCACCGACGCCATTTTTAAATCCTTTAGTGATAGTAAGGAAACCGAACGGATCGGTACGCATTTGCCTTGATGCACGTGCTATCAACGAGAGATTAGTCCCAGAGTATGAGCAGGCTCCGCCTATTAAAGAGATCCTGAAGAGATTTAAAGATATGGAATATTTTACCACCTTTGACCTGACGTCATCGTTTCATCATATACTGTTGGAAGCTAAATCTAAGTTGTTGACGGGATTCTTATTCGATCAACAGACTTATGTTTTTAATCGGCTCCCGTTCGGTATCAAGAACGCGGGTTCGGTTCTCATTCGGGCTCTTGACCGCAATCTAAGTCCAAAGGTCAAAGAGGCGACTATCATGTATGTGGATGATATCTTGGTAGCTACAAAAACACTTTCGGAACACTTGGAAAATATTAATGAAGTCCTCACCGATTTAGGAAGGCATAACTTCAAGGTCAACCTATCGAAATCACATTTTTGTCAGAAGGAGGTGTTATTTTTGGGTCACCTTGTAGATGGAGATGGTGTGCGACCAAACCCAGTCAAAATTGAGGCCATTAGGATGTTTCCTAAGCCTACTAAAGTAAAACATGTTCGGCAGTTCCTTGGAATGTGTCAATTCTTCGCTGATCATTGCCCTGATTACACAACCGTAGTAGCACCATTGCAGGACCTGCTTAAGAAAAATAATCGATGGAAGTGGGACCATACTTGTGATGAGGCGTTCGCTCAGACCAAGCAACGATTACTGCATAATGTTAAGCTCGGATACCCGGATTTCAGCCTCAAATTCATAATTCAAACAGATGCCTCAACCATAGGTATAGGAGCCGTGTTACTACAGGAAAACCCCGATGATCCAAGCATAAAGACCTATATTGCCTTCATGAGCCGGAAATTGCGGAAGCATGAGATAAAGTACACTATCACGGAATTGGAAATGCTGTCTATCGTGAGCGCTTTGCAGTATTGGAAGAAGATCGTGTATGGTTTTCAGATTGTTATCCGTACCGATCACAAAGCGCTGCCGTTCATTATGAAAACCAATATGGCAAGCGAGAGGGTTAGCCGTTGGGCATTATTTATCCAGCAATTTGATCTAACAGTCGAACATTGCCCCGGGAAACTAAATATTTTGGCAGACACATTGAGTCGACATCCAAACCCGGAGGAAGTCGCAATCCACCAAATTGAGTTGATAGAAGAGGATCAGGAGGTCTTGAGGAATCTGAAGGACATCGGAGCGATACAGAAGAGAGATGGGTTCACTAACTTGATGATAGAGTTCTTTAACAAAACATTGCAGCCAGACAATCCACAGTATGACAGAGCTAGTAAATTATCGGAGAGCTACCATTATTTGAATGGGGTTCTTCATAAGTTTTTGGATGAGGAACACACGAAACTTCGCTTAGTCATACCATCTGAAATGCAAGTACCGGTAGTCAACCATGTACACCGGGTCATTGGACACGGAGGTATAGGGAAGGTTTTGGCAACTATCCAGGAGACATTCGTGTGGGCCAAGATGAACCAAACAGTCCGAAATGTACTACGATCATGCGACATCTGCCAAAGGATTAAACCTAATCGGTACTTACTTAAGCAATCTCCGCGCCCACTGTTACCTACTGAACCCCGCGAGATATTCGCAATGGACCTGTACGGACAGCTCCCCAAGGCCCGTAGGGGAAACCAATTCATCCTTGTTAGTTTAGATGTATTCTCTAAATTGGTAGCCTTGTATCCGCTGCAAAAGGCAAATTCTAAAACTGTACTACGAGGAATTACTTCACATATCATTCCACAGATGGGGAAGCCTAAGAAGATCCTTACTGATCATGGTAGTCAGTTCACATCTGCTGCGTTTGCAAATCAATTACGACAACTAGACATTCAGCATGTACTTAGTTCGATTCGCCATCCCGAATCGAATCCATCAGAGAGGATCATGCGAGAGATTGCAAAATTTTGCAGGATCTATTGTTCCAAGGCACATTGGCGGTGGATTGACGTGGTGCCCATTATAACTAAATGTATTAACACCACGATCCACGAAGCAACAGGCCAGATAACGGAAGTGGTTCACTTTAACAGATATCCGGCCAGGCCATGGCATAATGCAGTAGCATGTCCTGCAGATCCACGCGTATCCAGCGAAATTTGTATCAGAAAGACACGAGAACATTTGGAGGCACAAGCAGAACGACGATTGAGAAGGCTGAGGAATAAGCGATTCCACCGTCCGTTGAGGGTTGGCGAGCTCGTTCTAGTGAAGAAGCCTAGTGTATCTAACCCAGAGCAGAAGGTGTACCACAAGTTTTGTAAATTGTTCGTGGGCCCTTTCAAGATTATACAAACTTATGACAACAATGCTTACAAAGTTCAGAGATTGGATGGAAGTTCAGAGAACATCTATAACGCTGCGAATTTAAAGCCTTATCACACGCCAGCAGACCACAGGGAAGCAGAGGATGAACGACAGGAAGCAGATGACGAGCCAGAAGAAGATGAGGTCGAAGAAGAGGATGAAGAAGATGACGAAAGGGAAGAAGTCCAAGTAATCCATACACCAATTGAAGCAAGGCCATGTCCAGAGTGTGGAGAGATAGACAGCGACGTGCAGGAATTTGTCAATACGATCCATCAAATCGAAAGACAGAACGAGGAGTTAAGGTTCAGGAACCAGATGTTGAGAGACGAAATCAATAGCCGTCGCAGAACAGAGGATCCGATGTCAAATCATGAGAGTGATGATATGAACACATCATTAAAAGAAATCTCATGATGCTCACTAGATTTTTTTTTACCTGGGCAAGAGGAAGATGAACCCGAGTGACTTAGGCCCATAGTCAGTCATGATTTGATTGATAAAATGATATATGGTACATTTATTGAAATACAGAAGTGTAGTTGAAAATATTTCGTTTATGTAATGTCGAAATCGGAGCGAAGGAAGGACGACAGACTGGAGCCTGACGGATTAGCTCAACACGACAACATTTGGCTACTTCACAGCAGGGAATCTCATTAGTTGGCGAACAAGGAAATACAAGTCTACAAATAAGTCTTGGTCAGAAAGAGAAGGGGGAGAGTCATACAAAGGAAACTCACAACATGAGTAATACCTTGGGATATTTTTGGCAGGACGGAAATTCCGTGAGGTCGTGGAAAATTACAGCGGCTGCGTGTACATTCGCTGGCCTAGGTTCGAGCAGGTGGAGATTTAAATCACGTGACCGCTTGCCGGCCAATCGTAAAAATTTAATGGAAGGCTCAGGGATACCATCTTACGGAAGGATGGATGAGATATTCTCGTAACTACAAAAGTAATCAGTAATAAATTATTGTGAGTACACGGATGGATGTAATGAATTTATTAGATGTCACGCATGGAAAAATAATCAATAATTATTGGCAAATTAAATAAATTGGAGGCTGGATTTCTTGGAAACCAGACAGCTTGAATCTCATTGGCTGGACAAAGACCACGTTGTAATGGACGCTACCGAAGGCGCGAAATGTGAGGAGCTAAATCCACCCGTATCTCCTAAATCTGTGATCACCAGGAGTTCATATTTAATCCAGCAGATATGCTAGCGGAGTGGATTAATTTGATGTAAATTTTAACTTCCAATTCGGAGTGCAAGTACCGATATTAAAAATCCACCCCCTCCCTCAGGGGTATGACGTCAATGAATCCGCGGGAGAAAGCTTCATCCATATATACGGGGAAAGGGATCCTCGCCAACACACTTGAAGTGAATCTCGGGAGCTGAATTGACGGTCGCAGCACACTTGAACTGAATCTCGGGAGCTGAACTGTTGGTCGCAGCTATCTTCGAATTCTACGGGCGTACAGTCATTTAATGGCGCGAGCATCCGCCAGTGTTTGTAAAATGTGATCGCGCTTAAGCAACATGAACTGGAAATAGTCAACGTAGGACAGTGTTTGTCAGTTATAAATATCAGTGATGTAAAGTAATTGCACTGCAAGAGAGTAGTATAAATTGTACCACAATGAGTACGTAAATAACAGACTGTGTGACGAACAGTATTTTAAGGGAGTAATAGCCTGTATTTTGCAATATCGAACCGCTATCATGAACACTTCAAGAGTGCCATATGAAACGGGCGTATCGCGACGGGCGTAAAAGTTGACACCTCGTCGTACGTGTCCAGGTCCATTGTGCGGTAATTGGACGAAGATTGAAATAGTGTAAATATTAAATTATTGGGTCTAGGATATTAATTTGTTGTATAAAAGTTAAAGTATTCAGTGTTAACGTTGTAAATGGTGAAGGTTTGTGGTAATTAAGGTATTAGTGTAAAATGGTAATGTGCCAGGAAATCTTTTGTGGAACTACGCCATCAAGAATGGAGGAGTAAAACGCAGAGAGGGGCCGGAAGGAGCCTCTCATCTGCAAAGCTGTAATGGAATACCGATAACTAAGATGAGTACTAAACTGTAAATAATATTTGGGAAATGTTATCGTGATGGGAAAAATGGGAATAATTTGATTATACTTGGTTACCTTCTGTAACAAGATGAGTCGCTTAACGACCCCATATTAAATTTGTAGCACGGACAGTAGTAAATAATAACAATGTAAATAATCGGGTCTCTTTTTATGTATTCAGTTTGTTGGAGATGTAAATTTGTATATATAGTGTAGTACGTTAAGTCATGCATGCATTCATATTTCTTTGTAGTCAATAATTTTCTTTACATTTGATTTTGGTTATGATAGTTAAATAAGACCCGATATGTGTTTTTTCTGTTTTGTCATTTTAACGAGCTATGTAATGACATTGAAGGAAAATCCAGCTTCGCCATACCAGTTGTGTTTTGTTGTGATTAGTATGTTCATATTTTCAAAGTGAAGTTGTTAAAATTTGTGAGATGCGATTATAATAAATAATATTCCAAGTAAATCGTATCTGGGATTGATTAGTGCCAGAATAAATCGAATTTGTGAAAGGGGTTATGCGTTAAACATATTAAGAGTGGACTACCGTGTAACAGGCGAAAATTATTATTTTTTTAATTAATAATAATAATAAATAAATAATATAACTACTTTTTTTTAAGAAGATATTTTTTAAAATATAATTTGGATATAATAATAATTCATGTGATATTGGAATATTTAGTGAGCAGTGCGTAATAATAAATTTATGTGATCAGGTGTTGAGTTTATTGGGAATCATTTAATGACGGTAGGTCGTTTTTAATTCGGAATTAAAGTGCGTGGTAATTTAATTTGATCAATTAATAATATTGAAATGTAGATCGGTGCTAATAATCCGTACATGTTATGAACGTGTGGTTTAAATTACGGTCCAATATTTTTTTACGTATAAATGTCGTGTCTTAAAGTTGCGATTCATTAGCCGGAACACGTAGGACTAATATTACGAAACCATGATTGTCAAATTTTGGTAAATATAATTTCAAGATGTTACGATTATTTGTGGAGAATGAACTAAGGCGTAGATCAAAATGAGATAGAAAATGTGAGAGAATCTGCAGTCAGATAATAAAAGGTCGTACGATGTCAGAAATGAATAAATAAGTCAGTTGATAATTCTGTGAGAAATAAACGAATCAAGGAATATTGAGATAGGAAGGAAAATAAATTCCGTACGAGAGACACTTAGGATATTGAAATGAGTGTAAAATGTACGGGCAGTGTCACAGAGAAATACTGAGTTACGTAGCGGGGAGAATTCGAACCCGTGACAGCATGTACGAAATAAATAGACTGCACAGCTATTCGTTGAGATACAACGGATCTAAGGATAATGAGAGTTCAGATTCCACATAAATGGTCGTATATTGTATTCATTGTAATGACGAGCGATGACAATCATGATGTCGTGATAATAATAATAATAAATATTGCAGATAAAGGATTGGACCGCCTTAATTAAATGAGCGTTGATAAAGATGTTAAACGGGAATCTAAATGATAATATGCAACCGATAATAATAATAATAATAATAATAATAATGTAAGGACGATGTTAAATCATCGCGGTCAGATTAATAATAATTGTCATAATAATAACAGTAATGATGTCGTTGGTTGATCAGTGAAATATTTGTAATTGCGACCGATATCTGTATATATTTTGGCGGAAGTGACCGGTCCATTAATAATAATAACCTCTTAAGTGACGTGAATAATAATAATAAAATCTTGAGTCACCTATTCATTAATAATAATAATAACCACGAGAGGGATATACTAATAATAACAGTAATAACCATTTGTGTTTGCATCCCGCATAATAATGACGATGTTAATCAAACGTGACAGTGCCAGGAACCGTTGATAATAATAATAATAATAATAATAATAATAATAATAATAATAATAATAATAATAATAATAATAATAATAATAATAATAATAATAATAATTTCAAGGATGATAATTTCATGAATATTGTGACGATGGTGGAGTTAATTATTTGGTGACAACATCCCTCTATTCGTATGTTGAATAATAAGAATGATAATATTAGAGTCATTTGGTACCTCGTTATTGTACGGTTTCCGCATGGGACGATGTTACAGTAATACTTGGCGTGTTTGTTTACTTCGCTCGCGATGCGAGGGGGGCCATTGCCACGGTATTTCCCAACCGCTTCTCGTTATCTCATCTGTGTCAGTAGTCTGCTGAGGCTACTTTGTAACATTTCAAATCACATGTAAATAAAATATAAATGCTAATTCAGTGGTATGGCATCAGCTGGATATCGTAAGATAGGAACTGTCCGTGTAATCCATTTTTCGTAATTCATGAGAAACATTACCCAGTCCGAGTACCGGTCTCGGAAAAATGTATATAGCCGGAGTACATCATCTTAGTTAAATCGGGAAGCCGACCGTAACATGGGTTATGCTCGGGCTCCCGATAGAAGGAAGCTATATCCTTGAACAACGGTTCGATTCAAATGGAATCGATCCGTAAATTATACCTCAAAATGTCATTTTATTTCAGAAGCAACCCAGCAAGATATTGATACCACTTGCGGTATAGCAAGTGATTTGTGTATGTAACATGTGTGGAAATTTAAATATCGTTGCCAAATGTATCAAAGTTTCGTACGTCGGATGGCGTAATAAACTGCCCCTTCTGGCAAATTATTTCAAAGGAAACCACTCTCATAATCTTTTTATTGTAGTTAGATGATGCCCTTTTTAAAGTTAACAGTCACTTCCTAGTCCTATCATGGAGTCCTTAAATTCAAGTTTACAATCGAGCCTTCCCCATTTTAATTTTAATTGCTCCGTTCATTCCCGTGTTCTATTATGCCGTTATATTTATATTTGATGACTTAAATAATGAACCGACACCCCTGAGATAAATGCTAGTCTGGGACTCGGGAGGTGGACGAGTGCAAAAGACGTAACAGACACGCGCACTGAAGACTGCGCGTCGAGTCTCGAATGATCCACGCTTGCGTGCGTGCGGCTGGCTGGCGCTGAGCGAAGAGAGCGGAGGACATACAACAACAAGAGAGTGACTTGGATAAAATTCAATGAGCTTTTCTTCCCTTTTGTTTCTGGAACCAAGACCATAACCGCTCATCGTATTATCTTCTCTGCCCTCTCCAACAACTGCGTTCATATGTCCGAGGATGATGAGATTTTCTTCATCCTGGACTTTTAGTAACACTTCTTCCAGTTGTTCGTACACTTCCTCCACTTCGTAATCTGTGTATGTAGAGGTGGGCATGTACACCTGGATTAGAGCTGTATCTCTAGGTTCTGTCTTTAATTTTATGAGCAGTATTCTTTCATTATATCCCCAAACACCTGACACTCGCTGCCCTAACTGCTTTGTAAGTTTAAATCCAATACCACCCTTTCCGTCTGGACAGCCAGAGTACAAAACTTTGAAATCTCCGCTCCATAGATCTCCGCTATCTGGCCATCTTACCTCACTCATTCCTTAAACATCCATTCCTAGTCGCTTCATTTCGTTCTTCACATTCTCCAGCTTACCACACTTTTTCAAGGATCTCACGTTCCATGTACCTACTTTGTAGGATTTGTTCTTTGCCTTCTCCTGTATCCCCCACCGGAGATCCGAATAGGGGGCTATTCCGTAATATTTTACGTTCGAAGACATCATCGTGCTGTGCTTTCTATTCTTGGGATATCACAAGGATCTTTAATGTGATTGTTTCCCGTTGCCTTCCACTTCCTATGCCGTTGACCTAAAATTAGGTTCATCCGCCTTAAGAAGTAATTTCTTACTCCAGGGAAATCAGGGTGCCCTGCCCTATTTCCGCTCATCCGCTCTCGACGAGGCCGTTGTCACTTGGAAGAAATGAATCACTTATACCAGTGGTTACTCGGTGTCATACTCTATTAATCCCGAGTATTGGGCTGCCACTTCCGCCATCTATACCACACCGAAGTCCATCTTCTCCGCCATAGATGTCGTTGAGGTCTTAACTCGTAACCCTGAGCTGGGACCCTTACCAGATAATACACACCAGGTCAGTGTGCTCTGGGACTCATATTGGCAGGAGCGCCACTCCCTGGGTAGGGCTGCTTCCGAGGAGGGTTCCTACCTGTTACATATAGAGATTGTGATTTCAATGTTGTGTTGATTTCTACTAATAAAAGTACAACATAGATGGAACATTATTTGCCGTCTGGGAGTGAAGCTGGTTTGTCCACGTCCTGCCCCTGGATGGGTATTTCATATCTCAAATACTTACTGAACGTCAGCACTTGGCTGCCAGACTATCTTTATATGATCCCCTGGAAAATTTAAAAATGCAGATTCAACCAATTCAATCTACTGTTCCTAATGGCTCTTTTCAGAGCGCCATGACAAAGAAACTGGGAAATGGCATCAAAATCCGCCAACTTAATGTTGAAGGCATCAGTCGATGTAGATGTGAATATCTCACCAGAATGGTCTGGGATATCAACATTGACTTAGTACTCCTCAAGAAAACTCATGTAGCCAGTGAGGAGGAACTCAAGAAGAGAGGGAGAATTTATGACTATGATGCAATTGGAGCGACCTGTGTACGGAGTAGTAGCAAGTGCTCGTAATAATCTGGATCATGTGGAGTTTCTCTTTTTAATGCAGATAACAGCATCCATACAGTTGTGGTAAGAATCCAAGACTTACCTGTAGTTAATATCTACAAACCACCAATAACCCCTGATCTACCCAGTTCTCCCAGCTTTTAATCATCCTGCTATCTACGCTGGAGACTTCAACGGTCATCACGAAAGTTGGAGGAATACAAAATATGATGAATCTAGTAGTGCAATTGTTGCATGGGCTGAAGATCTTAATCTACAACTTTTTTCGTTGCTAAAGTTAGGGGAACATTCAGATCAGCTATTTTGAAACGTGAATACAATCCAGACCTAGGTTTTGTCACCACTAATAATGCAGGCTATCCCTTTGCCATCTCGAGAAAGGTGATGGACGATTTCCCAAGAAATTGACACAGACCAGGACTCATAGAAACTGGTATATCCATCCCTTTAATTCAATCATTCCCTCATCCCAGATGGAACTTTCAAAACCAAGACTACACAAAAAATGTATCTGAACTAGACAAATTGCATCAGATGGATCACTGGAGGTAGCAGTAACTATCAGAGATTTGTGGGCCTTGTTACATCAATAGCCAAAAAGTATATTCCAAGGGGTTACAGGAAAGATTACGTTCCTGGGTGGAATGAGGAATTCCTAGAAACAGGTGACCATGAAACTGGTGAGGAACTGTTACGTGGTTTAGATGCCTCGCGGTAACAGAAGTAGCTGGAGACACTTGAAGGGCTAGATTTCCGTCATTCAAGCAAAAAAGCTTGAAGCCTCCTGAGAAAACTTGGAGGCAGTTCATCAGTAACCGAGGAGTAGTCTGAGATCTCACCAAATAAGATTGCGAGTGATATTGTGTCAACGTTTAGTGCTACAGAGGTCAAGGATCACACTAGGTTAGGGAAAAAGAATATGAAAATACCCACATCTTCATTTCCATCATCTTCTTCGTACTCAGATACTTTCATTTTAAAAGAAGTCAACGACGCAATCAAGTCTATGAAACTTGTCAAGGCTCCTGGCTTTGATAGCATACACTCTGAGTTCCTCATAAATGCAGGACAAAATACTAGGAGATGGTTAGCTTGCTTCTTGACACAGATATTGCAGACCGGTATCCTTCCAAAACATTTCAAGAAGACAAAAATTCTCGCCATCCTAAAGCCCGGGAAATCTAAACATCAGCCCCAAAGTTACAGACCAATTGCTTCACTTATTTTCTGCTACAAACTTCTTGAAAGACTTATTTACAACAGGATCAATTCTACCATAGATGCACACATTCCGGTAGAGCAAGCGGGCTTCAGGCAGAACCGCAGCCACTGCGACCAAGTTTTTTCCCTCACGACATATATTGAATCAGGCTTCTAACTACAGTTGAAAACGTCTGCCGTTTTCTTAAATCTGGCCGCAGCATATGATACCGTGTGGAGAGATTGACTGCTGTATAAGCTACTTCAGGTTATACCCTGTAAGACGACAGTAAACCTCATTGAAAACATACTCAGCAATAGACTGCTACAAGTTGTTTTAGGAACCAAAATAAGCAAACTGGGAAAATTAAACGACGGCCTTCCACAAGGATCGGTACTTGAGCTCCTCCTCTTTAACCTCTTCACATCTGACTTGCCTAAACTGTAGCTAAGAAATTCTGCTACGCCGAAGACATAGCGTTGGCCATAAGATATAGCAGCATTAAAGAAATCGAGAAAGTACTCACCAAAGACTTGGCATCCTTGGGAACTTCTTTAAGAAGTGGAGACTTCAGCCAAGCGTAATCAAAACTGAAGTGTCTTGCTTCCGATTAAATCACGAAATGGCCCAATGTACCCTCTAAGTACCTATCGAAGGAAATGTTCTCAGACATAACACGTTTCCTAAGTATTGAGGTGTAGTGCTTGACGGGACACTCTCCTTTAAGCAGCACCTTTCAAGCACTGCAACGAAAATAAAGAGCCGTAACAACGTCTTAGAGAGTCTTTGTGGAACAACTTGGGGTGCCTCTGCCACAAACTTGATGTGTTCTGCACTGAGCCATGTTAAGCTTGCCGACACCCAGCTGAACAACACGGTGAGAATGATCTCAAGTTTAATAAGATCCACACCTTCCTACAGGCTTCCTGTGCTCAGTAATATCATGCCAACGTCCCTTCGCGGGACACAAGCGCTTATAAGAGAATATAATAAAATGTTAAGGAAGTCCATGCTGCCTATGTATGATGACATTCTTGCCGTTGAAGTGAATCGGCTTCAATCACGATCTCCACCGATCCGGTGTTCCCAGATGCTATCTGCAAGCAGTTTCTACCCCACTGCACAGTGAAAGGAAGATTGGGCATCAAAACTGACCCTCAACGCTGGCCACTATTCAGCTTCATGAAAGATTTTAGTTCCTCGGAGGCTGAACTTTCAAGAAAAAAGTGGAGTGCAATGGATAGGTTCCGTTCTGGGCGTGGAGTCTGTGCCTACTCCCTGTTCAATTGGGGAAAGATTAGATCCTCCCAGTGTGATTGTGGTGCCTCTGCTCATATGATCCAATATATAGTGCGCGAGCTCAATTTACGATCCCATCGTGGGAACTGGAAGACTTCCTCAAACTTCCTTTGGATATTGGGCTGTGTATTGTCATGTGTCTTATCCTCAGTAGCATGTAATTGTGAAATTACTTTATAAATATGTACATCGTTAATTGTTTACCTTTATCTCATGTCCATGTTTTCCTTTCCATGCACTAAATACATAATTTGCCGTCTTGCTGATTGGGGCGTTAAAATGGGCCGAGTATGCTTCACATTTAAGAACAGTATGAGCAGGGGTCAACAAACAACAGAACAATGTTAGCTGTCACGTTCACAAGTTCCGTCATACGTCTTATGTCGACGACATGGGATAACAGAGCGTCCACAACCCGTCACCACAAACAAGAATCATGACGGCGTCTTAAACAGGTGTTAAGAGTCCCCAGAGTGTAGTCTACGACGAACATCACTGTACAGTACTCGGCACGTGAGGCGATACACTAAAAGGCAAATATCGCCGCCCTATTCTCTTATTTGTAATGGCTCATCACTGCCGTCAACTTAACTAGCTACATATTGAAATTATTAGACACTAGTTGTTACCCACGGCTTCGCTCGCAAGGATTTCATAATTTGATAAAAATTAATGGTTCCTCGGTACTGCACTAAGACATTATCTGAAAAATCCCAAAAGTATAAAATCTCACCGAATATTTCATTTCATTTACCTCAGAACATCTTTGTAAACCACACTTGTGGTATTACCTTTTGGGGCTAAAATGACCAGGTTACAAATGGATAAGGGTGTATTCTACCCGAAGGCAGGTCCGAACCTCCGCAGAGGTGTTCCTGAGCCGGAGTTTACGTACGGTAGGGTGGCCAGTTCCTTTCCGCTCTTCCATTCCCTTACCCCCACCAACAGCGCGTGGCAACCCATCCAACTCCTGACCACGCCCAATGTTGCTTAACTTCGGAGTTCTCACGGGATCCGGTGTTTCAACACGTCTACGGCCGTTGGAACCAGGCTACTGGCAGAGCTAAATCTGGAACATGCGACATGGAACGCTACATGTGAGAAACAGTCATCTTTTAAGTCGAAAGGAAAGGTTTCTTTATTTCTAAAGGAGATTCCAAATGTCCGCCTCTGTGGTGTAGTGGTTAGCGTGATTAGCTGCCACCCCCAGAGGCCCGGGTTCGATTCCCGGCTCTGCCACGAAATTTGAAAAGTGGTACGAGGGCTGGAACGGGGTCCACTCAGCCTCGGGAGGTCAAATGAGTAGAGGTGGGTTCGATTCCCACCTCAGCCATCCTGGAAGTGGTTTTCCGTGGTTTCCCACTTCTCCTCCAGGCGAATGCCGGGATGGTACCTAACTTAAGGCCACGGCCGCTTCCTTCCCTCTTCCTTGCCTATCCCTTCCAATCTTCCCATCCCTCCACAAGGCCCCTGTTCAGCATAGCAGGTGAGGCCGCCTGGGCGAGGTACTGGTCATACTCCCCAGTTGTATCCCCCGACCAAGAGTCTGAAGCTCCAGGACACTGCCCTTGAGGCGGTAGAGGTGGGATCCCTCGCTAAGTCCGAGGGAAAAACCGAACCTGGAGGGTAAACAGATGATGATGATGATGATGATGATTCCAAATACCAATTTTAAGGTCTGTCACATCTTATTTTGTGAGATATAAGTATCCACATAAGGATAATTCAATTCCTTCTTCACTCATTTTCGATCTCCGGCTTAAGTTGATTTTCCGAAAACAATAAGTACCGGTACGTGTTTCTTTATGTTTAAATGAGATTACAAATACCAACTTTCACGTCTGTAACATGTTAAGTTTATGAGATATGCTGTAGATATACTCATTTTAAAAACAGCCCCACTCCTTGGCTGATTGGTCAGCGTTGAGGGCTTCGGTTCACAGGGTTTCTGGTTCGATTCTGGGGTAGGTCGGGGATTTTAATCACGTGTGATTAATTCATCTGACTTGGGAATAGGCTTTTGATGCTTGTCCCAACACTCTCCTCTTCATATTCACTCAGCACATCACATTACCAACCACAACAGGAACACGCAATGGTAACTATATCCCTATACATAGGGTTGACGTCAGGAACGGCATCAAGCCGTAAAACAGGGTCAAATTCACATGTGTGACACAATTCGCACCCGCAACCCCACAGGTGTGGGAAAAGCCGTAGGAGAAGGAGATATTCATTTTAAAAATTCACCCGCTTTTCTTAAGTGGATTTTCCAAAAAAAAGAGTGTGTTCATCTATTTTTAAAGAAGATTCCAAGTACCATTTTCAACGTCTATAACATTTTGAGTTTCTGAGATACTGTACATGTAACCTCCAACCCTTTAATTTGATTTTCTGAAAACAAAAATTTGTTATTTTACTTTAAAGGAGATTCCAAATACCAATTTTCATGTTTGTAACATGCTAGGTTTTTGTGATGTATTGTGGATAATTTCTCTGCTGTAGAATCCTGGAGCTGGCGTTGTCATGGTTACGGCAGTTTATTTCTTTATCCGATTCCTAGAGCAGGGGTGGTGGTGGTGCCAATATCTCTGTAACGGTTGGTTTTAGAGCCTTATAACATGGTTTTATGGCCCGCAGGGCTTACCGGTTTTTTTTTTCGTCAAGGGGATTGAATTGAGCTTTGCCTCATCCTTCTAGGACAAATTCGATATTTCGCCTATATTAGCCTATTAATTTGATATCCCCCGCCCCCCTACAATTGTTTTGAAAATGAAATACTGCCCATGTCCCTAAGAGATAATGAATATTTACAATAGTAAAATCATTTTTAGAATCGGTCCAGTAGTTCCTGAGATTAGCCATTACATACAAACAAACTTTAGCTTTTTATATATTAATATAACCACCAACAAACCAACCTAAGTACAGGCAGCAATAATGCAGGTTCCCTTACTCACACAAATGATCAATCAATATATTCATAATTACGACGGTTTTCCAAGCGCAATGAGGAATTAAGGAAATAAACACATTATCTTACCTTCACTCAATTCTGCCTTTATTTTGACATACTTATTACCACAACCGTATTCTTCCGGTGATTCCCTGGTGCAAATAATTAAGCTCCCTTCTTGAAATTTGCTATTACTTGCCAGACTGAAGTGAAACCACTCTGTAATAACGCACACAAGCAAATATATTGCATACACATATGCCGCAAGTCAATAAGAAAACACAAAGGGTAAGCCAAAGACAACGTTAGGTTAGTTTGAGTTTGGTTTGATAACGAAATTTCCTTCCACTTCTAATTAATTGAACGTAACGTTGTTTTCCCGTTTTGGAGGAGTACATACAGATTTGTCGTGCTTCTTAGACATCCTTATTTAACTCTATACACAAGAATTGAACAAGATATGATCTTATTAATAAAATGATGCGTCCGTCATTTAACATCAACTATGTCTTTGAATGCACTACTCTATTCAAATATACCACAGTTCTACTTATCTGGTATTATCCAAGTAGATTTACAATTGTACAGAAAATATACTTTACTTATTCTCGCAAGCGTAACACTAGTGATATTCCCAACACGGAATTGGCGGTACGTATAATGTCGCAAGTCAGGAAAAAAGTACGACTACATAGTGCCAACATGCGAGATGAACACTAAGAATAAGACGTCGTATAGGTATACAGTGCACCTAAACTCTATGTTAGGTGACTCTGAATCGAACCTAACAGTTAGAAATTTACTATAAATCACTGCCTTCAGTATTAATAGAGGTTTGCTCCCTTAAAGCATTCGCTTACATAACTTGACCTTTAGAGAGCTGGGTGGATTTGCCTTCAGCACTCAAGATCAAAGAAGAGATTACGGCACACGGAAGCGAGGCACGCGTAGGGAGGTAACGGGAAGTACACGCTATATTCCTCTGGAGAAAGCCGCTGATCTCTTAAAAAAAAAAAAGGAATCAGGAAACAGCCTCAATGACATGAAAAGCATTGGAGAAATGTATTTAGGCCTATTTACCCATTCATTTATTTATAGTAGTGGAGCAATCGGTCTAGAAAGCCAAGAATAACGGCCGAGAGGGTCCGTCGTGCTGACCACACGACACCTCATAATCTGCAGGACTTCGGGCTGAGCAGCGGTCGCTTGGTAGGCCAAGGCCCTTCAAGGGCTGTAGTGCCATGGGGTTTGGTTTGGTTTGGTTTAGTGGAGCAATGTTTGTTCTAAAACAATGGGTGCTACGTCAGCATTTTCCTACAAGGTCATTGACCTCCAGTATTAGGGGTAGGGGTTCTGACCCGAGGTCATTGACCCCTAGTTGAGTAGTAAGGGGACTGTGGTTCGCGGATTTTGCGTACGAGAGTAAGCCTAATTTCACAGTCGCTATCTTGAATGGGCCTAACCTCACAGAGCCTAGTTTCACGGTCAGATGTCCTTCCCGCCGCCATCTTGTAGGGGCCTAACTTCAAAGGGCGTAGTTTTACGGCCAGATACAATTCCTAAACTCACAGTGCCTAGGATAACGGCCAGATGCCTTTCCCAACCCCCACAGGGCCTAGTTTTACGGCCAGATGACCATGCCCTTCCCTCCTCACAGTCGCCATCTTGGGCCCAGTTTTACGGTCAGATGCCCTTCCCTCCTCACAGGCGCTATTTTAGAGGGCCCTAACCACACAGTCGCTATCATGAGCCCAGTTTTACGGTCAGATGCCCTTCCCTCCTCACAGGTACAATTTTCGAGGGGCCTAACCACAAATTCGCCATAATGGGCCAAGTTTTACGGTCAGATGTCCTTTCCTCCTCACACACGCCATTTTGGAGGGCCTAACCACACAATCGCCATCTCGGGCACAGTTTAATGGTCAGATGCCCATCCCTCCTCCTCATCGAACGTATTTTTACGGGTAGATTTCTTTCCCTCCTGACAGACTACAATTTGGAGTGGCCTAACCACATAGTTGCCATTTTCGGCCTAGTTTTAATGTCAGATGCCCTTCCCACCGCAGAGAAGCCATTTTGTTCATAGGGCCCAGTTTTACGGTCAGATACCATTCCCTCCTCACGGTTGCCATTTCGGAGGGGCCTAACCTCAAGGGCCCAGTTCTACGGTCAGATTCCCTTCCCTCCCTATCTGGCGTATTTTACGGATAGATTGCCTTCCCCCTCACAGAGGCCATTTTGTTAACAGGGCCCAGTTTTACGGTCAGATGCACTTTCCTCCTCATCATCATCTGGCCTACTTTTACGACAAGATGCCCTTCCCATCTCCTCATTTAGCGTAATTTTACGCCTAGGTGCTCTTCCCCCTCACAGACGCCATTTTGGAGGGGCACCTCACACAGGCTCTTTCTCGTCTCCCCCCTTGGAGTAGTGACAGAGCTGTGACGTAATAAGTGCGGGCGACTTTAAAATGCACACAACTGAACGTGCAGGCCTTATCCTGACGGAGCTGTGACGTCACGTCGTGAGTGATTTGAAATGTGGACTGGTGGCTAAGGGTGCATGACATGAGTATATTCCTTGTCTCGTTTCTCTACGGTGTCGGTTTTTTTGTGATGAGATGAATGTGTTATGATCGATTACCGGTTGCCCTTTCTGACGTCAGGAAAGATGAAATGAATGTCATGATATATGGAGAGAGGGTAAAACCCGGTAGTGGCACATAGACTTCTCCTGTCGAATAGCATCGAGAGGTCTGCTCAAGGCTTTACGTCTCCATCCAACGGACAAATAATCAACAACAGCGCTATATGCCCTCATTGCGGAGAGGATTGCAAGGCTTTTTCAGGTACTACCACCTACCATACACTGCTAGGCTGAATGGCTCAGACGGTTGAGACGCTGGCTTTTCCGTCGCAAACTTTCGCCTCACCTCATACAGGGACCTCCTCTTCCTCCTCCTCCTAAAACGCATCTCTGCTTAGATATCCACTGTGCTAAGGTTGTCTCGGACGGGACTGAGCACGTGGGATACTAAGGTCATTCCGTTTTAACATGCAGCGATTACGTCGGCAGGGTTATGCATGTTTATACTTGTTTATCATCAAGGTCACTCACCAGAAAAATTGTGATAGTACATATATCACACCCTCACACTATACGTAGAAGTGAGCGATATTGTCAGTATTCGATTTATTACTATTATTATTATTATTATTATTATTATTATTATTATTATTATTATTATTATTATTATTATTATTATTATTATTATTATTATTATTATTATTATTGTCAGTATTTAATTTGTATATTTTGTCATTAATATTTGTAAGCTGGGAGGTCTTCACATATGTTGCATGAGTAATGTGTTTTGTACTGGGAGAACATTGCTATATTGCACTCTGGTAACTTGTATGACTCATGCGGGCATCCCAGTGTCTTATGAGATGTACGAGTACTTGTTGTTGTCGGAAAGTTCTATGACTCATGTGAAACACACAGCGTTTTCTTTATGTCTTGGGACCTAGAAGAAGTTCAGGGCATGGTCTTCACAAGAGGATCTACCATGATAGGCTGACCAGGATCAATCTCGGCGTATCATGTGAGACCTGAGGTTTTTATATTGTTTGACATCACAGCGGGAGGGAAACCACAACTGACACACTGTAAGAGAAAGAAGAAAACGACAACCAGTGACACTGTACGAGAATAAAGTAGTGCTGATATGCGGTGCTGGAGTGACGCTGTTGCTATATACTGGACTGGACTTCAAACGTTCGTGGATCGTAGTCTTGTTATGTTCGGGGAAAGTGGCTGATCGACAAATTGTAAAGTGCTTATGCATTAGGTATTGTAGCACTTGTGGCGGCCTGGCATTATACACTGACTGACAGAGCAAATGCAGCACCAAGAAGGAATGGTTCGAAAGGGATGAAAGTTGGGGAAAAAACAGAGACGGCACGGACGAATAATTGATGTTTATTTCAAACCGATATGCAGGTTGCACAATGCGCACGGCATCGACTCAGTAGGATGTAGGACCACCGCGAGCGGCGATGCACGCAGAAACACGTCGAGGTACAGAGTCAGTAAGAGTGCGGATGGTGTCCTGAGGGATGGTTCTCCATTCTCTGTCAACCATTTGCCACAGTTGGTCGTCCGTACGAGGCTGGGGCAGAGTTTGCAAACGGCGTCCAATGAGATCCCACACGTGTTCGATTGGTGAGAGATCCGGAGAGTACGCTGGCCACGGAAGCATCTGTACACCTCGTAGAGCCTGTTGGGAGATGCGAGCAGTGTGTGGGCGGGCATTATCCTGCTGAAACAGAGCATTGGGCAGCCCCTGAAGGTACGGAAGTGCCACCGGCCGCAGCACATGCTGCACGTAGCGGTGGGCATTTAACGTTCCTTGAATACGCACTAGAGGTGACGTGGAATCATACGCAATAGCGCCCCAAACCATGATGCCGCGTTGTCTAGCGGTAGGGCGCTCCACAGTTACTGCCGGATTTGACCTTTCTCCACGCCGACGCCACACTCGTCTGCGGTGACTATCACTGACAGAACAGAAGCGTGACTCATCGGAGAACACGACGTTCCGCCATTCCCTCATCCAAGTCGCTCTAGCTCGGCACCATACCAGGCGTGCACGTCTATGCTGTGGAGTCAATTGTAGTCTTCTGAGCGGGCGCCGGGAGTGCAGGCCTCCTTCAACCAATCGACAGGAAATTGTTCTGGTCGATATTGGAACAGCCAGGGTGTCTTGCACATGCTGAAGAATGGCGGTTGACGTGGCGTGCGGGGCTGCCACCGCTTGGCGGCGGATGCGCCGATCCTCGCGTGCTGACGTCATTCGGGCTGCGCCTGGACCCCTCGCACGTGCCACATGTCCCTGCGCCAACCATCTTCGCCACAGGCGCTGCACCGTGGACACATCCCTTTGGGTATCGGCTGCGATTTGACGAAGCGACCAACCTGCCCTTCTCAGCCCGATCACCATACCCCTCGTAAAGTCGTCTGTCTGCTGGAAATGCCTCCGTTGACGGCGGCCTGGCATTCTTAGCTATACACGTGTCCTGTGGCACACGACAACACGTTCTACAATGACTGCCGGCTGAGAAATCACGGTACGAAGTGGGCCATTCGCCAACGCCGTGTCCCATTTATCGTTCGCTACGTGCGCAGCACAGCGGCGCATTTCACATCATGAGCATACCTCAGTGACGTCAGTCTACCCTGCAATTGGCATAAAGTTCTGACCACTCCTTCTTGGTGTTGCATTTGCTCTGTCAGTTAGTGTATGTTGGTGAAAGCTATCTCAGACTTTCCATAATTTATGTTCAGGATCGACAAGCGTGTGTTGCTCAAATGTATATATCTTTACAACAAGGGTTAAAGTCTGTGAACGCAGTATTACGAGTACAGTATCTGTGTGATATTATAACTGCCGATTATGAGAATCGGCAAGTCGTGTTAATACAGAGACAGAGAAGGGTTCTTATATACAAATATGTACATTGTTCAACGAACTAACTACAAATGGTGGCTTAGTTCTCGCTTTCGTTTTCCCACTGTTTTCATTGTTGTTGTTATAAATATGGAGTCTTCCAGCAATATTCTGTTTGTGTATTGTAAGTGTATTTTAGTGTGTTGATGATGTGCTCGTGCACGGATTTTATTGAGAATATAGTTAGATATTTTATAATCAGTGCAGTTATTGATGAACATAGGTGCAGTTCCTACCTATTTAGCCATTTTCGGAAGGTTAGGTAAGGCCTGTAGCAGATGTACCAGTACGCAGCATTATGTACAAGCCCGGGGACATCAAGAATTATCATGCTCTATCTAAATTCGAAGGATCCATTCTGGTGAACTCTGGCGCCCATACTACGGACATTTCGGTTAACTATTTTTATTAATTTAATTGATTTAAGGTATTTTATTAAGTTTATGAGGAATGTTATTTATTCAGTCATTTTGAGTAATATTATTTATTTATATAATTTTATTCATGATTATATTTATTGGTAGTCATCAAAGTTACAAACTCATGCATTTATAGGTGGTATAACTGTGAATATTTTCGATAGGTGTGAGGATGGAAAGGGAATGAAATAAGTAGAACATTCTGAATTTAATGAAATAGTTATTGTGTAATTATTAACCAAAATTAAACAAACCAATACCGTTTATACAACAGTCTTGGTTATGCTGCCGACCAAATTGCTGTTCCCCTTAACATCTTACTTTGAATAGGTAGCTTCAAAAATTGTAATGTCCCCCGCAACGTTCAAATTAAACAAATTATTTATTATTTATGAAATTATTTTTTCAAAATATATTACACAATGCATGTTATACATCGCAAAGTAGATGAAGCAGTTCTTAACTTAATGTCATCCACGTGTTTAGCTCCTCCCTGAATCACTATCAGGTACTATAAAGAAGGGAAAAGTTCATCTATACACTGTGTACAGTTTACAATCTTCGGATAAGGTTCATCGCAATCGCATTCGATTCGGTTTTCACTTCGATCCTTGTAATGTCGTCGACGGCGTCTGCATGAAGCTACATCGATTGACATCTTACTCATCTACGAAAGGAGCAGCGTACGTAGAAAAAAATCATGGCGGTAAACACTGAATCAGATGTTTTGGCATCTCATTTAAGGTCCCACGTATATAGAACATTTTAACAGCCTCACTTACTTGTGCGATGTAAATAAGATGTAGCGTAATAGTTTCGCTTGTAGGCGAACAGTATGCACATTCACAGTTGTGTTTGTTATTAAGTCGATTGACTTTTTTTTCCTTTTGTTCCATAGTGTACGATGTAGAAGCACACACTTACGTTCATATAAGAGGTTATCCTTATTTATAGTCTTGTAACAATATTGGTTAGCGGATGGTAAATGACATCACTCATATGAATAATACGACAACAGGCTGTTGTGATAGCAGTAATATTTTCAGATGTTTCAAATTCTAAGCGAATATCGACAGGAGATTCTTTTATCGATTCTTAATGATAAGAGCAGCCTATAACTACAATCGGTGCTTTATTTTTAAATTCTTCGTTCAAAAATAGCGGACGATCTTCTTTCTGATTATACGGTGATTGGAAATTACAAAAAATTTCATAGAGCAACACTAATTTATTTTTCTCAAAACCAATGTTCATGTTTCCGTAGCGATACGTAATTCCGTTGAGATGTAGTCAAACATTTCTTAATTTACAGTGATCAAACTGTGAGCTATCTTCAAGGTTGAATTTACGATGGGTTTGAAATCCATATATATTATACAATGGCTTTTCGGTGAAACGTGACGTTTTAACAGCCCATCTATGCTAGATTGTAGGTGGTAACACTGGATATTCATGCAGCTCCCAACTTCGAAAACGTATAGATAATGGTGTATCATTTTCTACAATCTTGAGTAATAAAGTTTTCTCGATCAGATAATGTTACGTGGGGCATCCTCCACAATATACGATGAAGTGTAATTTTCTAGCCTAGTCTCGTTTCTGCTCCTTTAAGAGAAATGTACTCACTTCGATCACGGATCTGAATTAGCTCTTGTTTTGCGTTGATTATAATACGCCTGACGGGCTGAGTGGCTCAGACGGTTAAGGCGCTGGCCTTCTAACCCCAACTTGGCAGGTTCGATCCTGGCTCAGTCCGATGGTATTTGAAGGTGCTCAAATACGACAGCCCCGTGTCGGTAGATTTACTGGCACGTTAAAGAACTCCTGCGGGAGTAAATTCTGGCACCTCGGCGTCTCCGAAGACCTTAAAAAGTAGTTAGTGGGACGTAAAGCAAATAACATTATTATTATGATACGCCTAAAATCATCTGCAAAGCCGAGAATATGTTTTAATGATAACATACCAGGAAAAGTACCGTCCTGATATATCATTCAGTTGTTATTAGCATTCGGACACCATCCTGCCATCCATAAAAGATTACATTCTTCATCAATATTAGAATGGTAGAGTTTCATTGCACTTGTAATACTTGTAATACCAATATTTTTCGACCTAACTGTTTCCACATTATTTACTGCATAGCGCGCTTCAGAAAAGAAAAAAGCTAGACCACGGTTGTTTAGTTGAGATGTGCTTAGTCCATTTCCATTTGCCTTATCGAAGCGTCCATCATTACAGTGGTAGCTTTCCTGTGGTAGGGTGTATACATATTGCTGATTAATGATAAAGAGAATTACATCATTGTTATTGAGTACAAACGTAAAAGGTTCATAAGAATGAAGTTCACATCGTACGACATCTTAATGTATTTCTACTTTGTCCATAATATCTAGCATTTCTTCCATTTTGTTGTATCAGCGTATAACCTAAATCTTGGAAAATCTACTTATGGGGATCTGTTAACTCGTTGAGTCTTCGCAAACAAGTAGTATGTCTCGCAACGTACACCGTCTTTAAGAGATATTTTCATACTAATTTAAGATGAAGTTTGTAAGCTCCGTACGTGTGTCCATCTAAATTAAGAAGCTGATTATGTTTATTCACATGCCTAAGAGTGATTTTACTAATGTGCTTTACAGACACAGGATGATGAAGATCGTAATAGAACTTGTTTACGCCATCACGATTATAATACATTTTATTGTAGCTTTCAAACAACACAAGTCTAAGACTATGGCTGATAACCGAGTTCAATAGGTGGATTAAAGTAGACGGTTGTTTCAGGTCCTTCTCCGCGTACTGCAAACGTTCTTTCACCGTTGGTCATCACGTGTACACTGTTGCTCTTTGTCTACTATATGGGTTTGATATAAGAACGTAAGACATAATCGCCCGCACATGTGGGTATTGAACTTTTGCACACGGTTTTTATTGTGAACAATGTCTGAACTGCTTCCGAAATACTGTATGAGCTAAAATGGAGGAGGTAAATCTCCATAGCTATCGAAATACCACACTTTAGATTTACGTTTTACGTAGGCAACGTAATGAGTTCCAGGTCGGAGACTGTTGTCTAAGTTAATTACAGCACTCTCACGCACACGTGGGCGTGCTGGTAGTTGATTGCGCATATACATACTTCGAAAATAATGAATTCCTAATTGCTTAGCAAACGTAAGAAATTCTTCCTGGGTTAGAGCTTGATGTGGCAGTGCATTCAGTAGACATTTTTGGAGATATGAAGATGCCAAGCCCTATTTGTAGGGTGCAAGCTTCATGTGTACGCCACTGCCAATGCAATTGCCTCCACTGTCTTGATACGATGTTCAATCTCTTTCAGCTATTGCTCCACTTCTTCTAAAGCCTTAACAGTACTTGCTACAGCACTAGCACCACCCAGCAAAGACCCTAAGCTGCTAGTCCAGCAAACAGCGCAGGAAGAAATCCTCCTCGTTTTGACACAGGAATAATTCGTGCACATTTACAAAATATTGCACTGAACTTCGGAGTAATTCTCAATCTTGCTACGCCTTAATAATAGATACACGCGGATTGTATTCCCCTCGAGTCGTTTTTCGTGCAGCTTTTACAACTTCTTTCCATCCTACTGTTTTAGTTTTCTTTAACGTTTGGATATCGTTGGTTAACCATTCTGCACATGAGTTTATTCGGCTAGACCGAATTATGAACTGACAGTTATTTGTTGTTTCGTTTGATATACATATATACAGGCTGTTGGGGGTATACGTGCAGATATTTCTTGTAGCAATAGAGTACGATGTGACGAACCACTATATATCAAACTTCTAGTAATCCTCGGAAGTTATTTTCGAGAGCAAAGGAATACGATGTTTCCAGAATAGGTTGTATGGCTTGTTCGTGGAATGAATAGCTTTCCTTTGATAACAGGCAAGTCACACGTCATCCGTGCCAAACTGGTTTTGTGTTTATGTTTAAGAGCAAATGTGCTATACCGCGCGTGCCCGCTAACTCGGGTCGACTGGTTTCCCGCGTCGCCAAGTCAACCTGGAACGAAGAAAACGCGGTATTAACAAAAGGAAGTAGGGACACACGTATGCTCGCACGCACGGCGAAATAAATTATAGTTACACTGGTCAGGTCTGGCCAACGCCCAGCGAGTTGTTCACCTCGTCCGAAGCTCGGCCCACTCACGCAAAGGAGAAAAGCGGCGATATTTGCCGTGAAGCAAAGCATGGCGATCGTAAACTGAGACGCCGATGTCCGACCTAGCCGACGTTGGCGTGCGCGTGAAAGGCGGACCTCTGGAGGAGACATCAGGGCTGCCGGACGCGGGGAGAGAGAAGAAAGAGGCCGGCCGACACGTCTCAAAAAGATGTTCTTTCCACGGCATAAAAGAAGGGAGCTCCACACATCACGTCCCGCCTCCGTTGGGATGCGTACATTCTACTTATGAATGCTACCTATGCAATGCCACGAGATGTTCCGTAATATACTTGTCAAACTGGTTTTATGTTTACGAGCAACTGAAGTGACACGTCCTCTGAAAGCTCCAGTTACGTACTATATCTACAGGAGCAAGATAACATTAATAAAAGGATGATTAGTCCATGTAACCGACCTACAACTACACCCATCCAGACATCATTTCAGAACTGGTGCTGGAAATTAGGGGCTGCCTGGCCGAGGCGGTAAAGGCGTGCTCGATTCTCCCGGAAGGGTGTGGGTTCCAATCCCCGTCAGGAAGTCGTAAAATTTAAGAAACGAGGTTTCCACTTCCGGAGGTGCATATGGCCCTGAGGTTCACTCAGCCTACACCAAAAATGAGTACCAGGTTAATTCCTGGGGGGAAAGGCGGCCGGCCGTAGAGCTAACCACTCTACCCCATCACGTACCGCGGCTAACAATGGTGGAAGCCTTTACCTTCCACTCCTCCAAGGGCCTTCATGGCCTGTACGGAGGTGACTTTGTCATTTTGGTGCTAGAAATTGCCTTGTCCTACTGAATGGGGTGTTCCACAGCTCATGAGTGGGATATAGCGGGTTCGAAACCCACTGTCGGCAGCCCAAAAGATGGTTTTCCGTGGTTTGCCATGTTCACACCAGGCAAATGTAACTTCATGAAGGCCACGATCGCATCCTTCCCGACACTAGCCTTTTCCTGTCCCATCGTCGCCATAAGGAAAGCTACACCGATCAAATTTAAGCAAGTAAGGTGATTGGTACCGGTCTGAGTATCTGAGACGGTTGAGGCCCTGACCTTCCGACCGCCAACTTGGCAGGTTCAATCTTGGCTCAGTCTGATGGTATTTGATGGGGCACAAATACGTCAGCCTCGTGTCGTAGAAATACTGGCACGTAAATGAACTTCTCGAGTATTAAATTTCGGTACCTCACCATCTCAGAAAACGGTAAATATAGTTAGTGGGACGTACAGCAAAATAACGCTAATTTAAAGACGATTGGTGAAAATAACCGACTTCCTACTGCATCCGTTCAGATATTAATTGAGAGCCGGTGCTAGAAGTTGCCTTGGTATGCTGAGAGGGGATGTTCCACAGCATATGAGTGAATTATGTAAATATTAAGCACTCCTTGTGTAAAGATTGTCTCATGTGTCACTAATACACTTGACAGAAATTCTGGATTGCGTGCTTGATCAATTAACCAGCGGCAGAAATCCACTCTTAGATCAATACCGAGCTTGAAAGCAGCGGTTGCTAAAGTTCGGCCAATATCCAGTATTGGGGATATAGTGGCTTCGAACCCCTTTGTCGGCAGACATGAAGATGGTTTTCCGTGTTTTGTCATGTTCACACCAAGAAAATTCTGGGGCTGTACCTTAATTAAGACCACGGTTGCTTCCTTGCCGATCCTAGACCTTAGATATATCTGTCGCCGTAAGACCTATCCGTGTCGTGGCGACGTACATCAACTTGGAAAAAACATTGGTAATCAGCTGGTGAAAGACACTGCATCCGTTGAATGTGGTCAGGGTGCATTCGCTCTTCATACAGTGTCCTACGTATGGTCCAAGTTGGTATACCAACGGCACGTGTTATACAACGCGTACGACACCCGGGATCATCGTATACCATTTGCCAGGATGTTTTCTTCCGCGTCTAGGATTACACGCGGCCGTTCAGGACCAAACTTTTCATAGCGTGATGTAACACAGCCTGTACCGCGAACACGCTGCAGTAGCCTACAGCACGTATCGATGCTGGATTTGGCACCTGTCTGTTAGGAAGACTTTCCCGATAGCTTCATGGAGCGCGACCCGTATTCTGTTCTGCGCACCATACACTAGCAGCATATCATGGTATTCGTGGTTTTCATACAGACATTATCCAAATACTACTACAACAACAACTACGAAGTAACTCTCTTACTAGTACGGACGATAATTCGCCTTTCTGACAGTTGTTATTCAGGTGAAGGTCAAGCAGGCAGCTCCTACCTCTAGTCCGGTTTCATGAAGGGGGCGGAACCCGTCCAACCACATCCCCGTCGCTAGGAATAGCAGACAACCGAACCGGCACGCGACACGTCTAGTGCTTTTGTCGAACTGCTTACGTTGAATATTCTCCCACAGTGTGATTTCATTAAAATGGATTTTTGGGAGACCACCTCCCCATATGCAGAAACACCCTGGACTTCATTTCTTCATTTTTTAAATAGTTATAATGCACAACATAACTCAAACAAAAACCTATAGGATGTCCGGTTAGTCTGCTAGGCAAAAGCGTGTTGACGTGTACGTAAATAAAGATTTTACGTCAACGATAGAATGCATGAGATAGGATTTCTAAGTGAGTAGTATCAGAACTGAATTGTCAAAGCACATCGAACGTTTTGCTTCATTCGAATAAGGGACATGTTATAAAAATAAATAAATTAAACGTACCTTCCTGTCGTGCTTCCAAACGAAAAGAACATCTTTAACTCTTTATAGGGCAGAAATTTTTTTGTTGGTTATGAGTATATTTTTATGTTTCTCTTAATCCTGAGTTGCAAACGAATAGGTTAGGACAGTTTTTAAGGCAATTTGCTCCTAAATTTGTTATATACGAATAAAAATAGGGTGGCTAAATATTTAGCCACCATCCATTCTGACCCACAACTTTCTGTACGTGGATGGTGGCTATTTATTTAGCCACCTTCATTATATGAAGTCAAAATTTTCTTTCATTGGTAGGAACTTTGAAACAATACCGTAGGACAAATACAGATAGTCTTTACAAATGTGGATGAACCTTGAAGACAGACTAGGAGAATTTTCAGAATCATTTTGTATGTCAATGTCATCAGTATTCATGGGATTAGCTGATTCAATCTCTGACACATTATCGTGCAATACAGAATCATTGATGCTTTTAGAACGAGTAGATGTATCCATCCCCCGAGTTTTGTATGCAACAGAATCTTCAGCATCACTATCCCCACCTTCCTCGGAGTCGTATGCTTGATCTGCTGAAACAGCGTCTAAGTAAGTCGAATAGCTCGTCTCCCGACATCTTATTTACGTCCACGTACTTCGCCATGGCGTATATTGAGACACAGATAAGAAAATACGGTTAGACATATGTTTTCTGGCAGCTGGACGCTGTTATAGTTATCATTTATAGCATAAAACCTAGGCCTAGGCCTACGGTTAAAAGTGAGGTTATGTTTTGTCACTTGCCAACTCGGATAAAGACGATAATATTATCTGAGCGGATAATTTCCCATACTAAAGTCGCATATTGGTTACATGTATGTTTATTTCTACATGCATTTCTACCTCACACTATTCTATAACTATAAGTGTTTCCTTTACAATGTAAAATAATTAGTTGGCAAGCGTAGTATTGTTTGGCGCAACTTCAAAAAAACAACTTCATAAAATAATGTACTTGTAAAGAGATCTGCTTGCCGTTGGCAGAATAGACCGCCAGAATATCAACTGAAGACACTGATATAGCCACAACTAGCAATTCAAATTCTGTTTGTTACAGAAACAACATCGAATTCTCTCCAATACAGCATAACCATGTTTTTCCATGGAGCCTCAATGGATGGTGGCAATATCCTTAGCCACCTCGATCGTTTTCCAATCCCAGTTGCTTGCAGAGCCTTCATAGTCTTCTTTGTGGCTTACTATTTAGCCACTATCCGTTCAAGCGTGTGGCTTATGGCGATAAAGACCAAATTCATTGCAATTTGTTAAAAATATGGACCTTTATGTAGGGTGGCTAAATATTTAGTCACCAACCTACGGTAAATTAAAGCATTCTAGCTTACTGCTGGTTTCGCAGTGCCTATGAAACGTATCAAAATAAACGTTGACAGGCTGAGTGGCTAAGACGGTTCAAGCACTGGTTTCATGAACTTAGCAGGCTCGATCCTGGCTCAGTCCCGTGGTATTTGAAGGTGCTCAAATACGTCCGCTTCTGATCGGTAGATTTACAAGCACGTTAAAGAATACCTGTGGGCAAGATTCCGACACCGCGCGTCTTCATTGGGACGTAAACATTATTATTATTATTATTATTATTATTATTATTATTATTATTATTATTATTATTATTATTATTATTATTATTATTATTATTATTATTGTTATTGTTATTATTACCGGGCTAGTTGGCAGTGCGGTTAGGAGCGCGCGGCTGTGAGTTTGCATTCGGGAGATAGTGGGTTCGAATCCAACTGTCGGCAGCCCTGAAGATAGTTTCCTTGTTTGGTTTCCCATTTTCACACCTGGCAAATGCTGGGGCTGTTCCTTAAATTAAGGCCATGGCCCGTTCCTTCCAACTCCTAGGCCTTTCCAATCCTATCGTCGCCATAAGACCTATCTGTGTCGGTGCGACGTAAAGCCACTCGCAATAAAATTATTATTATTATTATTATTATTATTATTATTATTATTATTTTAACTGTGTTAGTCTATTATTACTAAGTATTATGACAATAAAATTTACGCCATCGTTCAGCATTGGGCTCACGTGTGACACTGGCATTTTTATTTAGCCATTTTTACATTTTTGGCTGTACAGATCATTTTATTCTTCCGGTTTCCTGGAAATAAAGCATTAAAAAAATAAAATGCCCTTCACTTGTTCTTGTTGAGCGCACACGATGGACTGTAATTAGTTCCGCCCACGAATTACTTCCTTTATGCAAATTTATTCGGTACTTTGACCGTCCTATCTGGTACAATTATTTCCACTTCAAGAAAAACTCTCTCCACATGGAGTCAAGACCCCAGCCACAACGACTAAAATCTGTTGATTGGACTTAGTCTACTTTTGTCGTTCGATTTTACAGAGCAGCTCAACCCTCTGTCTTCAGCCTCGTGATACAAAATGCAGGGCTTCGTCATGGCGTCCCTTCATATTTATAGAAACTTCCCCCTCTCTCCGGGCATCTCCCCTTGCCGCCAAGAAAATTTCTGTAACTTTTCTGACTTAACTAAACTGTAATTACAAGAGTTCTGAAGGTGACTACATACTTGCTACATTTCCAGCGGTAGTGTTCATGGACATTTAAAATTTTTACATATTCAATTAGCTGGATAAATGACCTCATTTGATAGGCACTATTTTTTCGACTTGGCTTGGGCACGCCATACACACGCGCTCTTCTGAAATAGTTCACAAAATGACTTAAGATTCTTCCGCCGTTGACACGTGCGAATGACGTCACGTATCCCAGAGCGTGGGATAGAAGGTAATCACCCCCTCGCCACGTGTCAACTCCGTGCTATCAAGAATCGAACTTCTTATTCCAATTGACAATTTAATACATAATATTCTTGGGGCACAAACGTCATGGGTTCAATATGTATCAAGATAATTCGAGATGCATTTAAAGAAATCATATAAATATCATGCTGAAGCACCAAAACATATGACTGCACAGGTTCAATCCTGTTTTGACATGCGCAGACCTGTTAAAAATCTGACATTGTGATCTGTCAGTATTGGGCAGACTGTGACTGTTAGCACGAATATCGCTAGTGAAATATTTCCTTCTTTCCTGTTTACAGTGCAAGTTGTGTTATAGTGTTTTATTTTTCTACCATACCGAGAAAATGTGTAAATCCTGCAGATAATTTCTGCTGTATTTGTGTTGAGCTGGCCTCCAAGTCTCAGAGGCGACATTTCACGCAACCCTTGAAAGACTACTATGAACTTTATTTTAATTGTCGATTTGGTGATTTTTATAAGCGATGGGCCCAAAATATGTGCTGTGTTTCGTGTGTTAGACTGTTTCTAATAAGTGGAAAAATTGTACACATCATATGCTATTTGTAATTCCCATTATTTGGAGGGAACTGAAGGATCATCGAAGCAATTGTTATTTTTGTTTAGCAAATTTTAGAGGAATCACATCTAAATAAAAATAATATACAGTTAAGTATCAGAATTTGCTATCTGCAATAAGGCCAGTCTTACACAATGAAGAGCTCCCTTTAATAGTACATGCAGATTAGGCCTTAACTTGTAACTCTGATTCTGAAAATAAAAATAATCCTACAGATGGAGGCGGCAGCTGTTCATCAGAACCATACTTCCCCATTCAGCAAGACCTTAATGACCTGATTCGGGATTTAAAGCTGTATAAACAGCAAGCTGAAGTTTTAACTTCCTGACTCATAGGCTGGAATCTCCTCCTAACAGATGTACGAATATGTTGCTATCACAGCCGCCATAGTGATTTCAAAGACAGCTTCTCTGAAGAAAATGGCATTGTGTTTTGAAATGATATTTGTTCTGTAATGCAAATCTTGGTCATCAACACCGGCCGATGAGTGGCGGTTCATTGACTCGTCTAAAGTTAGTTTGAAGGCTGTGCTGCTACATATCGGCAACGAACTTCCATCAATACTTGTAGCGCATGCCGCTGATGAGAAAGAGACATATGATAACATGGAAATAGTTTTGGGGAGAATACAATATGAAAAATACAAATGGAATATCTTTGATGACTGAAAGGTTATTGCTATCCTGTAATAATAATAATAATAACAATAATAATAATAATGTTCCGGGGTATTCTGTGGAACGCAGAGGTGAAAGAAGTTTCGGGCTTGAATAGGTCTATCTTTGACAGTCAAAAGACTCATTTAAAACTTTGAAATTAAAGGTTATATTTATTTTGATTTCTTTTCAGAATTAAAAGTTTTAACAATCAATTCGCATTGCGAAAACAGGGTTACAGAACTACTTAGTTAGATCAGGTACAAAGTAGGTAACATTGAAAACATAGATATTAGGAACCTGAGCTTGTCGCTCTTGAAATAGACAATTTAACAAGAGCACCGGGACTCATTTCTAACACATTCAAGGAGAAAGAACTCCCAATTTATTTTAACAGGAAAATTACACCATTATCAAGAGCACTTTTGCTCCAAAATATCACATGTTACGGCCTTCCAAAGCCACCCAGTTTACATTACAAGAAAGAGCCTTATATGCTCTACAAATGCTACCAAGGAGACTGCGCTCCCAAACCCTTACAGCCTTTAACATTTACACTTTCAGGCCTCTCTAAGTACAACCTACATTTTACAAAATCCTATCAGTTTACACAGGGGTATCAAGTACCCATTCTACAGGGCCTTCGTGGAAAATAACAGGTTCAATTACTGGCCCAAAAATCAAAATGTATGGAGGCGAATACTTGCGCTCCTTGAAATCAAAAGGTAAAAACCCCACTGGGGCTTGCGGCCCGACGATGCAGAGGCTAATCCCACACTACTGAAGTGACCAGATGGACAAGTTAATTTAAAATTTATAAGTGAAACATAGTTACAAAATCATAGTCACCTCAAGGTAAATTGAAGGGAGATTCGAGAAGTTACCGCATTTTCTAGCCCCGGTTTTCAGTTAAGTACTTTTGACATACTTGAAACTTTTGCATGAGAAGTAAGAAAGTTTACATATTAGGAAATTGACAGTTACATAGTTAAAGATAGGAACTGTCCCCTCGAATCAGCTTGTGGAGATACCTATAGAGATAGAAAAGTGGTGGCCACTACCTTAGCTGAGGCTCTGCCTGCCGATGAATGAGGGCCCAACCTCCTCTCTTAACACACAAACTCAGTAACGCGACGATCAAGAAGATAAGTTAGCTCGAAAAAGCGTCAGCTTTTATACCCGAGAGGAAGGTTCGAGAAGGTTCTGGACTAAAACCAAACACACCTTCTCAAATAGATACAAGAAGCGTTTGATTAGCTGAAAAATAAATCCACAAAATTTGTGACTGGCCAGACTCCAGCTGGCGGGATGAGTAAATAGTGTTCCAAAGCTTGAAGTATCAAAAATAAGGAAAGTCAATTCAGTTCAGAAAACCTATAAACACGAAATTTCTTTAAACTTCTAGTTGTTCCACTTTGCACCAGAATCCAAACTTCTTGAAATAGTTGTTGTAAACTGTGATACACCAAAAAAACCAAAAGACAACCAGTCAATTTTGGAAACCTTAAAATAACAAAATGCTCTATCACTTTAGTAGTGATATCTGTTGTTCCACGTCCCAAATTCTTGCACTAGTTGTTTCAATTTATATGTGATAGATAGCGTTCTTGAAGGCGCTTCATTTAAATGCACGGAGTTGAGGTGTACCTCGCAGTATAATAATAATAATAATAATAATAATAATAATAATAATAATAATAATAATAATAATAATAATAATAATAATAACGGGAAACGGAGAGTGGAAGGTCCCCACCGTCGGCTGTCCTGAGAATGGAGTTCCGTGGTTTTCAATTCTCCTGCACTAAGGCGAATTCCTGGAAAGTTCCTAGTATAGGCCACGCCGCCAACCCAGTTACCTCCTCCGAACATCTCCTTCACCATATGACATCTCCCTGGCCTGAGAGAGAGCGTTACCGTCTAGAAGGCCCGCCTCCCACCTTCAGGGACGGAATGAAAACGTTTTAGAAGTAGTATTACATCATATACAAGTGGGCCATACAGGGAAATATAATGTGAGGAAAGTCATAGGACAATGTACGCCTGGGACAATTAAACGTGAATACCATTCCTAATCGATTAGTCCTGCTAAATAATGGAGTCAAGGAGTGTGCATTCGTGACTGACAGTAGGCAAGGGGCCTGCAATTACAATGAAAACTCCCCAAACAGGTCTTCACGTGAGAAACGACATATGACGACCTCGCTATCGTCTTTGTCGTGTAACGCTAGGAGCCATCCAATGTAACAAAATCCTACTTCATTTACACTACTTAACCTAGAATTCTTCCCCTGTGAACCATGTGCCCTTACAGCGGTGGGGAGGCTTGCGTGTCGCACTGAAGCAGATAGCCCAGCCGTAGGTGCAACCATATCGGATGGGTATCTGTCGAGAGACCAGACTAACGAATGGTTCATCGAAAGTGGGGTAGCAGCCTTTCAGAAGTTGCAAGGGTGGCAGTCTAGATGATTGACTGATATGGTATTGTAATAATACTTAAAATGGCTTAGTTGTGTTGATACTGCTACACAGATGAATGCAGTGGGAAACTGCAACCATATCCAACTCCCGAGGAAATGCAGCTCCCTCTATATGAATGATATACTGATGATGGCTTCCTCCTGGGTAAAATACTCCGGAGGAACAATAGTCCCGCATTCGGATCTCCGAGTGGATACTGACATTCTGCGAGTCGGAGCGTGGAATGTTAGAAGTTTGAATCGCTGTAATAGCTTAGAGAATTTGAAAAGGCCGATGCATAGACGAAAGTTAGACGTAGTTGGTATAAATGAAGTACGTCGGCAGGAAGAGCAGAATTTCTGGTCAGGCGACAACAGAATTATCAACACAAAATCAAACAGGGGAAATCCAGGAGTAAGTTTAATAATGAATAAGAAAGTAGGGCAGCGGTTAAGCTACTACGACCAGCATAGTGAAAGGATTATTGTGGTCGAGAGAGACACCAAGCCAATGCCTACCACATTAGTGCAGGTCTATATGCCCACTAGTTCATCGGATGACGAAGAAATCGAAAGAATATGCGAAGAGATAGAATATTTAATACAATGTGTAAAAGGTAATGAGAATCTAATTGTGATGGGAGACTGGAATGCAGTGGCAGACCAAGGAATAAAAGGTAATACAGTTGGAGAGTACGGATTGGGACAAATAGATGAAAAAGGAAGCCAGCTGGTTGAATTCTGCACGATCACAATTTAGTTTTGGCTAACACTTGGTTCAGATTGCACAAACGACGGTTGTATACATGGACGAGACCTAGAGAAATTGGAAGGTATCAAATAGACTCCATTATGATTAGGCAGAGATTTAGAAACCAAGTGTAAGAGTGCAAGACTTTCCCAGAAGCAGACGTGGACTCTGACCACAACCTGTTGGTCATGAAATGCCGTCTGTAGTTGAAGAAATTGTAGAAAGGAAGAAATGCAAGGAGATGGTATCTAGACAAGTTGAAAGAAAGTAGGGTGAAGGATTGTTTCAAGGTTTATGTAACAGTGGGACTAAATGAATAGGCTGAAGGAAACACAGTAGAGGATGAATGGACAGTGATGAAGAATGAGATCAGTAAAGCTGCTGAAGAAAAGTTAGGAAGAAAGGAAATATTAACTAAGAAACAATGGATAACTCAAGATACACCAGACAGGATTGACGAACGACGAAAGTATAAGAATGCAAGAAACGAGAAGGGCAAAAAAGAATACAGGCGAATAAAGAATGAAGAAGATATAAATTGCAGGACAGCTAAGGAAGAATGGCTGAAAGAGAAGTGCAAGGATGTTGAAAGTCGTGTGGCTCTAGGAAAGGTAGATGCTGCATACAGGAAAATCAAGGAAACCTTTGGAGAAAGGAAAAGTAGGTGTATGAATATTAAAAGCTCAGATGGAAAACCACTTCTAGGGAAATAAGACAAGTTAGAAAAATGGCAGGAACATATACAACAGTTGTATCAAGGTAAATAATTAGATGATAGTGTTCTGGAACAAGAAGAGGCTGTTGATGCTGATGACATGGGAGACCCAATTTTGAGGTCAGAATTCGACAGAGCTTTGAGAGACCTAAGTAGGAACAAGGCACCAGGGATTGATGACTTAACCTCAGATTTACTGACTACCTTAGGAGAAACCAGCATGGACAGGTTATTCCGTTTAGTATGTAAGATGTATGATACAGGAGAAGTGCCATCCGATTTTCGGCAGAATGTTGTTATACCTATTCCCAAGAAAGCCGCTGCTGACCAGTGTGAAAACTACCGCAGCATCCAGGCGCGTATACAAGAGAGGGGGCCTTTCACCTTCCCCCCCCCCCGCCACGAAATAATGAATATAAAGAAAATAGTACTGCAATCTGAATTATTTTAATGAATCATGCGCGAAGGCATCGTCTACTTTCCCGTGTAGGTGAGGGGAGTGGGGTGGAAGTGGTGTGAAGTTCGTGTCAGTGGTCACTGAAAATTTGATTTTTCTGAACACCTGAAGCTTACGCTCCCACCCGGTTATCTGCGCGTGCGCGGTCAACTGAACTGCACCAGTCGCCGCCAGAGGCCAGCACATCAACCGGGCGCCAGGGGTGTGATGAACATTGTGATGACATCTGTTGTACTGAAGTATGGTGCTGTTGTAAGTGTTAATGTTTACGTACCTTATCAGTATACTGAAGTTGACCGTAAGTGAATCACAATCGTAATGAAGAGGCAAGCTTCCATTCAAAACGTTTCGCCAAAATAACAAGTGTCAATAAGCCTGTTGGCGATCGTCCTGAAGTCGGTAGTGTTACGAATGGACAAAGTGCAAATGGGCGTGACGGCGACAATGCTGAAGTTGGCTGCGTTGGTAGAACTACTTCTTGTGATGTCGCTACTTCGAGCTCAAGTAATGTAGTTCCGGTTATGGAGGATAGTAAGCCTAACCAAGTAAGGAAAATAATCTATGGTATTGGAAACCTTTGTCAAAACAATTCCGTTCAGTCATTCACAAACGAAAAAGAAATTTATGTTAGAAAATATTTGTAAACCTGAGCCTGGATACAAATCTCCCTCCATTACTAGTTCAAATCGTACTAGATCTTTTCAAAAAGTGGCTAGAAGAATTTACATGGTTAGCTTATTCATAGGAAAAATCTGGATCCTTTTGCAAGTAGGCCTACTGCGTGTTATTTTCCCATACCGAGTATGTAGGGAAAGGAGGTCACCAAGTAGCAGGGGCGTTGGTCACTCAGACTTTTACCAATCTTAAAAAAGCCAGGGTAATGTTTAACAAACATGAAAACTTATCCTATCATAAGAAATATGTTTGATCGCTGAATATACAAAAGTTTTAGTTAAGAAAAAGGCTGAAAGTGTTATCATCAAGTCAATGCCCAGAGAAGGCTGGATATTGAGAATAATTGAAAACGGCTAGTCCCCCTGATACGAACAATACGATTTTGCGGGAGGAAGCAAATAGCTCTAAGGGGTCATCGTGGCTCTGGACGATTAAACCTTGTAGATCCGGACCAAAATGATTGGAATTTTCGATCGTTGTTGAGATACCGAGCCAACAGTGGAGGTAATAATCTTAAAGACTAATTAACGACCAGTGGTGGGAAGACGATGTACACAAGTTCTTTCATTCAAAACGAACTTATTAACACATTCGGTCACTTAATGCAATCACAAATTGCAGAAAACGACTGAAATTATGCTTTTATTCCGTTTTAGCAGATTAAACCACTGACATCAGCAAAATCGAACAGTTTCTTCTCTGTGTACGTTACGTAGAGGACCAAACTTTCAAAATCAGAGAAGATTTTTCTGACATTCGTCCCCGTTTATCACGTCGCCGGAGCAGGTTTGGCTAACACAATATTGGAGACCTTGTCAACATTAGGGCTTGACCTACCGGGCGAGTTGGCCGTGCGCGTAGAGGCGCGCGGCTGTGAGCTTGCATCCGGGAGATAGTAGGTTCGAATCCCACTATCGGCAGCCCTGAAAATGGTTTTCCGTGCTTTCCCATTTTCACACCAGGCAAATGCTGGGGCTGTACCTTAATTAAGGCCACGGCCGCTTCCTTCCAACCCCTAGGCCTTTCCTATGCCATCGTCGCCATAAGACCTATCTGTGTCGGTGCGACGTAAAGCCCCTAGCAAATAAAAGGGCTTGACTTAAACAAAATGAGAGGCCAAAGGTATGATGGTGCTGCCATGATGAGCGGGCAATTCAGAGTAGTACAAGCTTCCATCAGAGAAAAGCTACCGTTGGCTCTGTTCTTCACACACCCTAAATTTATGTTTGTCAGATGCGAGCAAAATACCTTATATCAGAAACTGTATGGGTGTCATAAAATAAGTCTGTGGATTCTTTCATATGTCAGCCAAAAGAACCGAAATATTGAAATCAATGATTTCTGAATGTTGTCTAGAACGAAAGAAAAAGAAACATATTTCACTGTGCCAAACCTGAAGGGTAGAAATGCACGACTCAGTAATTTCATTTAAAGACATTTTGTAGCCTACATTTCTCTCCCTATCTAAAATAGAAGAGGAAATAAGTGATTCAACATCTAAGACTCACACTCTAAGTAGTGCTATCAGTCAATTTGCATTTCTTGTTAATCTTTCTGTTTTGTGTCGGATGCTATCAACCACGCATAACTTATCTGAGCAGTTTCAAAAGAAAAATATAGATCTTCCACAGGCCTTGACTAACATCACGAGTGTCTTACACCTTCTATCGAAAGAGAGGGCAAAAGATGATGACTCATTTAAAGCCTTATATAATCAAGTAAAGTCATTCGCTCCCAAACTTGACATTAAAGAAGAGATTCCAAGAATTTGTCACCTTCAAACAGCACGTAGCAACCTCCCTTACACCACAGAAGGAGAATACTATCGAGTAGTTGTTTATGTGCCATACCTGGGCGATTTTTGTAACTCACTAAAAAACCGCTTTGAATCTCACAAGGAAACAGTTGCATCCTTACAAAACATCCTCCCACAATTGTGTATCATAACAGATTTCGGTTCACTGGAGGCTTCTTTTATTTTCTACGAAGAAGATCTGTCACATAAAGAGATTGTGCAAAGTGAGTTTATGTTGTGGAAAGAAAAGTGGAGACAGGAAAATCCTTCAAATCTTCCAAAAATGGCTGTAAATTCTCGAGAAAAATGTGAAAAGACTTTCTTCCCCAACATGTATACCCTTCTCAGATTACTTGCAGTTCTTCCTGTTTCTATCGCAACCGTAGAAAGAACTATCTCTAGCTTAAAAAGACTGAAGACTTACTTAAGGAACAGCACATCTGAAAGTAGGCTTAACGGGCTTGCTTTATTCTCTATCCACAGAGACGACATAGTTAGTGACGAAGAAGTTCTTGATAAGTTTGCAAGTGTACCAAGAAACATAGACTTTGTTTTGTAACCATTGGTGTACAGTATGTATGTATGTATGAATCAGCCCAAATCAATGTTTCTTTTTTCCTTTATAAAGTGTTTGAAATCGTCTGACCTCTTAAAATTACTTAACCTAACGTTACATTAATCTTGCCACCTCCCCCCCCCCCGCCAAAAAATTATATTCTATAATCGCCACTGGCACCATCAGTTTAGTATCTCACGCCTGCAAAATTTTAACACTTATTATTTACAGAAGAATGGAAAGACAAGTTGAAACTGAGTTGGAAGAATATCAGTTTGGCTTTGGAAGAAATGTAGAAACACGTGATGCAATCCTGACTTTTCGTCTGATCTTAAAGGACCGAATTAAGAAAGACAATCCCACGTACATGGCGTTCGTAGATCTAGAGAAGGCATTCGATAATGGTGATTGGACCAAGCTGTATGAGATTCTGAAGGTGATCGTAATCAGATACCGAAAATGGAGAATTATCTACAATCTATACAAAATTCAGTCTACAGTGATAAGAATCGAGGACTTAGAAAAGAAACAGCAATCCAGAAAGGAGTGAAGCAAGGCTGGAGTTTGTCCCCTCTCCTTTTCAATATTTACATAGAACAGGTGATGAAGGATATCAAAGAGGAATTTGGAAAGGTTACCAAAGTTCAGGGAGAGAAAATCGAAACCCTGAAATTTGCCGATGTTATTGTTATTTTATCTGTCTGCGCAGAAGATCTGGAGAAATTGTTGAATGGCATGGACAGAGTCTTGGGGAAGGAATATAGGATGAAAATAAATAAGTCCAAAACAAAATTAATGGAGTGCGGTCGAACAAAGTCAGGTGATGCATGAAATATTAGATTAGGAAATGAAGTCTGAAAGGAAGTAGCTGAATATTGTTACTTGGCTAGTAAAATAACTAATGATGGTAAAAGTAAGGAGGACATAAAATGCAGACTAGTGCAAGCAAGGAAGGCCTTTCTTAAGAAAATAAATTTGCTCACTTGGAACATTGATATAGGACTTAGAAATATTATTTTCAAGACTTTCGTCTAGAGGTTGGCATTTTATGGAAGTGAAATATGGGCAATAACTAGCTCAGAAAGAAAGAGAATAGAAGCTTTTGAAATGTGGTGTTATGGAAGAATACTGAAGGTGAGATGGGTGGATAGAGTCACGAATGAAGAGATACTGAAACGAATTGGTGATGGGAGATCGATTTGGCTGAATTTGAATAGTAGAAGAGAGGACACATCTTAAGACACCCAGGTCTTGTACATTTGGTTTTTGAGGGAAATGTAGGTGGTAAGAACGTTAAAGAAAGACCAAGGTACGAATATCACAAGCATATTAGAGCAGTCGTTGTCATGTAGAAATGAAAAGTTTAGCAACGGGTAGGGTGGCATGGATGGCTGTATCAAACCAGTCTATGGACTGATGACTCAAACAACAACAATCTAGAATTGTGCTTACAATGTATAATTCCGTAGCAAAGCACGGGTACATGTGCTAGGAACTAATGAATTTCATTTGTGCATTACTTGAATTTGTTTACATTAACAGACATCTACAGTTATAATGATTTGAAGTAATTGACTGTATCATTATATCCTACAGTACCAAAGATTGCAGGAAGGACGAAGGTCCATCAATTATAAATATTGTAATCACTATTTATGTTAAGCAGCAAGTGTTAACAAGGCAGCTTCAAATGTGTACATATAAAAATGCATATATTAAAACTATACTGGAGACACTGAGTTTTGTTCTGCAGTTATCGATTCAGTGGTAAGTTTCCTTAGAAAACAAGATTTTGTGTTTCTCTTACCATTCCAGGACACGGCGAACACCAACGAAGCAACAATACCCGTAGCTATGAACATGTTTGTATTGTGGATAGCAGACACTACTGCAATATTTGCTTTGTTATATGCTCCGGCTTTCAGGTCTATCTCAACCCTAAAGACACTTAAGACGTTCCTCACTGTAATACGTAATTACAGAAAATAACAAGATATTAGCATCTACAAACATTTTTACCAGTGTTACTTATCATACCACGGGGATAAGAACAAACAAGGCTTTATCACCGATATTAGTTCAGTGACGCAAAGTTTAACATAACCTTGCAGATGATTGCGTCATACTTTCAGAAAACCTGGCAATTGCATATCGTGAAAGCTCTCCAGTTGTATCTCGTCTTTTAATTTACTTGAAATAATAAAAATAATAATAATAATAATAATAATAATAATAATAATAATAATAATAATAATAATAAACACTGGGACAGTTTCACAGGTATTTTCTATTAAATACCTTAGATAAATAATTATTCCTTCGGGATTAGACTGTTTGGCCAATGCAAAAAAGGGTATCAAAACTTCAGAGGGTATTTAGACGGACTTGGGATCATTGCAATAAACGAGCAATGTCGTGTTACTAAAATGAAACATTACAAAACAATTATTCTATAGGAAGCTCTATATGCATCAGTAACCTTAACATTAGGAGGTCATTCTCAAACTGCAGATATTGTAAAACAAAGACGTAAAATTTTTAGATAAATGTTCTGCTCCATACGAGGAAATGAAATTTGGATCATAATGCGAAATGTAGGCCACTGTATTTACACAGATAGTTTCATCAATACTGTACGGAGGAGACGTTTGAAATTTTTGGACATAGACTCACAGAAAGATTATTCAATGTAATAAATTCCCATCACAGGAGAATAAGTTGGCTGGAGGAAACAAGAGATCTGAATGAATTGAACATCGGGGAAGACATCATGAAATATCGCAAAGTCTTCAGGACATCAATAAATAAATAAACACACATTTGTGGTGAAAACTAGCAACAGAACTGGTACAAAATGGTCAGAAGAACGGAAGAGACAACACTGTGAGTTCATGAAGAGATTTTGGAAGAATAAGAAGGCAAAAGTCATCAAGCCAATGAACAAGCTCCAACGCGCTCTATGTATGGGCATAACGAAACAAGAAGAAAACACTGGAAGGAATAACAGAGGTGTAGAAATAAACTGTCCAGCATTTGCAGATGATTGCACCATACTTTCAGAAAACCTGACAAATGCAACAATGCAAGTCAGTCTCTTGGAAGGCATAGCAAACAGAACAGGTTTAAGAATTTCTCTAGAAAAAACAATTCATGACAAATATAAAAAATGCTCCAGAATTTCCAATAGCAGAAATTGATCGAATAAGGAAGGCATATTAAACTATTTGGGAGAAACAATTCAAGAAAACTGTTTAGAAAAATCCTCTGTAGAAGAAATGATAAACAAGATGAAAAGAGCATACGGTATAACTAGGAAATTCTACATTGAAACGTGTTTATCTAAAAACGTGCCGATTTCAATGCTTCATCCTTTGTTCCCGTTCTTGTCTATCTAGCTTTCTCCATGGCTCTTCTTCTAAGCTTTTAATCTTTGTGAAGGGTTATGGCGAGGGACACAATGTTTTTTGTTTTTACAAGCGTTATTTTAAACGTTTTAAGACATACTGCATTTTGTCTCGGTAGTTTCCAACGTGCTTTTTGCACATATGTTTGATTACGGTAATGTAATTCTTTTATTTTTAGATTTCTTTCAGTTATTTGAAATTGGCCTCGTGGATCATGTTTGTTTTATATCGCCACGTGTCATTGTGGTCGGCCCCTATTTTTTGCTCTCCGTGGGTATTTATTTATTTATTTCGTGGCCCGTCTTGTTCTTTCTGTTGTTGCCCATGTGATGTTATTTATATCAGCTGTTTCTTTGTGTCACAACTCGGTACATTGATTTGCGTCTTACTGTAATTGAGTGTCTGTATTGCGTGAATCAGCTCTGTTGCACCTTGGATGTGTGTTACGTCAATTTCATTCTACGGTTCATGTGTGGAAATCTCTTTGTTATTATTCATGTACCAAATCATTGCTCTCTGATGTCACCACTATGTTGTTGTGTATACATTGTTGGTATGTGCTGTTTTGACATTTGAATTGTATATGAGAGGCGTATTCATAATGTGATTTGGGCCTCTAATCTTGTGTGGGCTTGGCCTTGAATATCCGCGGGAGACGTTATTTATTAACCGTGTTTCTACATTTTTGGGGTCCTTTTGACCATTTATTATCTTGTATACGTTCCCCCTTTTTTGGGCCCCTTCTTAATGTATTTAGCGAGTGTTCGAATGTGAGATACGTAGGACGCATATCGTATTGCCTAGTAGTGTCGTTTGTTCTTATTTTTGCTTTTTGAGGGCATTTTTTGGGTGTGTGTATCTTCCCTTGGCAACACCTTGTTTATCCCTGATCCGGGGCGCCATGCTTGCGCGTTCCTTCCTTTCCTTGATCTTTGAGTCCTTCTTCTTCCTACAATACTCTTTCTTCTCCTCACTATGTCTCCATTTCCTCTCCTTGGATCATTTTTAGCCTATTTTCTTTACCTTCCGACCTTGGATAGAAACCTTCTATTTTTAACACATCCTTTCTAAAAACCTCCCTCTGCGTTGCTTCTTATTCTTCTCCTTAAAATACGACACTGCTAGTCAAACCGGAATGCCGGTGGTCTTTCGATCAATGCGTGATTTAAATTAATAATTTGTTGGCGATAGCGTTCTGTATTAACGGTTTCGCCGGACTTCAAGAGTTCTTAAATACACAATACCGCTCTGGTCCCACCGGACGCTTCTTACCGAAAAGATTTGGCGAAACTATGTCTCACATGTCCTAATCGATGGAACATGTTCACCATATGTGGGCTATTATCCTGCCCACAATAGAAAAAATACAAATTGTAAAAGACTTGGCAAATTGCGCGAAACCTTTGATCTAAAACTTATGCCTACATACTTCAAAAGACTTCCCAAAAAAAAAAAAAAAACATGGCGCTCTCCTCGGGATAATCTCGGAGAATTTCAACTAGACTATGTTGCAATCTCACAGAGGAATATTAGAGAAATAATGAATGTAGAAGTACGGAAAGGAGCCCATCTTGACTCGGGCCACTTCGTAACTCTCATAAAGTTTAGGCCTTTTCAATTAAATAAGAGAAGAATAAACCAAGAGAAGGTAATAAAGAATGACCACGAAAAGTTGTTACAAAATGAACGTGGTTTTCAAGAACGTTTACAGGAAAGGAAAATGGGAACCTGGGAGGAAATTCAGAAAACTGTGGTTGATACTGCGAAGGAAATAGCACCGTTACGACGAGCACGCAAACACAGATGGTGGAATGAAGATTGTGATAAGGCAATAGATCAAAGAGCAGTGGCCTTCAAAGCATGGTATGCTGATGAAACAAAGGATAAATTTGATACTAATAGAGAAGTGCGAAAACAGACGGCTAAGACCCTCCCGCAAACCAAAAGAAACTAATTAATGAAAGAAATAAGGGGCATTGAGTCGGAATTTAGGAAAAACAAGAGTTGGGACTTTAATAAGACCTTCAAACAGCACTTGAAAGGTTATCAGGCACAAAACTTAAACCTTCGGAGAAAGGATGGGGAATTGGCTGTAAGCAATAAAGAAAATTGTGAGATCCTAGCAAGATATTTTGATGAACTGTTGAAATGTGGTGAACACAGCCTATTTGCTTTACCTTCCAACCTTGGATAGAATCCAAATTTTCTTTCTGAACAAAGAAACAAAGATTCAGTCCCACCAAACAAAGATGAAATTCGGAAGATAGTCATGGAACTGCTAGTTGTTTTACGTCGCACCGACACAGATAGGTCTTACGGTGACGATGGGACAGGAAAGGAAGCGGCCGTGGCCTTAATTAAAGTACAGCCCCAGCATTTACCGAAGCAGCTAGGTTCAAAATTCTTTGAACAAAGTTTGATGGTTGAAAATCCTCTCTCTATATTTATGACCCATTTCTTCAGCAGTTCGGGGTCTGAAGGGATAAACTGAAATGCGTGAATAACATTATTAGTTATGTTTAGCGAGTGATACCCAGCACAGTATCCCACATTAAGTCATTGATATTCCCCTCCCCCAACATGTATATCTCGCATTAAATAAATTATGATATTAATTCATTCGTCACTTTGGGAGTGGCGACCCCATCGTACTAATAGCCTATATATGATTCATTCATTTCATTCCTGATCCGGTCAATGACTGGAAAACAAGTTGTAGGTTTTCATTTTCATTTTCATTAATTCATTCGAGGGGCTTGGAACACATTGGCCATCTTACCCGTATTAATATACGGGGTATTCGGTATTTGTTGAATTTGTCTGATAACCTAAAGTGTGTAACTACAGTAGTTTTCCAGGGTCAACAAGGTGCCATCCCAGCATTTTCATGTGGGAAAACTCGGGGAAAACCACTCTTAGGATGGCCACTGTCCTTCGAACCTTCTATCGCTGGATATCCGGCTCAACTCAACAGTCAAGGTTTGCGACTTACGGCTATGCTGTGAGGTCCAGAAATATATTTAGGCTACCAGGAAAAATGAATACTGGTATGTCAGAAAATGTTCACAGTAAGATAAGTCCACGATGTGAGTCCTAGAATGGATTTCGGTCTTTGCCCTAAGTAGAATAAGTCAAAACTAAACTATATGCACAATATTTCATTTGGTCCTAACGGTTGTGCCGCACCAAGTTTCCCTTGGTGGCGCACTCCTTTGTATGTAATATACATTCCTTGACCGCTATCGACTTTTCGGTCGATTTATCCCTGGACGTGACGTATGACTCGTTTTCTCCTTGACAGAGTGCGCTTCCGGCCATCAGGCGAAGTGCCCTCTTAGTCAATCTGGTGTCCGCCTTCTTTGAAATAAGTTCGCAGGACGGTTGTAGCCGACATGGCGGTCGATACAACAATGTACACTTTGGAATACGTGATCTTTGACCTGTGCCGTTTACTTTTCATGCAGTGGATTTACCTACTTGAATGCCCGACTCTTTATCTCTGTCGCTATTTTGTGACTACCTAATGCTCTGAGCAACGCCTGACTATCAAGGTAACTTTTTTTTGGCTTGCTATGGTTGCGTGGGCGTATTAGTTATGTACATTTAACCGTTAATGCTGCATTTTGCCTTATTGCTAGTTTTCTCTGATCTTGTGTGTTCTGTTTTTTGTATGACTTAAACCTGTACGGATGGAGGATGGTTTTAGTCAGTGGTGTGTTTGTTTGGCGTGTATGTGATCTGAAGTTCGAGACCTATTGCCATTTTTTTTTTAATTCGTCGATTTTTCTCATGGCCGAGCTCTTGATGCGTGACGTTGTGTTTGACGCTATGACTGGTATTCATGTTCGTCCGTGGTGAGGCGATATGAATACGTTGCAAGCGTGATGGTTACGGTGAAGCTACTGTGAATTATGTGGGGATATGTCTTGCCTTGATGCGGCAATCCTTTGTTATTTTACGCGTCTTGTATTGAGCTCATGAGTCCATGAAAGCACTTGTCTTGCTATGCGGATCTCCATGTGTTCGTTATGTGTCTGGACAAAACTGATTATTCTACCTGTATACATTCCTTTTGGGTCTCTATGGTGAGTGTGTACGTGTGGTTGTACTGTATGCTTGCCCGATTAACAGCATTCTCCTTTTCTTACAGTGTTATTTTTTAAAAGTTTTATTTACATTTTCTTATTTTCATTCCTCGGGCTATTTGCTGGCCTAATTATATATTTACGTTTGTTGCTTTCATTTGAATGAGTCTTCTTTCATTGTTAGCATTGTTTACTCGTCTCGTAACTATGGCAGCCATATTTATTCTTTGATTTTTTCTTCCTTGCTGGGATGCTGTGTTTTTTCAAATGGGGGCTTGTTGCGTGATGGATCTCTTCTCTGGGATGCTGGTCCATATACATGGAGATGTGTGAGATGTAACGTGTATGTTTTTATTTGATGTGCGTGTAAGTTCTTTCGATATATGTCCTCTGATATTAGTTCATTGCGAGGACGAATGTGTCATACGTCGCGTGTATGAAGTTATGTGGAGGAAGTAAATAGTATGTTACAAGTTTGTGATTGAAAGAAGCTTGTGTGGGCATGTTTGATATGTTTTCAATCTGCCTCTTGATATGATTGGATGAATAACCTACACGATAAGTTTCTACGCATATCTCCGTGAGTAATGTTTCAAACTTGAATTTTTTTTTATTGCCTTATCTTGCTTTATTTTCGTTAATAAACCCCCATGTATTTTGACCCCGTTCTTTCATTTATCGGGAAGGGTTCTGGGTTCTTTCCGTCTCCCGCTCCTCCCTTTAGTTTAGTTTGGTTCGAGTCCAGCTTCAGACTGTTTTAGTCTGTTCCAGCCCGTCCACGGCCTCGTCTCATGAGGTAAGTTGGTAAGTATTCACGGACCTGTTGGTGTGTGTATGCGTGCGTGTGTGCGTATGTATGTATGTATGTATGTATGTGCGTGTGCGTGTCTACGGTAGTAGAGTGTGTGTAAGGCATGAGTGAGTGTGTGTGCTGCGGGTGTGTTCGGCAGACGGTATAAGTAAACGTGCTAATATCTATCTAGGGTAGAAGAGTAGAAGTCATTTTTTTTACTTATACTCGTTTTCCCTGGCAAGTTAGATTCTGTATGTAGTCAAGAAGTGTCATTTCATTTACATATGTTAATCATTACCGGTTCCCATATTCCTGCAAATTGGCGCAGGTCTCATATCGCATTTACGAAAATACGTGCTTTTATATGTTTGTAATATATTACAATTATATAGAAAAAGCCTCGTATGTCGACAATGATTACTTCAAATCTCCCCGCTTACGCCGACAGCCCGAGTATATTCACCATAGGTGCCCAACATCAGCTGATTTGTATCTTGGCGCCATTTTCTGATGGCAGCACCCTCTCTATATATTTCTATGCTCGAAGGAGATGTAATTATTACTACTAGGAGCAAAAGATCTTCATAGGTCGATGCCCCGAACAAATAGCATTAAAAAGAATTATTACTACTGAGAACAATATACCACTGGAATAAGTGTATTACTGTTCCGTTCCTGCTACCGCAAGGTTTCTTGAAAGTTTTGTTCCTAGATAACCAGCAAAAGCGATCATAAAGGCGGTGAACGTGAAGAAATATGCCAGTGAATTTCAGGAAGAGATTCCTACATCTAGGAACGAGTGTACACATGCAGTATAGTAATACAATGCGTATACCACGTTTATTAGTAAGAAAAATATGCTACGCTTATACTGTACGTGGTGTATTCAATGCACAACTATACATGTGTTGAACAACTGTATAAGGAGGTTTTATTAGTAAAACTGTTTGATTACAGGTCTCCATGTATCTGGTAACTTGAAGCCGTCTTGCCTGTTGAATTTATTTGGGTCCAGCTCTATCCAAGACCAACTACAATATCTCACACCTTAATGCTACTATTGATTGGCAGGAAAATGGCGGAATTTGTGGTGCTCATTAAGTAATATGTGGTTGTTTCTTTACAGTGTCTCTACAGGATAAGAAACACTATTTCAACGGCGTTATTGGAGTATATAACGAATAATTCTTATTGTGTAGTGTTAGAGGTGTAAGTAATTGTGCACAATAGAGTCTACTGTTTTGCTGTAACGGCTGCAGAATTTTCCAAAATGGATCGTTCGTGCTGCGTACTAGGTTGTAGATTAAATTATACTGTTACAGATAATTCAATTTTTAATTTTCCCTGAATATACAGCTTTAAGGGAGTAATAGGTAAGGAATATACACTGGTAAAATTAAGTAAAAGGCGAAACCGTTTAACATATCGAACGAACATTTGTGGTTAGGAAATTTCTCTTTCGAGCAGAAAGTGGTGATTATTCCAGGGAGATGAGTTGAATTTTGTCAAGTGCTCCGAACAAAATTCGATCTACTGTACTTTTGATGACCTTAGAACAAACTCCTGGTTCCACTTAACGTAGTAATGAAGGATGATAGTGTACTATTTGTAAGAAATACACGATGATGTTAGGTTTGACGACATCCGTCAAGGAATACCTGTTTCGAAGTGTCCAGAGCCTGTTTCGAAGTGCCTAGAGCCTTGAATGAGAAGGTGTTTTCTAAGAAACTAGGTGTATGCCAAACTAGACCATGTGTTTCTGTATTACAGCTGGGATGAGCTGTGCGATTTGATGAGTCAGTTTATGGGTACAATTACAAACATTTCTCAACCTCTAGTGGGATTATATACTAGTGAGTATTATAGAGGATGCCTTTATTCCTGATAGCGATATGGATATAGTAATATGTAGGGAAATAACATTTGCTTTGGAATGATATTGGAATTATTAGTTTGAGCTCAGGGTACAGATTCGGCCAGAGCTTCTGATATGAGCTGCTACAATTTCTTACATGTGTCCAGGAGCCTACCACCTTAATAAAAAGAACTAACATCATTACAATATTTCATCATGTATTCTTTGATAGAATAGGTTCGTAAGCATATTATTAAAGCTTGCTCTAAATTTGACCAGGAACTCTTTGTATTCCACAGCTATCGAGAGGCAGAAAGTTGCTCTAGCTATGAGTATTTATCATAACATGTCATAAAATTTTACATAAATGAGTGTAGTGTTATTTCTGAGGGCACTATCCAATTTCTGAATTTAATATCTAAATAGTGGATCAGCAGATATGTGTCTAGTCTATATGCTCACATTCGCTTACTTCGAATTTTCTACCGTAGCAATTCTGCCTTAATTTTTCCATAACTGCTCGCTTAGGATTGCATTGGTGGATATCGTCAAACCTACCAACATCGTGTACCTCAATAAAAGGGACGCTGTCATCATTTATTATTTTGTTAAGTGGAACCAACTGTTTGTTAGACAAAATTGATTTATTACATGTCATATTTATTTACTTACCGGTACATGTTTCGTTACATCAGTGTTGTGTTATTCATATTTCAAACGGTGCTAAGGTAATGTATTAATCCAATCCTCTTGTTTACTGTGCATCATTCAAATTATTGCCTATAAAGTACATGTTTTTTACATTAATCTTGGAGTTCCTGGAGGAACGTTATCTAATATGCGGAGCTTTCACGTAAAATGAATTAATTTAGATGACTATAACCTTGAACAGTCGGCAGCTGATCCCCCTATGATGTTCACCATAATGGTTTTGATGTTACGGTCTGAGATATCGTAGTCCAAGGAAGGATTGTAGTCGGTATTGCTCTATCTCTATGGATTCGCTCACAAGTCGAGTATAGAAGTATTTTACAGCCGCAATGAGAAATAAAAATCGAAATTGAAAATGCACGAGCGGGATTCTATCGCGTGAAGAAAATATAATGTATTCTAAAGCCTAACCTTAATCTTAGAGTTCGAGTTCTTAAATATTCCGTCTTCTCCGCTTTGTGTTTTGGCGCTGAGGCATGGACACACATGCCCGTAATAATCAAACTGTTAAATACATTTGAACTCTGGTTCTGTCGTCGAATAAAATCTTGGCTGCATTATACAGTATAACGAACGACATGGCTGTGCAGCAGACGAGTCTGGAAATAACGAAAGCCATCAAAGAAGGGAAAATGACACCTGTACTTAAACTAAGGCCTTCCCACTCTTAGGCCTTTCCTACCCCGTCGCCACCATTAAACCTATTTGTGTCGGTGCCACGTAAATCCTATTGTAAAAGAACATTGAGGTTAGTTTGGTATTGTTATGTTTGGTGATTTTAATGTATTACTAGTCAAGTTGGCAGCAATGATGCGCCATTCAAAAAGAAGAGAATAGGTCGACGATATTTACTCTTCAGTGACTATCCTAGTTCCCGAGGACTACACATTCGGTGCACGGAATCCTGCCAATGTACAGGTGTATTTGAAATAAAGGCACGATAGGTCATTTGAACTTGTGGTGGAAAATGGTATTCTAAGGAAACATATTCACAAAACTGTATTCCTATCTTAATTAGTGTGAGGGAAAATACATCTCAATACTACAGTCAATGTTTTTAAAAGTCAATAGACACTGGTACTCCCCTCTGCCAAATAGACCGTGCAGCACAGCTGGTCTCCCTCCTGTTCAAGGCTGTGAAATATTTTAGGTCAGTGTGCCTCGAGGTGAGTAAACAGAGCTTGGCTTCATAAACGTAGCGCATTAACACGCGTGGCCATTTGGCACGGTGTAATAATATCAATATAGACCATTCCTTCAGTGCGTGAAACGAAAACAAAATGGAAAATAATTATTTCTCACTTCTCGATGATAATAATAATAATAATAATAATGAAATGAAATGTCGTATTGTTTTTAGTGCCGGGATATCCCAGGACGGGTTCGGCTCGCCAGGTGCAGGTTTTTCTATTTGACGCCTGTAGGCGGCCTATGCGTCGTGATGAGGATGAAATGATGATGAAGACAGAACATACACCCAGCCCCCGTGCTACTGGAATTAACCAATTAAGGTTAAAATCCACGACCAGGCCGGGAATCGAACCCGGTACCCTCTGAACCGAAGGCCAGTACGCTGACGTACTCGCCATAATCGTTAAAAGAAGTTCACCATATTAGCAGTAACTGTATAGATCGTAAGTCTGGCCATGTTATATCACATACTGTACTGAAAATGTTAAGGTCTGACACCCTGATGAGCCAGGGCGAAGCACTTCTCAGCCATGATTGATTTCCTATCAGAATTACTTCGACCGAACAGGTATCTGCACGGTTTGGGTCACGCACCAATCAGCTTGCATTTTGAAGGTAGTTGGTTCGAACCCCACTGTCGGCAGCCTTGAAGATGGCCTTCCTGTAACACTCTTGTTAGTATTATTGTCCAAGGTATTATACACGTGCATCTTAGACCATGTATTACTTTAAACGTTTACATTGACACTATTAACAACTCATCATTCTCATAAAAAAAGAATAACACACTTGTTGCTATGTTAAGGTCTGACACCCTGATGAGCCAGGGCGAATCACTTCTCAGCCATGATTCAACAAACTAAAAACGTTAAATAGTAAAGAGAAGTAGTTCAAGACTCTGTGTCCTTACACTACTCCCCCGTCCGTTACGAGAATAATCCTTCATCAATCTTAAGGAGTAGAACAGCCCAAGAATTAAGCTCATTCACACAGCAATTAGCTCATTCTGAACTGAGTTTCACTGCAGGCCATCTCTTCAAATTAAATCTTAATTTAGTATTTGTGTTCTGTGGAGCATTGACTACTTATATCGTGCTCGTCATCCGCTTCTCTAATTAGGTGTATATTTTACTTTACTTTAGGTTGCATCCGCTCAAAGTGAAGCAACTTTATTTAAACAAGGAGCTTGTTCTATGTACGAGATATTTCCCTGCCAATAGGGTAGAAGTCCATTATACTACCCAATACAAAGTCCAGTTAATTTCCGGAGTAACCACTCTGTATACTGCAAGAACAGCAGCAGGGTGTTCTGAGAGGCACTTAATAAGTTGCTGGTAGGTTGTCTGTAGTACCTGTGTACCGCACTGCTGACATGGACGGCACTTTGCGGAGGATCCCCACAGTGATATCTACAAAAGTGTTCGCTATGGTAAAACTATGCAATCGAGATTCCAGAGTATTCAAACCCCAAGCTTGGCTGTGCTGAGAATGCTTTTCTGTGGTTTCTCAGTCTCACTTCCAGGAACATTCGAGGGCAGATTTTATTCACAGGACATGGCCGATCTCTCCTCTTCCATCCTTCGCTGCACTGCAAATCAGCACAAACCTTGTGGACTGTCTGAGAAGTAAGCAATGGTACAGAAGACCTAAAAGCAGCTCATTCGCTACCTCGTAACTCCTGGACCATTCATATTACGTGCAGCCCGATAGAATTACAAACAGACAGCGATTTTTATGTGCACACTTAATACACTACTGTATGTTCATATTCATTCATAGAATACATTTCTTCGCATTTGAAGCTTTCTGTAAGAGAATAGATCTGACGACATGTCTTCGCATTGGGACATAGAAGAGGCACATATGTACATCCCTCAGGTATACCCATCCTGGCATTCGTCTGTATAAAAAATAAATGTTCCCTTCTCGGTAACTAATTTGATATTAGTAAACAAAGAAACTCTGGTAGCTGTTGCAACGATATTGTTCAAGGTAAATGAGAAGAACCAAAATAAGTCACAATTGGAAATTTCGCATGTAAATGATGCTACATTCAAACAATTCTCTTTGGTATAGAATTTATCCATTTTCTAATATGGAGCTCCGACCGCAGTTGCACTGTACGATATCCCCAGCTTTCCTGCAATGTCTGCCTTGTCTCTGAGATTATTCGATTGTAATATTTGATTATATTAAGAGAAAATTTTGTCGTATTCGTTAACTTAGAAACAAGAGCTAGAGTCAAGGAAGAAGATATTTCTTCTATACATCCGCTGTAACATTTAAGATAATACACACAGATTTATTCCTCTGTAAAAGAAATATTTATGTTACTGGTTTCAAACTTTATAAAGCATTTCGTTAATCTTAACATACGTCTATATTTTACGAGTCACAGACTCTCCAACCTTTTACGAGAAGTACTTGGAATATCCCTCGTCTAGTAGCTCTCGCCATGTTGTTTGATGTACGAGCAGAGACATCACATTCCAATACAAGATGAAGTATGCACGGTTGATTACCGGACACGTCTGAACTCACCAGTCACTACAACCTTGTTCCACACGTTGGCGGTATACTGTACTGTAATATCCTTAGGAACACCCCTGACTCGAAATCATTCCAGATACGAACCCCCCTCCCCATTTTATCTTATAGCTAAAACAGGCTTAACTCGTAAACGATCGACTGTACGGTGTATAATCTCAGGGACTTGTGTTGTTTTGCTTTGTACCATCCCACATGTCTGGGGGAAAAAAATGTTGTTCCTCTCCTACTCTTCCCTCTCTCTCCCTGTGCGTGCAGACGGTAGAATAACACCCACGGTATCCCCTCCCTGTAGCACCTATATACATAGAGTCTCCGTCGGTGTCAGTGGATGACATTTGAGTCGTCTTTCAGAACTTCTAGAACATTCTCGACGCTTCGTGCTGTGAAAGCTTCTACCATGCGTCAAAAAGGTTCTCCGTCTCCTCCTCGTAAAATGGACACTGCAACGCAGAAACAGGCCTGGAAAATTTCTCAGGAACTTACAGGCGACAGTAAGAAACGCTGTGCTGAAGAACAAGCCTTATCATCATTATCATCAGGCTCTACCTACACGTCTCCAAACTCAATTATTCGCCAGGCTTCCCTTTCTGAGGCACCACCTTCCGATCTCGGCATATCTCCGCTGCTGAATCTGAACACGGCCAACGTCGTGGCGCTTTTACATCTTCCGCCACGGTCGCCTTCGGCTAGTAATGCATACATGCCTGCCAATGTACGCAGCTATGCTGCAGCGGCGAAGAATCCAGCACTACACACTTCAATTCGTCAACGAAGTATCGTCAGTCCTGCACCATTGCCACCAGCACCATTCTACGTTATTAAGCTCATGCATGTGGACCCGGACAAGGCTAATACTCGTAATATCTACACCATTCTCTCCAGATTTACTCCAGACTTCAGTTCTTATAATCCTGAACTACAACGTACGCGGGACGGCCATCTTCATATCAAAACGTCCAAGCCATACTACAATCATCTAACCACTGCCATCGGATTGGCACAATTTGGGAAGCACGCTGCTGCTGCTGCCAACATCACGCAGCAATCACCGGGTCGGCGCTGTGCTCCTCCATCTCGTCCAACGCCTATTCTCTCTGTGGTCGCCTATCGGGTGGACAGAGACTGGACGGACGATGAAATTTGCGGTCCAACTCCAACTTGAGGGTCACTCCATCTACAAGGTCGTCCGCATTCGTAACGCACAGGGCCCCTCCTCTCTCGTTCGTGTGCTGTCGAGGGACGTACCTACGCTGGATGCCCTGCTTCGAGACGGCGTCGTTATCTACGGTCAAAGTCACTGGGTCGAACTGTCCCGCTCTGCACTACCCCAGTAGATCAGATGTGAGAGGTGTCACCGGTACAACCACGCTACAGGTGCTCCCTGTGTGAATGACGAGGTATGTGGTATCTGTAGTCAGGAGCATCCTACTTCTCAGTGTACTAACAAGGCTTCCCCCAAATATATGAATTGTGACCAACCTAACCCTCCTTTTCCTACAAGTGTCGTGCTCGTCCTGCACCTGATCCCACGAAACCTGAGTGTGTCATCCCTGTCATTTCAAAGGATCTTTCTACCCCTACTGCCTCCTCCTCCATACCCACCCCCAGTTCTGAGAACCTTATCAGGTTCCTCACCATGGTTCCCCAGAACATTCTTCCATTCCCAAGTCCAGTTAGCAGCGCGGCTGGTTCTTAATACTCATGTGGATATCGCGTATTCGGGGAATAAGATGCATTTTGCATTTTCCCCCTTAACACGGTACCCCTTATGAGATAAAATGTTTCGGGTATATTACGTTAACCTTCAATCTCTTCAAACCAGCCGTGCTCTCCTGGACTTTGCCCTAAATCTGTACGCCCCGGATATTTTCATTCTTGATGAAACCTTTTTGACTTATCAACAACAGCCCCATTTTCCGAAATATCGTTTTTATAGTGCTGATGGGCAATATGAATCTCGAAGTTGTGTAGCTATTGGAGTTAAACATGGCATTACTGTTAAACGTCATTATTTCGCTTTCACTAATAACGTCACTGAATATCTCATCTTAGAAACTTTTCTCCAAAATAACACTTCTCTTACTTTCGTTACTCTCTATCTTCCTCCTCGCACTCCTCCTCTCGACTTCATTCGATATATCGATACCACTTTCTCCCACTACATTTTTGTCGCTGATATCAATATTACTTCGTATACTGCATCTGAGGTTACTGCTTTTAATACGATGCTGACTCACCTCCGGGGCGTGCAGATTCCCTTCCCTTTCCCCACCCGCCCAATTTCCAACTCCACCCCAGTTGCTCTCATAGTTTCCCAAACCCTTTCCACACTTACCATTGATAAGCTTCTTCCTATCAATTCCGACCATACCCTAGCTCTCATTACTGTCCTCAATTGTTCAAAAAACTGCTCACCCTCTCCCTCCTCGCCCTCCCCCTACCCATCGGTTCTCCCAGACTAACTGGACCAACTATCGTACGACAATCACTGATTTACTCCAGGACACACTTCCCCCCACTTCCCTTCCTAACAGCCTTGCTTTAATTTCCCAAGTAGAACATGCCCTTTCTGTTGCTGACCAACGCCATGTCCCTCGCCATTCTTACCACCGCTCCAAACCCCCTATCCCTCCAAAGCCCTATCTTTACTTCAACTTGCTGATGACTATTATCGTTCTTACTCACGTACTCGTGACGCTGTGACTTTACGTGAACATCGACCTCATTTACGTCACCCTCGGTCTTACATCAAAGCCCTTAAAAACGACACTGGATGACAGCTTCTGATAACCTCAAAGATATACATGAACCACGCAAAGTTTGGAGAACTTTTCAACGCTTGACTAAAACGAACAAATCTCTCCCGACTTATCCTCTTCACTTCGGTCCTTCCCCACCTATTACTGACAAAGAAAAACCCGACGTTTTTGCCGATCACTATTCTCGTCTTTTCACCCCTCCTTCCCTCCCCCACTATTCTCATCCTGATGAGCCGCTTATCTTACAACACGCTAACCCTGCTCAGCCACATTTGCAACCATCTTTCTTGCATTTTCGTGATATTGACTATTCTCATCCACTCAGTTCCCCTATTACCCCTACTGAAATCCTGACTTTTTTACGCCATAAACGTAAAACCGCTCCTGGACATGATCACCTTACCTATCGCCATATCCGCGAAGCCCCTCTACTCCTCATTCATATTCTTTGCTCTATTTATAATACCATGCTCTATACCGGTCTATTTCCTCCACACTGGGAGTATGCTATCATTCTTCTTTTCCTCAAACCACATAAACCTCCCTCCGATATCCACTCCTATCGCTCCATTTCTCTTCTCACCGTCCTCTCTAAAATCTTTGAAGGCATCCTTTTTAAATGCTTGTCCCGTTATTTACAATCCCTTAACTTATTACCTTCCTCTCAAGCCGGTTACCGTCCTCATGTTTCTACCCAGGACCACCTATTTCATATTACTGCCTCTCTGTCCACTTATTTAAAGTCCCATAAACCCGCTGTTTTAATTTGCCTTGACGTAAATAAAGCCTTTGAATTTGTCTGGCATACCGGCCTCTTATTCAAACTTAGTCATCTACCTATCCCTACCACTTTCATTCGCCTCTTTTCCAACTATCTCCATTCTAGGACAGCCACTGTTAATATTCATGGTACTCTTTCCTATTATTCACCTTCGGCCTTGCTCAAGGTTCCCCACTCTCTCCGCCACTTTATATTCTCTTCACGTATGATATTCCCCATCCCCAGTCTCCCCTCCGTCTCTACCAATATGCTGACGACCTGGCTATTCTTGCTTTCAGTCCCAATCATACTTCGCTTACTCGCCGCACACAACAATACCTTAACACTCTTGAATCCTGGTTGAATACATGGCACCTTTCTGTTAATCCCACCAAGTCTCAGTTCGCCGTCTTCCGCGCTAAATCCCGTATCTGTTCTTTACGCCCTAAAATCGAACTAACAATGTATAATACCCCTTTCCCAGAAACCCAAATACTAACATACCTCGGAATTCAAATTCAAAATAATTTACGTTGGAATCACCACTTAACGACCCTTTATAAACAAGCTTTACAGCGTTTCAGTGCCCTTCGATCCCTGACCAGTTCTACGTGGGTTCCTTCCCCCATACTTCATATTTATACATCCTTTATCCGACCTCTCATTACCTATGCCTCCTTGACTTGGATTGATGCCCACCCAACTGAGTATTTACGACTGACTCGACTAGACAGACATGCAATCCGCATAGCGTATCGACTCCCTTACGACACCCCCTCTGCCCACTTCCGTCCTTATTACCCTTTTCCTGGCATTTTCACACATCTTCATACTCTTCGCCCCCAATACCTCACTCGCGCTATTTCCCATCGTAATCCTATTGTCACCGAAGCACTCACTTTATCCCCCTTCGCCAATGCCATCCTTACCAACACTCGCACACCTCGATATTCTCATCTCTTTCCGCCCCCCATTACTTAGCTTCCACTTCCTTTACAGTCTTACCGCCCCACCTCAATGCTAATAATAATAATCATAGTATTAATGTTTCGTTTTCACGATGCTCCTGGTTGCGGTGCTGCTCCTCTTGTCCACCACCGACAATCTGGCGCCATAAGCGCCCTCAAGTTGTGTTCTCCGAGTGCTATGAAGTGTAATTCACGTGTGTTTCTTATTCCAAGTGTTTGCTTGCTATTCGTTACGTCTCTCTGGTTTCTTTTAGTGTGCTTTTATTCCCCTTTTCGTATATCACTGTATATATTTTCTGTTCCCATGTATTCAGTGAGTTCTTTCTTTGGTATTTTATCCGCACTCGCTACCAAAGTACTATCTAAGACAATTGAACAATTTTTTTCAAGTTTACTCATACTTTTTTGTCGTTGTGTCTCGTTTATTTCATCTTTATTTTGTATCTGTATTTGGTGTTTACATAGCAGCGCAAGAAGAGCTGCAGGTCAGTTTCTATTGTTTATATTTTTTCTGATTATCGTTGCGCAGTGTAAGAAATACTGCTGGACTAAAACACTTTTCCTATAGTACCTACCTCATCTTGTATATATGTAGGTAATCTATTGTAAAACTTTGTATACTTCTTGAATCAATAAACGGTGTATAGCGGGGGTTGACTATTGTGAGGTGCGGTGCGGGTCTCTCTCCTCTGGGTCCCTTGTGGCTGCGGTATCCCCCTGCGCGAGGACATTCTATACCTTCTTTTACGTATGTGCAACACATACTCGCTAGTTTTTGTTATTCTCCCTCTTTCTTTCTGATTCGCAAGGCCTAAGAGCCGCTTAGTTCGCCTGATGGCCCGCCCGCCGACTTACGTCACGTCACGTTGTAGTAAGAGACGACTAAAAGGAGCCACACGGGCTTTTAACTGGGAGCGTGTGTTGGTGACAACAGGGCCCTTAGCTCAGTCCTGGCATTGCTTCCACTTACTTGTTCCAGACTCCTCACTGCTATCCGACCTCCCTTGGTCAACTCTTGTTCCTTTCCGACCACGACGGTATTAGGTTTGCGAATCCTAGGGAGTTTTCCATTCTCACGCCCTTCGTGGCCCTGTCTTTCTTTGACTGATGTCTTCATTCTTTGATGTGTCGGATCCTTTCCATTTTTCCCCCTGATTACTGATAGAAGGAGGGTGGTTTGCTAGTTGTTCTTTCTCTTAAAACAGTAATCACCACCACTCTTCACTCTCTATTTACTGCTTCTAACTGAGGTTGAGTGTCGATATAATACATCCACTTTATTCCTGCCAGTCGTAACGGGTGACTAAAACGCTTCCAGTGTTCGGTATTAGGCTTGCGAGCCCTGTAACGTCTTTCAATTTTATACCCTCTAATTTGTCCAAAATTTAGATCAGAACTCCCTTTTGTTCCTGATTCATAGTATTAATAGGGGTTGGTTGCCTAATTATACCTCCTCTTAAACAATAATCACCTATTCCCTACTGCGAGATGCCATCTTACAGAGATCACTTACAAACAGACCGAGGTGCTACAATTATTACTCAAACAAGTCAGGAAATAAGATAAATATATTCTTAACAATGTGTTGATCCAATATCAACCCACTTTCCTAGCTGACAAAATTCATCAACCGAAATACTGATATACACTGACTGACAGAGCAAATGCAACACCAAGAAGGAGTGGTCAGAACTTTATGCCAATTGCAGGGTAGACTGACGTCACTGAGGTATGCTCATGATGTGAAATGCGCCGCTGTGCTGCGCACGTAGCGAACGATAAATGGGACACGGCGTTGGCGAATGGCCCACTTCGTACCGTGATTTCTCAGCCGTCAGTCATTGTAGAACGTGTTGTCGTGTGCCACAGGACACGTGTATAGCTAAGAATGCCAGGCCGCCGTCAACGGAGGCATTTCCAGCAGACAGACGACTTTACGAGGGGTATGGTGATCGGGCTGAGAAGGGCAGGTTGGTCGCTTCGTCAAATCGCAGCCGATACCCATAGGGATGTGTCCACTGTGCAGCGCCTGTGGCGAAGATGGTTGGCGCAGGGACATGCGGCACGTGCGAGGGGACCAGGCGCAGCCCGAGTGACGTCAGCACGCGAGGATCGGCGCATCCGCCGCCAAGCGGTGGCAGCCCCGCACGCCACGTCAACCGCCATTCTTCAGCATGTGCAAGACACCCTGGCTGTTCCAATATCGACCAGAACAATTTCCCGTCGATTGGTTGAAGGAGGCCTGCACTCCCGGCGTCCGCTCAGAAGACTACCATTGACTCCACAGCATAGACGTGCACGCCTGGCATGGTGCCGGGCTAGAGCGACTTGGATGAGGGAATGGCGGAACGTCGTGTTCTCCGATGAGTCACGCTTCTGTTCTGTCAGTGATAGTCACCGCAGACGAGTGTGGCGTCGGCGTGGAGAAAGGTCAAATCCGGCAGTAACTGTGGAGCGCCCTACCGCTAGACAAAGCGGCATCATGGTTTGGGGCGCTATTGCGTATGATTCCACGTCACCTCTAGTGCGTATTCAAGGAACGTTAAATGCCCACCGCTACGTGCAGCATGTGCTGCGGCCGGTGGCACTCCCGTACCTTCAGGGGCTGCCCAATGCTCTGTTTCAGCAGGATAATGCCCGCCCACACACTGCTCGCATCTCCCAACAGGCTCTACGAGGTGTACAGATGCTTCCGTGGCCAGCGTACTCGCCGGATCTCTCACCAATCGAACACGTGTGGGATCTCATTGGACGCCGTTTGCAAACTTTGCCCCAGCCTCGTACGGACGACCAACTGTGGCAAATGGTGGACAGAGAATGGAGAACCATCCCTCAGGACACCATCCGCACTCTTATTGACTCTGTACCTCGACGTGTTTCAGCGTGCATCGCCGCTCGCGGTGGTCCTACATCCTACTGAGTCGATGCCGTGCGCATTGTGTAACCTGCATATCGGTTTGAAATAAACATCAATTATTCGTCCGTGCCGTCTCTGTTTTTTCCCCAACTTTCATCCCTTTCGAACCACTCCTTCTAGGTGTTGCATTTGCTCTGTCAGTCAGTGTACATTTGAGGGCATTGTATTCTTTGACAATAAAGAGCTGCCGCACAAAAGTACTCAGTTGTTTGCGCTGTTAATTTAATTGACCGAATAAGAGATAACAGCAATCAATCAGACTGAAGTCGCCTGGAAAGGCAAGAAATCAATGTATGGAAGTTTTGTTGTGGTTACGACGTACTCAGATACACTTGCTACCTCCAGAACTGCGAGCGTGAAGATGAAGCCAAACAAGGACTTACTGTCAGAGTTTCTTCCACTCTTGTACGTCTCACGATGGTGTGGCCTCATGCCATACGAACTGGACTCTAACACTCAACGTCTCAAGTTTAGCAGAAAGGGAGTGTTGATCACCATCGCCATCATCGTCATCATAGTTTTTGGCTTCGTACACAATATCATACTTTATCTACTTCATGGTATTTCATCCCGCCACGAAGGAATGGCGAAAGTCGTGCGAGGGACTCTGGATCTTGCGGTGTATATATTGCCCATGGTCACCTTGATACCCAGATTAACCTGTTACATGAGAAAGGTTGAAATAATTTATCTCAAGTTAGCTAAGATTGAACTGGTACTGCGTGTGAAGCTTGGAGTTGAACATAAGCGATCCAGGTGGATTGTGGCTCAAATTATGATCTACATCGCTGCCTTGTGTGTTTTATACGGAGACTTGCTCTCTATGACTCATAAGACTGAGAATATTATGCATAATTTTGCGCACATGATTTCAGCAATAGTTTATTTGCAGCTAATTAACAGTGTAATTCTTTTAAGAAGGATTTTACGTATTTTGAATGAAATACTTCAAAACTTTCCTCGTTACTCTCATACTGGCAGAGAGGATGAAGCTGAGAACGATATCACTTGTTATGGGACAGTAACCAGTCCATTCTCCAATAATAAAACAACTCGCGACCTGTGCTCCATCAGGACAGTTCGGATTCTTTACGATGATGTCATAAAAGTAGCAAACCTGATTAATTTGATCTACAGCCCCGATATACTGTTTAGAATACTCTACTACTTCACTTCTTTCATATCCGATATCTACGAACTATACCGCATTTCTCAGACTGAAATATCAAGCAATCTGCAATTCATTTCATGTGTTGTGTTATGGGACGTATTCCACCTGGCACAGTTGATCACCATCGAAATAGTTTCCTTCCTGGCTTCGTATGAAGCCAACAATACGGCTTCATCCGTGACTACACTAATTCTTCACCAACCATTAGGGAGTAGATCTGCCCAAGAATTAAGCTCATTCTCACAGCAATTAGTTCAGTCTAAACTGAGATTCACTGCAGGCCATTTCTTCAAATTAAATCTTAACTTTCTGCTTGTGTTCTGTGGAGCATTGACCACTTATATTATACTCGTTATCCAGTATTCTAATTAGAAGTATGACTTAAATTACCTTTGGTTGCATCCATTAGAAGTGAGAGAATTATTATTTAGGCTGAGAACCTTATTTTTATTTAAACAAGGTGCTTGGAGGTTAATGTGTGACTGTATTAAGAGATGATTTCGTTGTACTCGTTAACTTAGGAAGTAGTGATAATGTTATGGAAGAAGGCATTGCTTCTGTATATACCTTGTAACATAATATATAATACACACAGATTTATTCCCCTTTAAAGAAAATAGTTATGCCATTGTTTTTTAAACATTATCAAGCATTCCGTTAATCTCAATATATGGTCGGTATTTTACGAGACACAGTCTTTCAAACTTTGTAGAAGTACTTGGCATATCCCACACCTAGAGCTATCGCTATGCTGGTGTACGAGCAGGGTGGTGAACCTGAAGAATGTACGGTTGATTACCGGACACGTTCGAACACGCCAGGGGCTGCAACCTTGTTCCACACTTTGACGAAGTACAGTAATATCCTTACTGATATCCCTGACCCCAAAACTTAATCCTAGATACGAACCCTTCCCCATTCTATCTTATAACTAAAATAGGATTAGCTCGTAAACGATCGACTATAAGGCATATGTTCATGGGGACCTCGTGTGTACCATCCTCCCATTCCTTCCCACGTGTTTGTGAATCCCGCACCTCTCTAGTTACTGTGCCTTAGATGTTATTTGGATGCATGTGACAAGAAACAATGCTCCAAGTCCTCATTCTACTTGCATGCTGATGGACTGCAACTCGCCTCTGTTTTGCCAACTCCGAAGTCCAAATTCCCCTTAAGTCAATATTATTATTTTCGTCGTACTTGTAATGTTATTAAGAAACTGAAATACCGCAAAGGAGTTTGGTTGGTTTTTTAAGGCATTACAGGATTAAGGAAATCGGATAGTGTGAAATGGCCAAAAATGGCTATTTTTGGTTTAGGTTCAAAACATTATCGTCTCTTTCACGATTACGGCAATATATAACACAATGTAATTAGGATCATTTATGAAGACATTACGGTTACTTTAATATAACCATGCAGACGTCCACGTATCGTAATGCCATGCTCTCATTTTATTATCCAGCAATATTTCATGTTCTACTTCGTGTAACTGAGAACGGTAAAGTTTCTCTCTTCGGGGATTATTCTCTTCGTCACACTGGCTAGCCTGAGTGTTCTTTAACGATTTTCAATTGTTTTACCGCCTTCTTAAAATTTACGTGTCAATTCCTCTTTGGTGTACATTGCGATTGTGTTCAGTTAATGTGCATCTTGCTTGTGATTTATCTTCTAAGTGTCTAAAGTGTTTTCCAAATGGAAATTCCATGAAACCAGCATACACCGTCTGGGAAGAAACAGGCATGTTAAGAAGATCTTTCTGATGAAATTACTGAGCAAGATACAACTAAACCTATGACCGGAGTTTATGAACGTCATAAATACAGAAAGAGAAATCGACCGAAAACGCATATGTCATGTCGGCAGAGCAGCGGATTAATCAACCAAGGAAGGCAGGATTAGAAGAAAACATGAAAAGAGAAGCAGTGAAGAGGACGAATATGATTATTCCGCTGGAATGTTTTAAAATCGCAGGCAAGTTCTTAGTCGAAGTTTAACCTAACTTTTCTTAAAATGCCATTTATGCTCAGTTTTGTACCTTTTCATCGGGAACGACAAAGTGTACAGACAAAAAATCTCTAACACATACTGAGCAAATATCAACACATACACTTCAGCATCATTTTATTAGTAGTTATTGAAATAATAACTAAATATACAGAATAGTATTTTTTTAAAGTCTGAAAAAATTTGCTCGATTAGATTATTATGCTATATTCATATAAGGACCCACATGTGTTCAACACGGCGTTTGTATAAAATGCGCGAAACAGCATGAATGATTTGTAATCACCGTGTACTAGGAAAATATGTGAAGGTCGGCATAAGCAATGAAATAGAAAACAAGAGTCATTTACTTTTTGGATGTTTAAGACGCTCAACAATTATGAAGCAGAATAATACCGAATACTACGCTCCTTTATGTATCAACAGTCATGCTTTTATACGTTTAAACAGAAGGAAACAGGCTCTGAAAAAAGCAGCATCTCTTCAAGCAATCATGTTGATACGCAAACGCACACTAACCATTATGCCACAGGACAGCTCTGAGGTAGCAACGTGGGAAAGCACAAGCCGAATGTTGGGGAAACGTCTGAGCTTCATTCGTGATTCGATCTATCCATCTCGCATTCAGCGTTCTTCTGTAACATCACATTTCAAAAGATTCTATTCTCCTTCTTTTCTAGTTAGTTACCGTCCATGTTTCACTTCCATACAACGCCACGCTCCACACGAAAGTCTTCAGAAACATCTTTCTAATTCCTACATCAATGTTGGAAGTGAGCAACTTTCTCTTCCTTGCTTGTGCTAGTTTGCATTTTATGTCCTCCCTAGTTCTGCAATCGTTACTTATTTTACTACCCAAGTAGCAATATTAATCTACTTCCTTTGTCTTACTTTTTAATTCCTGCATCACCCGACTTCGTTCGCATACTCTCCATTACATTTGTTTTGGATTATTTCTTTTCACCTTGTAGTCCTTACCCAAGCCTCCGTCCACACCATTCAGTCATTTCTCCAGATCTTCACCAGGCTGAAATAAAATATTGTAAAGAGTAAGAAATACGTTACGTCGTGAGCAACTACAAAAGAAATCCTCGACCAAGTTGTGAGCTTGAGAATAGACAACAACATGCTGATAAACGGCGCCGGCGGAAAAGCCGGTTGTAATTTTCTCCAAAAAGGAATATTCCTCTCGATTTTAAATACTGTGTTGATGGAGTGAACGTACCTAGGGGTTTGTGTAAGGGGACGTTGTAAACCAGGGTTAGGCATCTCTTCATAATAATGTTTACGAGCTGACTTCGGACTTCTAGGATAGCACGCAAACTTACCGAAGCGAGTAACAAGTACACACAACTGCTCAACGGTTATGCTTCAAGCTTAGCATAAACATTAGGGGCACGGTCTATCAGAGCCCCTACAAGTTATGTTAATCTAGCTACATCACTTAAGGACGGGCTGGACGACGCCTTTTAATAACCAAATTTCCCTGCATTCTAACTTCGCCGTCTGTTTATAAGTATGAGGTTATATAAAGGTTGTAATGCGGATCTGGAGAAGAAGACGTAAGAGGCTCGCTCCAGTGTACGCCACACTATCACCAGGATTAGTTTAATTTTATTTTATTTTATTGCTCGCTACAGGCTTTTCAAGCCAATCTCAGCAAGATTCTTTGCGATACAAAGTGAAATTACAAATAATGATGACTTAATATTACTGAGACTAACTTAATTAAAATTAATCTTAATCTAAACCAATATATTTATTGAAAACCTCAACTTTTTCCAGACATTCTGGATTGGCACAAGGGCACAGTTTAACTACACAAAAAGTATCAAAGTTAAAATTGAACAATTAATAACACAGTACTGCGTTAACATTTGGAAAATACAAAAAAAAATAATAAAGAACAATACACTGGGTATTAGACATAACGGCAAAATACACGGAACTACTGTGGATATAAACGCGATTTTAAAATTGACGATAATTCTCGCAAAGTGGCGATTACCAAAACATTGATTCTGGAATTCTGTAGGCCGAATCTGTAACAAAAATTAATGAAAGCGCCTACTTAAAGTGCCACGTGACCCTACCATTAAACCCAATAATTCCAGCTCTTCTAAATGGTACTTTCCCCTATAAAATTCCTCAGGCTGGCCGATGTGATGCTTCATTGTGACTGGGATCAATTATATAACCTTTCTTGCTGCCGTTAATTATTTTTAAAATATTGTCTAGTTTGCACTGAAATAAAGAGCATTACTTTTCCGAGATGCACTGTTATACATATTGCGTAGTCTGTAAAGTGGTGAATTTTGATGGGAGATGTTCTAGCTTTTTTATTTGAAAATGTTAAATGAAATCTTGAATTTGGGCGCGGGACATGGAAATTCAGGATTGCTTTATTTAAAAACTGGTGAAGATCCCAGTGAAAGCAGCTCCATTTGTTCGGGGTGATTTCCGACAAATGCATGGTGATACCAACAATTTCCGAAGCTTTGGTCGGGAAGACTTGTGGAGGAAGGATACGAGCTGCTCGACTACGCGGTATATTCCGAGTTTTCTGGGGAGACGGCGTGTAATGACATTAATAGACATTTTAAATAGAAGAAAGAGTCATAATATTAAGATAAAAATAGATTTCAAGAGGACAAACATGAGCAAATACGAATTCGCTATTAACACGAGAAATTAGGGATTGGTATAGTTTATCAGGAGAGATTTTCAATACAGACCTTGAGAAGTTTCTGCCGCATGGGTGACAGCCCCAAATGGACATGAGTGGTGAATGAATTGAAATGAAAGAATAGAGACTGATTTAGAAAATCTCACCCAAATTTGTGTGTCAGCTTGAGTCTGAAGTGCCATTTAATAGTTAATATATCAAAATTAACTTATAATAAAAGCGAATATATTGAAAACGTTTAACTGTTTTGATCTTCATCACACATCCGTGTCGGTTGCAAATTTGGTAAAAGAAGGATTGTTACTATTTTACATTCTTCTATAATTTGTCATTCTGTAGAACTCATCGAGTTTGAAATGGTTATGTGAAGTGTTTTCGCCTTCCAGAGAAATTGAATGTAGGCTCCTATACGTAGAGAGCCACAGGGAATGGAGACCAGTGCTCCTTGTTACACATACTGTATAATGCTCGAACTAGTCTGCAGAACCTCCGAAGATGTTCTTAGGGGGAACCTTCAAAAGGAAGCAGATGATGTTATGCTGTTGTTGTTGTTGTTTGAGTCCATAGACTGATTTGATGCAGCCTCCATGCCACCCTATCCTGTGCGAATTCTTTCATTTCTACGTAACTGCTACATTCTACATCCACTCTGTTCTGCTTGACATATTCATATCTCGAACTACCCATACATTTCTTACCGCCTATACTTCCCTCAAAAACCAAATGTACAAGTTCCGGGTCTCTTGAGATGTGTCCTATCATTCTATCTCTTCTTGTGGTGAAATTTATCTGCGGAGGGGCCTGCGGCGGCGGCGGAGGCTAAAGATGTTTCTGAAAACTTTTGTCTGGACCGTGCGTTGTATGGAAGTGAAACACGAACGGTAACTAACTAGAAAAGAAGGAGAATAAAATCTTTTGAAATGTGATGTTACAGAAGAACGGTGAATGCGAGATGGGTAGATCGAGTCACGAATGAATTCGTGAGAGAAGATAGTTGTGGCTAAATTTCACCAGAAGAAGAGATGCAATGATAGGACACATTTTAAAAGACCCAGGACTTGTACATTTATTTTTTGAGGGAAGTGTAGGTGGTAAGAAAGGTATGGGAAGTTCGAGGTATGAATATGGCAAGCAGAACAGAGTAGATGTAGAATGTAGTAGTTACGTAGAAATGAAGGGATTCGCTCTTGATAGGGTGGCATGGAGGCTGCATCAAATCAGTCTATGGACTCAAACAACAACAACAACAACAGAATAACATCATCTGCTTCCTTTTGAAGGTTCCAGAACACTGTAAGAATACAGTTATTTGGTTTATATTTATTTAAATAAATCGTATATACTCTCTACGTCATGAAAATATATGGAACCGATTACATCCATTGATAGGGGCAGTGTTGCAGCTCGAGGAACATTAACTAGTGGTAACAGAGAGACCAAAACTACAGGGACATGTGGTACAGGTTTGAATTATCTGGCGGCAAATATGAAGCCAGTAGAAATATGAATCCTGACCTGACATCAGTCTGACAGGGCTATATTTACCTGCGATGAATACCAGGACGAACTTCATTTTGTAAGTGCAGCCTTTAGACTAGCCCAGAAGTACGAAGGATTGGATTATACAACCTCGGAGGGTACGTAATAAGCCGATATTCTGTAACATACCATTAGGTCATAAATAAGCTTGCAAGTCTAGCCACAAACTGACATTATCACTAATAGTTGTAGTAAAGTCCGTTGTTATGTTCCATAGACCTTGAGAAAGTAAAGAAGATAAGAAATAGTAATTAGAATGACGTGCAAAAGTACTGAAAGCAGAACTAGCACAATTGCGACAATAATCCACAACTCTCCCGGCAAGGGGCTTTAATTTTCGAGATTTTTTGGATTTCGTATTCAAACAGCAGTCATAGAGATAAAAGCGCACAACATGTATAAGTTGTGAGTCATTCAGAAATTCAAGAGTTTGTTAAAAATCCCACTAGCTCTTCTTAATTCTCAGCGTGGTTTCAATTGCAATATCATTTCCACAGTTCACTAGTAGCGTCGCTGTTCGGCTCATGAGATTGTTTGATCACGCACATATTAGAAACCTGTCTCACGATAGAGTTCGTGTGTGAGCCATCCGCTGCATTGAGCTTGCTCCGAATTTCTCTTCTCCTTCGTCCAGAAGTTTCATTGAGTTATTTGTAGATGGCACAGATTATTTCATTCTGAGATCTTCGATCAGCAAGGATTCTCTTGCTAATTCCCAAGGTATGTTTCTAGGCCGATGTCTCTCAGGAAGCGGGGCTTAACCTTGTCTTTAGTAGTTAAGTCTCTCACAGATTTACATTTACATACGTCACAACCGGTATGGTCGGCGAATGCAGGATGGGTCTCGGTGCACAACTGGTCACGGGTGGTCCGTGGTCCGACCGACCAACCGAGAAGAGGAGGGGTAGACACGGCTCTACTGTGGCTCTACGCCTCTGCATTCGGGAGACGGAGAGGGGCTGGTCGGCTGTCCTGAAAATGGTTTTCCGTGGTTTGCCATTCTCCTGCATTGAGGCGAATGCCCGGACAGTTCCTAGTATAGGTCACGGCCGCCAACATCTCATCTTCTCCGCACATCTCCTTGACCGTAACAAATCTCCTGGCCTGAGAGACGGCGTCACCATCTAGGAAGCCCGCCTCCCACCTTCAGGGGAGGAATCGTCATTACCTTGGCGTAGAACAGGACCGTGGCTGTTTCTGTTGACAGCTATCGAATGTCTTGTATTTTACAATTTGCTTTAAGTGGCACCGACAGAGATAGGTGTTACGGCGACAATGGGATAGGAAAGGGGGAGGAGTGGGAAGGGAGCGGCCATCGGTTTGATTAAAGTACAGCGCCAACATTTGCCTGGTGTGAGAATGGAAAATCACCGAAACCCCGAAGGCAAGCTGACAGCTTCGTGACCCAAACTGAGCAACCAGCCACTCGGTTTCTTGATTGCTGTCCAGAAATGTTGCATCATGACTTTCCAGGTTACTATCGAAGTTTTTCCATGATTTGTTGCACTCTTCCTTCTTCGCCTATCTACGTCAGTTCTTGTCTGGAACCATTTCTGATACGCATCCTTTTACGTTTACAACCTGAACTCATTTCAGTTATTCCACCAGAAGTTCGGTTTTTATTCACCTTTACGTAGAGTTTTTCCAGTGTATTCTTTTCGTGTTTCTTCCAGCGAATCCTTGTATGTTTTTCTTTCTATGTCTACATCCCGAACCGTCTCGCTCCCTATGCTTTGGTACTTTACACTAATCATATCCATGCACTTCTACCCAATGTCCTTGTCCAGAATATTCTGCAGTAGTCTGTCTATTTGCATAAATCAATCTATCTATTTATTTAGCGATAAATACAATAGTAAAAGGGAAACTTGCGTCAGAGAGGTAAAAGTCACTTTAACTATGATGATAACTGACCGTCATTAGCTGTGTTGCTTCGCGCCAAGATAATTAGCATGAAATGAAGGTAATGCTTGTTTTGAAATGCCGAGTAGTGCTACGTAGTATAAAATGTAATGCTGAACTGATGTTGTGAAGGTATATTATTTTGATAATGCCGTAGTAATTTTAAGGGGATACAGAAGGTGATATTGGTAAAAAATATCGATTTTTACTTTTATACGTAAAATTATTCTTGGTAATTTGGTTTTTAATTTGATGTATATTTCAGTGATTTTGGATGACTGTAAGTATTTATAACTTTCAAAAACTCTGTTACTGCTTACGCCATTTCTACAGATTTCCTGAGCACTTGATTCATTTAAGACAAGCTGAACTGTTTGCTCTAGCAGGCGGTAGCAGCATCCACGTCTTGTAAGTGGCACTTTCAAGTGCCATTTCTGAGAAATTACTTGTTTACCTCCCATTAACAGCATTAGTGTTTTACATGGTTCTACAATGCTAGAGATACCACAAGCAGTTCGTTCACAATTACTTTCTAAAAAGTCAAAGATTTAAAAATATAAAAACTTGAATTAAAATTTCCATATCTTGATGTCTAATAAAGGTATAACCAAGACAATAGATCAGTAAATGTATGCATTACGAGTCCAAATAATTTCATTATATCGTTTTGTTACCTTGGGCAGTTCCAAAGAAAGCGGGATGTAAATATGTTAAATTTAACATTTTCAGGATAGTTCTTTCATATTCCCTTAAGTGGCTTTTCAGCGTATTTTGCTGAGGAATGTATCATTAGTAAGAACATTTCTAAGAACCAGGTTCCTAGTAATCAAACGCACTTTATTTACATTTTCTTTGCTGCTAAATGTAATAGAGTCACCAAAATTCTTAACATTTAGACCTTGTCAGCAGTAGCTTCTGATTGCAGTACTGAAAATAAATTCACGAGTCTCGTATGGATAGCGAAGAAACAAAGGGAAGAGAACTTCAGTATGGTGCTCGATCGGACACTCCAATCAATCAATCAATCAATCAATCAATCAATCAATCAATCAATCAATCAATCAATCAATCAATCAATCAATCAATCAATCAATCAATCAATCAATCAATCAATCAATCAATCAATAAATAAATAAATAAATAAATCCATCAATCAATAAATCAATCAGTCAATCTATCTATCTATCTATCTATCAATCAATCGATCGATCAATCAATCAAACAAGCAAACAATCAATCGATCGATCAATCAAGCAAGCAATCACTCAATCCATCCATCCATCCATCAATCAATCAATCAATCAATCAATCAATCAATCAATCAATCGATTAATCAATCAATCAATCAATCAATCAATCAAACAATCATTGATCTGCACTTTGGGCTGTTTCCCAGGTCGCAGATTTCCTATGAGCTGTTTACCCAGTTTTTTCGTAAACGTTTTCAAATAACTTGGAAATGTATCGAACATTTCCCTTGATAAATTGTTCCAATCCCTTATTTCTGGTCCTTTAAATTCATATTTGACCCAATTTGTAATCCTGAATTCCATCTTTGGAGAGCGATTCATACTGTATAAACACGTAGGAGTCGACGTAAAATACAATATCTACAATGCGAGAGACACACACGCGTTGTAAAGGTTATTTATTTATTTAGTAAAAAAATCTGCACATATACAATTTAATATATTACAATAACAAGAAAATAAATTCATATCAGGATGTTCATCCCCTCTAACACTGCCTCTGATAATATAAACAAATCAACCCAACACGTAGCTTGCAACTGCCAACCATGTGAGCGATGGCACCACAGTCGCATTCCAGGGTTGATGTTGCTCACGTCCTTAAGTATAACCTTAAAGCGAGCAACAATATTCTGGCAGCCAGTATATCTGAAAAGATCTCCTGGCTACCATGTGATATAAAATGGAAACAGCTCTTTTCAAAGCACCTTAACAAGCAGTATTGTTCGTAAATGCAATCCTGAACTATTTGGGCCATTACATTTCGTGATAGGGATGCCGCCGCCTCTGTGGTGTAGTGGTTAGTGTGATTAGCTACCACCCCCCGGAGGTTCGGAGTAGTATAATAAGCGGGTTCGGCGGCCACCGCCACAGCAGGCTCCCAGAGGCCTCCTCCACCACCACCACAGCCAGAGCCCTCCCAGATGCCTCCTCCACCACCACCACAGCCAGAGGCCTCCCAGAGGTCTCCTCCACCACCCGCGGGAAATTTGAATTTGTAAACAAAGCCACGTGCTTTTTGACAGCTATCATCGACAACAACGCATCGCTAACCTCAGTACTGCCATCTTGACGGGCCTAAACCTCAGTAGTGCCAACTTAACCTCACAAGCGCGAGATTTGAATTTGTAAACAAATCCACGTGTTTTTGACAGCCACGTGCTTTTTGACAGACAACAACGCATCGCCAACCTCAGTACTGCCATCTTGACGGGCCTAAACCTCAGTAGTACCAACTTAACCTCACTAGCGCGTGGTAAACAAATCCACGTGCTTTCTTGACAGCTGTCATCCGCCATCTTTAAACCACAGAGCACTGTGCTGCCCTCTTTATCGACGTAGCTCTAAATTCGTCACCTGTTATCCGCAGTGCTGCCATCTTGACGGGTCTAAACCTTAGTGCTACCAACTTAACCTAACCAGCGCGAGGTAAACAAAGCCACGTGTTTTTTGACAGCTGCCATCCGCCATCTTTAATCTATTGAGCACAGTGCTGCCCTCTTTACCTACTTACCTTTGAAATGTGGTGGCGGATAATTTGAAAAATGCTTTTTGACAGCAGCCATCTTTAATCTAGAGAGCACCGTACTGCCCTATTTAGCTAGATACCTTTGAAATACGGTGGCAGGCAATTCCACATGACAGCGGCCATCTTTAATCAAGAGAGCACCGTGCTGCCCTCTATGTGGTGGCGGCAAATTCTACATGATCTTGTTTGGAAACAAACTCACGTGCTTTTTTGACAGCCGTCATCCGCCATCTTTAATCAACAGAGCACAGTGCTGCCATCTTTAGCTAGATACCTTTGAAATGTGGTGGCGGTAAATTCCACGTGCTCTTGTTTGGAAACAAAGCCATGTGCTTTTTTGACAGCTGTCATCCGCCATCTTTAATCAACAGAGCACCGTGCTGCTATCATGCGGGCAATTTCGTCAGCTGTCATCCGCCATCTTTAATCCACAGAACACCGTGCTGCCCTCTTTATGGCTACTACCTTAAGCACGTAGTAGCGGGCAATTTGAAAAGTTCTGTTAGCTATCATCCGCCATCTTTAATCAAGAGAGCACCGTGCTGCCATCTTTAGCTAGATATCTTTGAAATGTGGTGGCGGCAAATTCTACATTCTCTTGTTTGGAAACAAACTCACGTGCTTTTTTGACAGCTACCATCCGCCATCTTTAATCAACAGAGCATAGTGCTGCCCTCTGCAGTTGAAATGTGGTGGCGGCAAATTCCACGTGCTCTTGTTTGGAAACAAAGCCATGTGCTTTTTTTTGACAGGTGTCATCTGCCATCTTTAATCAACAGAGCACCGTGCTGCTATCATGCGGGTAATTTCGTCAGCTGTCATACGCCATCTTTAATCTACAGAGAACAGTTCTGCACTCTTTGTGGTGGTGGTAAATTCCACGTACTCTTGTTTGGAAACAAATTCTATGTGCTCTTCAGCTGTCATCCACCATCTTTAATCAAGAGAGCACCATGCTGCCCTCTTTGTGGTGGCGGATAATTTGAAAAATTCTTTTTTGACAAGCAGCCATCTTTAATCCAGAGAGAACAGTGCTGCCCTCTTTAGCTACTTACCTTTGAGGCGGTTAATTTGAAAAAATCTATTTGACAAGCTGCCATCTTTAATGAAAAGAGCATCGTGCTGCTATCTTGCGGGTAATTTTTTACGTCACAGCTGTCATCCACCATCCTGCATTGCTAACCTTAGTGCTGCCCTCTTTAGCTACTTACCTTTGAAAAAAATCTATTTGACAAGCTGTCACCCGCCATCTTGCATCGCAAACCTCAGTGCTGCACTCTTTAGTTGAAATGTGGTGGCGGATAATTTGAAAAAATCTTTATGACAAGCAGCCATCTTTAATCCAGAGAGAACAGTGCTGCCATCTTTAGCTACTGCCATCTTACATCGCTTACCTCGATGCTGCACTCTTTAGTTGAAATGTGGTGGCGGTAAATTCGAACAAGTTTAATCACGCATCGGAAAAGCTAGAGTAAGCACGTGCTGCAGTGATGACGTAATTGTGCATGTTTAGACTTGTCCGTTTTCTTAAGAGTAAGTCGGTGTAAAGGAATGTGGTGGCGGTAAATTCGAACAAGTTTAAACATGCATCGGGAAAGCTAGAGTAAGCACGTGCTGCAGTGATGACGTCATTGTGCATGTTTAGACCTGATCGTTTTTCTTAAGAGTAAGTCGGAGTAAAGCACTGCAATAAGTAAAACATTTTTGAATGCGATCAAATATTTATTTACAAATGTACTACAACAGTGTTCGTTTTAGCTGCTGACAAGGTTGGTGTGCTTCTTAACAACGTATGCTTCTGAAATGCCTCCTGCAACATTCAAATTAAACAAAACATTTAGAAATATATTATACTAAGTATGTTATGCTTTACAGAGAAGATCATATACTTCTTACCTTGTTGTTATTCCTTTTCGGAATCATCATCATCATCATGAGGTACTAGAGAAAGTTCATTCATACACTGTGTACAGTGTTCAATCCTCAGATTTGGTCCATCCCAATCATCATCACCATTTTCTCCTCGATGCTTGTAATGTCGTTCACAAGTTCTGCATAAAGCTACTTCGATCGACATCTTACTGTGTAGAGGAAGGATGTCCCAAAAATTATGTACGTAAGAGGCAGCGTACGTATATAAAAATCCTGGTAGTAAGTATTGAATAAGATGTTTCGGCATCGACGATCTATGTTTATAGAACATCTTAATAGCCTCACTCACTCGTGTAAGATAAATAAGATGTTGCGTATGAGCATGCAAACAGCATGCACATTTACAGTTTTGTTCCATAGCGTACGATGTCGAAGCACACACTAATGAAAATGATAAAGATCTATTCTTATTTATAGTCTCGTAACAATATTCGTTAGCGGATAGTAAGTAACATCACTCATATGAATAATAAGACAATAGGCTGCTGTGTTAGCAGGAATGTTTTCAGATGTTTCAAATTCTAAACGAATATCAACTGGAGATTCTTTTATAGATTCTTCATGATAAGAGCAGTCTATAACTACAATCGGTGCTTTATTTTTAAATTCTTGAGGTGTAAATAGCGGACGATCTTCTTTCTGATAATACGATGATTGAAATTACAAAACATGTCATAGAGCATCCCAAACTTATTTTTCTCAAAGTTCATGTCTATGTTTTCGTAGGGATACGTAATTCCGTTGAGATATAGTCTAACGTGTCTTAATTTACAGTGATCAAACAGTGAGCTATCTTTTTCGTGATTGAATTTACGATTAGTTTGAAATCCAAAAATAATGTACAAGGGCTTCTCAGTAAAACGTGATGTTTTAACAGCCCAGCTATGCTTGTTTGTAGGTGGTAACACAGGATATTCATGCAGCTCCCAACTTCTAAAACGTATAGGTAATGGTGTATCATTTTCTACAATCTTGAGCAATCGAAGTTTTTCACGATCAGATAAGGTTACATGTGGAATCCGCCACAGTATACGATGCAGTGTTATTTTCGATTCTACTGGTGTTTCTACTGCTTTAAGAGAATTGTAATCACTTCGATCACGGATTAGAATAAGCTCTTGTTTTGCGTTGATTATAATACGTGTAAAGTCTTCTGCGAATCCAATAATATGTTTCAGTGATAACATACCCGTAAAAGTTCCATCCTCATTAATCATCCAGTTGTTAGTAGCTTTTGGACACCATCCAGCCATCCGCAAAAGATTACTTTCTTCATCACAGAAAGAAGGGTAGAGTTTCATTGCACTTGTAATACCAATATTCTTCGTTCGATCTATTTCAAAATTATTTACTTCATATCGCGCTTCAGAAAAGAGAAAAGCTAGAGCATGGTTGTTTAGTTGTGAAGTGCTTGGTCCACTTCCATCAGACTTTTCTAGTCGTCCTTCAATATAGAGGTAGCTTTCGTGTGGTAAGGTGTATACATCTTGCTGATTAATAATAAAATGAATTTCATCATTGTTATTTAATCCAAACGTAAAAGGTTGATAGGAATGAAGCTCACTTCGTACTACACCTTCACGACTTTCTACTGTATTCGTAATGTCTAGCATTTCTTCCATTCTGTTGTAGTAGTGTATATCCTAAATCTTGGAGTATCTGCTTATGGGTATCTGTTAACTCGATGAGTCTCTGCACACATGTAGTATGTCTTCGGAATGTACACCGTGTTTTATAGATGGTTTTCATACTGGTTTAAGATGTAGTTTGTAAGCTACGTACGCGTGCTGATCTAAATGAATAAGCTGATTATGTTTATTTACAAGTCTAAGAGTAATGTTGCTAATGTATTTTACAGACACAGGATGATAAAGAACTACTGCTGGTTTCTCACAAATAGTATATCCACGTTCCTCTGTAACAATAAAGTCGTGCAGGACGTGCGAAGGTTGTAGATTACTATTCAAGTCTGTAATAATATTACAAGTAATGTTCACATTATAATCATCGAAGAGTTTTATAGGTTGATCAGACTCGTAACGTACGTTCGGTAGGAGCTCCCTCGATGAAAATCCAAGCAGTGGTCCAATCGAATCAGGTTGTGATTTGAAGTCAATCTTAAATGATGATTCAATAACACATTTATGTGTAATGTTGCTTATAGTGATTGAGAACTTGTAATTATGATTACTAAAACTATCTTCCCCAAACTGATCAATTAACGTACTTTCAATATAGTCGTGAATATCGTCTACTGTATAACTACCTGAGGGTAGTGTTAGCACATACTCATCGTAATAGAACTTGTTTAAACCATCACGCACATTATAGATTTTATTGTAGCTTTCAAACGATACTAGTCCAAGACTATGCGGCTGATAACCAAGTTCGGTTGGTGGATTAAAATAGACGGTTGTTTCAGGTCCTTCTCCACGTACAGCAAACGTTCTTTCACTGTTCGTCATCACGTAGACACTAATGCACTATCTCTACTGTCTGGGTTTGATATAAGAACATAAGACATAATCGTCCGCACATGCGTGTATTAAAGTTTTGCACACGGTTTTTACTGTAAACAATGTCTGCACTGCTTCCGAAATAACGTATGAGCTCAAAAGGAGGAGGTAAATCTCCATAGCTATCAAAATACCATACTTTAGATTTACGTTTTACATAAGCAACGTAATGAGTTCCAGGTCCACGACTGTCGTCCAAGTTAATTACGGCACTTTCACGTTCACGTGGGCGCGCTGGTAGTTGATCGCGCATATACACTCCCCGAAAATAATGAATTCCTAGTTGTTTAGCAAACGTAAAAATTTCATCATAAGTTAGAGCTCGATATGGCAGTGCATTCAGTAGACGTTTTTTGGAGAAATGTAGATACCAAGTCCTTTCTTGTATGGCGCTAGCTTCATGTTCACACCTTTGCCTCGTAACGCAATTGCTTCCATCGTCTTGTTATGACGTTCACTCTCTTTCAACTGTTGTTTCGCTTCTTCTACAGCTTTGACAGTTCTCGCTACAGCACTAGCACCACCTAGCAATGACCCTAAAGCTGCTAAGCCAGCAAACAGCGCAGGAAGAAATCCTCCTCGTTTTGGTACAGGAATAATTCGTGCACGTTTACTAAATATTGCTCTGCACTTTGGAGAAATTCTCGCTCTTGCTGCGCGTAACGCCTTAATAATAGCTACACGAGGATTGTATTCCCCTCGAATAGCTTTTTGCGCAGCCTTTATCCTTTATAACATCTTTCCATCCAACAGTTTTTACTTTCTTCTTCTTCTTCATGTCGTTTGGATATCGTTGTTTCGCCATGCTGGACACGACTTTACTAGTCAAGAGCAAATCATAAACTAACCGTTGCCTCTTGTTTCGTTTAATATATATATTACTATTACGTACTTTATGATTCAGTTATCATGAAGATTATAAAGCAGCAAGACACGCTACCTGTTACCGACATTGTACCACATCTCTTACCTAGTTCTAGTACAACTACAAGAAAACGTCATGGAACGTTGTTTCCTTTTACTGTTCGATGTATTATATCAGGTCCGTCGGGATGCGGTAAAACAAATCTTTTACTCACACTTATTACTTCTGTAAATGGTGTACGCTTCGAGAATATTTACGTTTTCGCAAAGTCACTCTATCAGCCGCTATATACTATTCTACAAACTGTAATGCACGATCTAGTTAAAGATGGAATAAGATATTTTAAATTTAATTCACATGAGCAAGTACCATCACCAGACGATGTGCTTCCTAATTCTCTTATGATCTTTGATGATGTAGCAACAGAACAGCAAAACGTTATTCGTGCATTCTATACTATGGGTCGGCATAAATATGTTGATTGCATCTATTTGTGCCAAACCTATTCTCGTGTGCCTAAGCAGTTGATACGCGACAACGCAAATGTTATTGTGCTTTTTCGGCAAGATGAGCGCAACATGCGACATGTGTATAACGATCATGTTAACACTGATATGACATTCGATGACTTTAAACGTATGTGTGCTAAATGTTGGCCATTACACCGTTACAGCTTTTTAGTTATTGATAAAGAAAGTGATGTACAGCATGGACGATATCGCATGGGATTCGATCATTTTATATGCATTAACACAGAATTACAGTAACTACTTGATTAAAAACCATCATCATGTTAACATCTAGCAAGGAGATCACAAAACATATCATCCAAGCTCGAAACAATATTCGACGGAAATTTAAAGAGCTTAAACGTATTCAAGCAGACACGGATTTATTTTTAAAAACACAACTAAGTACACCACTCAAAGAAATGTTTAATTCTACTTCATTACCGCAGTCTACTTCAAGTTTTGCTTCTATGCAAACATCATATCATAAAGAGAAGCATGAAGAAGAAAAGCATGAAGAAGATACGGAAGAGAAGAAGCAGGATGTAGATCAAGAAGAGGAAGAGGAAGATAAGGAAGAAGGAGAAGAAGAACTTAATGATACATCACCATCTAAGCGTGTTGAGTTTTTAACTACAGATGTTATTGCTGAAACACCTACTACATCGACGCAAAATCTACCATCTTTGTCTGAGATTATGATTACACCAGAGTATCGCAATCAGTTTAGAACTTTTATTCAAGATACCTATGGATCTCTCTTTGCACCTTATATAGAAAAACTTTTTACAGGACAAACTGACACTACCTACGGTATTCGCTACGAAGATGACTGTTTCCGGATAGGAAATTCAAATGTTAAGATTAATAGCAACAAACACATTGTAAAAGGTGTTACCTATAAACCTACGAAAGGACTCTTAGAACTTCTTTTCTCACGAATACCTGACAAGGATATAATTTTACAAGTTGATCTTAAAAAATATAAAGCAATACTTTTTGCTACTGACGTAACACGACGTAATTACAAGAGAACAGAAGCTGTAAATGCGAATATGAGTTACAAGTATCGTGAGTTTATTTCTAAGCTGTTTCCGACTGCACGTAGTCTAGATGTTATCTACAAGCCTTTGTTGCCGTATGTGGATGTAAGATACTGGAATGACCCAAACTTAATCGTTGAACGATTACAACTTTTAAGAGCATCGCAAGAGGCTGGTCACACTGGTCACGGATCAGAAATTCTAGAAATAGAAAGAGAACTACGTTATGCCGGTATTATTTTGTAATGGCTCGTCAAGAGAAGATCTCACCTGTAAAGGTAAACATCGCACATGAGTTACATAAACCAGCACGTCGCACCTACTGTCGCAGACGCGTTATTACACGAGGAAAAGATGATCTCTGGCAAGCAGACTTAGTAGAAATGATTCCATATGCTTCTAGTAATAAGGGGTATAAGTATCTACTTACTGTTATCGATGTGTACTCGAAGTTTGCTTTTGCACAACCCGTGCGTTCTAAAACAGCAGCTCAAGTTAAAGAAGCATTTAAACATATTGTTGAAGAATCGAAACGCTGCCCAAGGCTTCTTCAAACTGATCAAGGTAAAGAGTTTTACAACAAGGATATTTCTTCTTACCTCAAGTTACTTGGCATTCAACACTACTCTACGTTCAGCAATCTCAAGGCAAGTGTTGTAGAACGCTTTAATCGTACACTCAAAACAATGATGTGGCGAGAATTTACAGCGCGAGGTTCATATCGTTGGATTGATCTGCTACCTAGACTTTTATCTACCTACAACGATATACCTCATCGTACTATCGGAACAAAGCCACGTCTTGTTACAAAGAATACACCTCGTATAAATGCTATTCATCTTGTAATTAAAACAGCTGATCCACGTCGCCATCGCTTTAAAGAAGGTGATTTTGTTCGCATCAGCAAACACAAGTCTATCTTTGCAAAAGGATACACACCTAACTGGAGCACTGAAATTTTTCAAATCAGAAGTGTTAAGCTTACTAATCCAGTTACGTATTTACTTCGCGATCTCAGAGGACAGCCTATTGAAGGAGGATTCTACATCGAAGAACTGCAGAAAACAAAATATCCTGATCACTATTGTGCCCGTTCGCATCTCGAAGACCAACTACAAAATGGCGGCGTAGGAAGGTATGGCCCATGCGATCTACTAAGGCAATGAACTTCATATTAATGCAGCGGATAGGAGGCTATGTACGTCACGGAACGGATAATTTTCGAAGACACTGCAGAACAGTAGAGGTTCATTTTGAATTGTTTTAAAAAAATATAGCAGCGGAAGGATTGTTTAAGGATATACTCAAGAAATAACATTCGAAGAAGCAAGACGCAGAAACGAGCGGAGCTACACATTTGAAGAATATTCTTGGCTACTGTGGAGAATATTGATTATTTATAATCGGCGATAGCATACGATTAAATTACTCACCGGTGTATGCTAAGAAAAGAGCCGAAAAAAATATATAAATAAATAATTTTTGGTGATATATGATTGACTTGGATTAGTGAGGAGCCACTCTACGATCGAAGGAATAGGAATTCACCATTCTACAATATTTATAACTTCGTACGAGAGGATAATAACTACCGTAGCAGTAAACCTAATAACTATTTTACGGAGAAATTTTCAGAGCAAAGAAAAACTTCGACGATATCTATAAATAATTGAAATATGGAATATATCATGACTAATTACTGCGGAAATGGAATTCTCTTCGTTGTCTACAGATACAAAATGATGACTGTCTGCTAAATTAACAAGATGGACTGAACTGGGGATATGCACCGTTGAGCCAGATGACCAGCTGTGGATGATTGGACCGGCCAACCAGTGGGCATGATGACGTGGATGAGCACCGGCCAGCCAAAAGACCGGACGAGAAGGAGTGGACCGGCGAGCCATGTGACCAGCTGATGACCATGAGCGTGCAATCCAACCAGAGATCGAGATCCGATCTGAGGGTCTAGCCGCAACCGAAGGATGGAGCAACAACCAGATCAGACGTAGCAACTGACGAGCTAAGTCCATACATTTCTTTAGTAGAGTAGTTTCTTGTAATCTGCACCCTCAATCTAACTTGGCATGTGCTGAATATTTGGTGATATTTTTGGAGTAATTAAGAACGCGTGTGTAATATAAAGTGAAGTGTGAGATATCTAAGATTTTAAGATAAGATGGAAGTGTAGAATTAGAATGCTAATATGACATATACAGGTTACCGCACTTGAATACTTACAGTGGAAACTAGTTGGGATAAAAGATGGAAGTGTTACTTGTGAATACCTGGAAGCATTGAGTCTAATTTACTAGTGAAATTTCGATTAATCTCGCTTACCTGAATATAGATTACGTCACGAAGTACCTGCGCGATACGATGATTATTGTCAAATTAAATATTCCTTTCTTCATAGAAAGAGGGCATTGAACTCGTACTACTGGTGTTAAGATAAAGGTTATTGATTACGTATTTTTACAAGGCAATTCTAGTATATTTAGCATATAGTTCTGGGAGTAATGGCTATATGCATACGGCTATATGAAAGCCGGTGTTATGTTGAAGTGTCTTTGGAATAGTGTTGAAATGTGATTATTTATTGGAGTATATTGATGAATAGTTAAAGTATAGAGGTTTGTTTATGTTCTACGGGAAGTGTAAGAATTGCCATTCGACGAGATAATGTTATATTAGAAGTACAAGGTGAGTTTCTGTGCCATATTTGAAAGAATATGACAAGGAGAGAACATCGCGCAGATGACCATTTAAAGGTAAGATAGACATGTATGATGGTAGAATTGTGTATCGTGACAGTTATATTTATGTCTGACATTGGTAAATAACAGGTACTATGAATAAGAGAGTACTTTAATGTACAGTTTACTAGACTCATGACTTTGTATGCATCTAATATTTCGTGGTGCTGTGACGTTACAGGATAATACGCAATAATTTCATTCTATACTATCCATACAAGTTGAGTAGCTCGTATACATATGAAATAATGAGACAGAGCAGGACGCTAGAGCACATTGAGCCATTAATAGAGGAGTGTGTGGATTGGAAACTACTTGAAAAATTTAGTTAGATGTCTATTTCTTTTCATGCAATATTGATTTCTATTCGAGTATTTTAAATATGAAGAATATAATAATGGTTAGTTAGGAGCCATATGTCGTAGGCTTTAGGGGGGTATTGTCTTAGCCCGTGAGTTTGTTACTTGTGCGTACTCGAAATATGTGACCAAATAATCAGAGTGCAGATCTATGTATGGTTATAATTTATGAATGGAAAGTTGGAGAACACTTTTACAATTTAATACTCACACAAGAGTATATTTGGGAAATAATTACGTGAATATATGAGCAGATTTGCGTTTACAATCTAAGTCTTTCCCAGGTAATTTTATTACGTTTTTCAAGTTAACGAATTATTCATTTTATTTCTGCATGACGACTTATATGTTGTGAGGATAATCTTAATAATTAACGGGACAGTATTCGCAATGTGTATTTTTATTTGATTCCATGATTGCTCAGTGATCTCGAATATGATTTTTGAAAATGAAATACTTTTCGGAACATGGCTACGAATATTGAGACATGTATTAATATGAATTTGAACATTAGTTATGAGAAAATGTAAACATTTTAAGCTTTAATTATTTTTATTTTATTTGAGCCAGCGCTGACTCTAGACTTTCAATGATTAATTAGTTCTCGATCAATACTACCCAGATTTCACTTCATCTAATATCGAACATTATTTTAATCAATAAATAATATTATATTTTTTTTAGTAAGTGACTGTGTTTTAATTTTTGTTCGGGTTACGTCTAGTATTAAGATAGTTAATAAGTTTCATAGAAATAAGCAATCGATTAGTTCTACAAGCGAAAAGAGATTCCTTTGAAGTTATTGGTCACTGGTTCGTACTTGTACGTGTAGATACTCCTGTGGTGCGTATTCCTGCGGACAAATTCTCATTCGAAACCACGTAAAATAATTATATATAAAATCACAGATTTTATGAGCGGAAAATGGAATACCCTGAGAAGAAATCAAGAGCTACCGGGATAACTTGGCACTGACCGCTGCATGAGCGGGTGCACTATTTAGTTGAACGTGTTATTCGACGTCGTGGCAATAAACTGTATGTTAAATGGCTTGGTTTTAATAACAGCTTTAATTCATGGATTAATAAAGAGGATGTACTTTAAATCTTATGTGTGTTTTCTTTTAATCCTCTACGTTTCCTTTCTTCTAAGTCACTAGGACATGCTGTAGGATTAAACAACACCTGTAATATGTTTTGACAATTCATATTTATTTTAGAATATATATATATATATATATATTTATACTTTGTTTATTTTGCGGTCTTTGTCACTCAGTTTTCGTTTTATTACACCAACAACGACAAGTGCTGCTATATTCTTCTGAGCAGCTTCTGTACGAAGCAGATTTTAACAGCTGCACGACATACTCTATGCAGGCAGCATGTAACTACGTGTCAGGCGAACGTGTTCTAGGGGCGCAGGGGAGATGAAGCACGAAGAAAAGAAGATCAATCACTCTATTGATGAGTCCACGCCCAACATGCTTCCTCATCTTTCTCCCAGCACGTTTCTTCACCTTTTCCTTGTTTACTCTCTCCACAGCCATGATAAGTGTTTATAAGCGAAGACAACTCGTTAGTTTTAGGTCCGTGATACAGTTTAATTAGTTGACATGTACGGCACTGTCTCACAGAAGGTCGTCTACCTAAACTCACGTGTTCATGATGTAAACTACACGTTTGAAGCTCTGACAAAACAGGATCTTGAGTCCACTCACGAGGCACCTTATCCCAAATCTTCTTTACAGCATTCGCAGCTACATTAACCAAAAATGCCTTTGGTAATGCATTTAACTCTTCTTCAGTAAAACTGTTTAGTTTCTTTTTGCATGCATAAAACTTTACGATCGCCTTTTCAACTGCGTTACACTTAGTATCTGTTAGAAATGACATGATGTCTTTACTCTACAAATGTTTCTTTTACACTAAGGTTATTTCGACACTGCAGTTTACATATGTTGTTCACTTACCGGCATGCACTGCGACACAACCAATCAAAGAGCATGCATACATGTTGTAAAGACTGTTTACTTGTTTCTCTGCTATGCTCTTTCGGAAGAGTTTTAAATGATAGGCACCCTAATTCATGCATGTCGATAATTTCACATGATGATGGTAGAAAATCACGCAACCATTCTTTCTTTTCACAACCCTTTAAAAGAACAAGATCTGCTCTTGACAAATGTGCATTCATCATTAAAGGTAGAAAACGATAAGGTATTCCTTTTTCTTCCCACTTCAAACCTAAATTGTTTTCAATCCACTGAGTCTGCTTTTTATCTTCATCTGTTTGCAAACAGTAAGGGAACGGTGGACTAAATACTAAACTAACAAGTTTTGGAGCCCACAACACACTGCAATCTAACACAGCCACCTCTTTAAACACAAATTTGTTTCCGTTTACTTTAAAGCCTTGCACATCATCTATTAATGTTTTCGTCATGTTTGCACTCCACACTCTATCACTGTTTCTCGAAGACTAAAGCTTTTAGTCAACGAACGGGTTTAAACATGCACAATGACGTCATCACTGCAGCACGTGCTTACTCTAGCTTTCCCGATGCGTGATTAAACTTGTTCGAATTTACCGCCACCACATTTCAACTAAAGAGTGCAGCATCGAGGTAAGCGATGTAAGATGGCAGCACTGTTCTCTCTGGATTAAAGATGGCTGCTTGTCATAAAGATTTTTTCAAATTATCCGCCACCACATTTCAACTAAAGAGTGCAGCACTGAGGTTTGCGATGCAAGATGGCGGGTGACAGCTTGTCAAATAGATTTTTTTCAAAGGTAAGTAGCTAAAGAGGGCAGCACTAAGGTTAGCAATGCAAGATGGTGGATGACAGCTGTGACGTAAAAAATTACCCGCAAGATAGCAGCACGATGCTCTTTTCATTAAAGATGGCAGCTTGTCAAATAGAATTTTTCAAATTAACCGCCTCAAAGGTAAGTAGCTAAAGAGGGCAGCACTGTTCTCTCTGGATTAAAGATGGCTGCTTGTCAAAAAAGAATTTTTCAAATTATCCGCCACCACAAAGAGGGTAGCATGGTGCTCTCTTGATTAAAGATGGTGGATGACAGCTGAAGAGCACATAGAATTTGTTTTCAAACAAGAGTACGTGGAATTTACCACCACCACATAGAGTGCAGAACTGTTCTCTGTAGATTAAAGATGGCGTATGACAGCTGACGAAATTACCCGCATGATAGCAGCACGGTGCTCTGTTGATTAAAGATGGCAAATGACACCTGTCAAAAAAAGCACATGGCTTTGTTTCCAAACAAGAGCACGTGGAATTTGCCGCCACCACATTTCAACTGCAGAGGGCAGCACTATGCTCTGTTGATTAAAGATGGCGGATGGTAGTTGTCAAAAAAGCACGTGAGTTTGTTTCCAAACAAGAGAATGTAGAATTTGCCGCCACCACATTTCAAAGGTATCTAGCTAAAGATGGCAGCACGGTGCTCTCTTGATTAAAGATGGCGGATGATAGCTAACAGAACTTTTCAAATTGCCCGCTACTACGTGCTTAAGGTAGTAGCCATAAAGAGGGCAGCACGGTGTTCTGTGGATTAAAGATGGCGGATGACAGCTGACGAAATTGCCCGCATGATAGCAGCACGGTGCTCTGTTGATTAAAGATGGCGGATGACAGCTGTCAAAAAAGCACATGGCTTTGTTTCCAAACAAGAGCACGTGGAATTTGCCGCCACCACATTTCAAAGGTATCTAGCTAAAGATGGCAGCACTGTGCTCTGTTGATTAAAGATGGCGGATGACGGCTGTCAAAAAAGCACGTGAGTTTGTTTCCAAACAAGATCATGTAGAATTTGCCGCCACCACATAGAGGGCAGCACGGTGCTCTCTTGATTAAAGATGGCTGCTGTCATGTGGAATTGCCTGCCACCATATTTCAAAGGTATCTAGCTAAAGAGGGCAGCACGGTGCTCTCTAGATTTAAGATGGCTGCTGTCAAAAAGCATTTTTCAAATTATCCGCCACCACATTTCAAAGGTAAGTAGGTAAAGAGGGCAGCACTGTGCTCTATAGATTAAAGATGGCGGATGACAGCTGTCAAAAAACACGTGGCTTTGTTTACCTCGCGCTGGTTAGGTTAAGTTGGTAGCACTAAGGTTTAGACCCGTCAAGATGGCAGCACTGCGGATAACAGGTGACGAATTTACAGCTACTTCGATAAAGAGGGCAGCACAGTGCTCTGTATTTTAAAGATGGCGGATGACAGCTGTCAAAAAAGCACGTGGATTTGTTTACCACGCGCTAGTGAGGTTAAGTTGGTACTACTGAGGTTTAGGCCCGTCAAGATGGCAGTACTGAGGTTGGCGATGCGTTGTTGTCTGTCAAAAAGCACGTGGCTGTCAAAAAACACGTGGATTTGTTTACAAATTCAAATCTCGCGCTTGTGAGGTTAAGTTGGCACTACTGAGGTTTAGGCCCGTCAAGATGGCAGTACTGAGGTTAGCGATGCGTTGTTGTCGATGATAGCTGTCAAAAAGCACGTGGCTTTGTTTACAAATTCAAATTTCCCGCGGGTGGTGGAGGAGACCTCTGGGAGGCCTCTGGCTGTGGTGGTGGTGGAGGAGGCATCTGGGAGGCCTCTGGCTGTGGTGGTGGTGGAGGAGGCCTCTGGGAGCCTGCGGTGGCGGTGGCCGCCGAACCCGCTTATTATACTACTGTCCGGGTTCGATTCCCGGCTGTGCCACGAAATATGAAAACTGGTACGAGGGCTGGAACGGGGTCTACTCAGCATCGGGTGGTCAACTGAGTAGAGGTGGGTTCGATTCCCACCTCAGCCATCCTGGAAGCGGTTTTCCGTGGTTTCCCACTTCTCCTCCAGACAAATGCCGGGATGGTACCTAACTCAAGGCCACGGCCGCTTCCTTCCCTCTTCCTTGTCTACCTCTTCCAATCTTCCCATCCCACCGCAAGGCCCCTGTTCAGCATAGCAGGTGAGGCCGCCTGGGAAAGGTACTGGTCATCCTCCCCAGTTGTATCCCCCGACCCAGAGTCTGAAGCTCCTGGACACTGCCCTTAAGGCGGTAGAGGTGGGATCCCTCGCTAAGTCCGATGGAAAAGCCAACCCCGGAGGGTAAGCAGATTAAGAAAGAAAGAAAGAAAGAAAGATAGGAATGCCTGCATTTCCCTGACGAAAGCGCTAGGATAATAAATTGACGCTCGTGAGGCCAGTTCTGGGATACGGAGCAGCCAAGGGGGACCCGTATTCTGAATCAGCGTCAGCGCTGCCCTTGAGGCGGTAGAGGTGGAATTCCTCGCTGAGTCCGAGGGGAAACCGACCCTGGAGGGTAAACAGATTAAGAAGAAGACTTAACATTTCTTCAACGCGTACTGGTAACACGACCTAATAGGTCGTGATAATTCAATATTCCTTGACTTGGCCCTCAACGGGTGACTTAAACGCACTCTACAGTGTGATGGCAGTAGTGCCAGACCTTTAGCTTCGATCCTTTCCAACAGAACAAAGATGGCGTAGGCCACCATAGCTCAATTGGTAGAACAAGCGACGCGAAATCGCGAAATTGAGGGTTCGGATCTCACTGGTGTCCGGTTGGCCATTTTTGTCCTTTACTTAATTTCTCTTCAACACGTACTAAATGTACGTAACACGACATAATAGGCTGAAAGTCGGTTTCGATTATTTGCCATTTGTTGGTCATGTTTCCTGTCGTTCGCAATACCTACCCAATGGACATATGGTAAATTGAGATATCCCACTACAATCGCATTCCTTTCCATGTCATTTCTCACATAGCTGATTATCTCATCAAATAATTCTGAATCAGCATCAGCGCTACCCTTTTCCGTTCTGTACAGTCCAATGACATCAAGTTGTCTATCTTTAGATGTTGAAGGTGACGGGTCTGGTGACTATGGCCTGGCATTCGTCTTAGTGTAGGAGAATGAGGTAAACCATTCTCAGGACAGCCCACGGTGAAACCAGACCCTCTCCATCTCCCGAATACAGAACTGCAGAGCGGTGGTGGTGGTGGTGTTGATTATTGTTTTAAAAGGAAGTACATCTTGGCACCCAGCCTATATTAATACTAATCAGAGGGAAAATAGATAGAGGTCCACACTTCGAGGAATGGAGGTATCTGCGAAAGGAAGACAAAGGCCACGAAGGACGTACAAATGAAAGACTCCGTAGGCCTCGAATGCTCTAATACCATGGGTGTCGGAAAAGATCTAGAATTGAAGGTCGGATACGATAGATGAATGTAAGGAGCCGGGCACAAGTGGAAGAAAAGACAGGACTCAGCTAAAATCCCCGTGGTCGCAACCCACGATCCCAAGTTGAGAAGCTGTAGAGCCACGACCGGCAGTTTCCAACTTCTTCTCCGGACAAATGCCGGGATGGTACCCAAATCAAGGCCACGGCCGCTTCCTTCTCTCTTCCTTATCCCTTGCAAACTTCCCGTCACCCACAAGGCCCCTGTTCATAGCAGATGAGGTCGCCTCGGCGAGGTACTGGCCCTTCTCCGCAATTTCATCCCCAAAAAATATCTCACGCTCCAGGACAGTGCCCTCGAGGAGGTAGAGGTGGGATCCTTCGCTGAATCCGAGGGAATAACCAACGCTGGACGGTAAACTTATTAAAATGTTTTTAAAAAACTTTACACCTTTTCAATACTACACCCGCCCCGTACCTATAGAGTCTCCGGCGATAAACCTACAGAGTCGTTATCCGGGTTAAAATCAGGTGGTCGTCAAAATATTTTTAAAAACATCTTTGTGGCATAAGGGTAGGAGAATGCGAGTGTCATATAACTATGATTGAATGAGAACAATCTTATAAATTTTAAAAATCAAAGGGGTTTATTATAATCCTGATGATGATGAAAAATGACTCAAATATAAAAGGTGAATACATAATCGAACTTCATATTTACTTCGGATTGTTGAACATTGTTCAAATTTTAGGGCTAAGACCGAGTATAACCATTCAAGAAGAATCTATGTATTTCATGACTTCACGTGTACGGAATATTAAGTATTAATCACTGAAGATACTCCGAATTTTACTCGGGAAACAAAATCATAATACTCAAATATAACAAATCTGAGTGACACCTAATCTAACGTAAATCGATTTCCTACTGGAATAACCTTAGATAACATAACACAAACAAACACAAGCTTCAGATGCCTCAGGTTCAAATCAAACCCCCACCCGTATATACACGAACTAGTCGCACCAATAGTAGACACCATCATCGACGCTGAATGACATCACAGCACAATTAAACACATAAACACTCACGAGAAGTACAGAAATTATATACGCAACACAGGTGAAACACTAATCACCAGTCCCAACATTGTGAGACTGCCAGTCACACACCCAGAGCCAAACACGGTATCTACGATGTTTGCAGAAGACCTGAAATCCCTACTAATGATTTTATATGCTTGAAAACAATTAAGGAAAATAACACTGGGTCCATAATTCCTGACATCCATCTAAGTCGGCTGAGGAAGTGAATCAATTAGCACTCCACGCAGGAGCAAAGATTAGAAACCTTTTAAAAGGATCCACAATTTCACGGTGCGGGGTCGAAAGCACAAGGGAAATACGAGAGGCTCACTCGTAAATACAAGTCCCTAGATCTGCTCACTCTCTCGGCCGTAGGCGTGGTAACGGGACATAAGTTACCACTGTCGGGGAAGAACAATTTCGTTCCTTTAAAATATCACTTAAACACATCAATTCGCTACATAGAATTAATCACCCTCATTACAGCGAGGTGATTCATAATTGAAGACCTCGGTGCAAGAAGGAGATAACTCAAATTTTTTTCCGTAAAACACTTTTTAGTGCCGCATAAAAGGTAAAAATTGCACTTATTTCGTTGGAAGAATGGGATATCTCATACTCATATACCGGCCTCTATGAGCTGTAGACCCTTATCCCTTATATCAGTTCGGTGGAAAACAGGGATATCCCTATTTTGCACCGAACATAACTTTAGTAACTTCCGCAAGATAGAAGCACATGTCTGGTGATATGATGAACACGCCTGTTTACATCAGTTGATAGAAAGATGGCACGAAGTAGGGGTGAATTTACTGACTTAGAGGTTTCTGGAAGTGAATATGCTCCATCAGAAATGAGCAGTGTTTTAATTCATTCAGGAAAGTGTGCGAACCAGAAGAGTAGGAAAAGGAAGGGGAATCCAAGTGCTTAGAAAAAATATTGCTAAATAGATACGTGCTCGTGGCAAAGCGTATATTGGATACAAAGGAAAGTTAATGCAAGGAAGAAAACCAGATACCAACTGTAAATGTGAGAAGACTTGTCTGAGTAGTCTTGGTGATGATCAGAAAATGTCATTTTAAAAATCTTTCAATAAACTGTCAGATCACAAGCAGCAAGAATCTTTCCTTAGTGGGCTGGTAAATGTGCTACCTGTAGCAAGATGCAGAGCAAAATGTGATGTTAAGACTCCACGATGTTTCAGTTACAAATACAAAGTAAGTACCAATGCATTCAATGTTTTGGTGCAATTAAATACAATTTTGTAACAAATGTGCTCTTTACTCAGGTAAGTTTACATAATACTTAACTATTCAGATTTTTCTTTAATTTTTCGGTTTGAGATGGTTCAAGTGAAACTGAGCTTTGCAAGATGGGGTTTTGTTCATTGTCTGGTGTCTGCAAGAAGGGAGTCGAAAGGATTGCAAGCCATATTGCACCAATGTAACTCCTCGAAGTGATGGCAGAGGAAAACATAACAACAGAGCCAACGCTATTCCAGAAAATATAAAACAGCAAATTGACAGCCAAATCAGGAGCTTCCCCAAAGCAGTCTTCACATTACAGCAAGAAAAAGAGCACCAGGTATTATCTCTCTCCATTACTAAATATATCAGAGATGTACAAGATGTACCTTAAAATGTACGAACCTGAAGTGTACCAACTGCAGGAAAAGGTACAGGAAACTCAGCCAGTCGTGAGTTACGATTTTTATCACAGATATTTCCGAAACAACGTTAATTATTCATTTGGTCTTGCCTGAACAGACACATTTAAGACTTTTGACATGTTAGAAAATCAGATTACCGGGGCAAAATTGGAAGAGGAAAGGGGTTATTAAAAGCTGAAAAAGGTACATATAACGAAATCAGTCGTGTTTTATACAGACATGAAAGAAAAAACAATAGACGCTGAAACAAATAAATATACAGACACACTATTTATTACTTTAAGAAAAATATGCCTTTGCCTAAAGTGCCATCCACCGATGCCTTTTATTCTCGTCAGATCTGGATGTATAAATTTTGTATTTATGCAGCAAAACATAAAACTGATCATTTTCATGTGTATGATGAATGCACAGCAAAGAAAGGATCAAATGAAGTGATTTCATTCTTAAAACCTTCTTTTGATCATGTGCTGGATCCATCTATAAAGACTCTCTATATTTTTTCAGACAACTGCTGTGCACAAAATAAAATCTATGCTTTGGTACAGTTTATTTTTTCTTGCGTAAGGATGGGGAGATTTGAAAATGTGGTAAATCGATTTCTGGAACCAGGCCACAGCTATCTGCCTTGCGACCGATGTTTTGATCGCATTGAGAACATTAGGAAAACATAACAAATTTATTTACCTGAAGAGTATAAAAAATGTTTAAGAAGACATCACTAATGAAGTTAAGCGTCATTGGTGTTGAACAGGATCATGTTCGGAAACACACCAGTCATCTAAGCCCACTGTTCCTAAAAGCTGGTAAGAGTAAGACGAATGAAAAATTCAATGTATCTAGACATCGTATTTTCCGGTGTTCAAGCACATCAGATGCCTTGCAATGCTGTGACCATCAGAGTGGAATGTACTATGAAGAGTTTCCTTTGATGAAGCCTGGACACCAAGTAACACTCACTGCTGAGCCTGCATATAACAGTAGGCTTCCTATTAAGGATGCCAAACACAACGATACATTGAAACTTGCATCGCAGTATGTTTGTAAGAGTGACATGTTGTACTATGAATCTCTGATATCGGAATTGGGTTTGTGTTCCAAAAGTGATGATTCTTCTTAGAGTATGACTCATTTAACTCGAAAGTGCCAGAGAATATGTCTTAATGTTGCTTCTTATATTTTACTTAAATTTACAAATGAATGACAATATTTCAAGCAAAAAACGGTGTTAATAAATTTATTTTTTCCTACTTCGGTGCAAAAAAGGGATAAAGTTTTAATTTTGCCGATTACTTAAAAAACAATGTATTTATTTTGTTTGATTTTATGCCTACAAAATAAATTTCGGACCCTTAATCAACCTGTATAAACAATAGAATGAAATACCGTGTCTAGATTTTTAAAATAGTTCTTTGTGCCTCCTGAAAAATTTGTAAAATGTGAGTTATGTCCTTCTTGCACCCAGGTCTTCAATTCATTTCTTACTTCTCAATTCATAAACCTTGTTTAAGAAGCCTTTCTCGTAGACAGTCGAGATTTTCTTCTGATGACGCAGAGCACAGTTCTCTGCGAAACGTAAAGAATTTCACCTTATTTTCTTGACACGGCCAAAGCCCAAAAGCCTGTACAATATCATGTCTATAAGTACGGGCCATGAAAGCATCAATGGCAACAGAAACACACACGTTAATTATAAACAAGCAAAATATTGTAACTTCGCACAATTCAATGTGTAATTAGGGTCTACAGTTATCGAAAACACACGTTATAGACGTTCACAATTAAAAAATGTGATCTAGCTGTACATTTCATTGGATGTCGTCGCTTTGGCTCTCTGGATGATTTTACAGTAACATTTCTTCTTCCACATAGGATAATATACACAAATATTACTTGGCACTCATGATAGAGCAGTTGGTTGAATACTAGCCCCTTTTACACAAGCAATCCGAAGAACTAATGATACTAAGCTCAATATTCAAATCAACTACACAGAAATGTAACCCCAAGGATATTAGCAGTATTTCTCAAATAAAAATGGGAAAGGAAAACCTTCCCACAAACAAATTTTCCCATATCTACAAGTTAAGTCACTCAGACTTGTTACTAAAATAAACTCTGCGCCATGTCTTTGCAAATTTACGATTTAAAAAACTAAGAATCCCTATCAATTAACAGCTACAGTATTATAAAGAGAATTCTCCGTACCCCTCACGTCATGCATAATAGAACGGTATTACTCAGCTTTATTTTCCCTCGATGACGTCTTAGTTAGCTACGGGACGTCCATCCTCGGGATTCATGTCCATGTTGACAACTGTTGATTCCATCTGCTGGATGCGACTGCAAACTCCATAATCCTGGGCACTGGAAATCTTCAGGATCTATGGCACAGTTACACACACTTAATACCCGTTCCGTTCGTCTACGTCACCGCGTACTAATCGACCCGATCTTTGATTCAATGTCCCGGAATAAAATAGATTAATACAGGGTATTTCTACTCGGATCGTACAGCTTATTGATAGCATGACTTCGAATTAACCCCTGTATCACTGCTAAAAGTGATGCTTATAATATTACCCGTCCCCCTTCTTTGTCTCGGGCGACGGGAATAATAATAATTCTATGAGTTTAATTTATTGTTCAAAAATCGTCGTAATTTCAACCGCGCACATAATTATATCCCTCTTCTTCGTTCTATTCAGGCACCACTCGAATTAAGTCGTTTTGACTATTCTCTGCATTAACAGTACTCACACAAAGGCACCTACAGCCCGATTCCGACACACACCTGTCCCACGCGAGATGAAAACACCAACTGCTCTGGGGTGACACTACCAAAACCTTATAATAGCTGAGAAGTTTCCCCCGCTCAAATTTCTTATACACCTTGTTCTCGGTATATTTGAGGCACAAATGTTCGATAATCAGCTGACCAGTAATCTTGTAATATAGTTAAAATTCATCCCTGTGAAACCTGATCGCAGAATCTCATGCAATAAATAAATATCCTCAAATTTCCCCTCGCTCACAGCATTCTCCGTGTCAAGTGGATGTAATGAGATTTAACACATAGCCTCTGTAACTTTCCACTATTACGTAATCATACATTCCGTCTTTTAACAGAAGATTGTCACCATCAAGGACGTCACACACTGTAAATAAAATCGTTAATTCCTTTATTTAGAAGACCAAGTTGGTCATGCTGTTTTAGAGATGGTTCCCAGATTACGATGCTAAAACATGTACCTCTCCCACTCGCCAACAACATGTGGAGGGGACGACTTCTCCCTTATTTTCATCCAACAATTCCCTAGCTCAGCTTAGAGCAACACTTTCTAGCCACACCCGTGGCGTTCCAAGCTTCGAGTTCCCGCGAGCTCGCTACCAGACAAAGAAATGCGCGCCACTTGATCACCAGTCCTTGGTTCATATCCCTGTGGGGTAAAATATGTACTACGTGTGCTGAACATAATCGAACCCAATAATAGCAGACCTGAAGATTTTTTTCCGTGGATTCCCATTTCTCACACCAACCAAATGCTGGGCTGTACTTGTATTAAGGCCACGGTCGCTTCCTTCCTACTGCTAGCCTTGTCTTATTCCTTCGTCCTCATAATACCTAACGGTGTCGCTGCGACGTAAAGCAAATTGTAAAACAAGTACAGTAGAGTCTCGTTAATCCGAACTAATTGGGACCGGAGTCTGTTCGGATTACGAAATTTTCGGATAAATCGGAAAATATTTTCTAATAATAATGTTATTCTTTTTACGTCCCGCTAACTACTTTTACGGTTTCTGGAGACGCCGAGGTGCCGGGATTTTCTCCCCCAGGAGTTCTTTTACGTGCCGGTAAATCTACTTACACGAGGCTGACGTATTTGAGCACCTTGAAATAACACCGGAATGAGCCAGGATCGAACCCGCCAAGTTGGGGTCAAAAGGCCAGCGCCTCAACCGTCTGAGGAAACTAGTTTCTACAATACAGTACAGTACACACTGTAATTTGAAATGTCCATTCTTTAGCAGTACATTAATAAAATACTGTATACAATTACAGGAGGGTAGTTAAGAACCCGTAGAGGAGAAAACGGCTATGAAAATGACTTTAGCAAGTGGATAGAAGCTGGCTGTCATAAATTAAAAACAGACCAAGAAATTGTAGCTATGGTGGAGAAAGAATCTGGAGTTGATGAGGAAAAAAGTGACGACGAAGAAGACCACAATGAACAGCTAGTGTCACATTCAGATGCCGCGGCCGCCTTAGAACTTTCCGTCGAGCAACACTCCGCTGCTACGCCCATTGATGTGATGTTTATAAGCCGCTGATTTAACACTGCATCTTCGAGTAGGTTCCAATCACTACGGCAAAAGAAACTAACAGACTTTTTAAAGATAAACCACCAGTGATTGATGGTTTATGATGTGTAATTATGTTTACATTAAGATATTCTAATAAATTATGACTAATAAAATGCAAGTAAATCTTCATTCTGTTATATATTCTTTCATTTCAATAAATATAACTTTAAAAAAAATGAATATTTCAGTTCGGATTAACCGGACTTTCGGATTAACGAGGTTCGGATTAACGGGACTCTAGTGTACTGAGCATGATTTAATACGTGCAAAGTTTATTTAGAGTGCAATGCGGTCGTGGAAATAAAATGTTCATCAACATACTTACCTAACTCCTGCTTACACAATACCTCCCTCCAGAACCCAGCTTATCTCCTGGTCAGAATGCGGGCGGTAATTTGAGGGATGAGGATAGACATGTGTACATCACACTTAATCTTTATGACAATATTTATTTATATCCCTATGAATTGAATACAGCTCTCAGTCAGTGATTGTAATATCAAATATTGTTGAGTCTTGTATAAGTACCAACGGACGTAAGTGAACCATCTCCAAGGAACTAAGATAACGCTGTACTTCTCTTCGTATTATTGCGTATAACCTGAAACATAAATGGAAACATCTGAAGACTGCGAGGTGGCAAGGCGAAGAAAATCACGCTATTTATTAATTAATTAATTAATTTATTTATTTATTTATTTATTTATTTATTTATTTATTTATTTACTTATTTATTTATTTATTTATTTATTTATTTATTTATTTATTTATTTATTTATTTATTTATGTCAAGCAGCAAGGAAACCTTTCTGGACAGTAATAAAGAATCTTAGGAAGGGAGCGAAAAAGGAAATGTACAGTGTTTTGAGTAATTCAAGTGAACTCATAATAGATCCCAGGAAATCACTGGAGAGGTGGAGGAATATTTTGAACATCTTCTCGACGAAAAAGGAGGTCTTCTTGGTGGTGTTGCGAACAGTCAATCTCATGGGGAGGAGGAAAGTGATGTTGGTGAAATTACGCTTGAGGAAGTGGAAAGGATGGTAAATAAACTCCATTGTCATAAAGCAGCAGGAATAGATGAAATTAGACCTGAAATGGTGAAGTATAGTGGGTAGGCAGGGATGAAATGGCTTCATATAGTAGTAAGATTAGCGTGGAGTGTTGATAAGGTACCTTCAGATTGGACAAAATCAGTATTTGCACCTATCTATAAGCAAGGGAACAGGAAGGATTGCAACAACTATCGAGGTGTCTCATTGATTAGTATACCAGGCAAAGTATTCACTGGCATCTTGGAAGGGAGGGTGCGATCAGTATTTGAGAGGAAGTTGGATGAAAACCTGTGTGTTATCAGACCACAGAGAAGCTGTCAGGATCAGATTTTCAGTATTCGGCACGTATTTGAAAAATGCTACGAGAGGAATAGGCAGTTGTGTTTATTTTTCGTAGATCTAGAGAAAGCATATGACAGGGTACCGAAGGAGAAGATGTTCGCCATCCCGGGGGAGTATGGAATTAAGGTAGATTATTAAGATAAACAAAAGGCATTTATGTTGACAATTGGGCGGCAGTGAGAATTGATGGTAGAATGAGTTCTTGGTTCAGGACACTTACAGGGGTTAGACACCATTGCTGTTCGTAGTTTACATGGATCATCTGCTGAAAGGTATAAAATGGCAGGGAGGAATTCAGTTAGGTGGAAATGTAGTAAGCAGTCTAGCCTACGCTGACGACTTGGTATTAATGGCAGATTGTGCCGAAAGCCTGCAGTCTAATATCTTGGAACCTGAAAATAGGTGCAATGAGTACAGTATGAAAATTAGCCTATCGAAGACTAAATTGGCGTCAGTAAGAAACTCAACAGAAGTGAATGCCATATCGGTGATACAAAGCTAGGACAGGTCGATAATTCCAAGTATTTATGTTGTGTGTTCTCTCAGGATGGTAATACAATGAGTGAGATTGAATCAAGGTGTAATAAAGCTAATGCAGTGAGCTCGCAGTTGCGATCAACAGTATTCTGTAAGAAGGAAGTCAGTTCCCAGACGAAACTATCCTTACATCGGTCTGTTTTCAGACCAACTTTGTTTTAAGGGAGCGAAAGCTGGGTGACTCAAGATATCTTATTCATAAGTTAGGAGTAACAGACATGAAAGTAGCGAGAATGATTGCTGGTTCTAACAGGTGGGAACAATGGCAGGGGATACTCGGAATGAGGAGACAAAGGCTAATTTAAGAATTAACTCCATGGATGAAGCTTTACGCATAAACCGGCTTCGGTGGTGGGGTCATGTGAGGCGAATGGAGGAGGATAGGTTACCTAGGAGAAAATGGACTCTGTTTTGCAGGGTAAGAGAAGTAGAGGGAGATCAAGACGACGATGGTTAGACTCAGTTTCTAACGATTTAAAGATATGAGGTATAGAACTAAATGAGGCCACAACACTAGTTGCAAACAGAGGATTGTGGCGGCGTTTATTAAATTCACAGAGGCTTTCAGACTCAACGCTGAAAGCCATAACAGTCTTTAATGATGATGTATTTATTTATTTATTTATTTATTTATTTATTTATTTATTTATTTATTTATTTATTTATTTATTTATTATTTATTTTTATTTATTTTTTATTTACACTGACTGACAGAGCAAATGCAACACCAAGAAGGAGTGGTCAGAACTTTATGCCAATTGCAGGGTAGACTGACGTCACTGAGGTATGCTCATGATGTGAAATGCGCCGCTGTGCTGCGCACGTAGCGAACGATAAATGGGACACGGCGTTGGCGAATGGCCCACTTCGTACCGTGATTTCTCAGCCGACAGTCATTGTAGAACGTGTTGTCGTGTGCCACAGGACATGTGTATAGCTAAGAATGCCAGGCCGCCGTCAACGGAGGCATTTCCAGCAGACAGACGACTTTACGAGGGGTATGGTGATCGGGCTGAGAAGGGCAGGTTGGTCGCTTCGTCAAATCGCAGCCGATACCCATAGGGATGTGTCCACGGTGCAGCGCCTGTGGCGAAGATGGTTGGCGCAGGGACATGTGGCACGTGCGAGGGGTCCAGGCGCAGCCCGAGTGACGTCAGCACGCGAGGATCGGCGCATCCGCCGCCAAGCGGTGGCAGCCCCGCACGCCACGTCAACCGCCGTTCTTCAGCATGTGCAAGACACCCTGGCTGTTCCAATATCGACCAGAACAATTTCCCGTCGATTGGTTGAAGGAGGCCTGCACTCCCGGCGTCCGCTCAGAAGACTACCATTGACTCCACAGCATAGACGTGCACGCCTGGCATGGTGCCGGGCTAGAGCGACTTGGATGAGGGAATGGCGGAACGTCGTGTTCTCCGATGAGTCACGCTTCTGTTCTGTCAGTGATAGTCACCGCAGACGAGTGTGGCGTCGGCGTGGAGAAAGGTCAAATCCGGCAGTAACTGTGGAGCGCCCTACCGCTAGACAACGCGGCATCATGGTTTGGGGCGCTATTGCGTATGATTCCACGTCACCTCTAGTGCGTATTCAAGGCACGTTAAATGCCCACCGCTACGTGCAGCATGTGCTGCGGCCGGTGGCACTCCCGTACCTTCAGGGGCTGCCCAATGCTCTGTTTCAGCAGGATAATGCCCGCCCACACATTGCTCGCATCTCCCAACGGGCTCTACGAGGTGTACAGATGCTTCCGTGGCCAGCGTACACTCCGGATCTCTCACCAATCGAATACGTGTGGGATCTCATTGGACGCCGTTTGCAAACTCTGCCCCAGCCTCGTACGGACGACCAACTGTGGCAAATGGTTGACAGAGAATGGAGAACCATCCCTCAGGACACCATCCGCACTCTTATTGACTCTGTACCTCGACGTGTTTCTGCGTGCATTGCCGCTCGCGGTGGTCCTACATCCTACTGAGTCGATGCCGTGCGCATTGTGTAACCTGCATATCGGTTTGAAATAAACATAAATTATTCGTCCGTGCCGTCTCTGTTTTTTCCCCAACTTTCATCCCTTTCGAACCACTCCTTCTTGGTGTTGCATTTGCTCTGTCAGTCAGTGTAATTCGTTGTCGTTTTCTTCATGTTGCTAATTCGTTTTGTGCCCTTACTCATTCCTTAAATGGTATATTTATTGGTTCAGGGGTCATGCTATTTTCCTTTCAACAAACAAGTAATAAATATACAGAGTGTTAGGGGTATACGTGCAGATATTAAGCTAGTCGGCAAAGAAAAAGACATCTCACAGTATATGCTACGGACTTTTTACCTTGTCGTATTAGTTTGCCCATAACTGAGCCAAATATTTCACGACCCAATGTGTTTTGAACGACCGTAGCAGGATACGCCAATGATGTCATTCTGTCCACGCGTAGTCTAAGTAGAGTAGCAGAGTATAGGGCTTGTTGAACCTGTTTCTTATCGCAGGCCAACACATGTTGTGCACTTCCCCTAAAGGCTTGGCAAGTAGGAGAGGTTGACTCACGTGCCAGGCCACTTGCTGTACTCGAAAACCGGTCTAGGGTTGCCTGTGTGAAAAGTACACAGAATCCTTACAATGACGTCGAAGATCCGTACCAGCACATGCGTGCAAATCAAGTGTTGTGTAGTTGTGTGTGATTTGTAAGACGTCAATGGCATTATTCAGGGACCCAAGCTGACAAAATGAAAGGAAATAGTTAATAAGTAAATGAAAAATGGGCGCAATTTTTCTGTGCTGTTATTGCGACAGTCTGCGATGAATTTCTGACAATAGACCATGCGGGTTGTCTATGCTTATTCATAAACATTTTAGGTCAATGAAAGGACGATGGACACTGAAAGAAAAGGCTGAACCTATTCAGTGAAATTGTTATTAATGAGACACATTTCAAAAACCGTAGTTGCATCCATGCGTGAGCATTGCTCGAAGGAAAAAGACCTACTGTGGAATTGCCGCCGGGCATTTGTAATAGAAGGCTTATTCTTCTTTTTCCTAACCTGTTTACCCTCTAGGGTTGGTCCTGGAGCGTGAGAGATTGGTTCGGGAATACAACTGGGGAGAATGACCAGTACCTCACCCAGGCGGCCTCATCTGCTATGCTGAATCTCCCGGATGCGAGCACACAGCTGTGCGCTCCTAACCGCACGGCCAACTCGCCCGGTACGGAGAAGTGAAGCCTGCAGAGTAGCACAGGGTGGTCACTTGAACAATTGCTACGAGTTTCACATTGGTATGTCAGATGTTACACCATTTCTGCAGCGTATTGAGTTGGGAGTTCAGTTCTCAATCGATATAGTATTTTGAATCTCGATAGTTCGATATTCTCATAAATCCGAGCAGAAAAATTGAAGTACCGGTAACAAAAATTGTAAATCTAGAGTTTCAGAGCGCGATTGCCTTGTACGTGGCGCAAGCTGAACACAACACACGGAAGACGTGCTTGTTAAAACGCTAGATATTGACCTTGAACGCAGCTTGGCAGTTCTTCATTCTACACTGTAAGTGGTTTAGGTTCATTGCGTGTGTGTGTCTGTTGATGTGCATGTTTGTTTATACACAAAACCTGTTTGTCACACTTCGTCTTCTAGTGCTAACCACAATACGAAGTTACACCTGACTTATCGCCAAGAGACCTGGTTCTGGTCTTACGCATAGTATCCTGTAGTTAACTACTCCGAGCGATGTTGGCACGTGTGAAGTACATTTCATCGTGTTTCCTCCTAAACCACGCATATTTTACTATTTTCTTCCCTGCCTTTCAGCTCCTAATGACCACATAATAATAATAATAATAATAATAATAATAATAATAATAATAATAATAATAATAATAATAATAATAATAATAATAATAATAATAATACCGGTAATGTTATTTGCTTTATTTCCCACTAACTACTCTTACTGTTTCTGGAGGCGCTGAGGTGCTGCAATTTAGTCCCGCAGGAGTCCTTTTTACGCGCCAATAAATCTACCGCCACCAGGCAGACGTATTTGAGCACCTATCGGACTGAGCCAAGATCGAGCCTGCTAAATTGGAACCAAGAAACCAGTAGTATAACCATCTGAGCAACTCAGACTGGCCACTTTTATTTGGAAATTAATAAGCACTGCAAAGACAGCGGTAAGCTATAATGCTTTATTTTACCATGACATGAGAACTACTTTGACGGGTTTTGGAGACGCTGAGGTGCCGGAATGTTGTACCGCAGGACTTTTTAAATGCAAGTACATCTACAGACATGAAACTGGCGTATTTTAGCACCTTCAAATACCACCGAACTGAGCCTCCATCGAACCTGCCAAGTTGGGATCAGAAGACCAGCGCTCTATCGTCCGAGCTACTCAGCCCGGCATTAAAGCTTGCAGTAAGTTGGTCGTGCGGTTAGGGGCGCGCAATTGTGAACTTACATTCGGGAGGTAGTGGGTTCGAACTCCACTGTCGGTAACCCTGAAGATGGTTTTCCGTGGTTACCCACTTTCACACCAGGCAAATGCTGGGGCTGTACCTTAATTAAGGCCACGGCCGCTTCCTTCCAACTCCCAAGCCTTTCCTATCCCATCGTCGCCATAAGACCTATCTGTGTCGGTGCGACGTAAAGCCCCTAGCAAAAAAAATTATTATTATTATTATTATTATTATTACCGGGCGAGTTGGCCGTGCGGTTAGAGGCTCGCGGCTGTAAGCTTGCATGCGGGAGATAGTGGGTTCGAATCCCACTGTCGGCAGCCCAGATGATGGTTTTCCGTGGTTTCCCATTTTCGCACCAGGCAAATGCTGGGGCTGTACCTTAATTAAGGCCACGACCGCATCCTTCCAACTCCTAGGCCTTTCCTATCCCATCGTCGCCATGAGACCTATCTGTGTCGGTGCGACGTAAAACAACTAGCAAGTAATTATTATTATTATTATTATTATTATTATTATTATTATTATTATTATTATTATTATTATTATTATTATTATTATTATTATTATTATTATTATTATTATTATTATTATTACATATGACTTCGCTCCACTGATTTATTCCAAAATGTATTCTTATCATTTACTTTAAATGTACCTTTTTTAGCCTCAACACACTGTTAACTCTACGTAAACCAATCACACGAGGAAACGGTTTGACGCAGCTGTTGCACATTCAGCGGTGGCGCGTGAACAAGTGAATGCAGCACTGGACGTAGGCTCCACCCAGTGCCCCATCGTCATTGCTGGTACATTGTCGCTTGCTGTCCCCAAGGCGTGGGGCAGTTGTAGACCTAACATCACTGTATCCAATTGATCAGATAATGGAAACATTTACGTTTTCTGAATTAGCTGATATTCACCTCGTTTACGGTGCAGCAGGAGAAACGGCACATGCAGCGAGGGAGCTGTACAGACAACGATTTCCAAACCGCCGTATTCCCAATAGCCGAACGTTCGTCGCTGTGCATCAAAGGCTCCGGGACACAGGCTCGCTTCTTCCTCGGATCGAGGGTCGTGGACCGCATCGTGATCCTGCGGAGCTTCGGCGGGAAGAAGAAATTTTACGACTTGTCGAAGAGACACCGTCAATAAGCACAAGGAGCTTGGCAAGGCAAGTAGGTACATCTAACTGGACTGTTCACCGTACATTAACAGCTATTGTACCCGTACCACTACCAGAGGGTTCAGCATCTCCAAGAAGCGGATTACCTACCAAGAGCTGAATTCTGTACCTGGTTCTTGCAACAATGTGAAGGTAATGCAGACTTTCCGCACGATGTGTTGGTTACAGATGAGGCATCTTTTACTCGTGAGGGTATCATTAATTTTCACAACGCCCATACATGGGCAGAGGAAAACCCTCGTGCCATTCACCAAGGTCATTTCCAGCACAGGTTTTCTATAAATCTTTGGGCCGCGATATTGGGAGATCAGCTTCTTGGACCATTGGAACTGCCTGCACGACTAACTGGCTCTAGTTACCTCCATTTTCTGCAGTCTTCTCTACCAGAGCTTCTGGACGACGTTCCACTACAGATACGTCAGCGGATGTGGTTCATGCACGACGAGGCACCTCCTCATGTCAGTATGGACGTTCGTCGATTTCTAGATCGCTGTTTCCCGAATCGGTGGGTTGGTCGGTATGGTCCCATCAGTTGGCCATCGTGGTCCCCCGATTTAAATCCGCTAGACTTTTATTTCTGGGGGCACCTCAAAGACTTGGTGTATCAAGTGGAAATCGTCGATGAAGCAACTCTACGACAACGAATCTGGGATGCCGTCGCAACTGTGAGAGCTGACGTGGATGTGTGGAGGCGGGTGAGAGCTTCGTGGTGTCACCGCATGGAAGCTTGTCGTCGAGCTAACGGAAGGCATTTCGAGCAATTCCTATAAAAGAATAGAACTGTAACTTTGGACGTTCAAGTACATGTTCGCCAGCCTCTGTGGTGTAGTGGTTCGTGCGATTAGCTCCCACCCACGGAAGCTCGGGTTCGATTCCCGCTCAACCACGAAATTTGAAAAGTGGTACGAGGAATGAAACGGGGTCCACTCAGCCTCGGGAGGTCAACTGAGTAGAGGGTGTTCGATTCCCACTTCAGCCATCCTGGAAGTGGTTTTCCGTGGTTTCCCACCTCTCCTTCAGGCAAATGCCGGGATGGTACCTAACTTAACGCCACGGTCGCTTCCTTCCCACACCTGCCCTTTCCTCTCCCATCGACGCCATAAAACCTATCTATGTCGGTGCGACGAAAAAGAGTTTGTAAGTACATGTTCCACTAATCTCGGAGACATGTCCGGAATTTCAAGATTAATAATTCGGACTTGTTGTCAGTTCAGTGTTTGCTGACAGATGACGAGCTACGAAGTTTGAGTGCAGCGGTTAATTGATATTTGAATAATAGTAGTAGTAATAGACTAATGCAGTTATATTATTATTATTAATAATCATAATAATAATAATTATAATAATAATAATAATAATAATAATAATAATAATAATGTTGTTTACGTCCCATTGCAGACTGGAGGTGGCGCTCACCTTCTGACCCCAGTTTGGGACGTTCGATCTTGGTCCGTCCGATGGTATTTGAAGGTGGTCAAATACGTCGGCCTCTTGTCGATAGATTGACTGGCACGTAAAGGAACTCCTGAGGGACTACATTCCGGCACCTCGGCGACTCCGAAAACCGCAAAAGTAGTTAGTGGTATGTAAAGCATATAACATTATTATAGATGCGAGGTGTTGGAATTTTGTCTGCGGGTATTCTTTAACGTGCCTGTAAATCTACCGACCAGAAGCGGGGCGTATTTTAGGAGCTTCATATACCACCGGACTGAGCTAGAATAGAGAGTTAAAACACGCGCAAATAGCATAGTAAAATGTGCGTGGTTTAGCGATAAAAATGTTTACCTTATGGTATTTAGAGATGTCTACCAGACTAATCGACGTCCTATAAGGCTTTGTGTTTGCGCTTTGTTGTGCATTATAACAAAGTAAGAAATGAAGTCCGGGATGTTTCTGCATACTGCTAATAGTTCTCCCAAGAATCCTTAATAATGAAATCACATTGTGGGAGAACATTCAACGTAAGCAGTTCGAAAAAAATCACTAGACGTGTCACGTGCCGGTTCGGTTGTCTGCTGTTCCTAGCGACAGGGATGTGGTTTGACGGGTCCCCGCCCCCTACATAACACCGGACTAGAGGTATGAGCGGCCTGTCTGACTTTCACATGAATAACAGCTGTCAGAGCGACGAATTATTGTCCGTACTAGTCGTTCACGAGTTATGTAGTAGTAGTAGTAGTGGTAGTAGTAGTAGTAGTCGTCGTAGTCGTAGTAGTATTTGAATAATGCCGGTGTATGGAAACCTGGAATACAGTGATATGCTGCTAGTGTATCGTGAGGCAGAATATAATATGGGTCGTGCGCAACGAACCTATTGGGAAAGATTTTCCAACATACGGGTGCCTAATCCAGCAACGATACTTGCTGTAGTGAAACATGTGTGCGGTATAGGCTGTGTTATATCATGCTATGAAAAGCCAAGATCTGCACGGCCACGTGTAATCCTAGACGCGGAAAGGCCGGGCTGAGTGACTCAGACGGTTGAGGCGCTGGCATTCTGACCCCAACTTGGCAGGTTCTATCCTGGCTCAGTCCGGTGGTATTTGAAGGTGCTCAAAAACGTCAGCCTCGTGTCGGTAGATTTACTGGCACGTAAAAGTACTCCTGTTGGACTAAATTCCGGCATCTCGGCGTCTCCAAAAACCGTAAGAATAGTTAGTGGGATATAAAGCAAATAACATTAATTTATTAGACGCGGAAGGAGACATCCTGACAGTGGTAAACGATGATCCCGGGTGCAGTATGCGTAGTATAATACGTGCCGTTGGTATACCAATTTGGACCATATGTAGGACACTGCATGAAGAGCGAATGCACCCTGACCTCATTCAACGAGTGCAGTGTCTTTCACCAGCTGATTACCATTTTTTTACAAGTTGATGTACATCGCCACGACACAGAAGGGTCTTACGGCGACAGATATACCTAAGGGCTAGGATCGGGAATGAAGCAACCGTGGTCTTAATAAAGGTACAGCCCCAGCATTTGCCTGGTGTGAACATGAAGAACCACGGAAGACCATCTTTAAGGCTGCCGACAGAGGGGTTCGAAGCCACTATATCCCGAATAATGGATACTGGTCGAACTTCAGCGACTGCGCTACTATCAAGCTCGGTGATGATTTAAGAGTGGATTTCTGCCGCTGGTTAATTGATCAAGCACGCAATCCAGAATTTCTGTCAAGTGTATTAGTGACACGTGAGTCAATTTTTACACAAGGAGTGTTTAATATTTACATAACTCACTCATGGGCTGTGGAACATCCCCTCTCAGTATACCAAGGCAACTTCTAGCACCGGCTCTCAATGAATATCTGGACGGATGCAGTGGGAGGTCTGTTTCTTTGACCAATCGTATTTTTATTTGAGTTATTTTGCTTTACGTCCCACTGACTATTTATACCGTTTTCTGAGACGCTGAGGTGCCGAAATTTAATATCGCAGGAGTTCATTTACGTGCCAGTATTTCTACGACACGAGGCTGACGTATTTGTGCCCCATCGAATACCATCAGACTGAGCCAAGATTGAACCTGCCAAGTTGGCGGTCGGAAGGTCAGGACCTCAACCGTCTCAGACACTCAGACTGGTACCAATCACCATGCTTGCATAAATTTGATCGGTGTAGCTTTCCTTACGGTGACGATGGGACGGGAAAGGGCTAGGGTCGGAAAGGAAGCGACCGTGGCCTTCATGACGTTACCGCCCCAGCATTTGCCTGGTGTGAACATGGCAAACCACGGAAAACCATCTTTAGGGCTGCCGACAGAGGGGTTCGAACCCACTATATCCCACTCATGAGCTGTGGAACATCCCCATTCAATAGGATAAGGCAATTTCCAGCACCGGTTCTAATTAACATCTGGATGGTTGTAGTTGGAGGTCGGTTACACCATTTTATTATTAATGTTATCTTGCTCCTGTAGATCCAGTACGTTACTGGAGCTTTCAGAGGATGTGTCGCTTCGACTACGCCGAACCACGTGGATTTTACACGATGGCGCAGACATTTCCTCAACGGTAGACAGGACGATGTGGAACTATGAATTGGCCAGCCCTTATTCCAGACCTTATTCCAGTGGATTGTTATGTCTGGCGGGACATGAAACACAAAGTATACTGAACTGAAGTATCCACTTCGGTTGACCTCCGTAAACGTATTTTTTAAGCACCAGAGGATAGTCTGGCTCGAATGCGTCGCAACTGGATTCGGAGACGTGAAGCCTGCAGAGAAACCCAGGGTGGACACTGTGAACAATTGCTACGAGTTTCGCTTTGGTATGTCAGATGTTACGCCATTTCTGCACCGTAATGGCTTGGGAGTACAGTACAGTATCGATATAGTATTTTGAGTCTCGATAGTTCGATATTCTCATAAATCCGAGCAGGGAAATTGATGTAACGCTAACAAAAATTATAAATCGAGAGTTTCAGTGCGCGAGTGCCTTGTACGTGCCGAAAGCTGAACACAACACAGGAAAGACGTGCTTGTTAAAACGCTAGACATTGACCTTGAACGTATTTTGGCAGTTCCTCAATTCTACCATGCATGTGGTTTTGGTTCTTTTCGTGTGTTCTTGCAATTTATATTTTGTTTCTTATTCACTACGAGTTAAAACAAAAGACACATTGCGTTTTTAAGGGCCGATGACCTTAAAACAGCAATCATCATCATTATCATCATGATCATCACCATCATCATCATTAACACGTATAAAAATTCTATAAAATGCTTGTTTTATATTCATCACTACTGAAATAGGAAAAAATTCAATCAAATTAGTTATTTCATTCCCACACCCCTCGTAGAGGAGTGGCTATACGTGTAGCTCTTGGGCCATGTAGTAAGGAAGTAGAGTTGTGAGGATGAAATAATTCAAGTTGGACGTATGTCTTGTACATACAATAAATCGAATTGAATATGTTAGTAAATACCTGACCGCGCAAAGAGATAACCGCAGCAACAACACGGACCCCAGAGGAGGCCCGCAGAGCACCGCACCCAGGACAGAGACCCCCCAAACATCCCATTTATTGAGTAAATTTTCATGGTACGATATTGACATAGTACAATGTTGTCATACATACATGGGTAAATAAACAAACAGAGAGAAGTGGTTGGCCTTGAACTTGCTGGGCCGAGTGAGACGAGTTCTTAGTCCAGATATGTGAACAAAACAAGCACTGAGGTCATTGACCATGCTACACTCTTAAAGGCTACAGAGCAGATTAAAGGCGATGTATCACAAGGCCAAACTTAAACATGTAACAGAACGTAAGATGTAACTGTGACACATGAGGAACGAAACGCAATCCGGGCTGGGGAAACAAACACAGCTCTTACAGCACTGTCTTGAAACACAGGACAGAAACATAGATGTACACCGGCACACGACACAAAAGCTGAATTAAAGACGGAAAAAGTATTGTGTCACATGAAGCTAAAGAGAAGTTATAAATAAACGAAGTACACTAAATCTAAATAATAATAATAATAATCATAATAATAATAATAATATAAAAATAATAATATTAATAACAAAACATCAAATATGAATAACAAGTATACGACATAAAAGGAGGGTAAAAAGAGGAATAAGACGAAAATATGAAACGGTGAATAATAATAATAATAATAATAATAATAATAATAATAATACCGGTAATGTTATTTGCTTTACGTCCCACTAACTACTCGTACCGTTTCTGGAGGCGTCGTAATTTAGTCCCACAGGAGTTCTTTTTACGTGCCAGTAAATCTACCGACACGAGGCTGGCGTATTTGAGCACCTTCGAATACCACCGGACTGAGCCAAGATCGAGCCTGCTAAGGTGAAACCAAGAAACCAGTGCTTTAACCGTCTGAGCAACTCAGACTGGACACTTTTATTTTGATAAATTTATTAAGCACTGCAAAGGCAGCAGTAAGTTATGCTTTATTTTACCATTACACATATGCTTTTCGTTTGCAAGCACGAAATAATAATGTAATTTTTTCGTCCCAATAACTACTTTGACGGGTTGTGGAGACGGCGAGGTGCCGGAATGTTGTACCGCAGGACTGTTTTTAATGCAAGTAAATCTAGACACACGAAACTGGCGTATTTCAGCACCTTGAAATACCTCCGAATTGAGCCTCCATCGAACCCGAACCTGCCAAGATGGGTTCTATCGTCCGAGGTACTCAGCCCGGCAATAGAGCTTGGAATACGTTGGAAATGCGGTTAGGGGCGCAAAATTGTGAACTTTCATTGAGGAGATACTGGGTTCGAACTCCACTGTTGACAGCCCTGAAGATGGTTCTCCGTGGTTTCCCATTTTCACATCAGGAAAATGCTGGAGCTGAACCTTTATTAAGGCCACGAACGCTTCGTTCTCACTTCTACCCTTTTTCTGTCCCATCGTCGCCATAAGACCTATCTGTGTCGGTGCGACGTAAAGCCAATTTTGAAAATCATCATATTTAGGACATTATACAACTGTCGAGATCCATAGTTATAAAAGATGAGAAGTATTTTCCGGGCAGACATTATTGGCGAGTAGTTAATAATAATAATAATAATAATAATAATAATAATAATGGTATTTGCGTTACGTTTACGGTTTTCGGAGATGATGAGGTGCCGGAATTTAGTCCCGCAGGGGTTCTATTTACGTGCCACTAAATCTACCGGCACGAGTGTGACGTATTTGAGCACATTCAAATACCACCGGACTGGGCCAGGTTCGAACCTGCGAGGTTGGAGTCAAAAGGTCACACCTCAACCGTCTGAGCCATACAGCCCGGCAGGAAGCACGAAATATAGGTACGTTTAATTTATTTATTTGTATAACATGTACATTATTCGTTTGACGTAAAACGTTGGCTGTGCTTGGCTAATTCAATTCAATCTCATGCTTGCTTTCGTTGGCGTAAAGACACAGGTTTTCAGGTCATTTCCATACTCACTAGACCACGGGGCTGACGACCACAGATATCTCAATCCCCTAAATGACGTAACAGCAAATGAACCAGTATTAACGCTGACAATTCGATACATCTCCAGGGCCCGAAACCGATAACTAGGGTTGTCTGAAGCCCCTAAGACGGAAAGTAAATACTAACAACAAAACCAGTCTGGCGAGAATGTAACGTAACATGGTGTACACCGAGAGCAGCCTTCAGCTGTTATCGTAGTTCAGTTGCTCGTAAACATAAAACCAGTTTGGCAAGTATATTACATAACATCTCGTGGCATTGCATAGGTAGCGTTCAGCAGTTACAGTAGTACATTTGCTCTGAAACATAAACAGAAACCAGTTTGGCAAGGATGGCGCGTGACTTGCCTGTTATCAACGAAAAGCTATTCATTCACAGAACAAGGCATGCTACCTATTCTAAAAACATCGTATCCCTTTGCTCTCGAAAATAACTTCCGCAGATTACTAAAAGTTTGATATATAGTCGTTCGTCACATCGTTCTCTATTGCTACAAGAAATATCTGCACGTATACACCTAACACCCTGTATTTATTCGCCCAGGTATATTGTGCTGTTTGAACTGCCCGCGCTAGCCATAGGGACAATTATAATGACAATTCACAGACATAGCACTGCCATTCGTCGGTGAAAGCCCTGGACCTCAAGTGAGAAACAAAAGACTGCACGACCAGCGGAATACAACATAAAGAAGTCCTGTCTACGGCCCGTAAGTATGTATACATATTTCTCCAGATATTTCTCTAGTAACGACGGTATTTCTTAATTTATCACGGATTTTTCTTTTTTGGTGTAAAAGCAATTATTATGTTCCAGTGACATTTTCTGGATACCTTTGGTCTACATAACCAAGACGAGCTGCTCGACTAAGTGGTATCCCGATCTGTCGGTGGACAGATGACGTGGAATGACATTAGTAGACGTATGTCCGACTCGTTGGCTGAATGGTCAGCGTCCTGGCCTTCGGTTCAGAGGGTCCCGGGTTCGATTCCCGGCCGGGTCGGGGATTTTAACCATAATTGGTTAATTCCAATGGCCCGGGGGCTGGGTGTTTGTGCTGTCCCCAACATCCCTGCAACTCACACACCACACATAACACTATCCTCCACCACAATAACACGCAGTTACCTACAAATGGCAGATGCCGCCCACCCTCATCGGAGGGTCTGCCTTACAAGGGCTGCACTCGGCTAGAAATAGCCACACGAAAAAAAGTAGACGTATAAGTTTGAGTGGTGTCTTTAAAAATAGGAAAGGCCATAATATGAAAATACAATTGGAATGTAAGAGGACAAATTGGGGCAAATATTAGTATATTGGACAAGGAGTAAGGGATTGGAATAATTTACCGAGGGAAATCTTCGATAAATTTCGAAGTTCTTTGAAAACGTTTTTAAGAAAAGACTAGGAAACAATTGATAGGGAATCTGTCACCTGGGCGACAGCTCTAAACGCAGATTGATTGATTGATTGATTGATTGATTGATTGATTGATTGATTGATTGATTGATTGATTGATTGATTGATTGATTGATTGATTGATTGATTGATTGATTGATTGATTGATTGATTGATTGATCGGCCGCCAACGTCCGTGGAAGGTATGGTACTTCCAGAAAAAAAGGAATGAAAATGAAAATCTGCAGTCTGTTTCTAATCATTCGACAGCGTCAGGAATGGACTGAATGAAGCCTCAATGTAGCTGCGAGGATATGAATTGTGCCGGCTGCCGAGGCTTGTCCCAATCCTCTGGGGCAATGATTGTCTGACAGATGAAATTAAATGATATAGGAGAGTATATCTGGAATGAAAGATGACACGGAAAACCGCAGTACCCGGAGAAAAACCTGTCGTGCCTCCGCTTTGTCCAGCACAAATCTCACCCTGAGCGACCGGGATTTGAACCACTGCATCCAGCGGTGATGGGTCGGCGCACTGCGTTCTGATCTATGGAAGCTCACCAGAAGAAAAATAATAAGTTTGAAGTATTATTTCTAGCAGTAGATGTGTGTAAAGGTATCAAATTATACAAAACTAAAAGAACTAGCCGACAAGGTTTTTTACACAAGAAGTCTGATTAGAGTGAATTTAGTGCATTTTGTCATAATGATGTAGTCAGAATTGTTATAATCAGGCACAGCCTTTTTGTGACAGCAACATCTTAAAATTTGATTTTAGCAATCTCCTTTACCTGCCAGAGGAACCTTTACTTCATACTGAACCCTTTGGTCCATACTGAAGGATACCTACCTTTCATACCTATCACCAAAGTTCATGAGATCTGTCTCTTGGGTCGTACCGGGTTCTTTGTCACTTGCTGAGGTGAAGGTAGGGTTCAGTAATTCTAATCTATGTACTCAAACGAAAGGTCTGTTTTAAAAAGAATTCCTATTTATTCAAGTATTTTATGTAGCATTTCTGCCATATCAACGGTATCATTGGAACACCACAATTAATTTTACATAGAGGGTCAGAACATTGGTGTGGGCCTTTGACGTAACTGCCTGACGGGCACCCTTACTAGAATCCATTGTCTCAATTATTAACTAAAGAAAGGAAAGTCTGGAAATCCTTAAATTCGGCTTCCATGTGAGACTACATGTACCATCATAGTGATTCTTTATGGTCCAGACCTCGTAACACGAACTCTGGACTCTGGGTATAATTAAGGCGGTCCAATCGGTGTGTGCCACACAGTGGTTATACGGCATGGACCCTTAATTGAATCGATGTGACCTGCGACTATGTCATGGACCGACATCTAAACTTCTAAGTTACTTTAAAGTCATTGTGGATGATGACCGCAAGGAAAATGATGCTACAGTGGCATAAGGCTCTAATCTAAGTCACTGAGGTTGATAACCCCCTGACCATCCTAGTTTCTAAGCTGAAGGCTAAACACTTATGTTACATCGGTTGATGACCCAAGTTTCCACTTTACTATCCCCAGCACATTCACTGTTCAATCAATCAAAGTTAAATAATACAACAATAGCGATGCTCAAAATACTTTGTGGCAGTAAAATCAATTACCCTCGGATATGTCCTCTTTATGGTTAGTTTAACATTTACACATTCCCCAGAAAACAAACTAAGATTTCCAGAATGCATCTCCAAGTTATTCGCTTGATTTAAAGTTATTTCAAAATGCGATTTCACTGAATTTAATAATTAAATAAATTTAAATGATTTAATGAAATCTTAAAGAACAACAAATTCTATCTCCGCGGACTAATGGTTTCTTCACAAATCCCCACGCAACTGTGATGTAAAAATTTTAATCCTGTGATGTTTATATGTTTATTCCGATAGCTGGAAAAGAACTATTACATCATTCATGTCCAGTTTATATCTTGTTTCATGACCTCACACTTTAAGTCTAATCTAATCCTAGTCATTATTAACACTTGGATAACCGTAATAATCTACGTACAAACCAAAAGCAACTCGCCATATAATTACGATGTCATATCTCGTCATAACATTCTATAAAGTTTGCGCACCCCTCACAGACAAACAATCATCAATACCATCGCTCTATATTTTGGACAACCCTAAATTTGGCTAATCTTGTTCATTATACTCTAAGTTCGTGGTCTCAAATGCACATTACGTTCCCAATTAAACTAATTTACAGTATCTAATAACCCACACTTTATTCCCGGATGAAAATTTCAACTTAATCCAACATTTAACGTTATCCTCTGCCGAGAAATGCAATCTCAATTCCATGCGTAACACACTCTGCATGTCCCGTTATCCCAGCGGCGAACCCCTATCAGCTGACGGCATTTCGCCCCAATCCCGCTTGGCAGTGACATGAGACATCTGGTCGTTCTACCTGACTGGCTTCTCAGAATGCAACCTTTAAACTCTGCCGACATAATTACACAAATACGATATTCTAACCAACAAAATGCACATAGATTATACTTCAAAATGCCCACAATAATTGTACACGTCGCAAATTAATACCGGCGCGGATTCTTGTATTCTGCTTTCCATTCCCAACATTATACAAAACCTTCCTCGTGCTTCCATAAGTCCCGGCTTCATTGACAGGTCTCCAACCTGATTCACAAATCTCATCTCGACTCACACGACAAAACTAACCTCTGTTTCCCAAACTCACGACTGTAATAAAATCCTTACTAGAATCCACGACGTCTAATAACGCACAGTGCCTTAATAATGAATAACTTCGCATAAAATGATATCGTATTTTCATAACTGGATTTTCACAAAAATGACTGTAAAATTCTATCAAATCATTTTATTGTCAGTCAAACACAGTTTGAATGGGCCTAGAAAAACGTTTCACTCCGTGACCAAATTCATCACTTTATACTCTCACCCGACAGCGCGCTTCCACTCGATTGAAAATGGGCAACCAGGGATTTCTTATATTATTTACGTCAAAATTTCAGACAGAAACTTTTTACGTCGAATGAGCATCTTAATTTGACATCACAAAATATAGGCAGTAAACATACGGCAATGACTATCTACATTGGACGTGATATCACTTCGAAACCCTATTCAATAACTTTTTACATCATACGGCACTCGCAAGACTTCAAAAATTATCCAAGTGGAAAATAAAACAAATGACCCTTTCTTCGTCGTATTCTGACATTTACAAAAACCACATAGGGGCGACCAACTGCGTTGTATATACTCCCTTCAATTACACATATTTTAGACATCATCAAACAAGATATAATAGGTGGTAAAATGGTAAGTCACATACTTTAGGTTACGCCATCGTTCATCATTGGGCTCACGTGTGACACTGGCATCTTTATTTAGCCATTTTTACATTTTTGGCTGTACAGATCATTTTATTCTTCCGGTTTCCTGGAAATAAAGCATTAAAGAAAGAAAATGCCCTTCACTTGTTCTTGTTGAGCGCACACGATGGACTGTAATTAGTTCCGCACACGAATTACTTCCTTTATGCAAATTTATTCGGTACTTTGACCTTCCTATCTGTTGCAACTATTTCCACTTCAAGAAAAACTCTCTCCACATGAGTCAAGACCCCAGCCACAACGACTAAAATCTGTTGATTGGACTTAGTCTACTTTTGTCGTTCGATTTTACAGAGCAGCTCAACCCTCTGTCTTCAGCCTCGTGATACAAAATGCAGGGCTTCGTCATGGCGTCCCTTCATATTTATAGAAACTTCCCCCTCTCTCCGGGCATCTCCCCTTGCCGCCAAAAAAATTTCTGTAACTTTTCTGACTTAACTAAACTGTAATTACAAGAGTTCTGAAGGTGACTACATACTTGCTACATTTCCAGCGGTAGTGTTCATGGACATTTAAAATTTTTACATATTCAATTAGCTGGATAAATGACCTCATTTGATAGGCACTATTTTTTCGACTTGGCTTGGGCACGCCATACACACGCGCTCTTCTGAAATAGTTCACAAAATGACTTAAGATTCTTCCGCCGTTGACACGTGCGAATGACGTCACGTATCCCAGAGCGTGGGATAGAAGGTAATCACCCCCTCGCCACGTGTCAATTCCGTGCTATCAAGAATCGAACTTCTTATTCCAATTGACAATTTAATACATAATATTCTTGGGGCACAAACGTCATGGGTTCAATATGTATCAAGATAATTCGAGATGCATTTAAAGAAATCATATAAATATCATGCTGAAGCACCAAAACATATGACTGCACAGGTTAAATCCTGTTTTGATATGCGCAGACCTGTTAAAAATCTGACATTGTGATCTGTCAGTATTGGGCAGACTGTGAGCGTGTTAGCACGAATATCGCTAGTGAAATATTTCCTTCTTTCCTGTTTACAGTGCAAGTTGTGTTTTAGTGTTTTGATTTTCTACCATACCGAGAAAATGTGTAAATCCTGCAGATAATTTCTGCTGTATTTGTGTTGAGCTGGCCTCCAACTCTCAGAGGCGACATTTCACGCGACCCTTGAAAGAGTGCTATGAACTTTATTTTAATTGTCGATTTGGTGATTTTTATAAGCGATGGGCCCAAAATATGTGCTGTGTTTCGTGTGTTAGACTGTTGACTAATAAGTGGAAAAATTGTACACATCATATGCTATTTGTAATTCCCATTATATGGAGGGAACTGAAGGATCATCGAAGCAATTGTTATTTTTGTTTAGCAAATATTAGAGGAATCACATCTAAATAAAAATAATATACAGTTAAGTATCAGAATTTGCTATCTGCAATAAGGCCAGTCTTACACAATGAAGAGCTCCCTTTAATAGTATATGCAGATTAGGCCTTAACTTGTAACTCTGATTCTGTTCATCAGAACCATAGTTCCCCATTCAGCAAGACCTTAATGACCGGATTCGGGATTTAAAGCTGTATAAACAGCAAGCTGAAGATTTAACTTCCTGACTCAAAGGCTGGAATCTCCTCCTAACAGATGTACGAATATGTTGCTATCACAGCCGCCATAGTGATTTCAAAGACAGCTTCTCTGAAGAAAATGGCATTGTGTTTTGAAATGATATTTGTTCTGTAATGCAAATCTTGGTCATCAACACCGGCCGATGAGTGGCGGTTCATTGACTCGTCTAAAGTTAGTTTGAAGGCTGTGCTGCTACATATCGGCAACGAACTTCCATCAATACTTGTAGCGCATGCCGCTGATGAGAAAGAGACATATGATAACATGAAAATAGTTTTGGGGAGAATACAATATGAAAAATACAAATGGAATATCTTTGATGACTGAAAGGTTATTGCTATCCTGTAATAATAATAATAATAATAATAATAATAATAATAATAATAATAATAATAATGTTCCGGGGTATTCTGTGGAACGCAGAGGTGAAAGAAGTTTCGGGCTTGAATAGGTCTATCTTTGACAGTCAGAAGACTCATTTAAAACTTTGAAATTAAAGGTTATATTTATTTTGATTTCTTTTCAGAATTAAAAGTTTTAACAATCAATTCGCATTGCGAAAACAGGGTTACAGAACTACTTAGTTAGATCAGGTACAAAGTAGGTAACATTGAAAACATAGATATTAAGAACCTGAGCTTTTCGCTCTTGAAATAGACAATTTAACAAGAGCACCGAAACTCATTTCTAACACATTCAAGGAGAAAGAACTCCCAATTTATTTTAACAGGAAAATTACACCATTATCAAGAGCACTTTTGCTCCAAAATATCACGTGTTACGGCCTTCCAAAGCCACCCAGTTTACATTACAAGAAAGAGCCTTATATGCTCTACAAATGCTACCAAGGAGACTGCGCTCCCAAACCCTTACAGCCTTTAACACTTACACTTTCAGGCCTCTCTAGGCACAACCTACATTTTACAAAATCCTATCAGTTTACACAGGGGTATCAAGTACCCATTCTACAGGGCCTTCGTGGAAAATAACAGGTTCAATTACTGGCCCAAAAATCAAAATGTATGGAGGCGAATACTTGCGCTCCTTGAAATCAAAAGGTAAAAACCCCACTGGGGCTTGCGGCCCGACGATGCAGAGGCTAATCCCACACTACTGAAGTGACCGGATGGACAAGTTAATTTAAAATTTATAAGTGAAACATAGTTACAAAATCATAGTCACCTCAAGGTAAATTGAAGGGAGATTCGAGAAGGTACCGCATTTTCTAGCCCCGGTTTTCAGTTAAGTACTTTTGACTTACTTGAAACTTTTGCATGAGAAGTAAGAAAGTTTACGTATTAGGAAATTGACAGTTACATAGTTAAAGATAAGAACCTTCCCCTCGAATCAGCTTGCGGAGATACCTATAGAGATAGAAAAGTGGTGGCCATTACCTTAGCTGAGGCTCTGCCTGCCAATGAATGAGGGCCCAACCTCCTCTCTTAACACACAACCTCAATAACGCGACGATCAATAAGTTAGCTCGAAAAAGCGTCAGCTTTTATACCCGAGAGGAAGGTTCGAGAAGGTTCTGGACTAAAACCAAACACACCTTCTCAAATAGATACAAGAAGCGTTTGATTGGCTGAAAAATAAATCCACAAAATTTGTGACTGGCCAGACTCCAGCTGGCGGGATGAGTAAATAGTGTTCCAAAGCTAGAAGTATCAAAAATAAGGAAAGTCAATTCAGTTCAGAAAACCTATAAACACGAAATTTCTTTAAACTTCTAGTTGTTCCACTTTGCACCAGAATCCAAACTTCTTGAAATAGTTGTCGTAAACTGTGATACACCAAAAAAAACAAAAGACAACCAGTCAATTTTGGAAACCTTAAAATAACCAAATGCTCTATCACTTTAGTAGTGATATCTGTTGTTCCACGTCCCAAATTCTTGTACTAGTTGTTTCAATTTATATGTGATAGATAGCGTTCTTGAAGGCGCTTCATTTAAATGCACGGAGTTGAGGTGTACCTCGCAGTATAATAATAATAATAATAATAATAATAATAATAATAATAATAATAATAATAATAATAATAATAATAATATTTTTTTTTGCTAGGGGCTTTACGTCGCGCCGACACAGATAGGTCTTATGGCGACGATGGGATAGGAAGGGCCTAGGAGTTGGAAGGAAGCGGCCGTGGCCTTAATTAAGGTACAGCCCCAGCATTTGCCTGGTGTGAAAATGGGAAACCACGGAAAACCATTTTCAGGGCTGCCGATAGTGGGATTCGAACCTACTATCTCCCGGATGCAAGCTTACAGCCGCGCGCCTCTACGCGCACGGCCAACTCGCCCGGTAATAATAATAATAATAATAATAATAATAATAATAATAATAATAATAATAATAACGGGAAACGGAGAGTGGAAGGTCCCCACCGTCGGCTGTCCTGAGAATGGAGTTCTGTGATTTTCAATTCTCCTGCACTAAGGCGAATTCCTAGAAAGTTCCTAGTATAGGCCACGCCGCCAACCCAGTTACCTCCTCCGAACATCTCCTTCACCATATGACATCTCCCTGGCCTGAGAGAGAGCGTTACCGTCTAGAAGGCCCGCCTCCCACCTTCAGGGACGGAATGAAAACGTTTTAGAAGTAGTATTACATCGTATACAAGTGGGCCATACAGGGAAATATAATGTGAGGAAAGTCATAGGACAATGTACGCCTGGGACAATTAAACGTGAATACCATTCCTAATCGATTAGTCCTGCTAAATAATTTAGTCAAGGAGTGTACATTCGTGACTGACAGTAGGCAAGGGGCCTGCAATTACAATGAAAACTCCCCAAACAGGTCTTCACGTGAGAAACGACATATGACGACCTCACTCTCGTCTTTCTTGGATAACGGTAGGAGCCATCCAATGTAACAAAATCCTACAACATTTACACTACTTAACCTAGAATTCTTCCCCTGTGAACCATGTGTCCTTGCAGCGGTGGGGAGGCTTGCGTGTCCCACTGAAGCAGATAGCCCAGCCGTAGGTGCAACCATATCGGATGGGTATCTGTTGAGAGACCAGACTAACGAATGGTTCATCGAAAGTGGGGTAGCAGCCTTTCAGAAGTTGCAAGAGTGGCAGTCTAGATGATTGACTGATATGGTATTGTAATAATACTTAAAATGGCTTACTTGTGTTGATACTGCTACACAGATGAAAGCAATGGGAAACTGCAACCATATCTAACTCCCGAGGAAATACAGCTCTCTCTATATGAATGATATACTGATGATGGCTTCCTCCTGGGTAAAATACTCCGGAGGAAAAATAGTCCCGCATTCTGATCTCCGCGTGAATACTGACATTCTGCAAGTCGGAGCGTGGAATGTTAGAAGTTTGAATCGCTGTAGTAGCTTAGAGAATTTGAAAAGGCTGATGCATAGACGAAAGTTAGACGTAGTTGGTATAAATGAAGTACGTTGGCAGGAAGAGCAGAATTTCTGGTCAGGCGACTACAGAAAATCAAACAGGGGAAATCCAGGAGCAAGTTTAATAATGAATAAGGAAGTAGGGCAGCGGGTAAGCTACTACGACCAGCATAGTGAAAGGATTACTGCGGTCGAGAGATACACCAAGCCAATGCCCACCACAATAGTGCAGGTCTATATGCCCACTAGTTCAGCGGATCACGAAGAAATCGAAAGAATATGCGAATAGATAGAATATTTAATACAATATGTAAAAGGTGATGAGAATCTAATTGTGATGGGAGACTGGAATGCAGTGGCAGACCAAGGAATAAAAGGTAATACAGTTGGAGAGTACGGATTGGGACAAATGAATGAAAAAGGAAGCCAGCTGGTTGAATTCTGCACCGATCACAATTTAGTTCTGGCTAACACTTGGTTCAGATCGCACAAACGACGGTTGTATACATGGACGAGACCTGGAGAAATTGGAAGGTATCAAATAGATTCCATTATGATTAGGCAGAGATTTAGAAACCAAGTATAGGAGTGCAAGACTTTCCCAGAAGCAGACGTGGACTCTGACCACAACCTGTTGGTCATGAAATGCCGTCTGTAGTTGAAGAAATTGTAGAAAGGAATAAATGCAAGGAGATGGGATCTAGACAAGTTGAAAGAAAATAGTGTGGAGGATTGTTTCAAGGTTTGTGTAACAGAGGGACTAAATGAATAGGCTGAAGGAAACACAGTAGAGGATGAATGGACAGTGATGAAGAATGAGATCAGTAAAGCTGCTGAAGAAAAGTTGGGAAGAAAGGAAATATTAACTAAGAAACAATGGGTAACTCAAGATACACCAGACAGGATTGAGGAACGACGAAAGTATAAAAATGCAAGAAATGAAAAGGGCAGAAAAGAATACAGGCGAATAAAGAATGTAGATATAAATTGCAGGACAGCTAAGGAAGAATGGCTGAAAGAGAAGTGCAAGGATGTTGAAGGTTGTATGGCCCTAGGAAAGGCAGATGCTGCATACAGGAAAATCAAGGAAACCTTTGGAGAAAGGAAAAGTAGGTGTATGAATATTAAAAGCTCAGATGGAAAACCACTTCTAGGGAAATAAGACAAGTTAGAAAGATGGCAGGAACATATCCAACAGTTGTATCAAGGTAAATAATTAGATGATAGTGTTCTGGAACAAGAAGAGCCTGTTGATGCTGATGACATGGGAGACCCAATTTTGAGGTCAGAATTCGACAGAGCTTTGAGAGACCTAAGTAGGAACAAGGCACCAGGGATTGATGACTTAACCTCAGATTTACTGACTACCTTAGGAGAAACCAGCATGGACAGGTTATTCCGTTTAGTATGTAAGATGTATGATACAGGAGAAGTGCCATCCGATTTTCGGCAGAATGTTGTTATACCTATTCCCAAGAAAGCCGGTGCTGACCAGTGTGAAAACTACCGCAGCATCCAGGCGCGTATACAAGAGAGGGGGCCAGGGGGCCTTCCCCCCCCCCACCTCCGAAATAATGAATGTAAAGGAAAAGTACTGTAATCTGAATTATTTTAATGAATCATGCGCGAAGGCATCGTCTATTTTCCCGTGTAGGTGAGGGGAGTGGGGTGGAAGTGGTGTGAAGTTCGTGTCAGTGGTCACTGACAATTTGATTTTTCTGAACACCGAAAGCTTACGCTCCCAACCGGCTATCTGCGCGTGCGCGGTCAACTGAACTGCATTAGTCGCCGCCAGAGGCCAGCACATCAACCGAGCGCTAGGGGTGTGATGAACATTGTGATGACATCTGTTGTACTGAAGTATGGTGCTGTTGTAAGTGTTAATGTTTACGTACCTTATCAGTATACTGAAGTTGACCGTAAGTGAATCACAATCGTAATGAAGAGGCAAGCTTCCATTCAAAACTTTTCGCCAAAATAACAAGTGTCAATAAGCCTGTTGGTGATAGTCCTGAAGTCGGTAACGTTACGAATGGACAAAGTGCAAATGGGCGTGACGGTGACAATGCTGAAGTTGGCTGCGTTGGTAGAACTGCTTCTTGTGATGTCGCTACTTCGGGCTCAAGTAATGTAGTTCCGGTTATGGAGGATAGTAGGCCTAACCAAGTAAGGAAAATAATCTATGATATTGGAAACCATTGTCAAAACAATTCCGTTCAGTCATTCACAAACGAAAAAAGAAATTTATATTAGAAAACGTTTGGAAACCTCAGCATGGATACAAATTTTCCTCCATTACTAGTTCAACTCATACTAGATCTTTTCAAATGAAGTGGCTAGAAGAATTTACATGGTTAGCTTATTCAGAGGAAAAATCTGGATCTTTTTGCAAGTAGGCCTACAGAGTGTTATTTTCCCATACCGAGTATGTAGGGAAAGGAGGTCACCAAGTAGCAGGGGCATTGGTCACTCAGGCTTTTACCAATCTTAAAAAAGCCAGGGTAATGTTTAACAAACATGAAAACTATCATAAGAAATATGTTTTGATCGCTGAAAATACAAAAGTTTTAGTTAAGAAAAAGGCTGAAAGTGTTATCATCAAGTCAATGCCCAGAAAAGGCTGGATATTGAGAATAATTGAAAACGGCTAATCCCTCTAATACAAACAATACGTCTTTGCGGGAGGCAGCAAATAGCTCCAAGGGGTCATCGTGACTCTGGACGAATAAACCTTGAAGAACCGGACCAAAAGATGGGAATTTTCGATCGTTGTTGAGATACCGAGCCAACAGTGGGGATAATAATCTTAAAGACTAATTAACGACCAGTGGTGGGAAGACGATGTACACAAGTTCTTTCATTCAAAACGAACTGATTAACACATTCGGTCACTTAATGCAATCACAAATTGTAGAAAACGACAGAAACTATGTTTTTATTCCGTTTTAGCAGATGAAACCACTGACATCAGCAAAATCGAACAGTTTTTTCTCAGTGTACGTTACGTAGAGGAGCAAACTTTCAAAATCAGAGAAGATTTTTCTGACATTCGTCCCCGTTTATGACGTCACTGGAGCAGGTTTGGCTAACACAATATTGGAGACCTTGTCAACATTAGGGCTTGACCTAAACAAAATGAGAGGCCACGATGAGCGGGCAATTCAGAGGAGTACAAGCTTCCATCAAAGAAAAGCTACCGTTGGCCCTGTTCTTCACACACCCTAAATTTATGTTTGTCAGATGCGAGCAAAATACCTTCTATAAGAAACTGTATGGGTGTCATAAAAGAAGTCTGTGGATTCTTCATATGTCAGCCAAAAGAACCGAAATATTGAAATCAATGATTTCTGAATGCTGTCCAGAACAAAAGGAAAAGAAACTTATTTCACTGTGCCAAACACGAAGGGTAGAAATGCACGACTCAGTAATTTTATTTATTTATTTATTTATTTATTTATCATGCCTTTGTAGGTGGCGAAGTTAGGGTTCTTGGCCCTCTCTTACACTTAACCACTATACACATCATTGAGAGCAGAGTTTGAGTACATATTATATAATAAATGATAACCTACACAAAAATACCTCTCACTTTTCTAACTCACATTCATACGATCATTCATTCTTTCCAGTCATACAAGTTAGTCAGCTGCATTCAGCAGGTAGTCTCGGCAAGCAGTCTTAAATTTAAGTAATGAAGTGGAATTTCTGACGCTGACAGGCAGGGAATTCCAAAGTCTAGAACCCGCCACAACAAATGAGTTGTTGTACATGGAGGAGCGGTGAACAGGAATAGAAAGGGAGGAACCAGAGCGGGTATTACTGCAGTGAAAGGAGGACAAATACTTAAGCTGTGATGAAATGTATAGTGGTCTGTCTTCAGAGAGCAGTCTGTATATCTGTATCAGTATGTGATACATCCGTCGTTTGTCAGGTTTTAGCCATGAAATAGCGTGATAGTATGGGGTGACATGTGTGTCATAACTCAGACTGTATATAAATCTAAGGCAACAATTAAGCGCTCGCTGAAGTTTCGAAGTCTGCTCTTTTGTTGCGTCTACCAGAATGACGTCACAGTAGTCGAGAACGGGAAGCACCAGCGTTTGTATGAGTTTGACTCTCACAATACAAGGTAAAATATCGCTGTTTCTTTTAACCGAATGAAGTATCGAAAATATTTTTTTACACACATTCTTAATATATTCAGACCAATTTAAAGTTTCGTTCATTGTCACTCCTAGATTTCTCACAGTTTGGCTGAATGGGATAACTCTACCATTCAGTATAACTGAAGGAATAGTTTCGTATCTTAGTGTGGCCAACAATTTTTGAGAGCCAATAATGATTGCTTGCGTCTTGGAAGGATTAAGGAGGAGGGAATTTTTCAAGGAGTAAGCGTTAAGTCGCTGAAGGTCAGCATTGATGCCTGCTATGGCATGCGGCAAATCAGAGGTCTTACAGTGACAGTAAATTTGTAAGTCGTCCGCAAAAAGATGGTAGCTACAATTCTTTAAATTAGAGGAAATGTCGTTTATATACAAAATAAAGAGCAATGGGCCTAAAACACTACCCTGCGGCGTGCCTTCCTTCCTGGTTCGCCAGTGAGAGGTTTGATCAAGGGTTATAATTCGTTGCGCGCGATTTTTGAGGTACGATGAAAAGAAATTAATAGTTCGTTGATCGAAGTAGTAAGATTGCATCTTGTTTAATAGAGTCTGGATGTTTATAGTGTCAAATGCGCTACTGAAATCGAGGAGAGTAAGTATTGTCACTAGTCTTTGGTCCATTGCGTGCCGTATGTCATCAGTCACTTTGAGCAGGGCAGTTGCTACATTTGTAGCCTACATTTCTCTCCCTATGTAAAATAGAAGGGGAATTAAGTGATTCAACATCTAAGGCTCACACTCTAAGTAGTGCTATTAGTCAATTTGCATTTCTTGTTAATCTTTCTGTTTTGAGTCGGATGCTATCAACCACGCATAACTTATCTGAGCAGTTTCGAAACAAAAATATAGATCTTCCACAGGCCTTGACTAACGTCACGAGTGTCTTACACCTTCTGTCGAAGGAGAGGGCAAAAGCTGATGACTCATTTAAAGCCTTGTATAATCAAGTAGTCCGACTCGTTGGCTGAACGGTCAGCGTACTGGCCTTCGGTTCAGAGGGATCCCGGGTTCGATTCCCGGCCGGGTCGGGGATTTTAACCTTAATTGGTTAATTCCACTGGCACGGGGGCTGGGTGTATGTGTTGTCTTCATCCTCATTTCATCCTCATCACGACGCGCAGGTCGCCTACGGGTGTCAAATAGAAAGACCTGCAGCTGGCGAGCCGAACCCGTCCTGGGATATCCCGGCACTAAAAGCTATACGACATTTCATTTTCATAATCAAGTACAGTTATTCGCTGCCAAACTTGACATTAAAGAAGAGATTCCAAGAATTTGCTACCTTCAAACAGCACGTAGCAACCTCCCTTACACAACAGAAGGAGAATACTATCGAGTAGTTGTTTATGTGCCATACCTGGACGATTTTTACTCACTAAAACAACGCTTTGAATCTCACAAGGAAACAGTTGCATCCTTACAAAACATCCTTCCACAATTGTGTATCATAACAGATTTCGGTTCACTGCAAGCTGCTTTTAGTTTCTACGAAGAAGATCTGTCACATAAAGAGATTTTTGCAAAGTGAGTTTATGTTGTGGAAAGAAAAGTGGAGTCAGGAAAATCCTTCAAATCTTCCAAAAACGGCTGTAAATTCTCCAAAAAAATGTGACAAGACTTTCTTCCCCAACATCAATACCCTTCTCAAATTACTCGCAGTTCTTCCTGTTTCTATCGCAACCGTAGAAATAACTTTCTCTAGCTTAAGGAGACTGAAGACTTACTTAAGGAACAGCACAAAGTAGGCTTAACGGGCTTGCTTTATTCTCTATCCACAAAGACGACATAGTTCAGAGGGATCCCGGGTTCGAAGTTCTTGATAAGTTTTCAAGTGTGAATCAGGCCAAATCAATGTGTTTTCTTTTTTTCCTTATTAAAGTATTTGAAATCGTCCGACCTCTTAAAATTACTTAACCTGACGTTACATTAATCTTGCCTCCCCCCTAAAAAATATATTCTATAATCGCCACTGGAACCATCAGTTTAGTATCTCACGCCTGCAAAATTTTAACACGTATTATTTACAGAAGAATGGAAAGACAAGTTGAAACTTAGTTGGAAGAATATCAGTTTAGCTTCGGAAGAAATGTAGGAACACGTGATGCAACCTTGACTTTTCGTCTGATCTTGAAGGACCGAATTAAGAAAGACAATCCCACGTACATGGCGTTCGAAGATCCAGAAAAGGCATTCGATAATGGTGATTGGACCAAGCTGTATGAGATTCTGAAGGTGATCGTAATCAGATACCGAGAAAGGAGAATTATCTACAATCTATACAAAATTCAGTCTACAGTGATAAGAATCGAGGGCTTAGAAAAGAAACAGCAATCCTGAAAGGAGTGAGGCAAGGCGTGAGTTTGTCCCCTCTCCTTTTCAATGTTTACATAGAACAGTGATGAAGGATATCAAAGAGGAATTTGGAAAGGTTACCAAAGTTCAGGGAGAGAAAATCGAAACCCTGAAATTTGCCGATGTTATTGTTATTTTATCTGTCTGCGCAGAAGATCTGGAGAAATTGCTGAATGGCATGGACAGAGTCTTGGGGAAGGAATATAGGATGAAAATAAATAAGTCCAAAACAAAATTAATGGAGTGCGGTCGAACAAAGTCAGGTGATGCATGAAATATTACATTAGGAAATGAAGTCTTAAAGGAAGTAGATGAATATTGTTACTTGGCTAGTAAAATAAGTAATGATGGTCAAAGTAAGGAGGACATAAAATGCAGACTAGCACAAGCAAGGAAGGCCTTTCTTAAGAAAATAAATGTTCTCACTTGGAACATTGATATAGGACTTAGAAATATTATTTTCAAGACTTTCGTCTAGAGCTTGGCATTTTATGGAAGTGAAATATGGACGATAACTAGCTCAGAAAGAAAGAGATTAGAATATTTTGAAATGTGGTGTTACGGAAGAATGCTGAAGGTGAGATGGGTGGATAGAATCACGAATGAAGAGATACTGAATCGAATTGGTGATAGGAGATCGACTGGGCTAATTTGACGAGAATAAGAGATAGAATGGTAGGACACATCTTAAGATACCCAGATCTTGTACATTTGGTTTTTGAGGGAAGTGTAGGTGGTAAGAACGTTAAAGGAGGACCAAGGTACAAATATAACAAGCATATTAGAGCAGTCGTTGTTATGTAGAAATGAAAAGTTTAGCACAGGTTAGGGTGGCATGGATGGCTGTATCAAACCAGTCTATGGACTGATGACTCGAACAACAACAACCTAGAATTGTGCTTACAATGTATAATTCCGTAGCGAAGCACGGGTACATGTGCTAGGAATTAATGAATTTCATTTGTGCATTACTTGAATTTGTTTACATTAACAGACATCTACAGTTATAATGATTTGAAGTAATTGACTACATCATTATATTCTACAGTACCAAAGATTGCAGGAAGGACGAAGGTCCATCAATTATAAATATTGTAATCACTATTTATGTTAAGCAGCAAGTGTTAACAAGGCAGCTTCAAATGTGTACATATAAAAAGGAATATATTAAAACTATACTGGAGACACTGAGTTTTGTTCTGCAGTTCTCGATTCAGTTGTAAGCTTCCTTAGAAAACAAGATTTTGTGTTTCTCTTACCATTCCAGGACACGGCGAACACCAACGAAGCAACAATACCCGCAGCGATGAACATGTTTGTATTGTGGATAGCAGACACTACTGCAATATTTGCTTTGTTATATACCCCGGCGTTCAGGTCTATCACAACCTTAAAGGCACTTAAGGCGTTCCTCATTACAATACGTAATTACAGGAAATAACAAGATATTAGCATCTACAAACATTTTTTCCCAGTGTTACTTATCATACCTCAGGGATAAGAACAAACAAGGCTTTATCACAGTGACACAAAGAAGTTTAACATAACCTTGCAGATGATTGCGTCATACTTTCAAAAAACCTGGCAATTGCATATCGTGAAAACTCTCCAGTTGTATCTCGTCTTTTAATTTACTTGAAATAATAATAATAATAATAATAATAATAATAATAATAATAATAATAATAATAATAATAATAATAATAATAATAATAATAATAATAAACACTGGGACAGTTTCACAGGTATTTTCTATTAAATGCCTTAGATAAATAATTATTCCTTCGGGATTAGACTGTTTGGCCAATACAAAAAGGGCATCAAAACTTCAGAGGGTATTTAGACTGACATGGGATCATTACAATAAACGAACAATGTCGCGTAACTAAAATGAAACATTACAAAACAATTATTCTATAGGAAGCTCTATATGCATCAGTAACCTTAACATTAGAAGGTCATTCTCAAACTTCAGATATTGTAAAACAAAGATGTACAATTGTTAGAAATATGTTCTGCCCCATACGAGGAAATGAAATTTGGATCATAATGCGAAATGTAGGCCTCAGTACTTACACAGATAGTTTCACCAATACTGTATGGAGGAGACATTTGAAATTTTTTGGACATATTTTTTAGGATGGATAATAATAGACTCACAGAAAGATTATTCAATGTAATAAATTCCCATAACAGGAGGATAAGATGGCTGGAGGAAACAAGAGATCTGAATGAATTGAACATCGGGGAAGACATCATGAAATATCGCTAAGTCTTCAGGATATCAATAAATAAATGAATAAATAAATAAATAAATAAATAAATAAATAAATAAATAAATAAATACACATTTGTGGTGAAAACTAGCAACAGGACTGGTACAAAATGGTCAGAAGAACGGAAGAGACAACACTGTGAGTTCATGAAGAGATTTTGGAAGAATAAGAAGGCAAAAGTCATCAAGCCAATGAACAAGCTCCAACGCGCTCTATGTATGGGCATAACGAAACAAGAAGAAAACACTGGAAGGAATAACAGAGGTGTAGAAATAAACTGTCCAGCATTTGCAGATGACTGCACCATACTTTCAGAAAACCTGACAAATACAACAATGCAAGTCAGTCTCTTGGAAGGCATAGCAAACAGAACAGGTTTAAGAATTTCTCTAGAAAAAAACAAATTTATGACAAATATAAAAAATGCTCCAGAATTTCCAATAGCAGAAATTGATCGAATAAGGAAGGCATATTCAATTATTTCGGAGAAATAATTCAAGAAAACTGTTTAGAAAAATCCTCTGTAGAAGAAATGATAAACAAGATGAAAAGAGCATACGGTATAACTAGGAAATTCTACATTGAAACGTGTTTATCTAAAAACGTGCCGATTTCAATGCTTCATCCTTTGTTCCCGTTCTTGTCTATCTAGCTTTCTCCATGGCTCTTCTTCTAAGCTTTTAATCTTTGTGAAGGGTTATGGCGAGGGACACAATGTTTTTTGTTTTTACAAGCGTTATTTTAAACGTTTTAAGACATACTGCATTTTGTCTCGGTAGTTTCCAACGTGCTTTTTGCACATATGTTTGATTACGGTAATGTAATTCTTTTATTTTTAGATTTCTTTCAGTTATTTGAAATTGGCCTCGTGGATCATGTTTGTTTTATATCGCCACGTGTCATTGTGGTCGGCCCCTATTTTTTGCTCTCCGTGGGTATTTATTTATTTATTTCGTGGCCCGTCTTGTTCTTTCTGTTGTTGCCCATGTGATGTTATTTATATCAGCTGTTTCTTTGTGTCACAACTCGGTACATTGATTTGCGTCTTACTGTAATTTAGTGTCTGTATTGCGTGAATGAGCTCTGTTGCACCTTGGATGTGTGTTACGTCAATTTCATTCTACGGTTCATGTGTGGAAATCTCTTTGTTATTATTCATGTACCAAATTATTGCTCTCTGATGTCACCACTATGTTGTTGTGTATTAGAAGGGCCTGTACATGGATGGTATGTGCTGTTTTGACATTTGAATTGTATATGGGAGACGTATTCATGATGTGATTTTGGCCTCTGATCTTGTGTGGGCTTGGCCTTGAATATCCGCGGGAGATGTTATTTATGAACCGTGTTTCTACATTTTTGGAGTCCTTTTGACCTTTTATTATCTTGTATACGTTCCCCCTTTCTTGGGCCCCTTCTTAATGTATTTAGCGAGTGTTCGAATGTGAGATACGTAGGACGCATATCGTATTGCCTAGTAGTGTCGTTTGTTCTTATTTTTGCTTTTTGAGGGCATTTTTTGGGGTGTGTGTATCTTCCCTTGGCAACACCTTGTTTATCCCTGATCCGGGGCGCCATGCTTGCGCGTTCCTTCCTTTCCTTGATCTTTGAGTCCTTCTTCTTCCTACAGTACTCTTTCTTCTCCTCACTATGTCTCCATTTCCTCTCCTTGGATAATTTTTTGCCTATTTTCTTTACCTTCCGACCTTGGACAGAATCCTTCTATTTTTAACACTTCCTTTCTAAAAACCTCCCTCTGCGTTGCTTCTTCTTCTTCTTCTCCTTAAAATACGACACTGCTAGTCAAACCGGAATGCCGGTGGTCTTTCGATCAATGCGTGATTTAAATTAATCAGTTGTTGGCGATAGCGTTCTGTATTAACGGTTTCGCCGGACTTCAAGAGTTCTTAATACACAATACCGCTCTGGTCCCACCGGACGCTTTTTACCGAAACGATTTGGCGAAACCATGTCTCACGTGTCCTAATCGATGGAACATGTTCACCATATGTTTCTACCAGCAGATGATGACTTTCCACAGCCTTTTTCTTTTGATTAAATAAGAAAAGCAATGTGTGCCACAAATGTTCTTTCTCAGGCACAAACGTCGACATGATCACTGAACAATACTACACAGTCGCTAGTGTTTTCAAGTTGTGTGTTTTGGTACGTTAAAGTCAAACAAACTGACGTATGCGTCAAATTCATATGCTGGGTAGTGTTCCCTGGCGCCATCTCTTAGTGAAATCGGAAAAGACTTACGCATACACCTGGCATATCCCAGACTTTGATACGACAAACACGATGCAGTTCGTATCAAATCTGGTTTGACTGTGATCCTTGTACTCATTAGTCTAAAGAGTCTTTAGTCTCTTTCTTTATATTTTGTATAAGTAAGAAGAAATAAAATGATTTGATCGGTAGATGCAGTGCAGAGTGGGCCTCGGCCCGTAAGTGGCCACGGCTGGTCCTTGGTCCAACAGCTCTGCATTCGGACCGGCCAACCACGACTCTACGGTGGCTCTACGCCTCTGCATTCGGGAGACGGGACAGAGCTGGATCTCACGGCTGGTCCCAACCGTCGGCTGCCCTTAGAATGGTTTCTCGTGGTTTTCCATTCTCCTGTACTAAGGCGAATTCCCCCTGTGGGTGGGGACGGTAGAATACACCCACGGTATTCCCTGCCTGTCGTAAAAGGCGACTAAAAGGGGCCTCATAGGCCCTGAACTTTGGAGCGTGAGTTGGCGACCACGGGGCCCTCTGCTGAGTCCTGGCATTGATTCCACTTACTTTGCCAGGGTCCTATCCTATCTATCCTATCCGACCTCTTGTGGTCAACTATTGTTCTTTACCGACCCCGACGCTATTAGATTTGCGAGGGCTAGGGAGTCTTTCATTTTCACGCCCTTCGTGGCCCTTGTCTTACTTTGGCCGATATCTTCATTTTTCGAAGTGTCGGATCCCTTCCATTTCTCCCTCTGATTAGTGTTATAGAGGATGGTTGCCCAGTTGTACTTCCTCTTAAAACAATAATCACCACCACCAGCACCACTAAAGCGAATGGCGGGACCATTGCTAGTATAGGCCACGGTTGCCTACCCCCTTCACATTCTCCGAGCATCTCTTTCACCGTAACAAATCTCCCGGCCTGAGAGACGGTGTTACCGTCCAAGAGGTCCGCCTCCCCCTTCAGGGGAGGAATGAAAACATTTTAGTAGTGTAGTAAAATGTCTTTTTTTAATTTTTTAGCATTTGTTTTTCGTCAGACCGATACATATAATTTCAGTATGTGTGGGAGGACGGATGAAAGTTATGTGATCCCGAGTGAGTGAGACTGTGTGTGGGTATGTACGAACCGATTTACCTGAAGTGTGTGTGTGTGTGTGTGAGAGAGAGAGAGAGGGAGAGAGGGAGAGAGAGTAGAATTACTTGAATGTTGAGCAGGGGCAGTAATATTATGTAAATAATACGTATATGGGAAGTCTTTGTTGTCATGGTGGCGTAATTTGCGGCTCATAATTCCAGGTGTTTTGAAGGTGTATAGTACTCTTAGTACGGTCCTGTGTGCAAGCATTGATTTAGTGAAGTGAAAGTGACCTGTGAATGTGTTAGGGCAGTGTATCTCGTTGTGGAAATATAGCACTTATTTCTTTTAAATCCATAAGTCTCGAAGTTAGGTTAGGTATGGCCGGAAGTAAGAAAAACAGAAGAAATGTGGCGCGATCTTCAGCTGTCCAGGGTCAGGGAGCAGCTACGACTCCCACATCACGCTTGTCAACTGTTACCAGACAGCGTTCACAAACACGGTCAACCCTCCACCCTTCTGCTACTCTACCTTCGGCTGAACGCAAGCGCTCTCCCTCGGAGACTGACGGGACCACCACCACCTCGCAGGAAGCAGCGCCATCCCTTCCATCTGGCTCGACCCGGGCCTCACGATCGTCAGCTGTTAGTGAGCAGCTCTCCCTCACACCACCACCTAGCGGCAACACCAACATGCCGGACACAGAGCCCTCCTACATCACAGGTAACACTAATTTAACTGAAGACAAGATTGTGACCCTGGTGCAAGGTATAGTGGGGAACTTATTACAAAATAGCGACTTCCTTCAACCCTTGGTAACAGTTCTCGCACAAAAAGTTTGTGAAGAACTAAAAGAAACAATAGACTTCAATTCTAAAGTTATCAGCGATTTAAGAAATGAGTTAAAAGCTCGCGAAAATGAAATTCTGGAATTAAAGTCTTTATTGAATTATAAAATGGACGAAATTGAACAATACCAAAGGCGAAACAGTATTCGAATTTTTGGGTTGCCCGAAGAATCTGGTGAGGATACAACTCACTTAGTGCTCAATGTGGCCCAAAAATTGAAAGTCCCCTTAAGCGCTGAAGATATTGACCGCTCGCATAGGGTTGGTGCCCCTGGGTCTGGGAAGTCAAGGGCTATCATATGTAAATTTGTCTCCTACACCAAGAGATCGGCAGTTTTCCGTGCGAAGAGGCTGTTACGTGGATCCAAGGTGACGATTCGTGAAGATCTTACCTCTACCAGACATCATCTGTTGAAACAGGCAATTTCCATCTTTGGCGAAAAGCAGGTGTGGACTTCTGATGGCACAATTATCGTACTACAAGGGGGTGTTAAACACCGTGTGAGAAATACTGTCGAACTTAAAAAGATCTCTCCTCGCTGAAATTAAATTAGTATGTTCTATTCAGTATTCTCTTCTCTACTTTGCTTCAGGTAATCTAAAACTGTATGTAATTTTATTAGGACCTATAACTGAATATTAATTTTCTGGAATTTTGCAACCAGCCAAATTCAAGTATGTCTTCTAAACTTAAGTGTTCTGAAATTCACAAAATCATTGATGATCTATCAGAAACCTATCCCTCTGATTTGAAAATAATTCACTTAAATGCTCAGTCATTAGTTGATAAGGTACATTTCGATGAGTTTTTTGACTGCTTTGTTGATTCAAATATTGACGTTATTGCTGTAAGTGAGACATTTTTCAAGGGGTCCATTCCGGACTCAGAGATTAACATTCCTGGCTTTAATCTATATAGAAACGATAGATTGGGCAAGAGAGGAGGAGGGGTGGCTGTGTACGTGAGGAGCAATATAAAATGTAAAATAGTTCACACCTCCCCTGCAGAATATTGTCGTAAGCCAGAGTATATTTTCCTAGAACTTGAATTACCTATAGGTAAAGTATTATTTTCATGCATCTACCGTCCTCCCAAAATTGGTTTCATGGATTCGTTTGTAGAGGCGATGTATAATTACGTTTTTCATTATAAATATGTTATACTTGCAGGTGATATGAATGGGCATTTTGGATCAGGGTCCTCGGAAACTGTAGTAATCGATGACGCACTTGACTCATGCAATTTAACTAGAATACCATTTGATGACACATACCATACTGCATATTGCCATTCTAATCTCGATACCATAGCTTCAAATTGTAATGATACCCTTCTTAAATTTGGGCAGACCCCAGCGAGTGGATTTTCTGGACATGATATGATATATGCTGTCTTCTCTATATCGACACCCAAATATGAAAGAAAATGGATCACATTTAGGGATTTCCGCAGTTTTAATCCTGAAGATTTTCGAAAAGACGTAATTTCCGCTCCCTGGTATGAAGTATTTTCTCAGCGTAATATCGATGATAAAGTCAACAAATTTAATAGTTTAATTTCCGCGTTGTACGACAAGCATGCCCCATTAAAACTAATTCGAACCAAACACCCACCTAACCCGTGGATAACGTCTACAATAAAGAAATTAATCTCTGCGCGGGACAAGGCAAAAAGAAAGCACATCAAAACCAGGAAACCTGAAGACTTTGAAACCTTTCGCATCTTGCGTAATAAAACCAAACTCGCGATCCGTGATGCTAAAGTCAAACACATGCATTCTTTGTTCAGTAAGAGAACAACTCCGTCTGCTCTCTGGGGAACTATAAAATCACTAGGTATTGCTAAGAAAAATTCGCAACATACTTCCTCATTCATATCTGCAGAATTGCAAAATGATTATTTCTTAAAGATCTCACCAGTGAACAATTCTCACAGAATATCCGAAATTATTCATAGTTACATGAACACAAATGAACCTCAACATGATCTCTTTCACTTTTCGTACATTTACCCAGAGGATATAGTCAAGGTATTTAAGAGCATGAATACCAAGGCTGTTGGACCAGATGGTATCTCACATCCCCTCCTAATGAACTGTTTGGATATAGTCACTCCGGTTATAGCTCACCTGTATAATTTCTGTTTACAATCAGGAGTATTTCCAGCTGTATGGAAAATGGCCAATATAAGACCTGTTCCTAAAGTCCCTTCTCCTCAAAAATTTGATGATTTCAGGCCAATCAGTATTTTGTCAATATTAGGTAAAGGATTAGAAAGGATTGTTTACCAACAACTCACTTCGTATTTAAATACTCATTCTATACTTAACACATTTCAGTCTGGTTTTCGAACAGGCCATAGCACTACGACGGCACTTCTCAAAGTCACCGATGATATCAAGTTTGCAATGGACAGAAAGGAACTAACGCTTCTGGTATTATTCGATTTAAGCAAGGCATTTGATAGAGTTCATCATGACCTCCTTCTGGCTAAATTACGTACAATGGGCATATCTCTATCAGCTCTCTCTTGGTTTGAATCGTTCTTGAATGGGAGATCTCAGCGTGTAGTATTTGACAAACAAAATTTTTCTAAGTGGTCTAGTGTGCATTCTGGCGTCCCTCAGGGTTCCGTGTTGGGTCCCGTTTTGTTTTCGCTGTATATAAACGATCTGCCTGGAGTTTTACGCTACACGAGACATCATATGTATGCCGATGATTTACAGATCTATTACCATTTTCCTGTGAATCGTGTTGTCGAAAGTATTAGTAAAATAAATCTAGATATAGAAAGACTACATCAATATACACTAAGTCATAATTTACTATTAAATGAAAACAAAACTTTAGCTATTTTTCTAGGATATCGAAGAAACTTATCAAATCTTTTCAACAGGGACATTCCTCCAGTAATTGTAAACGGTTCTGTAGTCAAGTATCAGGAATGTCGCGACCTTAGAATGACAAGGTTCTATCTGACAAAATTTGTGAAAGTCATATTTTTACACTACAGGGTTCCATTTGACGTGTTCTATTCGAAAACAAGCACTATGATCCATCTGTGAGAAAATGTGGAAACTACGAGTGTGACAAAGTTCTATCTGCAGACTGTATAATCACACTTAAACAAGACAAGGTTCTATCTGCGAGTGTGGAGCAGATAGAACCTTGTTTTGTTCCACCTTTTTCCTGGCTAGCAGATACACCCTTGTCAATTTTACTTCCTTGTTGCATGTGAGCTTAAAGCAGTGATTGGCTGTTCGTTAGCCAGCGATCCAATAGAAACACAGTTTATAATATTTTCATCCAACCACATCTGCAAAATCACCATCCCCGCAATCCACGAAGCAAAGCTTGTATAGGCGTATCTTAGTTACGGAGTACAATCTAGACTTTCACAAGCCGAAGAGTGATCGCTGCGATGTGTGTGAAGCTTATAAAGTTTCGGAGGGTCAGCATATAACAACTGAGCAGCAGAAAACAGAATACGAAGAGCATTTCCTGAATAGAACTCTGTCTCGAGCTGAAAGAGATAGAGACAGAAAAAACAAGGATATACTTGTATTAAGTTTTGATCTACAGAATGTGATTGCTTGTCCTAGGGCAGAAATAAATTCTTTCTTTTATAGAAGAAAATTGAACACGTATAATTTGACCGTTATTTTGTCAACAACAAGACAAGTTTACTGCGCTCTCTGGACTGAGGTATAATCAGGAAGAACAGGAAATGATATCGCCAGTGCATGCAGGGTAGTACTGGATAGAGTAATTGTAGAGAACAATATTGATGAACTGATAGCATGGAGCGACTCGTGTGTTCCGCAGAATAGGAATGCGAATATTTCGTTTGTTGTGTTAGATTTTTTGAGAGACAACAATGATGTGAAGCGCATCACAATGAAATATTCTACTCCAGGTCACTCGTGTATTCAGGAAGTGGACAACGTACATAGTTGCATTGAAAAAGCCATGCGGGTTAATGAATTTTTCTCTCCCTTAGGACTAATCAGAATTTTGAAAGGCATCAATAGAACAAGACCTTACAAGATTGTGCAAATGAAGGACACTAATTTTAAAGACTTTGGTGCCCCTGCGAATCTTCTGAACTACAAATTGATTCCCTTCACAAAAGTGAGTTCTATAACATTTAGTCAGGTACTACATGAAGTTCAGTTTGTGCTCAGCCACTCTCCTGATTCTCAGCCACGGGTTGTCTACTTGAAGATCCTAGAGGATCGAATAAGGAGGACAACCCACGTACATGCCATTCGTAGATCTAGAAAAGGCATTAGATAATGTTGATTGGACCAAACTATTTAAGATTCTGAAGGTGATTGGGATCAGATAGTGAGAACGAAGAATTATCTACAATCTATATAAAACTCAGTCTGCAGTCATAAGATTCGAGGGCTTTGAAAAAGAAGCAGCAATCCAGAAAGGAGTGATGCAAGTCTGTAGTTTGTCTCCCCTCCTTTTCAATGTTTACATACAACAGGCGGTAAAGGAAATCAAAGAGGAATTTGGAAAGGGAATCACAATCCAAGGAGAGGAAATCAAAACCTTGAGATTTGCCGATAATATTGTTATTTTATCTGAGACTGCAGAAGATCTCGAGAAGCTGCTGAATGGTACGGACGAATTCTTGGGTAAGGAGTACAAGATGAAAATAAATAAGTCCAAAACAGAAGTAATGGAGTGCAGTCGAACGAAAGCAGGTAATGCAGGACATATTAGATTAGGAAATGAAGTCTTAAAGGAAGTGAATGTTGTTACTTGGGTAGTAAAATAACTAATGATGGCAGAAATAACTAGGACTTAAAATGCAGACTAGCACAAGCAAGGAAGAGCTTTCTTATGAAAATAAATTTGCTTATTTCAAACATTGATATAGGAATGAGAAAAATATTTCTGAAGACTTTCTTCTGGAGTGTGGTGTTGTATGGAAGTGAAACATGGACGATAACTAGCTCGGAAAGAAGGAGAATAGAAGCTTTTGAAATGTGGTGTCACAGAAGAATGCTGAAGGTGAGATGGATAGATCAAATCACGAATGAAGAGATACTGAATCGAATTGGTGAGAGAAGATCGATTCGTCTTCAATATTCGTAAAGACTGTCACGTAACATCTTACTACAAAGCCGCAGAGTGGTTGAAACTCAGGGATAGACGATCATACTCAGCTGTTTGTTTACTTCTGAGAATTTTAAAATCTAATGCTCCCTCATATTTGACCAAGTCCTTTGTCCAGATGAGTCAAGTGCACGACCGGGACAATAGGTTTACAGCTAATACCCTTAAGGTTCCACAGCATCGTACGGTAAAGTGCAGTAAGTCGTTCATTGTCACTGCCTCTCAATTATACAACGATCTTAAACTATATGAAATTCAGCAAAGTAGTGTTGGAACTCAGAAAAAATATCTTAAATACCGCTACCTTTCCACTTATTAAGCCATGTAAATGAATTTTCACCAAATTAATTAAATAGTACGAAATATCATAATCCCCTAGATACATTTTAGATGCTCAGTTTTACTCTTAATTCATCCTCGGCTTTAAAATTCTTAGGTTTCTGTTTCGTCTTCTGTTCCTTGTTAGTATAGTGTATGTTTATGAAATGTTAAAGTATTATTGTAACCTCCTAGATGTTTAGTTTTTAATCTTATTCTTATATCCTCAGTAGGAAAATGTATCTTACGCTTTTTATGTATTCTTTCATTAGATTTTGTATGTTAGGTGATACATTTAAGTTAAAGTGGCAGTTAGTTACAGCCAAAGGGACCTCTGGTCCTACTTGTAATTAACTTTAAATAAATATATTTCTATTTCTATTTCTATATGTAAATACGGTAATTGTATATAAGAACATTCTGTGCACTATAATTGTAATTTTTTAATATTGTAATTTTAAGTGGGGATGGAGGCACATTCGTGTATGTGGAGCTGTCACATTTCTCTATTCACCATCCCTGAATTATATCTACAATTTGTGGAAAATAAATGATAATAATAACAATCTATAGATATAAAATAAGAGTGTTGCCTGTACATTGCTCAGAATTTTAAAAGGATGGTATTTCTGTATCGGTCATGTCCACAGTAACAAGGAAATGCACTTTTTAATTTTCCGTAATGTCTGTCTGTCTGTCTGTCTGTCTGTCTGTCTGTCTGTCTGTCTGTCTGTCTGTCTGTCTGTCTGTCTGTCTGTCTGTCTGTCTGTATGTATGTATGTATGTATGTATGTATGTATGTATGTATGTATGTATGTATGTATGTATGTATGTATGTATGTACACGCATCACGAGAAAACGGCTGAATAGAATTTAGTGAAAATCGGTATGCAAAGTCGGGGAATAAGTCGTTATAATCTGGGCGATAAATAAATAATTGTCAAATATTTATATTAGGACTATTAGTGGCCTTATCTTAACGAATATCGGTAGGCGAAGTTGGGGAATAAACCGCTACAATCTAGGTCGTAAATAATTGCATTCACGCTCAGAAAAATGATAGTTTAGGGGAAGGCCAAAAATTTTATTCTCAAATATCTATGTTATTTATGGTCCTGTCTTAATGAAAATCGGTGTGCAAAGTCGGGGAATAAGTCGCTGTAATCTAGGCTTAATAGTATTCACGCTGAATGAAATGGTAGTTTAGGGGAAGGCCTAAAATTTAATTCTCAATAATATTCGTTATTAATGGTCGTGTCGATATATACTACTTAACTCAAGTTATATAGTATTATATTTCAAACCGTTTATGTCTTATACATTGTTATCGTATCGGCTATGATCACAGAGACATTCTTGATTTTGGATTTTTGTTACTAAGTCCATACCAGCACCGAGTCACGAGAAAAATGGGTAAACCGAATTTAATGAAAATCGGCATGTAAAGTCGGAGACTAAGAAACTACAGTCTACGCTATAAATAATTTGATAAGACACCCTAATATCACAGATTCAAAAGAAAACTACATGTGAAGGCCGACAATGTAGAAAGTGCATACAATTGATTAACAATAACATTATTTTGACCATTGTTTGTTGTGATGTGTTTGTGCACGGCCGACTTGATGCGTCGCTATCCAGTCGGCCGTGGTTTGTGTCTTCTGTTGCCACCTTTCTCCGATAGATAGGATTACTGCTGCGTACCGAGTAATTTTTAATTTTCCTTACGTCGCACCGACACAGACAGGTCTTACGGCGACAATGGGATAGGAAAGGGCTAGGAGTGTGAAGAAAGCTAGTTTGCTAGTTGCTTTATGTCGCACCGACACAGATAGGTCTTATGGCGACGATGGGACAAGGAAGAGCTAGGAGTGGGAAAGAAGCGGCCGTGGCCCTGATTAAGGTACAGCCCCAGCATTTGCCTGGTGTGAAAATGGAAAACCACGGAAAAGCATTTTCAGGGCTGCCGACAGTGGGGTTCGAACCTACTATCTCCCGAATACTTGATACTGGCCGCACTTAAGCGACTGCAGCTATCGAGCTCGGTTGTGAAGAAAGCGGCCTTGGTCTTAATTAAGGTACAGCCCCAGCATTTGCCTGGGGTGAAAATGGGAAACTATAGAATACCATATTCAGGGCTGCGGACAGTGGGGTTCGAATCCACTATCTCTCGGATGCAAGCTCACAGCTGCGCTCTCCTAACCACTCGGCCAACTCGCCCGGTCGTACCGAGTGTAACAGTCTGCTTGAATATTGGCGGGAAGTAGCTGGGGAGTTAGATAACTTTCTTCTTTAGCATGTTATTCCTCTGGTTCATAAATTTTCTGATACTACTGGTACGTAACGCACTGGTTCATCATAGCATTCAATCCATACTCTGAGGCAGTGATTGGAATGAGCAGTGTGCATATTTAACGGAATGATGGTAGAGGAGTATTCACGGCTGTCTGCGGCCTGGTCATTCCAGCTCTGGAACTTTGGACTGTTAGATCGGCACCGTAGTGCTGTTCGCTAAAAGTGAGAAAATATGCCGTTTTTCACTGGATCGATTATTTTATATGAGGAGCATCGTTTCAAATCGTATTAAGTGCAGAGATTATAATTTTACAGGAAGTTAAAAAAAACGTTTTACTTCTAAACGGCAAAATCTAGGTATTGAGGTTATGTTCCCGAATCAGTCATGATTCAAATCATTTCCCAATACATGAAGGCATCATTCTAATTATAAAATTTCACTGAATACGTTTTGAAGCAATTCGCTGAACAAAATACGTTTTGATACAATCTTTTATTCACATAATTCGATTTGAACCGTTCATTTGATTCCAAAGATTGTTATTGACTTTATTGTTAGCTACAGCGCATCATGTACAGTAAATTAAGTTATTATGAATACATTGTTAATGATATATGGATGTTTACAGTCATGAAAGTAATCCTTCTTCCTCATGCAAACAGCCACAGTCGTCATTATGAGTCGGCCTACCAGTATCTGACGTTGAACCTATGTTTAGTGCTGAGACATAAAATTGTTAACTGTCGAACTCCTTCCAGTGGTCTCCAAATCTGGTTTTCCGCAGGTTCTCGACGTCCAGTTTTTAGCGTCAGGTAATGCTCTCGGTTTATGGATTACAGGAGGTTCATGAATCTGGCCCAGCCTTATGATTCGTTACAGAAGGGTTACGAATCGCTGTGAGGGTTCATCAAACCTGTATGTCGGTTCCATCTTTATGTAACATGGTACTGACCACATTTCTCGCTTTTGTTCAGAATCACCGTCTTCGTTTCTTTAATCCCGCCCAGTTTGTTAAAATGCTTGGCAAGGATCTTGTAGTCCCTTATAACCATTCTTTTCCTAGATTTTTTATAGTTCCCACAGACTGATATATCTCTGTGTATTCCTTGAGAGTAACGATGTCAGAGTACTTACGAAGAAACTTTTCTACAACACAAAAACCTTGTCTGCGTGTAAAAAGGAATGTTCTATGATAGGAAAGATGACAACAATCGTGGAAATGTTAGTGGGTGCTTTGGTTTGTAGCCATAAACTAGAGCATGGATAATATGCATGTTCTTGTTTTGGCCTTCACATCCGTCTGCGAACAGCCTGATACAGGTGATCGATTTATCGAAATGTACCTCATCTTAAAACGAAGTAACAGCTAATGACACTTCGTTTGGCCCTCTTCCAGCCTCAGTCTCATTCCATACATAAAATTTCGGATTCTGAATCCTGACATCGCTAACACACAGTGCGTAAAATGATATTTGGAGCGAATAGAATGCTTCGCCAATGGATAATTTAGGAAGCGGTCGTACCTGTCGCAAATGAAACCAGAAGAACATTGTGTTAGCAGGTCGTTCCCTCATAAGTTTGTGAAAACCCTGTGAGCGAATTTTATCTCCTCCCATATCAGCTTAGTAAACGATTCTTTTTTTCATTACCTTTTTAATATTTAATCTGAAAGAGCATTCGAGCGAAGTAACTACGAGCATCCGTGGATGGTGTACCAAAGCCAATGTTGAACTGTATACGGAAAATATTCTGAAAGAATCACTTTTTCACTTTCAGGTCCGCGGAAACACTCTCCTACGGGTAAGTAACCCTCCATGGTGATCGAAAGTGAACGCCAACGGACATGCAAGCAATACCACAATGTCAAGTACGATATAAAAATAGCGGGAACAGCCAACAAAAGAGCGAGATAAATACAGGCTGGGAAACATTATCGTGAACATAATACGTTTTGAACCTTTCGCCGTGGTGCACATAATACGATTTGTTCCGAATCATGTTTTTTCAGCACTGAATTCCTATGGGAAAGAATACGAAATGACCCGATCTAACTCAACAGCGTTAAAGAGCATATCCTAATTGACGGGAAACTGCATCAAAACGTATTCCGACCTAATACGTTTTGAAACGATGCTCCTCATATGATAACATTGCTTTTAATCGCTACTTTCCTACTGACGTTTTTGTAATGACCTATGTTGACTTCAGTTAGGAAAACCACAAAGTCAGTTTTTTCGAGAACCTCGTAGCGAAGCACGGGTACATCACCTAGTAATAATAATAAAGAGGAAAATGTATGTCGTTTCTTTTCATTTTGATCTAGGAGTCCCTGTGCTGGTAATATTCAACGGAAATTCATTTTTCGTTTATTCAAAATTTTACCCATCGGCTTCTACACACTTCACCCATCTTTCAGGTAAGTTATGAATACCATGTTAGTAAATCTGCTTGTATTTTGTGGCAAACCATTCGTCGAACCATTTTCCAACTTCCTCGAAATTGCTGAATTATTGTTCTGCGAGCGCGTCCCCTATTGATGCGATGAGGTGATAATCAGATGGTGCCAGGTTGGGGCAATACGGCGTGTGCGGAAGGGTGTCCCATCCAAGCCATTTAGGAGTCTTTCACTGGTTTTTCTGTGTGAGAGGGCACATTGACTTGTAACACAAATCACCTTGCCACGTCTTCTGGTCGTAAAATCACAGTACGACAAAGGCGACATCTGTGATCTCCTTGGACTAAGTTTGCGTGTACATTGAAAGTCAGTAATACAGGGCAAGCAATTCGTCCTAAAAGCGAACCAGATAAGGATAAAGGTGGCCAGGATATCGCACACCACCATTATAAACAAATTTACCCATCTAAAATGTGACTGGCATTAGGCATAGTGGTCTGCCATTATAAAGGAAAGTCACCAACTCGGCGTGACTGACATTAAGAAAGGGACCTCTCCTTATAATGATAACAGCACAACTCAATTTTGACTGTCAGTAGGAAAGGTGCCTGCCATTATAATAATAGCTCCTCAACTGTAATCTGTCTGGAAGTTGGAAAGGGGGCTGTCATTGTAACGAATGCTCTCCAAATCGATTGTGACCGCCCAGTAGATAATGGGGCCTGCTATTATAATGAAAACTTCCCTATTCGATTGTGAATGGCAGTAGGCAAGTAAGTCTGCCATTATCATCACAACTCCGCTACTCGCACTTTACGTTGAAAACAACGTATGCTGTTTCTGGATAAAGCTAAGAGGCATGCAATTTAAAAATTTCGTATTCACTGTATGTACAGTAAGTTACTTCGATATCCTTATACAGTGTAGAATACCGTAGAGAAGCGCAGGTACATTGCTAGTTAAAAATAAAATTTATATTCACTACTAACTCAGAAGTAATCGTTTTGATTTGTGATTTTATCTGTTTTGAACATATTAATGGGAGTGGTAAAGCCCTATCTTGACAATGTTAATTTGACAGAAAAGATATCCCAATATTACAGGAACTATTAGGGTTGAAGTTTTGAATTTTTACCGCTGATAATTACAACCTTCCCCTAGGTATTGAATTAGAACGAAGTGGATTGAGTGAACAGCTGTGCATTTATTAATTTTTTAATGATCCATATTTTACACACAAAAAATGTCCTTAAAATTGCTCTAAATTAGAAACCAATCAAGGGAAATTCTTCTTTGTAGTTCAGGAGCTGCGTTAGGGCATAAAATAACTCTCTGAAAGAAACGATCTCCTTAGCTTGAATACTTAATGAGATAATGGGTCAGACATGTGAAAAAAAGTCAGCTTTAGAAAGTGAGTTCAAAGTAAGACACAATGTTCACTCACACATTTACCCATGTCACTACCTAAAAACAGCCTCCGTGCGCGTAGAGGCACGCGGCTGTGAGTTTGCATCCGGGAGATAGTAGGTTCGAATCCCACTATCGGCAGCCCTGAAGATGGTTTTCCGTGGTTTCCCATTTTCACACCAGGCAAATGCTGGGGATGTACCTTAATTAAGGCCACGTCCGCTTCCTTCCAACTCCTAGACCTTTCCTATCCCATCGTCGCCATAAGACCTATCTGTGTCGGTGCGACGTAAAGCCCCTAGCAAAAAAAAAAAAGAAACAGCCTGGCCTAGTGATGGGAGTATTCGAGACCAAAGTGTCGAAGAATTCAATTCTTACAATTTATCGAGGTATCTCGAGTCCTGATAAAAGTATTCGAATATTTCGGCGTGAGCTATTCACTAATGATAATCCCAAAGCGAGACCACATTGGTCTCTCTTACGCAGTATCCAAGAGCAGTGAAGATTCATACCATACGAGTATTTACCTAAGATGTATTCGAATACTTCTTTTGGGCGGAACAACGAGAAGTTCTCGAATACTGTATAATCTTACTGATGAGCTTATACACCAATACCAAGTTTTAATGATGGTAATGATGGAACGTGAATCATAATCAATTGTTCGCCTTCTTTATATGTCCTATAAGGATAAATAAAATGTTTTTAACTTTTTTTTCAGAATTTGTTTTACATCGCACCGACATGGTTAGGAGCGGGAAGGTAGTGGCCTTAATAAAGATAACCCCCCAGCATTTTCCTGGGGTGAAAATGGGAAACCACGACAAAACATCTTCAGGCCTGCCGAGAGTAGAATTCTAACCCACTCTCTCCCGAATGCAAACTTACAGCTTCGTTCAGCGACCCACGCAGCCTCTCTCGGTGAAGTAAAATGTTAGTTAACACAAATGATAGGTAACATATACATAATATATGAATGAAAATACACGGTAGAGTATTAAGAGAATTAAGAGAAGGATTGAGAGAATGAAAATACACATTTTGACAACAACCAACGGCGTGATATCAAGTTTATATAAAACTAGCTGATGTACCCGTGCTTCCTACGAAATTCTACATTGTATGCAGAATTCTAGGTTAGGTAGTGTACACGTTGTAAGATTGCGTTAAATTGTATATCTCTTAACGTTTCCCTAGAAACGCGTCGGGGAAGTCACCAGTTCTTATGTGAGGACTGTGTTAGGGAATTTTCATTGCAATGGTAGGCCATCTTGTCTATGTTCAGTCACAATCAAGTTGGGGAGTTTTCATTATAATGGCAGACACTCACTCTTCTTCTGCCTTTTTATATTCTCGGAAAGACTGCCGTAATGGTTTCCCCAACTGAAATCAACACAGGTCATTAAACGACGCCACTAGGAATGCCGAGATTAAAAGCAATGCTATCATATGAAATACTTGATCAAATGAAAAACCACGCATTTTCTAACTTTTAACGAACAGTACTACGCTGCTGATCTAACAGTCCTAAGTTCTAGAGCTGGAATGACCAGGCCGCAGACAGCCGTGAGCCATAAACACTCTTTACTTTCGGGAGGGAGGGGGAATAGTGTAGAGTCCCATCTGTTTAATAGGAGTACCCGATGAGTCGGAGAATCCCAATTCACTACACAGGCGGGGAAAGAACTATCTGACTTGGAGGTAAATTTTTCCTCCAAGCCAGAGGAGAAACCCTATCTTAGCCGCTGATTTGGAATCAAATTAACGTAGATTTAATAAAAGTGAAGAGGAAGAAGCTTTTCTTAAGAAACGGCTGTTTTCAGAGCAGAATTTTGAGTCATTTAGTGAATTGTGGTACTATAATTTGGAATAGGCCAAAATTGTAATTCTAGACCATGTCATAAGCGAGTCTGCAATTATTTCATTAAATGTGCACACTGATTATTCCAATCAATACTTCGGAATAGGGATCGAATAGCTGGAATACTATTACGAACCAGTGTGTTACGTACCAGCAGTATCAGAAAATGTATGAACCAGAGGAATTGCATTCTGAAGAAGAAAGTTATCTAACTCTCAAGCTATTTCCCACCAATATCAGGCAGTCAGCATAAGAGACAAGGAATATCACAACAAACAATGGTAAATGGTCAATGGTTGAGCAATTTCATGAGCTTTCGATATTGTAGGCCTTCACATTTAGTTTTCTTCCGACTGTGAAATACCACTCTTAGCCTAACATAGTCGGTATCCTAAAACTGAATAAAATATAGATGATGAGAAATTGTATTCTCTATAACTTTTGTCACGTAGTACTTTTCGACAGGACCAATAACATACGTACTTAAAAATAAATTTTTGGCGCCTTCTCTTGAATTACGATTTTATCCAAGGTGAATAAAATTGTTTATAGGTTGGACTGTAGTTTCTTAGTCCCGATTTTCAATAAATTCAGTAAACCCGTTTTCTCGTGGCACAGCGCTGATATGGACTTAGCAATAAAAATACAAATTGATGAATATCCCTGTTAATATAGTCGGTACAGTAAATGTGTATAAGACATAAATGGTCAGAAATGTAATTCTATATCACTTTAGTTATGTAGTATTTATCGATAGGACCAATAATAACATTAATATTCGAGAATTAAATTTTAGTCCTTCCCCTAAACTGCCATTTCACTCAGCGTGAATAAAATTATTTATAGCCTGTATTGTAGTAGCTCATTTCCTCAGTCTACATACCGATCTTCATTAAAATCTCTTCAGCCTTTTTCTCGTGATGCGTGTACATACAGACAGACAGACATACAGACAGACAGCCAGACAGACAGACAGACAGACAGACAGACAGACAGACAGACAGAAATTACGGAAAAGTATAAAGTGCATTTCCTTGTTACTCTGGACATGATCGATACAGAAATACCATTCTTTTTAAACTCTGGGCAATGTACAGACAAAACTCTTATTTTATATATACAGTTCAAAATAATTAGGGGAAACATGTTTCGTACCGTCTGGTATGTGAACGTTAATTTGGTAGATGGTAGATGGTAGATGAGACCTTAGCTACTCAGGGTATGTCAAATCGAAGTTATACTCCATCTTGTAGGCGTAGCCATACATTAAACTGTCAGGTGACTCCTCAAAACAAAGTGAATAGCGCTGCGTCCGTGTGCCGTTGTGAGGTACACATACTATTACGGTCGTCTGAGCACTTTGTACGTAAACCAGCACATCCCATGAGACGTCTTAACGAGGTTCAAATCGCAAGGGCCGTCCGTCACTTTGATCCAGGAAGGGTGGACTTTTCGTCGTGTTGCTTTTGATCTCAATGTCTCTCCGTCAGTTAATCAACGCTTGTGGAATCACTACAATGAGACAGGCCAGTTCACCAGGAGTGTTGGACAAGGTCGTGGACGCATGACAACCCCACTGGATGACCGATATCTGACCATCTGTGCGTTGCGGCTTCGTTCAGCAACGGCTAGAGAACTGCAACAAGACCTCAGGAGGGTCACTGGAGTCACGGTGTCTGATCAGACAGTAAGGAACAGGTTAAGAGAAGTGTCTTTACGACCCGGACATCCTGTTCGAGTGCCTCGTTTAACGCAGCAACATCGCGCCACTCGCCTTCTGTTTGCCCGTACCCATGTCAACTAGCAACTTCGCCAATGGAGATCTGTGTTGTTCACAGACGAGTCCAAATTTCCCCTGACACAGCGCGATGGACGTCAACGTGTGTGGAGACGCCGTGGTGAGCAGTACATGCCAAATGTTGTCCAGAAAGGCGGCCGATTCGGACAAGGTTCTGTGATGGTGTGGGTGGCATCAGTATTGATGGCCGTACGGATCTTATCTTCGTCCATAATAATCTTACCGTTGCGGGGTACATCGAGCAGATACTGCTACAGCATGTGTTGGTTGCTGCATACGGTATTGGCCCTGAATTCGTAATCATACACGACAATGCCAGGGCTCATGCAGCGAGCATCACCGGAGCTGTCTTGCGAGAACTGGTCATCCAAGAAATGGAATGGCCAGCAGTGAATCCCGACCTTAATCCCATCCAACATATGTGGGATAGGCTTGATTGAAGTGTTCGTAGGCGTCTTGTTTCACCACAAACTCTCCAAGACCTCGAACAAGCTCTCATTGAAGAATGGGACCTTATACCGCAACGTCGACTTATACAGAGCATGCCTAGTAGGTGCCAAGCTATGATAAATGCTCGAGGACCAATTACTCGAGTTGTGTAAGATTCGAGAATTTGGTTTCGAATGCAAGTTTCGATTCTTAAATGTTCTCGGTTGCATAGTAATCGATTCTGGAAAGTATTCGATTCTGCCCATCACTAGCCTGGTCCATAGTCAGAATGATCTGAGTGTGTGTTATGACAGTGACGGGAACTTCTTTACACATAATTCTCGAACAGATTAGTGAAAACCATAACTTTCTGGGTCAAACAATTACAGAAATAGGTAACTTCAAAGAGAAGCATGCTCGAAAGAGTAAAATTTCTCACTTGTGCATTAATATTCTAAAATATCTTTCAAATGCTTAAATTATACAGCATTTCATTTAGCAGAGTTCAAATAATTTTATGAGACAACATTAGGAAAAAGTCATTTAAAAAAGCTTTCTCACTCCCCTTAAACCAAATTTATTGCATTTTCTATCTGAATTTTGCCCAGGAAATGTACGGTTGAAGATATTATTTGACAGTAGTCATTGTGGCTCATCAGTTCTCTGATTTTGTAAGGGATTTAATGTCTTTTTTTCAGTATGCATGATATTTTGGTGGAATGTAATCAATCAGTTCCTTCAAATATTTCAGTTTTTGCAGGATTTATTGGTCCTGGACCATGATATTTGGTGGGGAATGCTGTCACCAATGGCGGGTGCTCTTTAAGTGTACAGGGTCACATCCCCCCCCCCCCCAACTCCAACCTTTTACAATATATGGGCCTCCTTGCTTCTCAGGTAGAAATTAAAGTTAGGAAGTAATGGAAAATAAAGTATTTATGTCATCATGGCACAAATACAGGCAATTACATGTACCATATGCTTCTATTCTGCTAGTGGCAGTGCTAAATGCAGCAGCCGGGTATAACCCCTCTGTGACTGAAGGAGCAATGTATAAGGAAAACTTTCCGCTACTTTGCCGCTGGACATGTGGAAGAGGGAGAACGCTGCAAACATTGCAGGAGCCTCGGTCACAATCTCGATGTGTCCGGAGCTCACTGCTGGCACTGTGGGAGACGGGGTATTGGGGATTTCTAATGGTACTATCTCCTCACCGTGGAATGCTGTTTGAAGGTTGCAAATTTTCTGTTGTACTCAGTGTATTAGTAATTGCGAAAGCAAGTGTGAGTGTGGTGTTTAAAATGTATAAATCTAACAATTTAATCGTTATATTTAGTAGTTTCTTCGTAAAGACGAAAACAGTTCGAATGATGTTGCTCTCTTAAATTCAGTCTTCATTATTTACTATACAATATACTTAGTGCATTCAGTTGACTATTTACTATACAACAGTGGCGTGCGGTGAACACATTCGTTACCCCAGCTGCAAAAAAAACCACTACACTCCCTGAAGTCAACATTACCACTTTATAAGGCTGAATTTTTCGTAGAAAGGTCAACCTGAGAATGGTTTTTCAAGAATATTTTAAACTCCACACAAGAACACATTTCCAAGTTGATATTCACGGCAGTGACGACACCATCATAACTTAATCTGCGGCAGATTTTAAGCAATGTACAGTCTCACCCGGTGACGCTTCGTGATAGTACAGTCACGGTTTTCACAAACATGTACTGGAACTAACTATTTGTTTCTAACTTAAAACGCTTAGCCTAAACTGAAGCAGCGAAATTTAACCGGTATTTTACCGTCGCCGAGGTTTTATAGTTTCACTCGCTTACTGAGTGTGCCATACGTGCATCAAACACAAACGAGGGAAAATATCCGTCAGGACGTATAACTCACCTTGGACTCATAAAGAATGCCACATAACTGCGCCTATCGGCAAAACATACTCTACACGTGCCATCAATGAATTGCTCAAAAAACTTTATACAAGCCGAAATCCAAAACTAAAATATATTCTTCTATATTACGATTGATTACCTAAACTGGCTCTGTTTTATTAGCAAGACGATGTGCAAGTGGCTATACCGTTAACATGTTGATATTTTTCTTGTAGTATCTAGTGTGTGGCGCTGAACATTTCGAGTGTCAAGTATTAAAACTAACATACCTTACACCTGTCGCCGTTACCACCCCGCTACCAGGAAAAGGAAGCTTCAAGTACATGCGTCAACCAAGCGACTTCAATTTCGCTGGAGGAACTCTCCTTCGCGCCGGCAAGGAAACCCAGCCCGCTGGAGAAGATGAACTGCGGTAGTGTGAGCGGATTGTTGAGACAGCTGTACTTGACTTGGCTTAGATGTCCCCAGTTTTTAAAACTGTATAAAAAACGTTATAGGAATAATAAGAAAATGTTAATACAAAGTTATTTACCCGTGCAACGCTGGGGTAGGTGGGGTTCAGTGTACGCCACTGCTATACAACGTACCCTATTCTGTGCATTGCAATTCACTTTACTGTGTATTCATAACACTGTTGTAAATTTAAACGGTCCACAGGATAATAATAATAATAATAATAATAATAATAATAATAATAATAACTACCCCAGGTGGTACCGGCAACGGAAATCCACTGTCGTTGTAGGCGACGCACACGGGGCCTTTAGATTTTGGGGAGCTATCAACATGGGGTCGGAGACATCCACAACCCTCACACACAATGAGATTCACATCCATAAAACAGTGTATTTACCCAAACTTAAACAGCGTCACTATTTTGTAACAGTCAATATGCAAACATTACTCGAGACAGGAAAACTAAAACAGACATTAGATGAAATGGAGAAGCAGAACATTTTGTTACTGGCACTACAAGAGACAAGTTTCAAAGACTCAGATACTTTTGATTCAGGGAAGTACTAGCAAATGTACCCGTGCTTCGCTACGGTATTCTACATTGTATACGGATATCGAAGTAAATTACTGTAAATGCAGTGAACAAGACCGTTTTAATTCCACGGCTTTTAGCGTTATTCAAGAAAGAGCCTAGTGAGGTCTACATACGTTGTTTCCAATGTAAGGTGCGAGTTGTGATGATAACGGCAGGTAAACATGCCTACTGCCATTCACAATCGAGATGAGAATTTCCATTATAATGGCAGGCCTCATTGCCTACTACGTGGTCATAATTGAATTGGGGAGTTTTCTTTGCAATGACAGGCCCAATTTCCTATTTAACAGTTAAGGAATGTTCATTGTACTGGAAGGCACCCTTCTCTACTTCCAGTCAAAATTGGGTTGTACCGTTATCATTATACTCATAGGCTCCTTTTCTTAATGCCAGTCAGCTTACTGCCAGTCACACCGAGTTGCTTAACGTCAGTCACATTTTAGATGGGTGAATTTGTTTATAATGGCGGGTACCCTTGCCTACTGCCAAACAAAATTGAGTAAAGGAGTTTTGAAAAAATCCATCCTCCCTAACCTCCTGCCAGTAAAATCGAGAAGGAAATTATTCATTACAATGGTACACAGGAGTAGAAGAAGGACCTGATTTCTACTGCCAGTCAAAGTCGATGTGGAGAGTACTGATTACAATAGTAGACGACCTGTTGCTTACAAGGCATTATCGATTTGTAAAGTATTAATTACAATGGCACACACACACACACATACTTTCTAGATTGCTACGAATCGACTTCAATGAATAAATATAGATCGACTTAAGAAAGTATGTGCATGCTTACCTCCATTTAAAATGTAACTGCTGATAAACGGTACATCATATCGACAACCGGATTGTACGATAAGACGCCACATTTAGCTGGTCCTATGATATTTTCTCGTATTTCATCCATTAATTGGTAAGATTGAGTTAGAGACGTTCAATGCGGTGAAATATGAGTAAGGATTTTTCACTTTTCGGATACTTAATGACAGCTACAAGCATAGAATTCGGCTCACATATATAGCTACTGGGTGAGCCAACGTTCGTGTAGAATATGATGATCTTATCTTTCCCGAAAGTGTTCAAACCTTCAAATATACATGTAAAAAGTGCAAAACTTAGGTACAATCCAGAAATAGAGCCAAATTTAACGTATAAGGGATAGAGATACGAAAAACTGTCATAGGACCAAAGATGTAGATCACTCAAAATTAAATTCATACTGTGCCATCTGTTTGTGATACAACTTACCGTTTAGCCACCAAATGCCTCGAAAGGAAGGTCTGAACCATCATTAAAATTCCCTCCACATTTTGATATTTTTCTGGAGTAAAAATGAAAAATTTAAACATTCCGTCCGTTACAGACTAAAATCGATAATTTTGCCAAATTTCAGTTTTCTATCTCGTCTGGAAGATTGTTTCGCCATCAGGATTTTGGGGAGAAGGTTAAAAATTAGGACTTTCAGGAAACTTTTATGCCCATAAAACCTACGGGTTAGCGTTTTGTATAAATATATCCGACTGTGTTCTTATGCTGAACCCCAAATTTGAGACAACCTGCGAGGTCTCCTCGGGGTATTTTGAGAATTTTCGAATTTTCTAGAGATCCTGAAGTCATGGCTTCTCTGGTGCCGAGTTTTAAGTTTCTTAGATGCCTGGAAGTGCTTCATTAATTCACGTCTGTTTTCATTTTCATACCTCAACTTATATATATTGTAACCGGAATTATTGTTCAAGTCGGCTAGCTAAGCATAAGACTGACACAGGATGTGTCCGGTTCCTATCTGAAGCGTTACAGAGAGGAGAGGTTTGCATGAAATAAGTATAATGGAATCCTTTTTAAAATTGTTGAAGAATTTATTCACAAAATTAATGTCAAATTCCACATCACCTCGGTACAGAAGCTTGTGCAAGTGCCCTCTCTGGTCTGGACTGGTAATGTACACTGCGATCTTTCACCCCTGCATCGCCTTCCGATGGAAGTCTGGAAGTTCTCGAAATTCTAGAAGATCTCGAAGTTCTCGAAATTCTCTAAGGTTTAGAAGCTCTTGTATACGTGGAAATAGAACACGGCAATGCACTTATGCCCGAAATGTACTCGTTAGGCGAATGACTCCTGCACTCACAAACTATTAGTAGTAATGGTTTCAGAATTATCACTAGTTACGACAGAATGTCACTGAAATCTGATTGCACTTGAAAATTGTAATATTGAATGTTACTAAGGTTGAAGTTACACAGTCGAAAATATTAGACCAAGTCGAATGTGAAATGGAATCGAACTCGTAATGCAAACAGCCACTTAGGAAAGGTGTCTATGAGTTTCAATTTCTTGAACCAGATTTGGGTTGGTACGGTGGGCTGAATTTTATCTTGTAAGCTGTGGACTCAGACCATTTCCTATAGACCTGTTGTTTGATTGTGGGTAGTAAATCAGAATATGGTAACTGTTTGTAAAAGGTGGAGTTCAAAAGTTGTGGATAAGCCTCTATTTCACCATAATTTTACTTAAAAAGGGCTCAAAAGATTAGTTTTCAGTTACTTTCATTGTTGTTTTTATTCTCAGTACCGAATGCCAAAATAACTGCTGCTCAAGTATAAATACTTACCAGTTATTAAGCGTATAATAATTGAAAAGCATTCAATTCTGTAAAACTTAAATACGTTGGTATCAGCACCTCTTAGAGAACAAGACCTGGCAACACGAATGAGAGTAGCCGATGAAGTATGTCCGCGTGGGCCCATGCCAGTAGCTCAGTCAGCTTGGTGCCGCTTGGTGTATGAGGAAGCGTTTCCCAGTTATGTGTGTTTTTCATCGATTATATTAGTCTTAATCGAGTCTTATTTGTTAACACTCGCTTAATATTCTTATTAGTGTAAGTTCAGTTAAATGTGTCAGTACTTATAATTTTTTAATATTAAAAAATTGTGTTTAATGTGCCGGCATGGCCGCCACGTGGGGTTAGAACTAAGTTTATTTTTAATGGTGGGTTGTGAATTGCGATCACTGTTTTTCAAATTATGAATAACGAAGCCTCAGAAATGCAGTGTTCCAAATTGTAGGGCAATTACTGTACTGGTCCTAAAGTGAGTGTTTTCTCGTTTCCAACTGACGGCTCGGAGAGAAAGCTAAGTGGTTAAGAGCTGTTCTCCGAGATGATTTGGTTCCTTCCAAAAGTGCAAAGGTAAGTCTTAGTTATTAGTGTATTATATCTGATTTCAATCATTCAATGACTTAAGTTGTGGAATGGTACTTGAAATAGAGCCCTGTGTTGTAGGTATACGAGCTCCATTTCAAAACTCATGAGGTTCAATGGACAACCGGCATGTATAATGAGAGAAATGGGAAATTATTGACTGCACATTTATATAATCCAAGGCTTGTGAAAGGTTTGTGGATAGGTCTTTAATATGTTTGCTATTTATAAATGAAATAGCAGATTTTTCGGGGTGATTTATATCCTACTGATTTAAGCATTTGCTGTACTGAACTTACCAGTTATTACATTTAGTTTGGGATGTGTTGAGTATTCACATTACTTTATAGGACTAGTGTTGTGGGTATAGTGATATTTTGGCAAAAGTTATACTTTTACTTTTTTGCTATTTGTTTAACGTCGCACTAACACATCGAAGTTTTTCGGCGACGGAAGGGTGGTAGATTGGGAAGGTAGCGGCCGTGGCCATCATTAAGGTACAGCCCCAGCATTTGCCTGGTGTGAAAATGGAAAACCACGCAAAACCATCTTCAGGGCTGGCGACAGTGGGGTTTGAACCCACTGTCTCCCGAATGCAAGCTCACAGCTGCGCTACCCTAACCGCACGACCACTTGTTCGATAAAGCCATACATTATGAAGGCATGTAAGGTATTGGCTTGCAAGTATTCTTACTGTGCTGGACCCTTAACTGCAAGTGAGGCAGTTCTATTTATTATATCGCATGAGGGAATATACCTCTTAGTGTGGGTTAATATTTTTAGTTCAGGCTAGACAGCAATGTTATTGCGTTTACTGCAATTATGTTAGGTTCTATATAATTGCTTATGCTGGGGTGGGGTTGTAGGTTCCAGAAACTCCTACCTGGTATGGGTATGGTATTATTGAACTTGTGGTATGCTTTTGGAATACTTGAGTATGTAAGCTGACGGGGTTGTATTTTAATTGTGTACATGTCATATTATTTATTATTTTTTTGCTAGGGGCTTTACGTCGCACCGACACAGATAGGTCTTATGGCGACGATGGAATAGGAAAGGCCTAGGAGTTGGAAGGAAGCGGCCGTGGCCTTAATTAAGGTACAGCCCCAGCATTTGCCTGGTGTGAAAATGGGAAACCACGGAAAACCATTTTCAGGGCTGCCGATAGTGGGATTCGAACCTACTATCTCCCGGATGCAAGCTCACAGCCGCGCGCCTCTACGCGCACGGCCAACTCGCCCGGTATATTATTTATTATGTTGATAATATGACAATATTTAGTTCTTGAGCTATTTTTTAATTTTTCAGGCAACAAGGTCTCCTTATCTACAGTATGTACTTTTTGACACATTGACGAATTTAGTAGCTGTATTTTCCATGGTAGTTTCTTTAGAAGAGTACACAGTAATAACACAGGAGCACTTTTCTTATCGTATTTATTGCCAGGTGTCATGTTTTCAGGGAGTGATGTTACATTTAAGAGGGCACCTTTTATGTTAAACAGGTAGTTTGTCATTTAACAAATAGGGTTCTTTAACTTGGTGACACATATCCTACAAAATCATTTACGATCCTTTTCTTTTGTTCGTGGTAAGCTGAGGGGCTGGGGCTTTCTCGGTTTTTTTTTTTTTTTTAGTACATTTCTATTATTAAGTACTGAGTTGATGAACCTCTATGAATTCCATTGAAAGGGAATGTGCAAACTCTGAATTCAGGGTCAATCACTGTAATTTCCTTCAGTAGTGAACATTCTTGTTTGAGTAATTGTGAATTCAATTATGAATTTCCTGTTCCAGCATTATAACCTATTCACATTCTGGTTATGAATTTTCTCTTGGAGAAGGTACTCCTTCCAGCATTTGTTATTGCATGTATCTGTGAAAAATTGGGGATTAATTACTTAATTGATCTCATGTGTGTCATGTCTGTACCATGCAGCTGGTTCATAAAGCATGAAATGAGCAGTTCAATGTGGGTTCTGCTACATTTTTATTAATGTAATGGCAGGGATGCAAGTTCTTAATATGGTTTCTTAGGATTTTAGCAATTACTCTGCCGGGCTGAGTGACTCAGACTGTTAAGGCGCTGGCCTTCTAACCCCAACTTGGCAGGTTCGATCCCGGCTCAGTCCGGTGGTATTTTAAGGTGCTCAAATACGACAGCCTCGTGTCGGTAGATTTACTGGCACGTAAAAGAACTCCTGCGGGACTAAATTCCGGTACCTCGGCGTCTCCGAAGACCGTAAAAGTAGTTAGTGGGTCGTAAAAGCAAATAGCATTATTATTATTATTAACAATTACTCTTCATAAAGATTTCCTTTTATATTTGCTTATATCATATTCACCTCATGTCCATTTGTCCATTTCAATTTTAAGCAACCTGGTGAAGTTAAATTGGAAACAAATTCAGAAAGTGTCAGGTTGAAGGTCAGTTCTAATGTTATCAGAACTGGCATTTTACTTTTCAAATTTAAGTTCGTATATTTTAATACGTTGTTTTATTTCCAGTTTAATTTCTATTTTTCCCCTGTTCTGGTTATTTAAATCCGGCTCCAAAAACATATGAGTACCTTTATATACACTAGAGAACGCGAATATAACTTTTTATGACTTGATGAACAAACTATTGTTGGCATGTACTGTAATCATTGTGTTTGCATAACAGCCACATTTTATGACCTCTTCATCCCCTTAATTTATGTTAGGCTAGTAGTATAATGGGAGAGTTCTGCGGCACCTCCGCCGCCGCACGCCTCCTCCTCCGCCGCCTCCTCCGCCGCCGCCGCCGCCCGCGGGAAATTTGAATTTTGGCGGGAAATTTGAATTTTGGCGCGAGATTTGAATTTGTAAACAAAGCCACGTGCTTTTTGACAGCTGTCATCGACAACAACGCAACGCTAACCTCACTGCTGCCATCTTGACGGGCCTAAACCTCACTAGTGCCAACTTAACCTAACTAGCATGAGGTAAACAAAGCCACGTGATTTTGACAACCACGTGCTTTTTGACAGACAACAACGCATCGCTAACCTCAGTACTGCCATCTTGACGGGCCTAAACCTCACTAGTGCCAACTTAACCTAACTAGCATGAGGTAAACAAAGCCACGTGTTTTCTGACAGCCACGTGCTTTTTGACAGATTTGTAAACAAAGCCACGTGCTTTTTGACAGACAACAACGCATCGCTAACCTCAGTACTGCCATCTTGACGGGCCTAAACCTTAGTGGTACCAACTTAACCTAACTAGCATGAGGTAAACAAAGCCACGTGCTTTTTTTGACAGCTGTCATTCACCATCTTTAATCCAGAGTGCATAGTGCTGCCCTCTTTAGCTACTTACCTTTGACAGCTGTCATCCGCCATCTTTAAACCACAAAGCACTGTGCTGCCCTCTATATCGCAGTAGCTGCAAAATTCGTCACCTGTCATCGGCAGTGCTGCTATCTTGACGGGTCTAAACCTTAGTGCTACCAACTTAACCTAACTAGCGCGAGGTAAACAAAGCCACGTGCAGCTGTCATCCGCCATCTTTAATCTATAGAGCACAGTGCTGCCCTCTTTGTGGTGGCGGATAATTTGAAAAATGCTTTTTTGACAGCAGCCATCTTGCATCGTAAACCTCAGTGCTGCCCTCTTTAGCTAGATACCTGTGGTGGCAGACAATTCCACGTGACAGCAGCCATCTTTAATCAAGAGAGCACCGTGCTGCCCTCTATGTGGTGGCGGCAAATTCCACGTGCTCTTGTTTGGAAACAAACTCACGTGCTTTTTTGACAGCTACTACCCACCATCTTTAATCAACAGAGTATAGTGCTGCCCTCTATGTGGTGGCGGTAAATTCCACGTGCTCTTGTTTGGTAAACATAGCCACGTGCTTTTTTGACAGCTGTCATCCGCCATCTTTAATCAACAGAGCACCGTGCTGCGGGCAATTTCATCACCTATCACCCGCCTTTTTGACAGCCGTCATCCACCATCTTTAATCAACAGAGCACAGTGCTGCACTCTATGTGGTGGCGGCAATTTGAAAAAATCTATGTGCTCTTGTTGGGAAACAAAGCCACGTGCTTTTTTGACAGCTGTCATTCGCCATCTTTGAGCACTGTGCTGCGGGCAATTTCGTCAGCTGTCATCCGCCATCTTTAATCCAGAGAGAACAGTGCTGCACTCTATGTGGTGGTGGTAAATTCCACGTGCTTTACAAACCTATGCGCTTTTCTGACAGCTGTCATCCGCCATCTTTGAGAACAGTGCTGCCCTCTATGTAGCGGTGGCAAATTCCACGTGCTCTTGTTTGGTAAACATAGCCATGTGCAGCTGTCATCCGCCATCTTTGAGCACCATGCTGCCCTCTTTAGATGTAAATTCGTCACCTGTCATCCGCAGTGCTGCCATCTTTAGCTAGATACCTTTGAAATGTGGTGGCGGATAATATAAAAAGAAAAATTCTACAGCAGCCCTCTCTCGACGCTAATTGCATAAGATGGCGGCTATACATGACTCCTTAAGGGTGCTTACGCAAGATGGCTGCTATACACAGGTTCTTATGAGACGCCCTTGGGATGCTTGTTCAAGATGGTAGTTATACATGGCTCCTTATGAGATGCCCTAGGGATGCTTGCTCAAGATAGCGACTGCTCTTATGGGACGGCTTAAGTGTCCTTGCACAAGATGGCTTGAGACGCCCTAAGGATGCTTGCGCAAGATGGCGGACACAAGATGGCGGCTATACATAACTCCTTATGAGACGCTTTAAGGGTGCTTGCGCAAGATGGTTGCTACTCTTAGCTTAGAGGCTAACGTGTCGTGATAGTTCGATTCATTAAATTTAGGGCTTAAATGCAAAATGTTAAATATATCGAAAACGGTGCACCGTAGAGCAAAACGGACAACATTTTTCTGCCTAATACCTAGGTTCGCAGTATGAGGAACAAGAAAATCATAGTCTAATGATGGGATCAACGGTTCGGTTCCTACTTCGGCCCTTTGGCATTTGCTCTGTTTTAGCTTGTATTGAAGCGAGTCTTCGTAACATGATCAGGTCTAGCTATGGTAGAGAGTATAACGTACCGTGCAGGTTCGATTCATTAAATTTGGAGGCTTAAATGCAAAATGTTAAATATCTCGAAAACGATGCATCGTAGAGCAAAACGGACAAAATTTTTCCGCCTAATACGTAGCTTCGTAGTTTGTATCAGGAAGGGCAACTCAACAAATTCTTGCGATATTTCATGTAGCTATTTCTAGCTAAGTGTAGTCTAAAAAATAAATCCTAGTCTTGTTACATCAGGAAGGTAACAGGCTCTAGAACGAGGAAAAACTATTCTGGGATAGCGTGCCTACACACACGCGCGCACGCAAGCTGCATCCGGCTCGCTAGCTCCTCGCTGGAATGCGTTTACCTCAGCAGGGTACAGAGTCCACTACACGTGTACAGTTCACATTAAAATTATTAGCAGCTTCTCGAGTTGAGCTCAAACCTCCCCCAGTTCAATCATAGTACAAGTACGTCAGCTTGTAGAACTTGTATATTTCGGTACCTCAGCGTTTCGTGTTATTGCTAGCAGGTAGGGGGTACGGTAGATGTAGACTTAGCTTAGTAAAACTCACGACAATGTCCGACCTCAGTAGGCTGAAACTTGGTTTCTTCCGAACATTACAACATAGCCTACTCCTACCGAAGAAGCCAGCTTAACGCCTCCATCTGACAAATGAATCACCCTCAACACTCTTCAATCATTCTCGCTACTTCGGAAGATAGCGGGTTCGAACTGGAAGCCGCAAATGCTAGGTGAGGGACCTGCGTGATCGTCATTGCATGATCTAGCCGGATGCCCTTCCCGACGGTATAAGTTGCCAGGATTTGAATCGCGTACCCCGACTAGAAGAAGCCTACACATAGCTTAACGCCTCCATCCGACGAATGAATCACCCTCAACACTCTCCAATCATTCTCGCTACTTCGGGGATAGCGGGTTCGAACTAGAAGCCGTAAATGCTAGGCGAGGGGGCCTGCGCGATCGTCATTACATGATCTAGCTTTAGCTCAATACCTACAGGTAAGGAATACCGCGTATGTACCCTCGAGAAGTCGAGGATCACACGCTAACTTTCCAAGGCTCGAACTCTTAAATTCTGACACCTCGGCATCAACAGGAGGTTCGAATACGTCAGCCTGCGGGACTATAGGTGGGAGCTCTTGTTGCATTCGTTCCGACTGTACCGCAGTTGTCAGCTCAGCGATTTTTCCACATCCGCTCGGTAACAAGCAGAATATTTAGCCGCTGCAGTCTGCGCGAAGTGCTCACAGTTCTCTGTATGCGTTTATTACGTACGTACACACATCTCCCGTCTGCTGTGAATATTATTCTTCAGCCTTTATCTTAAGGTAAGGTAGAACTGTTAGTTACTTTTTGCAAAGCAACTTCTACGCTAGACATCTACATTCATATATGTTTATTCTTTTTTTTTAGGTACTGTTCGAAAGTACGCAATTTTATTCATCCCAGTAACAGCCTGCAGCACGTGCATTTTTTTTAAAGGTGTGTTTTCGAACTTTGAGTTGTAAAGATAATTAGGTTAGATGATGCACCCTACACTACATTCATATATGTTTCTTCTTTTTTTTTAGGTACGACCAGAATATTATCATTCGAGTTTCAGGCTTGAACGCACGCATTTTATACATCCGAGTAACAGTTTGCAGCGCGAAGATTTTAAGGTATGTCTGACCTCTATTCGTTGAAACTTGGTTTCTTCTAAAACATCGTAACTTTATTCTATTGATAAATAGTTGTTCTCTTTAATCCTCACGCTATAGACGAGGTACGTACATAGCTATGTCCGCCCTCAACAGGCTGAAACTTGGTTTCTTCTAAAACATCGTAACTTTAAGCTATTCATAAACAGTTGTTCTCTTCAACCCGCATACTATAGACGTGGTGCGCACATAGCTATGTCTGCCCTCAACAGGCTGAAAATTGGTTTCTTCTAAAACATTGTAACTTTAGAGTATTGATAAATAGTTGTTCTCTTTAATCCTCACGCTATATACGGGGTATAATTTCAAACAGGCACACATGGCTATGTCTGACCTCAACGGGTTGAAACTTGGTTTCTTCTAAAACATTATAACTTTAAGCTAATCATAAATAGTTGTTCTCTTCAACCCGCATACTATAGACGTGGTATAATTTCAAACACGCACACATAGCTATGTCTGACCTCAACGGGTTGAAAGTTGGTTTCTTCCGAACATCGTAACTTTAGTCTATTGATAAATAGTTGTTCTCTTCAATCATCATGCTATAGACGTGGTATAATTTCAAACACGTACACATAGCTATGTCTGACCTCAACGGGTTGAAACTTGGTTTCTTCTAAAACATCGTTACTTTAGTCTATTGATAAATAGTTGTTCTTGCATACTATAGACGAGGTATAGCTATGTCTGCCCTCAACAGGTTGAAACTTGGTTTCTTCCGAACATCGTAACTTTAAGCAATTGATAAATAGTTGTTCTTGCATACTATAGACGTGGTATAATTTCAAACACGCACACATAGCTATGTCTGTCCTCAACGGGTTGAAACTTGGTTTCTTCCGAACATCGTAACTTTAGTTGTTCTCTTTAATCCTCACGCTATAGACGGGGTATAATTTCAAACACGTACACATAGCTATGTCTGACCTCAACGGGTTGAAACTTGGTTTCTTCTAAAACATTGTAACTTTAGAGTATTGATAAATAGTTGTTCTCTTTAATCCTCACGCTATAGACGGGGTATAATTTCAAACACGCACACATGGCTATGTCTGCCCTCAACAGGCTGAAAATTGGTTTCTTCTAAAACATTGTAACTTAAGTCTATTGATAAATAGTTGTTCTTGCATACTATAGACGAGGTATAGCTATGTCTGCCCTCAACGGGCTGAAACTTGGTTTCTTCCGTAACTTTAGAGTATTGATAAATAGTTGTTCTTGCATACTATAGACGAGGTATAGCTATGTCTGCCCTCAACGGGCTGAAACTTGGTTTCTTCCGTAACTTTAGAGTATTGATAAATAGTTGTTCTTGCATACTATAGACGAGGTATAGCTATGTCTGCCCTCAACGGGCTGAAACTTGGTTTCTTCCGAACATCGTAACTTTAGTCATTCTCTTCAACCCGCATACTATAGACGTGGTATAATTTCAAACACGTACACATGGCTATGTCTGTCCTCAACGGGCTGAAACTTGGTTTCTTCCGAACATCGTAACTTTAGTCATTCTCTTCAATCCTCATGCTATAGGCCTAACTCACAGCCATGTCTAACCTCTATACGCTGAAACTTGGTTTCTTCCGTAACTTTCACCTAATCTCGTTCTCTTTTCAGATGTTCCCCTGCTGCGAGGAATGTAATGTAACGTTTGCAAGGCGTGATAACTTCATGCGCCATATGAAATCAAAACACCCTAGCATAACATCTGCTTTATGTAAAGTTTGTAGTGTGTATTTCGCTAACGTAGAGCGATATGAGGATCACTTAGCAGAGGAACATCAAATATCTACTTGCCCTCAGGTAGTAGTAGGGAAAAAGCGTGCAGCTACTGATGTAGCTGTAGAAAGTACTAGTAGTAAAAAACCTAGAAAAAATCATGAACAGATGTCCCCCTGCTGCGAGGAATGTAATGTAACGTTTGCAAGGCGTGATAACTTCATGCGCCATATGAAATCAAAATACCCTAGCATAACATCTGCTTTATGTAAAGTTTGTAGTGTGTATTTCGCTAACGTAGAGCGATATGAGGCTCACTTAGCAGAGGAACATCAAATATCTACTTGCCCTCAGGTAGTAGTAGGGAAAAAGCGTGCAGCTACTGATGTAGCTGTAGAAAGTACTAGTAGTAAAAAACCTAGAAAAAATCATGAACTTCAAACTATTCACTGCGAGCACTGTAACACTGATGTACCATCTTCGCATTTTCAGGGGCACTTACGGAGTAATGCACATAAAAATAATGCGTGTAGAAGTGGTAGTAACGCAAACATCGAGGAAATTAATACAGCATTTAAAAGTAGGATTGCTAGTTACCGAATTCGCACCAGTCAAAAGTTTCAGAGCACTTCAAACTTTTTAAATTGCGTTCAGCCGGATGTACAACAGCTTCTTGCTAAATCTTTGACTAATCATAGTTTATTTAAAGTTAATTTTGAACTTTTCGCCTTGTACATTAAAAGCACGGATGAATCCGAAATAACGGACATTAAATCATTTAATACGAAGAATTTTGTCATAAGTCAGTCGACTAATTTTGGTGATGTACTTGGGGATGTCTCTAACATTATTTCAACTAAGAGCGAGGAATTTCAGGAAAAGGAATCAGGGTGGGCTTTAGTTGAGATAATGTATCTAGAAGTTAACATCAATAAGTACAATCCTATGCGTGGATCTTCGCACATTGAGCTGCCGACATGGATTCAGCAAAGAAAAGCTGTTGTAAACATCCGAAACAATGACGAAGCATGTTTTGCATGGGCGGTGATGTCAGCTTTAAATCCCGCGAAATCAGACGTAGCTAAGAGAACATCATCGTATCCACACTATTCAACGCAGCTAAATTTCGATAGTATAGAATTTCCTGTACAGTTAAAAGATATTAAGCGCTTTGAGGAACTAAATAACATTAGTATTAATGTATATGGTGTAGAGAAAAAGTCTGTAGTAGGTCCTCTGTATTATACATGTCATAAGAAGAGTACTCACGTTAATTTACTCTATATTGAAAACAGTGAGAATAGCCACTTTTGCTGGATTAAAAATCTGAGTAGACTTGTTGGCAGTCAGTTGTCAAAACGTAATGGTAAAAAGTGGCTATGTGATGGATGCTTGCAGTATTTTAGAACTGAAGACCAGTTAACGAAGCATTCCAAGAATGACTGCAATCATGTACGTACAGAGATACCTACTACAGGCAATAATGTTTTAAAATTTACAAATTTTCACAAGCAGATGTGGGTACCGTTCGTGATTTATGCAGACTTTGAAGCCATCCTCACGCCATGCAACACATGCTCACCTAATCCTGACAACTCTTTCACTAATACTACGCACATGCATGTCCCGTATAGCTTCGCGTATTACATCAAGTGTAGTTACGATAGTACGCTTAACAAGTTAGAGCTGTATCGAGGACATGATGCTGCTAAAGTATTTTTAGAAAGACTTGAAAGTGATGCAGTTCGTCTCGGTCGTATTCTGAATAGTAATATTCCTATGAAGCCACTCACCGACATTCAGTTAAATGATCATGAACGTGCTACAAAGTGTAGCATTTGTGATGGGGAATTTTCCGAAAATGACCCTAAAGTTTTTGATCATGATCATTTAACTGGTTTCTACAGATGTGCCGCTCATTATAGCTGTAATCTTAAGTATAGAGTTCCTAAATTCATCCCTGTAATTTTTCATAACTTATCTGGTTACGACTCTCATTTCATCATTTCACAATTTGGAGCTTCAGATGAAAAAGTAGATATAATCCCTCAGAATAAAGAGCGGTACATTGCGTTTGCAAAGTCTGTAAAAGTAGATGCTGAGCATTCTATAAAACTGAGATTCCTTGACTCGTTTCGCTTTATGGCGAGTAGCCTCGATAAACTTTCTAGTCATTTACAGCCTGAACAATTTACGGAAATTCGACGCGTTTTCCCCGAAGAAGCGCAGTTTAATTTACTTCGGCGTAAGGGTGTTTTTTGTTATGAATATCTCGACTGCTTAGACCGCCTCGAAGAACGTGCCGTACCATCGAAACAATCCTTTTACAGCTCGCTGAATTCAGCAGATATTAGTGATGATGACTATTTACATGCACAACATATCTGGGAGCAGTTCCACATTCAAACGCTGGGTGAATACTCCGATTTATATTTAAAGACAGATGTACTTTTGTTAGCTGATGTTTTTGAAAATTTTCGCTGTGTTTGCATGAACACCTACAGCCTTGACCCATGTCAGTATTTTACTGCACCTGGGTTAAGTTGGGACGCGATGTTAAAATACACGCGTGTGAATTTAGAACTGCTAACCGATATCAATATGGTGCACTTTATAAAAGCATCCATTCGAGGCGGTCTGAGTCAGTGCAGCGGGCGATATTCGAGGGCTAATAATAAGTACATGCCGAGTTTCGATTCTAGTCAGGAATCTCAGTATATCGTTTATCTGGATGCTAATAATCAGTATGGGTGGGCGATGAGTCAGCATCTACCAGTGAGTGGTTTCCGCTGGCTGACGCAGTGCGAAATTGATGCTTTACAGCTACACGCCCTAGGCGATGAAGCTGATAAAGGTTATTTCCTCGAAGTTGACTTACAGTATCCTAAAGAGTTACACACTTCTCATAATGACCTACCGTTCTGCCCTGAAAATATGAAGCCCCCGTACATTGCATCAACGACGAAAATGCTCATTGCTAATTTATGCGATAAATCTAAGTATATCATTCATTACCGAAATTTAAAACAGTGTTTGCAGCATGGTTTGAAGTTATCCAAAATTCATCGCGTACTAGAATTTAATCAGTCACCGTGGCTAAAGCCATATATCGATCTGAACAATAATTTAAGAACGAATGCGGTTAACGAGTTTGAAAAAGATTTCTACAAGCTCATGAATAACAGTGTGTTTGGTAAGACTATGGAGAATGTTGACAAACGCGTTGATGTAAAATTGATTACAAACTGGGATAATATTAAGAAAAGGTATGGTGCTAACTATTTAATAAGTAAACCAAATTTCCACAGCTGCACCATCATACATGAGAATTTAGTTATTATACAGATGAATCGTGTCAAGGTTAAGTATGACAAACCTACCTACGTCGGCTTTGCAGTACTTGAATTGGCTAAAACACTCATGTATGAATTCCATTACGATTATATGATGAAGAAGTACGCGCATAATGCGCAATTGCTCTACACAGATACCGATTCGTTTATTTATCAAATCAAAACTGATGACTATTACAATGATATAAAGCCAGACTTGGGTAGGTTTGATACAAGTAACTATCCTGCAGATAATCAATATCATCTACCGCTAGTGAACAAAAAGGTTCTAGGTAAAATGAAAGATGAATGTGCTGGGAATATTATCGATTCATTTGTAGGTACTAAATCCAAGTCATATTACATAAAACTCTTAAATGAATTACAAATAAAGAGATTGAAGGGGGTTAAAAAGAATGTCGTTCAGAATCAGCTAAGTTTTGAAAACTATAACAATTGCATTAAAAGTAATCCACCTGTTTTGCATAAGCAAATGTCTGTCATTAGAAGCAAGAAGCACCAGTTGTACACACATTTAATTAGTAAGGTAGCCCTTAATAGCGATGATTGTAAACGGTTTGTCATTCCAAATTCTACCAACACGCTAGCCTGGGGGCATAGTAGTATTGATAGGTACTACTTTACATAAACACTATGCTAGAGGTGTGTGTACTTACGTTACGCTGTCTTACATCGCAATTCGGGAGAGGAACGCTGAGAGTGTAGTACGGCAAGTCTAAACTTGTACATTCAAGAATTGCATCGAGAAGTACGCAAAACATCACTAGGGTAAAATGATTCGAGATAAAACTTGTACATACAAGATGTAAATAAATAATGTAGAATTGGCATATTCTTTTATTTTAGGTTAGGTATTACCTTCCTCCCACTCCTTATTTGCTAGATAGAGTTTCTGTTTATTACTCATAGAAGAAGAAAGAAGGTGATGAGCAGTTTCGTAAGTATAGTATCGTCTTGTTCGGTAAGTATCTCGAGAGCAGAATTTTTTTTTTGTCAAAAAAGCACATAGCTTTGTAAAGCACGTGGAATTTGCCGCCACCGGTGCAGCACTGTTCTCTCTGGATTAAAAGCTTTGTTTCCAAACAAGAGCACGTAGAATTTACCGCCGCCACATAGAGTGCAGCACTGTTCTCAAAGATGGCGGATGACGGCTGTCAGAAAAGCGCATAGGTTTGTAAAGCACTTGGAATTTGCCACCGCTACATAGAGGGCAGCACTGTTCTCAAAGATGGCGGATGACGGCTGTCAGAAAAGCGCATAGGTTTGTAAAGCACGTGGAATTTGCCACCGCTACATAGAGGGCAGCACTGTTCTCAAAGATGGCGGATGACAGCTGTCAGAAAAGCGCATAGGTTTGTAAAGCACGTGGAATTTACCACCACCACATAGAGTGCAGCACTGTTCTCTCTGGATTAAAGATGGCGGATGACAGCTGACGAAATTGCCCGCAGCACAGTGCTCAAAGATGGCGAATGACAGCTGTCAAAAAAGCACGTGGCTTTGTTTCCCAACAAGAGCACATAGATTTTTTCAAATTGCCGCCACCACATAGAGTGCAGCACTGTGCTCTGTTGATTAAAGATGGTGGATGACGGCTGTCAAAAAGGCGGGTGATAGGTGATGAAATTGCTCGCAGCACGGTGCTCTGTTGATTAAAGATGGCGGATGACAGCTGTCAAAAAAGCACGTGGCTATGTTTACCAAACAAGAGCACGTGGAATTTACCGCCACCACATAGAGGGCAGCACTATACTCTGTTGATTAAAGATGGTGGGTAGTAGCTGTCAAAAAAGCACGTGAGTTTGTTTCCAAACAAGAGCACGTGGAATTTGCCGCCACCACATAGAGGGCAGCACGGTGCTCGCTTGATTAAAGATGGCTGCTGTCACGTGGAATTGTCTGCCACCACAGGTATCTAGCTAAAGAGGGCAGCACTGAGGTTTGCGATGCAAGATGGCTGCTGTCAAAAAAGCATTTTTCAAATTATCCGCCACCACATTTCAAAGGTAAGTAGCTAAAGAGGGCAGCACTGTGCTCTATAGATTAAAGATGGCGGATGACAGCTGCACGTGGCTTTGTTTATCTCACGCTAGTGAGGTTAAGTTGGTAGCACTAAGGTTTAGGCCCGCCGAGATGGCAGCACTGCGGGTGACAGGTCACGAATTTACATCTAAAGAGGGCAGCACGGTGCTCTCTGGATTAAAGATGGCGGATGACAGCTGTCAAAAAAGCACGTGGCTGTCAAAAAACACGTGGCTTTGTTTACCTCGCGCTAGTTAGGTTAAGTTGGTACCACTAAGGTTTAGGTCCGTCAAGATGGCAGTACTGAGGTTAGCGATGCGTTGTTGTCTGTCAAAAAGCACGTGGCTGTCAAAAAACACGTGGCTGTCAAAAAGCACGTGGCTTTGTTTACAAATCTGTCAAAAAGCACGTGGCTGTCAAAAAGCACGTGGCTTTGTTTACCTCGCGCTAGTGAGGTTAAGTTGGCACTACTGAGGTTTAGGCCCGTCAAGATGGTAGTACTGAGGTTAGCGATGCGTTGTTGTCTGTCAAAAAGCACGTGGCTGTCAAAAAACACGTGGCTTTGTTTACCTCATGCTAGTTAGGTTAAGTTGGCACTAGTGAGGTTTAGGCCCGTCAAGATGGCAGCAGTGAGGTTAGCGTTGCGTTGTTGTCGATGACAGCTGTCAAAAAGCACGTGGCTTTGTTTACAAATTCAAATTTCCAGCCAAAATTCAAATTTCCCGCGGGCGGCGGCGGCGGCGGCGGTGGAGGCGGCGGAGGAGGAGGCGTGCGGCGGCGGAGGTGCGGCAGATCCCGCTTATTATACTACTTAGGCTTCTATTGTAAAAAAAAATGTTTACCTGTTTTCATGACCGACAACACTGAGCATTACAGCTTGTATGTTCCAGGACTGCTACTAATATACTATAAGTAAGGTAGTTTATATGTTATTATTTAATAGTATTTGCTGTACTTACATGTTGTTTTTGATCTATTATCTTTCATCGGCAAGTTCAGTTTCGTAAAATGAACTGATCATTTTTGACAAAAGAAAGTGTCATATAGGCATATTATTAAATTTGTTCAGTATTAAGACCCTTTATAAAACTGAATTTTATTCTTTTTTGCATTTTTCATTGTGCTTCCTATTTATTACGGTATAGTACTAATTTCACTTCCGATATGCGCGCCTGCGAGAAAGAATATTCGTAGAATGTAGTTTACCAGCGTATTTTTCAATCATCGTAAGGAATTAGCTTCATCTGCTATTCACTCGCGCTGCGAGAGCTCGCGTGACGTCACGAATCGTATTGCCAGGCCTTGTTCTCTAGGAGGTGCTGGTTGGTATTATCTACTGTTATAAGAGTCATTCACAAACGTACTTTCTCATTTAGAACATATTTACTACATTAGTTCCACTACTCGTCCCCAGAAGGCAGATGTGTTGCAATCAGACAGTACGATTATGCAAATCCAGAAACACCAGCACTTTCGCCTTTTATATTTAACATAATATGGTAGCTGAAGGATAGTCCACCATCCGAGAGCAGATAGCTGCTTCTTGTGTTATTTTGATGGTTAATGCGTTTTTTCCGGGCATGCCTTCCTATCAACGAGCTAGAATAGCATAGAGGGCTGTATGAAAATAATACACTATAAAGAATACCTGCACTTTGCGAGATATCGCAAGACATTGATTGCCAGCGCATCTAGCAGGACGGCCTTGAAACTGAGTGTAGTAGTGAACTATACGAATTATGCCGAAAGTGTCAGGTTCCAAGTCGTCGTTAATTAAAAGGTGATTACAGAAGTTTCCCCATTTCACATCGGATACTAAAATGATATTCCATGACGTTTGCAACAAAGAGGTGAGAAATTGCTTCCCACCCCACCAACGAGATAATATCAATTTAGCCAAATAAACATGGTTTTTAATTGATGCCCATTAATTACATAAAATTGAAACTGTCTAAAAATATTTTAGAACCCATTTGAGTCTATTTCTGGCAGCTAAAATAACATTTAAGCACCTAAAAGTCCGAGGTCTAGAAATCACTATTGCGTGTTCATGTGGTGGTTGGAAGTGTAGCGTGTTATCTGAATTTGAAGATAAACGTGTTGAAACGAACACAAACACCCAGCCCCTGAGTCAGAAGGATTCATTTGACGTGATTAAAATCCTCGATCTCGTCGCCATAAGACCTCTCTGTGTCGGTGCGACGTAAAGCCCGTAGCAAAAAAAAAAATCCTCGATCCGGCGAGGAATCCAGTCCGAGACCTTCTAGACCGAAGGCCTCAACACTAACCATTCAGCTAAGGATTCGGACTAAACGGAATCATTTTTATCAATTTTAACATGCAACTTAGTTTCAATCTTGCCGTTAAGGTCGGGACGCCAGGTGCGCCGCTGTCAACATGTCTCTCCGTTAGTACGGGCATCGCCCTCTACTGTGGCTGCGCTAATTTTAGCGCAGCAATAGTAGAGGACGATGGTACAGGAGAATACGGAAGTGTCCAGTATTCTGACATCAGCGCTTCTTGCGGAGGCAAGTTCATAAAGGGCAGCCATGTTTCGAGTTGTCAAAACAAAGCGAGTAGGCGCGGGATCGTACGGTGAGGTGACATGGAGATTGTGCGTGGCGATTGAACAAACAGAATTTACACGGGGACAATAAACTGGACAGTACAAAAGGACAAGACAACATTTTCCTCGTGTGCACGAACGATCCGAGGACAGGACAATGACTAAGGTACTATCTTATGAGTTCGACTCGCTTCATATCTGTCGGGACATCGCTCTTACTGTCCTGCCCTCGTATGAACGCGCTCGGGACAGAATAAAAAGAAAATAAAGGCCGGATACGAGGACAAATGTTCGTCAAAATGCCACCAAAGTAGAATTACGACTTAAATTTCAAGTTCATTAGTGTTTGTGGACAGTATGAATGCCAGTGGGCATGTCGCGACAACACGATCGTAAAAATTACAGACGGCATGGCTAGTAGATTTGGATTGAAAGGAACGAAAAAGAGGATCAAAATCCTCAGATCGACGTACTTGATAGTAAACAAGAATACAAGGCGATTAGGCGCCGGCGCAGACAGCGTGTAGCCTGTATGTCAAAAATACCGTGGTTCGAACGTTTTAAAAATTTTCTGTTGACATTTTCATACACATTTTGTATTACTGAATATCTTCTTCTTCCCTTAATAACAATATAGATGATCTTAATGAAGAACTGCGTGTCATCCATTTCCGTATCCACAGTCTTTTATTATTTTTGGCTAATTCACCTCCTATTATATCGAATACTTCTGCATACAAGATATGTAATCATTTTCTTCAGTTTCCTTGGATTTGTTTTGCTGAGGAATGAACATCATATTGTCTTGTCTTGTCCTGCGCAACTGCTGAGCTGTCCTGCATGTTGTCGCCGTGTAAACTCGGCTTTAAGAAGTGAAAACTTTGATTCTCCACTTCAAGAATGCTCAACGTAGGGCTGTACCAATCGGAGTAAGGTAATTGGTTCCCTTTTGCTATACTTATAATAAGTAATGATTTCTTGGTAACGGTACGTGTTCATCTTGCTCGTTGAAATTTCATTGTTGTTGCCATCAGGTGTTCGTGTGTGATTAACTGAAGTTTAATTTCCAGGTTTTGTTGTTTAGATCTTCATTACTGGTCCTGAAGACTTGTCTTGTGCTTGGGCATTGGGTTGATGTAAGCCTGTATCAGACGTACACCAAGCATGGTAAGTAGGCCTACAGTATTTTACTGGTTTTAGTGAAATGTATTAACCGTTAATTGTACACCGAGCGAGTTGGCCGCGCAGTTAGGGGCGCGCAGCTGTGAGCTTGCATTCGGGGGGTGGGTTCGAATCCCACTGTCGGCAGCCGTGAAAATGCTTTTCTTGGTGTCCCATTTTCACACTAGACAAATGCTGGGGCTGTACCTTAATTAAGACCACGGTCGCTTCCTTTCGATGTGTTCGTGCGACGTTGAACAAGTAGCAAAAATAAATAAATAAATAAATAAATAAATAAATAAATAAATAAATAAATAAATAAATAAATAAATAAATAAATAAATAAATAAATAAATAAATAAATAAATAAATAAATAAATAAATAAATAAATAAATAAATAAATAAATACATGGAACTATTATAGTGGTTCACATGGGGATGCAAAACGTTTAAAAACATGATCACAATTAGGTTGTAACCAATCGTAGATTCTTTTCGCTTTAAGGACTTTCTTCATAAATACTTATTTATGTCCGCGGTTTTTACTTTAATTTGCGCTTAACCACAACAGCCAAGCAGGGCAATGCTTGTGTTCTGATTTCGTGGCCTATCCGTATGTCACTGTATGACGATTCTCCTTATATCCTTTTCGAACTAACCTAGAATAAGCTGATCGTGGAGCTGGCCTCGCGTATTGTACTGAAAGTCTTCTATAAATTTCCGCTCCTGGTACACCGTCAGAGCGCAAAAAACGGATTACGGAACGCTGTTCTTCCTTGGTGCAAATAGAGAGTGGTGCGCCCATCTTTACGACGCAACAGCGCAAGCTGTACTGATCTGATAACGCTGAAACCTACCACAGACGGTCGTGCCTTGATTGCGAACAGTCCAGATTGCGAACAAGGCAAAACCCGTCCAGATTCCGAACAACTAAATATACCCTGTCCAGATTGCGAACACGAGATTTGTGTTGACGTAAGATACATAAAACAGATACAATTTTGAAAACAGTCTCATATGTAATTTTTGTTCTAAAAATATTAACATTAACTGGTACATTGGGCATGTTTTAGATAACGTAACCATATATTAAAAAATATTTTTTCTTATTAAAATGTTTAATTATTTAGTTTGAGATAATCATACCATTTAGAAGATTATCTTTTATATTGTATAACATAACTAGAGGGGTAGTTGTTTATGGTGAATTAGTGAATGTTGTGTTATTAATAGGTTATTATTATTATTATTATTATTATTATTATTATTATTATTATTATTATTATTATTATTATTATTATTATTATTAGCAGAAGTACCCGTTCTTTGTACGGGTTATCAGAAACTGGCTTTAGTTACTTATACTATCGGTGTGACTGATTTCATTAGATATTTATATCACTGGTGTATTTACTTAAGTACGTAGAAATTATTTGTCATGTTTGGAATTATAGTCTATTTTCTTCTTTTCTTCATGGGGGCCTCTAAATATTAGTTCCTAATTAGCGTCGACCTCTAAAATCTTTTGCTACCATGTTTCTCCTTCATTCCCACCTAGATATACCTGCTTCCTTCACAAACCTGCAGGTTTAGTCTAAGTATACTTCCGCTAGATAGTACCACAAATATAAATGTTATTGAATGTATTTGTTTGATCCGACATTTCGTAACTACACTTAAGAAAATGGAAATTGCAACACCGTGAAGGCATTGGTCGTTTGTGTTGATTTTCAAGATATGGAACGATGGCATGTAGGTAAGTAAACGATCCAAGTTTCAGACCCATTGAATTGTTGCTACAGTTCTCCCCACGTGATTGGTCGCGGAGGAATCAACTCTAGTATACGGACTCTGGTGTAGCGTAGTTGACTTGCAGTCTGTGCGGTGAAGTGTTCCCCGACAAACATGCCTCGGCGACAAAGAAGAGCACGCTATCAACAAATGTCGCCGTTTGAGAGGGCTCGGATAATTGGGCTGTGTGAGGCTGGATTATCGCTAAGAACTGTCGCTGCACGTGTTGGCTGACAGGCATCTACGGTACGTGTATGGCAGCAGTGGTCAAATGAAGGTACCCACACTCGTAGACCTGGCACAGGCCCAGCGCGACAGACAATTGAGAGATAGGATCGCCGCATCATTCGGATGGCCCGGATGGAACACCATGCAACAGCAGCGCAAATTCGACCAGCTGTGGCACCCCACGTTACACACCAAACAGTTGGTAATCGCCTGCGTGCAGCTGGCTTACGAGCCCGTGTCCCTGCAGAAGGTGTTCCATTGACCCCACAACAGCGACGTGTAAGGTTGGCTTGGTGTCGAGAAAGATCGATGTGGGTCGACGAATGGCATAGGGTCGTCTTTAATTATGAATCGCGCTTCTGTCTTGCCCGCAGTGATCGCCGAAATCGTGTGCGCCGACGTACCGGGGAGAGGGACCGCCCAGATCTTATTTTCGAGAGGCACACAGGGCCAACACCAAGCATTATGATCTGGGGAGCTATTGGCTTTAATGTGAAATCACAATTAGTGCTTGTTGAGGGCACAATGACTGCTCGACAGTACGTTGATAGGGTACTCAATCCAGTGGTTGTCCCTATGATGGCGAACGTTGCTAATGGGATGTTTCAGCAGGACAATGCCCGGATTCACACTGCACGCATCTCCAGAGAAGCTCTCCACGACATCACAACCTTAGAATGGCCCGCCAGATCCCCGGACCTCAGTCCTATTGAGCATGTGTGGGTCATGATGGGTCGACAACTGACCAACCGACCTCAGCCACCCACAACTCTGGAACAACTAACCCGTGCAGTGCAGTAAACATGGGCCACAATTTCTCAGGAAGCGATCCAGGGCCTTATTGATTCCATGCCTCGACGAATGTATTGCAGCTCGTGGTGAGCACATCCTGTATTGATTGTTGTCCAAACTTGCGGTCAGAACACTCGTCCTGCATGTTCAATTGCAACAATGTAGCACCACTCCTTCTGGGTGTTGCAATTTCCATTTTCTTCAGTGTATTACAAATGATCAAGGAAATACGCCATGTATAAAAGAAACTACTATAAGTATCGAGAATTGTAATTCTCAGGACTAGTCACTCATGTCGCACATCATATAATGAATCTGAGTATAAATGTTGAGAAATGTTTTCAAGTCATGGGCGCTTTCTTGACAATTGTGTACAGTATATATGTTGTTTTCATGGTTACAATGATCGTAAAAGTGGACCAAAATATCGGCACTAATATCATCAGTGATCCTACTACTCCATGATTTGATAGAAAATAGTTTAGACTATAGGTAACAGACTGCGCAAAATGCTGAAACCTAAGCCAGTACGTAAAAACGGAGGCCCGTCGGCAACCGCTGGTCACTGTACTACGGAGATCTCCGGGGCTATTATTTTTATACTTCACTCCCTTTCCATCCCCGCCCAAAGAGTGCTATGAGCGTCTTACGCAACAGTTTATTTTTTTCAGATAGTAAGTCATATGTGTATCAGTTTTGGTTGGCAGCTATGCCCAAACATACATGCGTAATCTAGCTGCTGTAGAATCCTGGAGCCGACGTTGTCATGGTTACGGCCGTTCGTTTCTTTATCTGATTCCTAGAGCAGGGGTAGTGTGGTTCCAATATCTCCATAACGGTTGGTTTTAGGGCCTTAAAACGTGTTTTCGGACCCACAGGGTTTACTGACTTTTGTTCTTTGCATCGACGGGCTTAAAATGAGCTTTGTCTCGTCCTTGTACGACAAATTCGATTTTGCCTATATTACCCAATTATTTTAATATTTTTATATCTCCCCCCGTTGCCCCCTCGAATTGCTTTGAAAATAAAATACAGCCCAGGTTACTCAATGGCAATGTAGCTTTCTATAGGTGAAGTAATTTTTGAAATCGGTTCAGTAGTTTTTGAGCCTATCCGTTACAAACAAACAAAATTTTCCTCTTTATAATATGTGTATAGATATATTTTGCTAGTGGCTTTACGTCGCAGCGACACAGATAGGTTTTATGGTGACGATGGGCTAGGAAAGATCTAGGAGTTCGAAGGAAGCGGCCGTGGCCTTAATTAAGGTACAGCCCCAGCATTTGCCTGGTGTAAAAATTGGAAACCACGGAAAATCATCTTCAGGGCTGCCGACAGTGGGTTTTCGGACCCACCATTTCCCAGATGCAAGTTCACAGCCGCGCGCCCCTAACCGCACGGCCAACTCGCCCAGTATTATTATTATTATTATTATTATTATTATTATTGTTGTTGTTGTTGTTGTTGTTGTTGTTGTTGTTACGGGATTACCCGTGGAGCGCAGAGGTGAAAGAAGGTGCCGGGGTGAATGGGTATAACTACAATGTCAAGAAAGAATTTAAAACTAAAATTGAAGGTTATATTTTTGAAAAGCAACAAGTTAACAAATTCTCACTTAGTGAGATAACAGTGACAAAAATAGAAAAATCCAAGATTTCATAACTTTAACTCTCTTGGGCTTTAAGCCCCCAGTGTTACAACACCTCGAGCTCCTAGCAAAAATTTACCAAAACAAAATTTACACAAGGGCAGAAATCTCTCCATACATGGAGCGCTTGCTCCCAACTCACAATAACAAGCCTCCCAGAGGCACTTTTACAACACTAGAAAAGAGCTGTCGTGCTCTCAGTTTTCCAAGCCTATTCAAGGCGATATCAGGAAATTACAATCACTTGTCATCAAGGCACAACTTACAAATATGAAACAGAGGTATCTAGTACCCGACCTATTGGGCCGTTGCGGAAAAGAACAGGTTAAGTAAATCGCCCGAAACACAAATTGAATGGAGGCGAGTACTTGCACTCCTAAATGTGCATTATTAAAACCTAAGGGGCACTAGACCGATGAAACAGGGGCTATTCCCAAACTATGGAGGTGACTCGTATAAGAAAGTAATTTACCACATTACAGAATGAAAAACAGCAATGCACGTAGTCACCTCAAACCAAGATGAAAGGGAGCTCGAGAGGGTACATCACTCTCTATCCCCGATTTACAGTTAAAGATTTATGAAATTTTTTACATGAGCCGAAAGGAGATTTACATTTTAGAGAAGTTGGTTACATAGTTAAAGTTTCGAACCTTTCCCTCGGGTTAAACTGCGGAGCTAGCAAAAAAGTAAGATGTTAGATGGCCATTACCTTGCTGAAGAACTGCTGCCTGATGAAAAAGGCGCCACTCGCCTCCTCCTTGACACACACACTTAATTAGTTGACGATCAAATGGCCAAGAGACGAGAAAATCCGCAGTTTATAAACCCTCGGGGAAAGTTCGAGACCTTTCATGAGTAAACCAGCCACACCCTCTCACTTTATTGGTCATTTTGAAAGGTTACACTCCAAATCGAAGAAGAAGGTTGTGATACGCTGAAAAATAATTACAGAAATTCGTGATTGGCTAAATTCAAAACTGTCGGAAAGAAAAGATAAATACTGCCAACCCAAAAATAAAGGAACATCAATTAGTAAAAAAACTTATCAATACAAAACTTCTTCAAATCAAAAGTTCTTCCACTTCGCACCAGGGTGCATGATCGTAGTTTTTAGCAGTGACATCTATGGCAGACTGTCCAAACTTCTTGATGAATGGAAAACAAAACAAGTAGAAATTCACACAGTACAGGAAACTTCAGAATAACAAAACTACGTCAAATTACTGTGGTGACATCTTCTGAATAAATTTATAAGTTGGTCCAGTTTCAATTTCACGGTTTCTCCAGTAGAGGAGTTCTTTTAGGCGCAAGATTTAAGGTAATTACGTATTAGGTGGTGGTGGTGGTGGTGGTGGTTTTAAGAGGATGTACAACTGGACAAATATCCTCTACTAACACTAATCAGAGAGAAAATGGAGGAGATCCGACACTTCGAAAAGTGAAGGTACCGATAAAAGAAAAGAAGGGCCACGAAGGGCACGAAAATGAAAGCCTCCGAATAGTTCATTCCACGTTAAGAAAACAGTATTACTCTTATGGACCCATAAGGAGTGAACATACCCCCTCTGAGACACACGTATTCCTCGTGATTGAGGAATATTATAATGTACTTTATATTGTATTATGTTTTTGCCCGTGAGTTATTAAAATAATTGCGTAACATTCTCTGTTTAATAAATGCATTCGCAGGGAGGAAGCATAACGTTGGGAACAGCCATCGCCTTGTTTGCCTTCCTTCATTTTCCTTCTGAGTTGCTCTGGTATATTCCGCGAAACTTTTATTGATACTTCGTTTTACGGGGGTGAGGATAAGAAGAGAGCTACCTCGGTTTCGGTAATACTGCCAACTGAATGGAAATGAAGTCTGAATTAAATCAATAGTATAATCGATCGATATGAATTTTCTAAATCTGTATTATTGTAAGCCAACAACTGTGTCACACACACATTATAACATTATATATAACATTTCTCTTTACGACTCTTGTTCCTAGCATTTTGGCTTGCTGTGTAAAGGACAACAGTACTAGTACGTAATGTGTTCGCCAGATGTCTCCTTTTTTTTCTTTCCCAGTTGCTTTACGTCGCACCGACACAGATAAATCTTATGGCGACGATGGGATAGGAAAGGCCTAGGAGCTGGAAGGAAGCGGCCGTGGCCGTAATTAAGGTACAGTCCCAGCATTTTCCTGGTGTGAAAATGGGAAACTACGGAAAACCATCTTCAGGGCTAGCGACAGTGGGATTCGAACCCACTATCTCCCGGATTCAAGCTCACAGCCGCGCGCACCTAACCGCACGGCCAACTCGCCCGGTGCCAGATGTCTCACGGCGATGCATAATCGATTCGTAGTTTGTGTGTTAAAGGTTGCCAATACGAATCTCGAAGATAACCGAGGTCTACCGAGTCAGTACTAGGGAGGCCGAAGTATCACTAAAAGTTTCACGTATTAGAAATGTAACTCGTAATCCGTTACGCTAAGAATGGCAAGCAGCTTATCACTGTTGAAGAGAAGTCATCTATTTATATGTGGTTGTGTTCTAATATTATTTTACAGTACAGCAGTTATTACTGAAGATTCTGATGCTGAGGTGTGCAGCGATAACTCTCGGCATGACTTGTACTGACACAGAAATTCGCTATGATATTTATCTGTGCTTCGTTTTATTTACCTGCTGTTTCTTAGCGCATTTTATTTTTGCCATATTTGTACCACTTTTTCACAAGCGCATTTAGCCTAATTGTTACCATTCTTTTCGTGGGCCGATATGACAGCACAGTAGCACCTGGCGTTGCCTGCGCAAATTTATCAAATGCAATTAACTGCATCCCCCACCCCGAGCTTATAAAAATTACCTCTTGTCTATTTTCTCCCAGTTTGCCTTGAACTTCGATACTGAGGTTTTGTACGTCCAGTAGTTTACCCATGTTGCTGTAAAAGCAGTTAAAAGCCCTCCCCCCATCCCGCCCTACAACCCCTGTACCCTAGATTTCAAATAATTAATTTGCTGCTTACATTCTTCCTTCTTTTATTTTGAATTTAATTACCGAATTTCACCGATATATATTTTACGGATTTCCCGTGATGCTGTTGAGCAGAGTCGTTTTCCTAACATGGAATGACCTGTAAAACTCGAAAACCTAATATCGCCGGTGTCGGGAAAGGACGCTAATATCCATTATATATGCTAACGCTCTTTCTAACCTTGCATTGCATGGCGAAGTCAACGTTTCAAAGCTTGATCTTTCATCAGCAGATCGCACATAAGCTAGTTGCATCTGGGAGTCGGGGTCAGAGCAGTTTTCTTTTTATTGACAGCGAGTTAGCAACATACATGTTCAATCCTATTGGCCGTGAACTTGTACGCAAGAGACGGCAAGTGCGAACTACCACTCCGAGGATGGTTTTACGTGATTTCTCATTTTCACATCGAGTCGACATATCTATATCTCTCTAGCGTGAAAACTACATTCTGTTCAAAAAATTATCGCAACTCAGCGAAAGTCTAAATTTATTATTATCTCTCTTATTATAACCTTTTCAGACAAAATGATTAGAATTAAAATTTTCCACGGCATTTGTTGTGTCGTATTTTGTGATAGAACAGCTACTAACGCGATCATACGAAATGTATTTGTGTTGTTGTTTGAGTCATCAGTACATAGACTGGTTTGATGCAGCTCTCCATGCCACGCTATCCTGTACTAACCTTTTCATTTCTACGTAACTATTGCATCCTACATCTGCGCTAATCTGCTTGTCATATTCATACCTTGGTCTACCCCTACCGTTCTTACCACCTACACTTCCTTCAAAAACCAACTGAACAAGTCCTGGGTGTCTTAAGATGTGTCCTATCATTCTATCTCTTCTTCCCGTCAAATTTAGCCAAATCGATCTCCTCTCACCAATTCGATTCAGTATCTCTTCATTCGTGATTCGATCTATCCATCTCACCTTCATCATACTTCTGTAACATCACATTTCAAAATATTCTATTCTCTTTCTTTCTCAGCTAGTTATCGTCCATGTTTCACTTCCATACAAAGCCACGCTCCACACGAAAGTCTTCAAAAACATCTTTCTAATTCCGATATCAATGTTTGAAGTGAGCAAATTTCTTTTCTTAAGAAAGCTCTTCCTTGCTTGTGCTAGTCTGCATTTTATGTCCTCCTAACTTCTGCCATCGTTTGTTATTTTACTACCTGAGTAACAATATTCATGTGCTTCCTTTAAGACTTAATTTCCTAATCTAATATTTCCTGCATCACCTGCCTTCGTTCGACTGCACTCCATTACTTTTGTTTTGGACTTATTTTTCATCTTGTACTCCTTACCCAAGACTTCATCCATACCATTCAGCAACTCCTCGAGATCTTCTGCAGTCTCAGATAAAATAACAATATCATCGGCAAATCTCAAGGTTTTGATTTCCTCTCCTTGGACTGTGATTCCCTTTCCAAATTTCTCTTTGATTTCCTTTACTGCCTGTTCTATGTAAACATTGAAAAGGAGAGGGGACAAACTGCAGCCTTGCCTCACTCCTTTCTGGATTGCTGCTTCTTTTTCAAAGCCCTCGGTTCTTATCACTGAGGACTGATTTTTATACTGATTGTAGATAATTCTTCGTTCTCGGTATCTGATCCCTATCGTCTTCAGAATCATAAATAGATTGGTCCAATCAATATCATCGAATGCCTTTTCTAGATCTACGAATGCCATGTACGTGGGCTTGTCCTTCTTGATTCGATCCTCTAAGATCAGACGTAAAGTCAGGATTGCTTCACGTGTTCCTACATTTCTTCTGAAGCCAAATTGATCTTCTCCCAACTCAGCTTCAACTTGTTTTTCCATTCTTCTGTAAATAATACGTGTTAAAATTTTGCAGGCATGAAATACTAAACTAATGGTGCGGTAGTTTTCACACCTGTCAGCACCGGCTTTCTTGGGAATAGGTATAACAACATTCTTCCGAAAATCGGATGGGACTTCTCCTGTCTCATACATCTTGCACACTAAATGAAATAACCTTGCCATGCTGGTTTCTCCTAAGGCAGTCAGTAATTCAGAGGGAATGTCATCAATTCCAGGTGCCTTGTTCCTATTGAGGTCACTCACAGCTCTGTCAAACTCTGACCTCAAAATTGGGTCTCCCATTTCATCAGCATTAACAGCCTCTTCATGTTCCAGAACCAAATTATCTACATCTTTACCTTCATACAACTGTTGGATATGCTCCTGCCATCTTTCTGCTTTGTCTTCTTTCCCTAGAAGTGGCTTTCCATCTGAGCTCTTAAAATTCATACACCTAGATTTCCTTTCTCCAAAGGTTTCCTTGATTTTCCTGCATGCAGCATCTACCTTTCCCAGGACCATACAGCCTTCAACATCCTTGCACTTCTCCTTCAGCCATTCTTCCTTAGCTACCTTGCACTTTCTATCCACTTCATTCTTTAATCGCCTGTATTCTTTTCTGCCCTCTTCATTTCTAGCATTCTTGTATTTTCGTCGTTCATCAATCAGGTCTAGTATCTCCTGAGTTATCCACTGATTCTTAGTTGATCTTTTCTTCCTTCCTAACATTTCTTCAGCAGCCCTACTGACTTCATTTTTCATGACTCTCTACTCTTCCTCTATAGTGTTTCCTTCAGCCTTTTCATTCAGTCAGAAGATTCAATGGATCCATTAAAGAATTACATAGTGCCTCTACAGAAGCAGTGGACTGGCTGAAAAGCCTGGACATTAAGTTTTGAATGCTGACTTGTAAATCACAAACTTATTTCAGAAATATGTATTTATATGTACTTATAATGTATCCTTGTTTTGCCATACGAAATCTATATATATAAAATAAGAGTTTTGTCTGTACATTGCTCAGAATTTGAAAATAATGGTATTTCTGTATCGATCACGTCCACAATAACAAGGAAATGCAGTTTTTACTTTTCCGTAATTTCTGTCTGTCTGCCTATCTGTCTGTCTGTATGTATGTACACGCATCACGAGAAAACGGCTGAAGAGAATTTAATAAAAATCGGTATGTAGAGTCGGGGGATGAGCCGCTACAATCTAAGCTATAAGTTATTTTATTCACGCTGAGTGAAATAGTAGTTTAGGGGAAGGCCTAAAATTCAATTCTCAAATATTTATATTATTAGCGGTCATATCGATAAATACTACACAACTAAAGTTATGTAGAATTAAATTTCTGATTATTTACGTCTTAGGAATTTTTACCATACCGGCTATGATAACAGAGATATTCATGAATTTGGATTTTAGTTGCTAAGTCCATATCAACGCCGAGTCCCGACAAAATGGGTAAACAGAATTTAATGAAAATCGGTATATAGAGTCGGGGAATAAAGAACTACAGTTTAAGCTATAAACAATGTTATTCACCCTGGGTGAAATGCTAGTTTAGGGGAAGGCACCTAAAATTTAATTTTTAAATACCTATGTTCTTGGTCCTATGGAAAAGTACTAAATAACAAAAGTTACAGAGAATACAATTTCCGATCATTTATGTTTTATTCAGTTTTACCGTACCGACTATGATAAGAGTGGTATTTTAGAACCAGAAGACAATTAATAATGTGAGGCCTACAATATCGAAAGCGCGTAACAGATCAACAATAAAATTACACTGACCGTTGTTTGTTGTAATGTTCTTTGTCTCTTATGCTGACATTCAACTCCGATAGATGGGATTACTGCTGCGTACCGAGTATAACAGTCTAACTGAATATTGGCGGGAAATAGCTGAGGAGTTAGATAACTTTCTTCTTTAGCACGCCAATCCTCTGGTTCATACATTTTCTGATACTGCTGGTACGTAACATACTGGTTCATCATAGTATGCCAGCTATTCGATACCTACTCTGACGCGCTGTTTTGAATGAGCAGCGTGCGCACTTACGTCAGAGGCTCAGTTAGCAGTAGTAGGAGTAGTAGTAGTATAAACTGGTCTAGAATTACAATTTGGGCTTAATCCAAATGATAGTACCACAATTCACTAAATAACTCTAAATTCAACCTTGAAAAGAGCCGTTTCTTAGGAAAAGCTTCTTTCTCTTCACTTTCATTAAATCCACATTAATTTTATTCCAAATTAGCAGCGAAGATGTGGTTTCTTCTCTGGCTTGGAGGAAAAATTGCCTCCACGTCAGATAGTTCTTTCCCCTGCCAGTGTAGTGAATTGAGATTTTCCGACTCATCGGGTACTCCCAGGAAGCCGATAAGTAAAAGGGCATAGTTTTTGCCCTGGGACTATCCACTACTTGAACACCCCGCCCCCCAGCCGTAAAAAGGACGAAGATTGTTCATGGATCACGGATGTCTAGCGCCTTGGTCATTCCAGCTCTGTAGCTTTGGACTGTTAGTTCGGCAGCATAGTACTGTTCGTTAAAAGTGAAAAAATGTGTGGTTTTTCATTTGATGGAGTATTTCATATGAAGGCATTGCTTTTAATTGCGCCATTCCTAGCGACGTCATTGTAATGACCCATGTTCATTTCAGATGGGAAAACCACTAAGAGAGTCTTTCTGAGACTGAGTGAGTGTGTGCCATTATAATGAAAACTCCCCAACCTGATTGTGACTGAACTACCATTACAATGAAAATTCCCTAACCCAGTCTTGATATGAGAAAAGACGTTGGTGACTTGCCCGTCGTGCTTCTAGGGCAACGTTAAGAGCTATGCCACTTAATACAATCTTACTCACAACCTTTACACTACCTAACCTAGAATTCTGTATAAAATTTAGAATTCCGTAGCGAAGCACGGGTACATCAGCTAGTAATAATAATAATTTAGTCCTTGTGCAACATGTTCCTTGAAGCAATCCCTCACACTCTTTTCTTTCAACTTGTCTAGATCCCATCTTTTTGCATTCTTTCCTTTGATAATGAAATGAAATATCGTATGGCTTTTAGTGCCGGTATATCCCAGGACGGGTTCGGCTCGCCAGGTGCAGTTCTTTCTATTTGACTCCCCTAGGCGACCTGGGCGTCGTGATGAGGATGAAATGATGATGAAGACAGCACATACACCCAGCCCCCGTGCCATTGGAATTAACCAATTAAGATTAAAATCCCCGACCCGGCCGGGAATCGAACCCGGGACCCTCTGAACCGAAGTCCAGTACGCTGACCGTTCAGCCAACGAATCAGACATCGAGCTGTGTCCTGACAATATGCACATCTCAGCAGAAAACTGACTTTACAATCTCGAATGCCGGGTGTTTGAATTAAACGCAAGCTTGTAATGCACCATCATTTAGTTAGCATGGTAGTCTGCAGTCCAAGAGAAGGAGCCCTACGCAGAGATTCATCTTTTGAGTAATGCGAGAGTTGTGTTATTAGATGTTCGTCTATGATGGAACAACAGATTCCTATCTATAGTTGCAAGGAATGTGGAAAGACGTTTCTCCGGAGGTATCACAACAGACGTCATGAGATGTTGTGTAAGAGTATTTTTCAATGCAAACACTGTAGAAGAGAGTTCAAAAACGCTTACAAAGGGCAACGTCATGAAACCGTATGCAAGTGTGGCTTCATCAAAAAACAAATTTAAAGAGCTCATTAAGGCTTTAGGCTTTTTCAATCGTGAAATTACCAGCGTTTCGCCCCAGTGTAGCAGTGTAGCAGATATAGGCCAAAGGCAGGCATTTATATAAGTGGAGGCACATACTTCCCATAGTGCACTGTCACTGTACTGTCCAACATAGGAGGCTTGCCGTGGTGTCTCGGCGCACTAGGTCCAGCGTCTTGGAAAAGTGTGGCATTCCAACTGATGAGCTGCCTCCAGAAACAATTCTGCTGAGAAATGACATTGTTAGCTTCATAATACATTTTCAGCATTCCTTTCTCTGTAGCGGATTGTGCTGTTAGGTTACACTAGTCTTCGGTCGAAGAAAAATCTAGTATTCGTTATGCCCCCTATGAATAAAGCACATGTATTAATCCTTACACCATCTCCCTAGTCCTATGTGTAGCCACCATCTTGTTCCGAGTTCATCTTCCAACATTATGGCCCCTATGAATAAATCACATGTATTAAGCCTTTCGCCGTCTCCCTAATCCCATGTGTAGAAGCAATCTTGTTCCGAGTTCAGCTTCCAACATTACAGCCCATCCAGGCGTAAGGGGAAGTTTTTTTTTTTTTTTTTTTTTTTTTTTGCTAGTTGCTTCACGTCGCACCGACACATAGGTCTTATGGCGACGATGGGACAGGAAATAGCTAGGAGTGGGAAGGAAGCGGCCGTGGCCTTAATTAAGGTACAGCCCCAGCATTTGCCTGGTGTGAAAAATGGGAAACCACGGAAAACCATTTTTAGGGCTGCCGATAGTGGGGTTCGAACCTACTATCTCCCGAATACTGGATACTGGCCGCACTTAAGCGACTGCAGCTATCGAGCTCGGTAGGAGAAAGGTTAAGCCAGCACTTTTAGCTAGGGTGTAGGTCAGGGCAACCGGTTAGGTTAACGCCTGGTCAGTGTAATGTTAAGCCTGCACTTTTAGCCGGCGTGTAGGGAAGGGCAACCGGTTAGATTAACGCCTCGTCAGCGTAAGGTTAAGCCTGCACTTGTAGCCAGGATGTACGGAAGGGCAACCGGTTAGGTTAACACCTGGTCAGCGTAAGGTTAAGCCTGCACTTTAGCTACGGTGTAGGTAAGGGCAACCGGTTTCGTTAACGCCTGGTCAGCGTAAGTTTAATCCTCCACTTTTAGAGAGAGTGTGAGTTAGGTTAGGTTAAGCATTGTCAAGGTAACGTTAGACCTGCACTTTCATGCAGTTAGTCGGGTATCGAACTTAAAGTCTGTTAAGTAAAGGTTACACTCTTATGCGGTTAGCCTAGGAGGTTAGGTTAGGTTAGGTTCACGCGTGGTCAGCGTAACGTTAAGTCTGTTAATCTGTTAGGTTAAGTTTCCACTCTTATGCAGTTAGCCCGTGTGTTGAACATTGAGACTCTTTGGTTAAGCTTGTACTCTTAGACTTCCAACTAGGATCTGTACAGTTAACGCCCTCGGGGCTGGAGTCGAGGTCTGTAAGGTTAAGCCTGGACACGTAGCCAGCGTAAGGTCATGTGAGGTTAAGAGCGCGCTCTTAGCTAGCAGCCCGCACCGCGCTGTAACGTCACCCACCGGATCAGGCCTCTCTCAGGGGGCCGAAGGTGGAGGTGGCCGCCGAACCATCCACTTTTATCCACTAATGTGGTTTCAACAGGATGGATCGGTAGTCGTCTGCAATCGTCTTCGTGCTGCATATGCTAATAAATGGTTAGGAAGGGAAGGACCCTTTCTCTGGCCAGCCAGATCACCCGATCTTACGCCATTTGATTTTTCTTATAGGGTCAGTTAATCCAGGCAGTTTATATAATATTTATCACGTAAGGCTATACATTAAAAGGCAAATATCGCCGCCCTAATCTCTTTTTTATCACTCATCACCAAGGTAACTAGAATATAAGGTACGCTACTCCGGCGGTTGAAGCTTCCATTGGCTGGAGCGCTCTGACGTCACGCGGTATGAACGATACCGAGTAAGGAACACAGTCGCAGTACAGCAAGCCTGTGAATTCTCGTGCCTGTGAAACATCTTCTCAATCTTTCATCAAATAATAGTCTGGTTTAGTCCGATTCGATAAGTAACGGCACTTCCAATAGATTTAAAAATGTGAAAATGCGTTAAATTTCGTCACATGCCGAGCAGGTAGAACATCAACTATCAAATACATGATATAAAATACGATAAGAAATAAAATATTGCCATGCAACTCAAAATAGTTAATTTATTTCCTGATGAAGTAAATATTTAGATTAAATGGCTTAGGAAAATATGCATCATTTTGACATATTTATGGGATTATATTAAATTATTAAAACTTACGTGTCAGGAGACTTAATTACTTGATGAACCAGCCCAAAGCTTAGCCTTCTTATTGGCAAATTTTCTCAGTGCTAGCTCCTTACTCTTTGCATTAAAATGCCATATCCTAATAAATGTCCTGGTCCTTATGTAGAGACAAATTATTTTGTCATGGAATACTGGAAATTTTGACTTAATAATAGAAGTAAGAGTTTTCACTTTTTTGCATCTGGATACAGTCTTACCGTGAAACACACCAAATGAAATTTCGAACTGGGCTATATGTTTTAACCACTCATGACTGAGATGTGTGAGGCCCCCTTTTGAAATAACCGAGATCCAGTAACAGGTCTCTTCTCGCACGACATTTTTGTCTCTTTCTCCGTATTTACTGTATATCGGATCACGGATACTGTATTATTTCACGAGCTTCGAAATATATTCAGAAATATAAGTTATTAGCACATAATAATGTTAATGTTATTGAATTTTACGTCCCACTAACTATGTTTTTGAGCACCTTCACCACCGGACTGAGACAGGATCGAACCTGCCAAGTTGGGTTAAGAAGGCCAGCGATCTACCATTTGAGTTGCTACTCAGCCCGGCTATTAGCACACAACAATAATTATAGAAAATATGATTTTCATTCCGTCATTTATATCTGACACCTTTTTACCGTACGAGCTGTAATAATGGAGATATTCAAGAGTTTATTACAAAGTGTTTCAATAACCAAGCATTGCTGACGAGGAAGTATTGTTGTGGCATCACAGTAGCAAACCAACTGGCTATGATGGTTGTTGTCGTCATTGTCTTTATAATATGCGAAATAATAATAATGTTATTTGTGTTACGTCTCACTAACATTTACGGTTTTCTAAGACTCGAGGTGCCGTAATTTTGTCCCACGGGAGTTCTTTTACGTGCCGACAATTTATAGCGCCACACACGTTTCCATAATATGTTGACTGCATTTTAATCAGTATAGTGGTTCTACTTCAGATACTGACAACACGAACACTGTTCACGTAGCGAACCACTATAAAATTACTATATATCCGTGATCCGATATACAGTAAATACGTAGAAAGAGATAAAAATGTCGGTCGGTCGGTCGGTCGGTCGGTCACTTGCTTTCTTGGCTTACGCTGCGTAAACCATCAACGATAGACCCCAAGTGTAAGCATACGAAATGTAGAGCATAGAATCCTCTACAAAAAAGTCGGGGATGGCACATACCTATTTCCAACCGGCTGCCCTCTAGAAGCGATTTTATGCTACAGTCCGCGGTAAAAAAATGTAACTCCTTAAAATTAAATAAATATTTCGATATTATCCTCGAGTTCCTCATCAAAATAAATTGTTTGAACTCCTGCAGTATTTTATAAGGATTACAATAACCTTGTCAGGACATTATTTGCATGAATAGTTCAGAAGTTATGACCGTTTTAGACTGTAGTGGTAATACGTGTCAGCAGGACGGGCGACCGCTCTCTCATACCACATGACGTCACGCAGAAGGCGGACAGGGAGAGAAACAAGTGAGCGCGATGCGGGAAGAGACCCCTGTGGCTCATCACTGCTGCCAACTTGAGTAGTTACACATTGAAATTACGAGACATAACCGTCAATAAAGTAACAACAATTTATCAATAATGGAGCCCTTACCCAAGCAAATAACGAATAAGGGTATTCATAATTAAATCGATTGTCAAGCTCAGCGAGGAATTAAGGAAATACACAGACTATCTCTCTCCTCTCTCTCTCTCTCTCTCTCTCTCTCTCTCTCTCTCTCTCTCTCAACCTCATACAGTTGAATCTATACTAATATACGTAAAGTGAGAGTGCAAATTTTGTGAGTTGTGCAAATCTGGAGGGTATGCTCAGAAACTATTGGACCTATTCTAAAAATTATTTCACTAATGGAAAGATACATTATCCCTGAGAGCTATAGGCTATATCTTATATTGTTAAATACAAGTTTTCACCGACTACCAAAGGCATTTAAGGAGTGTGGCAGAAAAAATCAATTCACTAATACATTAATCAAGAAAACTCCGCAACCATTAAACCTAAAGACTTGAAATTTGGAAAGCATTCTACTTATTCCGATTACAGATTTCCTAGGAACACGTATTTTGGAAATCGACCCCCAAGGGTTAGGGGGCAGTGTTAAAAATCTGAACCTAGGAAAAATGGCCGAATGGGGTATGAAATTAAGGAGTTTAATTTGTGCGATAAAACATTAATTCGGAACTTGAGCAGAATGCGGAATCGGTAGGCGGGTTAGTGAATCAGAGGTTGTGAAAGGGGTGGTTAAAAATCGAAACCAAGGAAAAATAGCAGAGTGGGGTATCAAATGAATGAAAGAGTTTAATTTGTACATTACAAAATTAATTTGGAACTTGAGCAGAATCGGAGCCGGAGGGGGTGGGGGTTACCAAGAGAGGTGAGGCTGATGGGGGAGATGAAAAATCGAAACTTAGGAAATATGACCGAGTGGGGTATTATATGAAAGATCTTAATTTGTACATTACCCTATACAATTAATTTGGAGCTTGAGCTGAATCGGGGGGGCGAGACGGGAGGGCTGAGTGGGCGGGGGGAATCGAAACCTATGAAATGCGGCCGAGTAGGATGTCTTATGAAAGAGATTAATTGATTCATTTGTACATTACGAAAGAAAGTTCTAACAATGGTAGGAAGCCATTGGATACATACATTACATTACAAAATGTATTATAGTCCGTAATGTAATATTATTAAGAGAGAGTGCGAATTTTGTGAGTTTGCTTATATGTGGAGGGCGCTAAAAAATTAATTCGCTAATATAAATGTACATTATCTCAAATGTCAACAGCAGTTTCATTGGCAAGGATGTTCATGTAATAGCGACGGTCAAATATGTCAACATCTATGTTCCTAAGGAAATACCACTAATAATGTCCACTTAGTTGCACGAAACCAGTTTTGTTTAGAAGCCTACCTATCTATATTAATATAATAAAGATACAGTCGAATTTTGTGAGTTTGTATGTATATACTGTATATCATTATGAGTTCTGCGCATTATTATTACGGGCGAAGCTGTGACGGGTGAGCTAGTGTTATATATTACTATTACTATATATTTTGCTATACGCACTACCATAACCGTATTCTTCGGTGTTTGCCTGGTGTAATTACCCCAGCTCCTTCCTTGAAATTCGCTCTTATTTGTCGGACTGAAAAGAACCCACACTACAATAATACACACAAGCAAATATATTACATGCAAATATGCCGTAAGTCAGTAAGTCTAAGCAAAGGCTAAGTCTACAAACCAAGTCGTGACAATACAAGGTTAGGTTAGGTTGATAACGAAATTCCCTTCCATTTGAAATGAACTCATCTTTATAGAGGAGGTAATGTTGCTTTCTTTTCCGGAGGAGATTTTGAGGATTTTTCTTGCTTCTTAGACATCCTAATCAAATTCAATACGTAAGTATTGGACGAAATAAAACCGTAATTAATAAAGTACTGCGTAAAATGCTGTAATTTCACACCAACTACACTAGTATCCAAAAGACAAGCATAATCACCAAACGACTCCAGCCGCCTGATAGGAATATCAGACGGATTGCTGAAAAAACGGAATCTGAATCACACACTATATGTCACACAACTTGTCCAAAAGAAACATTGTCAGAAAGGTTCTGATAGCTAAGGTACACCTTTGACAACAACTAACAAAACTTGGCAATGTCTTCCACAACAAAATATGCTGTTAATAGGGTGCATGGTTACCCCTAACGGCCACACATGCTTCGTAGTGACGTGGCATGCTCTCTATCAGATGGTCCAAGAGCTCTTGTGGCAGTCGATCCCATTCCTCCTAAAGGGCAATGCGAAGGTCTTGAAGTGTCCTTGGTGGAGGCTGACGGGATGCCATTCGCCTCCCAAACGCATCCCAGGCATGTTTTATAGGATTCAGATCCGCAGACCTCGCTGGCTAGTCCATGCGATGAATGTCTTCCTCAGCCAGAAATTCATCCACCAGAACAGCGCGGTGCGGTCGGGCATTATCGTCCATTAGGAGGAAGTCTAGGCCAACCGCACCTCTGAACAGTCGAACATGTGGTCTCAGTACCTCATCCCTGTATCTCCAAGCGTTAACAGTGTTCCTCGGACCACCCATGAAGACGGGCAGGTCCGTACGGCCATTCAACATGATACGGCCCCACACCATGACGCCACTACCACCATACTGGTCCCGTTCTACGATGTTCGTGTGGTTGTATCGGTTATCCGGTTCTCTCCAGATTAATGTGCGACGGGAATCGTTCTACAAACTGAAGCGGGATTCATCTGTAAAGAGCACATGTCTCCATTCATTCATGGTCCAGTTTCGATGTTGACGGCTGCACAGTAAACGGGCCCGTCTCTGTGCTGGAGTGAGCGGGACGCACACCGCTGGACGTCGGGCAAACAGCCCTGCTGTTCTGGGCTTCCGGTACACAGTTTGCCGGGGAACGGCAACCCCTGAGACGGCTGCAAGCTCCGTCGACAAGTGTCTTGCAGGTGCACTCCGATTTCGTCGGGCGGTTAAGGCCAGATATCGGTCCTGCTGCGGCGTGGTTACCCTTGGTCGACCTGGTACTGGTCTACGACTAACATCTCCTGTGTCTCGAAATCGTCTCCAAAGCCTGGAAATGACACTTTGTGGCACATTCACGGATACGGCGACTTCGGTCTGTCTGGCCTGCTTCCAGGCGGCCGAGTATTCTACCCTGCAAAACGGGGTCCAAATGGCGTCGTTGTGCCAATATGTTGTCACGTTCACCACGAGGCTACACTCCACACACCATACCAGGGCAAACACGACTGAGGGAATATGGGGCGCAGGCACTGGCTGTGTTTACCTTGCGGTTACGCCGCTAGTCAAAGCAGTGAACACTCCTTTCCTATACAGAGCGAACACGTATGGTTGGTAGGCGCATATGCCGTGCGATTTTCGGTCTATTTCCTGTTGCCCTCCTTACTCGTAACTTATGCTTAACTTTTGGACACTAGTGTAGGTTATTAAAATAATACATTATTTGAGCACGCTACAATTCAACTTACCTGGTATTGCCTAAACAGATCTACAATCCTACAGCAAAAGACAATATGCTTTAATTATACCTGCAAATTTAACACTAGTGATTTTAACAATATGGCAGTGACAATACGAAATTATCGCAATCACGAAATAAACCATGTCTGCACAGTGCCAATGCGCCAGATTAATAGTAACTGTAAGACGTCGTGACTTCAAGTAGGGTCCCTAAAGCTACACTGAATCGAACCCAACAGTTAGCAAATAACTAAAAATCACTACCTTCAGTATTAACAGGGAAAAAAGAGTAAAGTTGTAACGTTAGTGCAGGCGTACGTTCCAGGGAGTATACATATATAAGAGCCTGAAAATTCTGATCTTGGAGGCATGTCAAGCTGTTACACCTCACCTATTCCAACGAACAAGAATGCCTTTACAACGTCGTTCTGAAATCTGTGGTCAACATATCGAGCACTTGGTGCGCTGAATATGAAGGGTACACTGCTTCCTACCTACACACCATCATGTCGTAGACCAACCTGCTTAAGTAACATCCGATATAAACAGTCCTGTTTGGGACCAAAACAATTCATTCTTTGGAACAAATAGGTCATCTCTGTCTTTCTTTCTTCCTTTCTTAATCTGTTTACCCTCCACAGTTGGTTTTTCGCTCAGGCTCTGTGAGGAATCCCACCTCTACCACTTCAAGGGCAGTGTCCTGGAGCGTGAGACTTTGGGTCGTGGAATACAACAGGGGAGGATGCCCAGTACCTCGCCCAGGAGGCCTCACCTGATATAGGGATGGGAAGATTGAAAGGGATAGGCAAGGAAGAGACAAGGAAGCGCCTGTGGCCTTAAGTTACGTACCATCCCGAGGCTGAGTTGACCACATTCCTGCCCTCGTACCACTTTTCAGGGATGGCAGCTTATCACATTAACCACTAGACCACTGAGACGGACAGGAGGCTATTTCTTGACTTTAATATTTTAGGAGACGGTCGAAGACCAGAGGCCGGGTGACTTCTGTTGTCCTCTCATACCTTACCGCCACTTCCCTCCGAATATCAGGTGGAGCGATCCCGTTGGCAATGATATACGAGTTCGTTGGATTGCGTATCTCTTATAGAATAAGGGATGGGTGAGCCACTACAGTATATAGAGACTGATATCTGTCACTGCTTTGCACGTGCCTATCAGAAAGGTTTTGCCTTGGGTTGGCGATCGCTGCAGTAGAAGGACATACATGGTATCAGTGGACGGCCTTCATTAGATAGAGGGTATTTTGTGTAATCTCCTTCTGTATCGGGACGAACAAGAGACCTTCAATTAAGTCTTAGGATAATTACTGTAGGTCAGATAGTCAACTGAATGATAATGATGACACATTGGCGAGAAAGAAATTACTGCAATTTTCCTGATAGGCCTAAACGTTTGTCATTGGAATTCATTTATCGAAACTGAGTTTCACGGACGTTTATTTATTTATTTATTTATTTATTTATTTATTTATTTATTTATTTATTTATTTATTTATTTATTAAGTGGCGAAGTGGCTCTTGGCCCTCGATTACACTTAAGAACATACAATTTGTTGACTTTTACAGCATTAACTTAAAATACCATGGTAATCAATTACAGTTTATGAGATAAGTAAGTCAGATAAGGAATAAAAAATCAATACAATTAATTAAGATTACTATTGATGAAATTGTTGGATAAATAGAGAGTGGAATAACAGAAAGATATCAAATTAATAACTAAAGAATATGTCTACTAGCTAGCTTAAAGGAAAACGTATTCTAATATGAGGCAAAAAGAAATTAACGGAATATTACTGTGTTACAATCTGAGTTCACTAAAAACCATATTACTATGTTATCTATTTCTAGAAACAGTGCATAGTCATGAATGAGAAGAGTGAAAACGCAAATGGGATGGTCTAAGATACTTAAATCTGGTATGTAATTTTTGTTTCATTCACTCTCATATTCATTCGAGTCAACTGTATGTACTCTGGAGGAATTTACGGTAGGCTGTTTTAAACGTCCTAAACGAGCAAGAGTTTTAATGTCTGCCGGGATCGTATTCCACAAACTCGAAACAGTGACCAGAAATCAGAAATTTGTTCGGTGCGGTGCTATTTCAGGTAGTGATCCGGAACAAATGTTAATTTCGTGGAATGAAGAAATAAACCTAAAATTGGACGATGGAGAGGTGCGGCTGTTTTTAGAGAGCATCTGTAGACGAGGATCATTTGGTGGGTTTACGTAACCATCCCAACTTTTTGTAGTATGGTGCTATATGGATATGATGTCGGAGGTGGATGGCATATCGAATGCAAGAATTCTGTACACGTTGTAGTTTTGATGCTTGTTCACAGGATAGGTCAATGAGTATACTGTCACAGTAGTCAAAGATTGGAAATTTGGAGTTTCAACTTCCAAAGAACAAAATAACGAAATAAAAATCTGCAGTAAAACACTGCGTGATCAATGAGGAAAGTTTGTTTTTGGTGAAGACATCTCTTAACTAATACTCGGAAGGACACCAGGACGTCTCTAGGATTGTTTCTAAATCGAAACTGAGTTTCACGGACGTTTTCCTCGATTTTTCTCTATAATCGATATTGTAAAATTCTTAGAAATACTTTCAGTGCCTGACGCATGACGTATCCATGTAATTTGGACCGCTTCACTTTAAACGTCCATAATATTATTGATCGTAATGGAAATTCTTCAAATTTTATGCACGATAGTTCGTACAATGTATCAAACGATTTGGTGAAAATAAATGTTAATATTATCTTTAGGATTTGTTTAAAAGTAATGTTTTTTCAAAAATTTGTTATCGTGTAATTTGGACCGGAAATATGGACACTTAATTTTTATTTATTACTAGCTGATGTACCCGTGCTTCGCTACGGAATTCTACTGTATATTGTATACAGAATTGTATGATAGGTTTTTTTTTTTTTTTTTTTTTTTTGCTTGTTGCTTAACGTCGCACCGACACAGATAGGTTTTATGGCGACGATGGGACAGGGAAGGGCTAGGAGTGGGAAGGAAGCGGCCGTGGCCTTAATTAAGGTACAGCCCCAGCATTTGCCTGGTATGAAAATGGGAAACCACGGAAAACCATTTTCAGGGCTGCCGACAGTGGGGTTCGAACCTACTATCTCCCGAATACTGGATACTGGCCGCACTTAAGCGACTGCAGCTATCGAGCTCGGTTGTATGATAGGTAGTGTACACGTTGTGAGTAAGATTGTATTAACGTTTCTTAACGTTTCCCTAGAAATGCGACGGGGAAGGATTTTTTTTCTAGTTGCTTTACGTCACGTGGACACAGATACGTCTTAGGGCTAGGAGTGGGAAGGAAGCGGCCGTGGCCTTAATTAAGGAACAGCCTCAGCATTTGCCTTGGGAAGGCACTGAAAATCATCTTCAGGGCTGTCGACAGTGGGTTTCGAACCCACTCTCTCCCGGATGCAAGCTCATGGCTGCGCACCCCTAACCGCACGGCCAACTCGCCCGTCGACGAGGAAGTCACAAAACGTCTTTTCTAATTTGAAGACTGGGTTAGGGAATTTTCATTGAAGTGGTAGGCCTTCTTGCCTATCATCAGTCACAATCAAGTTGGGGAGCTTTCATTATAATTGCAGACACTCACTCTCCACCTGCCTTTTTACATCCTCAGAAAGACTGTCTTAGTGGGTCAACATAGGTCATTACAATGTCACCAGGAGGAATGCCGCGATTAAAAGCAATGCTATCATATGAAATACTCGATCAAATTACAAACTGCACATTTTGTCACTTTTAACGAACAGTACTACCTTGCCGAACTAACAGTCCGAAGTTCTAGAGCTGGGATGACCAGGCCGGAGACAGCCGAGAGCCGTAAACACTCTTTAATTTCGGAGGGTGTCCGGCTCCATGGCTAAATGGTTAGCGTGCTGGCCTTTGGTCACAGGGGTCCCGGGTTCGATTCCCGGCAGGGTCGGGAATTTTAACCATCATTGGTTAATTTCGCTGGCACGGGGGCTGGGTGTATGTGTTGTCTTCATCATCATTTCATCCTCATCACGACGCGCAGGTCACCTACGGGAGTCAAATCGAAAGACCTGCACCTGGCGAGCCGAACATGTCCTCGGACACTCCCGGCACTAAAAGCCATACGCCATTTCATTTTTTTCAATTTCGGAGGGTGGGAAACATTTAGCGTCCCAAGGCAAAACCTATGCCCTTTTACGCATCTCAATTCACTACACTGGCGGGGAAAAAACCAACTGATTTGGAGGTAAATTTTTCCTCCAAGACAGAGGACGAAACTTTTCGCTGCCAATTTCTAATAAAATGAATGTAGAATGTAATAAATGATGAGGAATACGCTTTTCTTCATTCCAATCAGCGTGTCAGAGTAGGGATCGAATAGCTGGAATACTATGATGAACCAGTGTGTTACGTACCAACACTATCAGAAAATGTATAAACCAGAGGAATGGCATGCTAAAGTAGAAAGTTATCTAACTCCCCTGCTATTTCCCGCTAATATTCAGGCAGACTGTTATACTCGGTGCGCAGCAGTAATCCCATCTATCGGAGATGAGTGGCAGCATAATAGACAAAGAATATCACAACACTGGTCAATGTAATGTTATTGTTGAACTATTTTATGAAGTTTCGACATTGTAGGCCTTCGCATTTAGTTTTCTTCCGACTCTGAAATACCACTCTTATCATGGTCGGTACAGTAAAACTGAATAAAACATAAATGATCGGAAATTGTTTTCTCTATAACTTTTGTTATGTAGTATTATTCGGTAGGACCAATAACAAAGGCATTAAAAAATTAAATTATAGGCGCCTTCCCCTGGACTACCATTTTATCTAAGGTGAATAAAATTGTTTATAGCTTATACTGTAGTATCTTATTTCCCGATTACATATACCGAGTTTCATTAAATGCTGTTTACCCTTTTTCTTGTGGCTCGGTGTTGATATGTACAAATTCATAAATATCTATGTTATCATAGCCGGTACGTTAAAAATGTATAAGAGATAAATGATCGGAAATTTAATCTATATAAATAAAATTGTAGGGGGTCCGCTGCCTGTAATTTCTTTTGTTTTGCCAATTTTTCAGATATTTATCCGTTTTAGGTCAACTCAAGACCGAATCGGTGGTTTTTACGTTTCGTGTCTGTTTGTTTGTCTGTTTGTCTGTTTGTCTGTTTGTCTGTCTGTTTGTTTGTCTGTTCCACCATCACGTCGAAACGGCTGGATAGATCTCAACCAAACTTCATATTTAGAGTAAACTCATCCCGGGGATGGTTTCGATATGCATATCATTTTAAAATCTTTCAATACTCGGGGGGTTTATAGGAAAACCAGAATGGTTTTTCCACCATCACGTTGAAACGGCTGGATAGATCTCAACTAAACTTCATATCTAGAGTATACTCATCTCGGGGAAGGTTTCGATATGCATATTATTTTAAAACCTTTGAATAGACCGGGGGTTTATAGGAAAACCAGAATGGTTTTTCCACTATCACTTCGAAACGGCTGGATAGATCTCAACCAAACTTCATATTTAGAGTATACTCATCCCGGGGAAGGCTTCCATATGCATATCATTTTAAAATATTTCAATAGACGGGGGGTTTATAGGAAAACCTGAATGGTTTTTCCACCATCACTTCGAAACGGCTGGATAGATCTCAACCAAACTTCATATTTAGAGTATACTCATCTCGGGGAAGGTTTCTATATGCATTTTATTTTAAAATCTTTGAATAGACGGGTGGTTTATAGGAAAACCAGAATGGTTTTCCTCCATTTTCTCTTATTCTATTGATTTTCTGTAAACTTCGTTTACCGTACGTGAAACGTCTCTTCATTATAAACAACTTTCGTTATGTTCATAATTTACCTTACTATTCACATGACGGAGAAATTTACAATTTTCCGCTGGTATCATGCTCTGCATTGAGTGACCGACAGACCGACAACGAACCGACAGGTTACCATGGCAACGTCTCTGACTGCATGCCAGCAGGGAAGTAACGTATTGCCATTTTCCTCATCATGCTTTTAAATTCGTGGTTGTTCCTTGGGTAGAAGGCAAGAGAGGCGTCAATCGGCCTATCTGCGGGATATTGGCGGAATATCGTTGGATATTATAACCGCCCTCGAATAGATTAAGTAATAACACCATTAGTCATCTTCTTATTATTTGTTTACCTAAGAATCACTGACCTAAATTTCTCCTCTGTTACCGCTTTATTATATCCATTACTCACACTGGCATAATTTATTGAGGGGCATTTGATTTTCCAATACATTCACTTGGCATTTACATATTTTTCGTTATCCGGCTGTCCTCAGTTATAATCCATTTTCTATTACTTTCAACTTTCTTAACTGTATTATTTCTTCCTTAATTACGCCGTATGTACGCGAGTGCTACAAACTACTGGATGTATTTCCACCAAGACTCATATTTAGAATACACCTGTCCTTGATAGGTTTTAGGGCAAATATTGTTTCTAAATCCCTGAATTGACTGGGGGTTTATACGAAACCGAAACAGTGATTTTGCACTTTCACAAAATATACACAACCAAACTTAATGGAAATCTACCTACCTTGGTAGATAATAATTTCTAAACCTTTTTTCTCATGTGCATCATTTCGATACGAGGATTAATATGGGAGATATCATTAACGTACCGTTTTTCTGTACAAGTCCCATCGGACTTAACTCCCGAGCGGGTGCGTGTAAAGCGTACTCCTTACAATTTGAAAACTACTGAAGACATTCGAACCAAAATTTAAATTTAGCATCCACCTGTCCAAAGGTAGGTTTTAAACGTAAATAACATTTCATGTTTCGGAATGGACTGGCGGTTTATAGGGAACCGAAATGGTGATTTTACTCTTCCACAACATATACAGAACAAGACCAACCTGACTGGAAATCGACCAAACGTGATGGAATTCCACCTCTAAACCTTTTTTTCATGTGCATTCTTTCGTCAGGAGGATTACTAAGGGAGATATCATGAATGGTCAGTTTTGCAGGTTAAGTCCAGCGGACATAGCCCAAAAGGTGTTTACATGGAGCAGATTCCTTATCTATATAAATCAAATCGTAACGACTGTGTGCCTCTACACTGACTATTTTGGCGAAATTTTCGTACAGCTTTCCGTTTAAGCGGTAATAATGACCATCTCCATAATTTTTGGTTTAGTTTCCTGAAAGTACTAATTTTTACCCGCCTCGCCCAAAATCCAAATTGCGCCATAATCTGCCAGAAGAAAAAGAAGATAATTGAAATTTGACAAAATTATACGTTTTAGCCTGTAACGAACGGAAAACATCCTAGATCATTACATTTTTCACTTTTTATCCCCGAAGAATATCGAAATATGCAGGCAATTTTAATGATGGTGCACACCTTCGGAAATTCCTATCACATAACGGATTGCACAATCTTCGTTCAATTTGGAATGATCTACAACCGTGGTCTTATGACTTTTTGCCGTATCTGTATCCCTTTTACGTTTTATTTTTCTCTTTAATCGATGTTAAGTCAATTTGGAATTTTCACATGCATAATTCATACTTTCAATTACTTATATGAAATACAGAATCATTAAACTCTTCACGAAAATTGGCCCACCCAGTAGCCATATGTGAGCCAAATGCTATGTATGTATCCGAAAAGTAATGTAATGTGAGATAATCTTACAAAACCTTTACCCTGTTCCACGTTTCTAACTCAATCTGACCCAAGAATAGATGACATATCATAGGACCAGCCATTTAGGCCAGTAAATCCTGCGTGTCTTATGGTACAATCCTTTGTCGATAAGACGTACGTTTAGTAGCAGTTAATCTGTAAATGAAGGTCTTCAATATTGTAAACACGCATATACTTTCGTATGTCGATCTATATATATTCACTGATGTCGATTTTTAGCGATCGAGAAAGGGTGGGTCTGCTATTGTAATCAGTACTCCCCACACCGACTTTGACTGGCAGTAGGAAAGGGTTCCTTCTCCAACTCCTGTGTAACTGTCATTAGTAAGGAAGGCCTACAATTGTAATGAATAGTTCCCTTCTCGATTTGACTTGCAGAAGGCAAGTGAGCATGCAGTTTTGTTTAAAACTACCCTACCCGATTGTGTTTGGCAGTAGGCAAGGGTGCCCGCCATTATAAAGAAATGTCCTCATCTAAAATGTGACTGGCATTAGGCATAGTGGCCTGCTATTTTGATGGAAACTCACCAACTTGGTTTGACTGGCAGTAAGCTGGCTGGCAGTAGGAAAATGGGCCTGGCATTATAATGATAACTGCAGAACTCAATTTCGAGTGATAGTAGGGCAATTGCCTGCCATTATAATAGAAACTCCTCAACTGTAATCTGTCTGGAAGTAGGAAAGGGGGGCTGCCATTTTAACGAAAACTCCCCAAATCGATTCTGTTCGCGTAGTAGGCAATGGGGCCTGCAGTTATAATGTAAACTTCCCAACTCGATTGTGAATGCCAGTAGGCAAGTGAGCCTGCCGTTATATCACAAATCCGTAACAAACACTTTACATTGGAAACAACGTACGGGGACCTCCCATGCTCTTTCTCGGACAACGCTAAGAGACATGCTATTTTAAAACAATCTTATTTACTGCATGTACACTATTTACTTCGATATTCGAATACAATGTAGAATACCGTAGCGAAGCACGGGTACATTTGCTAGTTCTATATAACTTTAATTTTGTAGTATTTATCGATAGGCCTAATAATAACATAAATATTTGAGAATTAAATTTTAGGCCTTCCCCTAAACTACCATTTCACTCAGCGTGAATAAAATGATTTATAACCTAGATTGTAGTGGCTCATTCCCCGACTTTACATATCGATTTTCATTAAAATCTCTTCAGCCGTTTTCTCGTGATGCGTATACATATATACAGAGAGACAGACAGACAGATAGACAGATAGACAGAAATTACGGAAAAGTAAAAAGTGCATTTCCTTGTTACTGTGGACATGACCGATACAGATATACCATTATTTTTAAATTCTGAGCACTGTACAGACAAAATTCTTATTTTATGTATATAGATAGATACAACCTTCCTGCAACAGCTCCACGTTGCCCAAGGACAAAGAGTACTTTTACAACAATAATGGACATAGATACAGTAGACAATGCGATCGTGTGATGTTAATTGTAGGCAAACGAGTGAGGCACGTCAAACATTTATTTGAGGTCCGCAAGCTTGGTTCTTGAAGATCATGAAGGACTTCTTGAGTGTGGTAATCGCGATATTATGGATGAAATCTCTGTTCAGCCCAAAGGTATTGCAGAAGTTGACAAAAATGTAGGTATGGTTCCTCGAGCACCAGCCATCGAACCGATTACAGAGATGGATGAGAGATTATTATTTTGCTTATAGAAGTCCACCGTCTCTTCATAAATCCTTTTTTTTTTTTTCGCATCGATCACTTCTGGCTGGTTTTCATTGGTCTCAAATCTAATTGTTGTATCAATGATGAAACCTTCAGAATAGGATGGCTTAAAAGCCATAATGTAAATGCGTCGGTTGCTTCCTCTGTTGGAGAGACCGTGTACTTCTTCCTCTCAAAGCGTTAGCTATCATTGATCTGGCTACATTATGGCGTGAGGTGCGTAGTAATTCACCACGTGGACAGGCTCCCAGGACATGTGGAAGAGTTTCGAACTCTCTGTGGCAACGCCGACAGAAGCTGCTGCACTGGAATCTGCCGAGTACAGTACGCACAGCAGAAACATTGGCGTTCATTTTTATTGCATCACGCCATTCACTGCAAGACAATACTTTATGATCACGATTCCATGTATTCGCTGGAGTATACTGTTTAAATAGGACTACACCTTTGCAGTTACGCTCTTTCTTGCTCCAGTTGTCAAAAGCTGTTCTTCTCAATTCGAGTCGAACTTTCTTTGTATCTACAAAACCATGCGTTTTCCCTCAAATAGATTCTGTTTCTGCTACATTCAGTGCGGCGAGGCTCGTGCTGATTTCTTGACATAAGTTTCTCGTTGAGTGTTAAAAAATGTTATTGGAAGATTTCAAAATGGTGCATGCATTAAATATGTTGCAGATATATTACCCATGATATACAAAATAAACCCAGACTTTTAAATTTAATTTCAGCGTATATCATATAATTCGGGCCATCCATGAGAAGTTGAAAAATTTCCTTTAATGCTCTCCTAACCATAATATCGGCGTCATTTATAAATCTGACTGGAATCTTTTGTGGTGGTACTGTCTAAAGTTTATATACCAAACTGGGACAGATTAAAGTGTTTATGATTACAAATTTTTGATCGGAATGCAAAAGCGGTGAAGAAATAAGGAGCTCTAAGGTGGTTTTGAGCATATATAGGACCTCGACGGACTGAAAAGTAATTTCATTGGAGAAATTTACACCCAAATACTTAATAGATTCTCTTTTCTTCAGACATGGTATCTGTTTTTCATCCGCCGTGGATAGTTTTTTCTTCTAATAGGTGACCATGTTTGATGCATATTCCTTGATGTCCAATTTCTTGTAATTGATGTATGGCCGCATGAGCAATTACTAAGGCTGACTCATAATCGTTCCCAACAATAACTACATCATCAGCAAAACTTAATACTGTTAGGGCTTCACGATCTGGACTCAACCGAAAGCCATATTGGATAGATATCGACGTTTCGCTAAGGTCATCCAGAATATAATTGATGGCGAGATTAAACAGGATTGACGACAGAGGAGAACCTTGCATAACTCCCCTGTTTATCAAGAGAGGTCTTTTTTTGCTTCCCTGCGTCTGAATTTGTGTGACATTTCCTGTTTGCAGATTCATTATTAAATTCGCAGCTTTGGTTGGAATTAGTAACGACTTTAGTGCCTCATTATAAGCATGACCAACGTTGTCAAAGGCTTTCTGTATATCTAAAGATATAGTAGTCAGATTGGCTTGTTTGTTTTTTACTTCACGGAGAAGCGAGTTGAATATCGCAGTGTTGACATGCGTTCCAGAGGAGTTGGTAAATCCTCGTTGATTGGGTTTTAAGACAACATGCTCATGAAGACGTCTGTCAAGGACCCGCTCAATTGTTCTTCTTATTACTGAACAGATTGTGATAGATCTCCAGTTCTTAATATTGAGTATATCTCCATCTGTATGGATTAGAACAGTCCTGGCCTTTTTGAAGATAGAAGGTACAACCCCAGTTTTCAACATACGTGTGGCAATGTGATATATTATGTCGACTGCAATACTGTCTTTGATAATTCTGACGAGGACGTGGTCTGGGCCGGGTGATGTGTCTACGACTATATGATTAACAGAAAAGCTGATTTCATCTGGGCTTATAGTGTCATTAAATAAAATGTCAATTTGTTCCCTATGAATATCACTTGTATGGGATGGGTATTCGGATAGAATCATTTCATTAGGTTGCCCTAGAATTTCAGAGAATTAATGGAATATTTCATCCGAAGGAAGTTTACAGTTTTCAGCATTGGAATTTAAAACAGATCCAGTAGCCTTTCTGTGCTGATTGTAAAAGTGGTACTAGGTAACCTGATATTTGTATTTTTCGCGGCGTTTTATTCGGTCCCGTTTTGTTGCCCGTTCAGGGTTGGTTGTCTGTTTATATTTCCTTTGGTTGTCTGTGGTTTGTTTATTTAAATTGCTCATCTGTCAATTTTTTAAAAAAATATACTTCGCCGCTACATCATTTACTGCTTAAATTCATGCGGTACATTGTTGACATCGTTAGTTTCCGTGTTAGCATGAGGGTCACTTTTTTGACCGATTGTTTCGACATTTTGAGAGAGATCAAACCCCTGTCGATTTCTAGAAACTAAAATTTGACGGTGAATATCAGGATGAGCTCTGCTGATGTGAATTTAGACCCCAAGGGAACTGGAGTAATGACATCCGCAGTGTGGACACTGACAATTTATATTGTCAAAAGTCTGATTTGAAGAATTCGCAGTGATAAAGCTGATAAACTTGGATTAAGTGTTTGAGATGCCTGAGGAATTCCTAAATTAACGTGCAATTGTTCATTATCTACAAATGATGAGTTCTGAGATAGTGGCTCGTGAGCTCTTGTTATGTGTATGTTAATTCCCCTCTTTGTAAACTTTCTGTGACATATCTTGCATTCAATAAATGTAGGCACAGCACTTGAAGTGCTTGATACTTCCCGAGAATCGACTATGCTCTGGAGTGTGTAGCTAATCTGTAATAATGCTTCTTTTTAACGATAGATCTTACCGAGTCAGATAGTTCTTTCCACTGCTAACACAAAGGTAAACAGCTGATGTGAAGTGTCTCAATAATAATAATAATAATAATAATAATAATAATAATAATAATAATAATAATAATAATAATAATAATAATAATAATAATAGTAATTGTTACGGGGTTACCCGTAGAACGCAGAGGTGAAACAAGGTGCCGGGGTGAATGGGTCTAACTACAATGTCAAGAATTGAATTTAAAACGTAAACTAAAGGTTATATTTTTTTTAAACAACAACTTAACAAAGTTTCACTTAGTGAGATAACAATGACATTTCAGGTACAAAATAGCAATTTGGAAAGAAGACTTAGAAAATCCAAGATTTCAGAACTTTAACACTCTTGGGCTTCAAGCCCCTAGTTATACAATTTTTGAGCTCCCAGCTCAAATTTACAGACGACCACCAATTTGTTCAAAGGCCAGAAATCCCCTAATTCACGGAGCACTTGCTTCCAGAAATTACAACACCCAGCCTTCAAGAGGCATTCATTAATCTTACAAAAACTTTGAAAAAGAGCTAACAGGCTCTCAGTTTTCCAAGCCAACTCAAGGCAACATCAACTTACAAATTCCGGCCTCTGAAGGCACAACTTACAATAGGAAAATTATATACAGGGGTATTTAATACCCAACCTACTGGGCCTTCATGTAAAAGGAAAAACGGTTAAATAAATGTCCCGAACACAAAATGAATGGAGGCGAATGCTTGCACTCCTAGATATGAGCACTTAAAACCTAAAGGGCACTAGGCCGGAGATACAGGGGTTATTCCCAAATGACTGAGGTGACTCGTATAAGGATAAATTAATGCATTACGGAAAGGAAGAAAGACAGTTACAAACGTAGTCACCTCAAACCGAGATAAAGGGGAGCTCGAGAGGGTACATCACTCTCTATCCCCTATTTACAGTTAAGTTTTTACATTAGCCGGCAGAAAGTTACATTTTTAGGAAAACTAGGTTACGTAGTTAATGATTCGGACCTTTCCCTCAGTTTAAACTGCGGAGCGAGCAAGATGTTATGTGGCCATTACCTTGTTGGTGTACTGCTGCCTGATGAAAGAGGCGCCGCCCACCTCCTGCTTTGACACACACACTAGTTTAGATGTCGATCAATTGGCCAACAGACGTTTATAAACCCCGTGGAAAGTTCGAGATCATTCAAGATGAAACTAGCCACACCCTATCACTTTATTGGTGAATTTAAAAATTACACTGAAATCGAAGAAAAGGAAGAAGAAGAAGAAGACTGCGGTTGGTAGAAAATTAATTACAGAAATTAGGGATTGGCTGGATTCAAAACTGGCGGAAAGAAAAGAAAAATATTGTTAACCCAAAAATAAATGAACATCAATTAGTAAAAAAAATACATATGAATACAAAATTTCTTTAAAATATAAGTTCTTATAGCACCCATAGTTTTTGGTAGTGTCATCTATGAGAGAATGTCCAAACTTCTTGATGAAAGGAAAACAAATCAAGTAGAAATGCACACAGTTCAGGAAACTTCACAATAACAAAAAATATATCATATTTTAGTGGTGACATCTTCTGAGTAAGTTTATAAATTGGTCTAGTTTCAATTACACGGTTTCACCAGTAGAGGAGATCTTTTAGGCGCTAGATTTAAATGCGCGGCGTTGGGGTGTACCTCCCGGCACAGTAATAATAATAATAATAATAATAATAATAATAATAATAATAATAATAATAATAATAATAATAATAACGCTTGTATAAGTCATTCAACGACAGTGGTACAGAAATCGACCAACGAAGCCGTCATAGAAGGTACCCCACAATGATATCACGGAGGTTGTATATTGGTAATGACACAGAGGAAAATCAGAGTAGATCATTAAAATAATCTGTACGATATCACAAAGGTTCTGCCACAATACTACCATTCAGTTAAGATTTAAGATTTGTTATACAAATCCAATATATCCAATCAAATGTCCAAATGTAGCACCTAACCTGAATTGTTGGTATCGTATGTAAGCAGATTAGTCTGTTTGGCCACAAATAATAATTATGGTCAGGAGATGATACAATTCTTACTCTAAAGGGCCTAAAGACTGCCATAATTGTTCTAATCGGGAATTTTCTTAGGTAATCTATAAAATATTCGTGATATAGAATAACATAGCAACCGTTCGATGAACGTAAACAAGCAACACGTGTACTAACCTGTAAATATACGACAAAACAACTGTAAACGCAGAAAAAGACACAAGCCGCAAAACCACAAAACATAATTCAAAATATCATCAAGACCAGAAAATATATAATAAACATGAATATTAACCGTAATAAAATGTCAAAATATCAAGATCAGGAAGTGTGTCTTGACTACCAAGTCACCGCATTCTGGTCGTCACTTTTGGCATGTAGGACAATGATAACACAATATACTCATTCTCAATTTTGGCTCAGTTTCCATGAGCCAAATTTTTGCAACTATTGTACTGAATCCAATCGTCATTATAATACATGTCATGCTCCTCAATTATAATCACGTAGGCTGAGTGGACTTCGAACCTGGTCTCAAATCCAGGTAAGAATCCCTGACCTGGTCGGGAATCGAGCCCGGGGCCTCCGGGTAAAAGGAGGGTACGCTACCCTTACACCGCGGAGCCGGCCTCAAATTATAAAACAAGTTATTTTAGAATCACCGGTCAAACTACGAAGAAACGTAATTATTACAATTGTTTCAGCGGTCCAAATTACACGACATGCAAAGATTTATTCAAAAACTAAATAATATGCAAAGTATTTAAAATTTATCGATGAAACTATGTTAAAATTTACCTAGATATTTCATCACTACTTGTAAAAGCTAAACATTCTCTGGCTGAAATAACTAATTCACAGTACACTTACTTCTCACCGTATAAGCTTACAAGGAATGTGAGTATTAAGATGGTTTTCCTCCTTCCCCTTCAACCTGCAGTCAATTAGCTAAACAATTTCCGGAAAGAAATCAACCCTCGACTGCCTTGCTGACCTTGACTCAGACAGAGTGTGAACGAAGTTTTAAATACAAAAAATAGTACCGTATAGGTTCAAATTACACGGACTTCCCCTACACAGGGATACAGACCATTTTACCTACTGAATCTAAAATATCTGTTATATCTTGCTGGAATTCTGCAAGTAGAGCCTCATTGGAATAACTTTTCCTAAACCCCAACTGACGTCTATCAAACCAGTTGGTAATTTCACAAACGTGTCTAATACGAGGTCTATAAATAAAGTACTGGCAACGTAATCCAGACAAATGTAGCAAAGGCTTTTCAGTCTGTCAAACACATAGCAAATACAATGTAAATTAAAACACTAAAAGCATATCTGTAAAACACACACTAACATACAAAGAATGACATGTTTCGTTCTACAAGAACATCCTCAGATTCTATCAAATCACTTAAAATAAGCTTATATATGTACAGTATTGTTTACGTAGCGTAAACTTATCAATGATAGAGAGATGAGTGATAACATGAAACAGTAATGACAAAAATAAATTATATACAATTATAATATAGTGAAAAACTTACGTATTTATCTAGACTGACAGTCCTGAAATAGTGTTTGGTGACAACAGACTTAACATCGGCAGTCTAGATAAATACGTAAGTTTTTCACTATATTATAATTGTATATAATTTATTTTTGTCATTACTGTTTCATGTTATCACTCATCTCTCTATCATTGATAAGTTTACGCTACGTAAACAATACTGTACATATATAAGCTTATTTTAAGTGATTTGATAGAATCTGAGGATGTTCTTGTAGAACGAAACATGTCATTCTTTGTATGTTAGTGTGTGTTTTACAGATATGCTTTTAGTGTTTTAATTTACATTGTATTTGCTATGTGTTTGACAGACTGAAAAGCCTTTGCTACATTTAACTAAGTCAACACTGGAAAACATGGCTTCATTTTTAACAAAGTAATCCAGACACTCACAGGAGATCGGGCATGCGCAAATAGGATAGATGAGCGGCCAGGTGGCGCTGTTGTCGACGTGTAGTATGCATTTGATGGGCATCCAGTTGGGAGTGTTGTTACCGTGTGGCATTGAAGTGAAATGTGTTGATGTTACTGGCATAAAACATGTTTTCAAAACGTAAAAAATCGAGGTTGCCCGTGGCGAAAATTCATCAGAATGTTATCGAGGATTAGGCCTACGTGAAGCCTGTAGTGAGAATGTACGATGGGTCAAGGCATTTTGTACAGGTCTGAATGAGGTACTAAGGGCACTAGGATATTTCTGCAATGTGAGTGAACGCTTTAGACGTTTTCAAAATAATTTTCACCACACTCAATACACCTCTCCATACGTTGAAACCAGTCACTGAACCAACTCTGCCACTTTTCTTCGGTTACATTTTCTCACTTTTGATCCCATGCTGCCAGAAGCTCCTCGTCGGATGCAAAACGCCGCCCTTTCAGCTTCATCTTCACTTCTGGGAAGAGTGCGAAGTCACATGAGGCAAGATCAGGACTGTATGGAGGGTGATCAAGTCAACCCTGATCTGACAAGAAAATCCATTGTTACATTAGCACGATGTGCTGAAGCATTGTCGTGATGCAAGAGCCAAGTGTTGAGCCATGACCTTGGACTGAGCTGCTTGAGAGCCTGAATGACCTGAGGCAGACAAGTCTCACTGTACCAGTTCGCAGTAACTGTCCTTTGTGTTTCTAGCACAATCCGAGTCAGGATGCCCCGTTTAGTGAAGAATACTGCAATCATCCTTTTCTTCACTGACCTTGACTTTCGCACAGTCACAGGAGTACCCTGTCCGACACGTTGGCTGAACGGTCAGCGTCATGGCCTTCGGTTCAGAGGGTCCCGGGTTCGATACCCGGCCGGGTCGGGGATTTTAACCTTAATTGGTTAATTCCAATGGCACGGGGGCTGGGTGTGTGTGTTGTCTTCATCATTATTTCATCTTCATCACGACACGGAGATCGCCTACGGTCAAATAGAAAGACCTGCACCTGGCGAGCCGAACCCGTCCTGGGATATCCCGGCACTAAAAGCCATACGACATTTCATTACATGAGTACCCTCATCTTCAAACAGCCACACCTTGTTGTGGGATTTTATTGGGACATTGTAATAATAAAGCCAAATTTCGTCACCTGTAACGATGCTACTGACGTTGCGCGAAGTTCCATTTTCAAACTGTTTTAGCATTTTTCGGCACCATTTCACTCGATGTGCCCTTTGTACCTCTGAAAGTGAATGGGGCACCCAAAGGGAACAAACATTTCTAACATGGAGATGCTCGTGTAGAATTGAATGAACAGCTGGTGCAGGGATGTGGAGGGTCTCTTCTACCTGCCGATATGTCAACCGCCTTTCTTGCTGCAATATTTTCCTCACAGCTTCAATGTTTTCCGCAGTCACTGATTCAGACGGTCGCCCAAAACGAGGATCGTCTTCAACCCCAAAATTTCCCCTCTGGAACTCTTTGTACCAGCGAAAAATTGTTGTCCGATGTGGACAGTCTTGCCCCAGCACAAGTCATTTCCTCCAGGCACTGGTCAACAGTTAATCCACGACCAAAATTGTAGCGGATAATTGCGCGATATTCACCTTTAGACCACACTGACATCTTAACTTACTTTCAATCCCACTGCTTGGTAACAACTGGTGTGAAGGTTGCGCCTTGCTGTCTTCTACATCGATTTTCACTCCTCTTTTCATCCCTCACCATAGCAGGGGTGTCCAGCCAACCGTTTATTGCGTATTGCAAAACTTTCCTAATGCCCTTTGTATCGGAATACCCTCCGTATTCACCAGACATGAGTCCTTATGACTTCGATTTGTTTCCGAAGTAGAAGGAACCCCTCCGAGACCACCGTTTTCCTGACATAGCATCTGTAGTCAGAACGGTAGGGCACTCCATCTCTGTCATCAACAGAGAACGCCTTGCCAAGGGTCCCCAACGTCTTCCCAACATTCGGCAAAAGGTAATAGACGTTGCGGGTGACTACATTGAAGGAATACAATGCATTATTAGTTCATTAAATATTGCGTTCTATCAATATTGCCGCTACTTTATTTACAGACGTATAATCAGAGAGGAAGCTTTCCCGGAGCTTACAAACAACACATGTCCAGCTGAATGTCAGTAATTATGAGGTATATGTTTATCACCCTCTCCCTTATACACTGTGGCTACAATTGCAACTCTCCATTCATTTGGTGTCACTCCTTCATGCAAACAGTAACCAAGTATTTCAGGTATGGCTTTATATCCCAACCCACTGCCTTTCGTATATTCCCAGAAACCTTACCTACCCCACCGACTTTTCTAGCTTTTAACTTTTCAACTTTTCATTTCTCTCTTGTCCAGTTCATGTCAGGTCGGGGTGTTAATGGCACTTCTCCACCATTGCCTCCCCTTCCAAAACTCCTCCTCAGTAATTGTATTACAGTCCGGTCTTCTTTTTCTTATACTGTTCTTGAAAGAGTCTATCCATCTTTCTCTTGGCCTCCCTCTTGCCCTCCTCCCTTTTATCTCTATCATCAACACTTCTTTTGGTATATATTCCTCCTCCATCCTCATACCATGTCCAAACCATCTCAATTTATTCTGCTCCATCCTATCACTCTGTTTTACTACCCGTGCTTCTTTTCTGACCTCAACATTTCTTACTATGTCTCTCCTTGTCTTCCGTACCATACTCCTCAGGAACTTCATCTCATTGGCCTGAATTTTACTCTCATTTCTTGCTGTCAGATTCCAAGTCTCTGATGCATACGTTAATATAGGGGTATAGTAAATCTTGTAAGTTATGTCTTTATTTCATAGGAACTTCTCTGTTCTAAACCAGGTTCCTTACATTCTGGTAGAATATATATATTTCCCACTTGTACCCTTCTGCTGATATGCTTATCCAACTTTGCACCTTGCATTATTTCGCGTCCCAAATAATTAAGGCATTCAACAACCTCAAGATTTTGTCCCTTGATACTAACGGATCATTTTCCTTCTCTTTCTCCTCCTGTCATCACCACTGTTTTTCTCTTTTTCAGACTGATTTTCATACCATATGTCTCAATATTATCATTTACGATAGGTAAATTTCGGTAATTCACCGGTATTAGTCACCTCCTCCACCTGGACATTCCACTAACCAACGATCTTTACATACTACCGAATGAATACTTCTGCCTTCTGCAAATCTTCACTCCCCTTGTTGATTAACGATTCTTAGAAAGTGCTTCTTGGAGACTGTTTCTTCCTTAAAGTACCGTACCTATATATACACTTCATTTCCTTCTTTCACTAAAATATGTATGCTGCCAATTATGCTCACCGTCATGTTATACTCAGCTGACATCTTCCCTAGATTCAGTTTCTTAGTAAGTTCTTCAATTTCCTTTTACTCCGGCGACTATTTCTGACTCTATTTCTTCCTAATTTGTACCTCATTCATAGTCTCTACGTCTCTGTTTGTTAATTACTTGCTGATACAAATGATACCATTTTATAAAATCATAATAACAAAACACATAAAATGCTGTTACAGAAAAGCATTGTACATAAATGACAGTAAGTTTATAAATAAAATAACATGTTCCCCGAGCAGATAAAACACTGCATAGTTCATTCCTTCCTGTTTTACTGCTGAAGGTCTGCTTACAGTAGAGCATCCACAAGTGGTTCTGGACCTTCATGTAAACTGCAAAGGGATGACAGTGTTCATCCATCCTTCACTCGCTCGTATCATAAGTGGCGAACAGCGGCGGGAGTGTAAAATGACGCATTTCTTAATCTATAGATGGTGCATCAGAACTAGCGACAAAACAATGTTATGTTAAGAAGAATGGTGCTATCGGATTGGCGGAGATTTTTTTCTTTTCGAGAAAATCATGTTACTTTGTCATTTCGGGGCGCGATTCAAATTGACAAACTCGCCATATTGTCTATGCCATAACACAAGCCGCTGCCCTGCTTCAAGAAAGAGAAGAATGAGGGAGGCGAAGTGGTGTGCGTTCGACTCGCACAGGATTGCCCTTGCCTCTCACAGGCTATAGCCACAATTCGTTTATTAAATAGCCGTAACTGGACCCAAAGCACAAGAACATACTCTAATTAAGACACACTTGTCAGTCAAGGAATGCACCAGATCGTTTCTCCTCTCATCCTTTCTTACTAGGTGTCCGTAGAATTTCAGCCTTCAATTCCGTATTGTGCCCATGAACCTTTGAGTGTACTTGTAGAACTCTTCATTTCTCCTTTTCTTCCAAGTCTCATCAGTAGACTTCTGCGATCCTAGAATTTTCCTCAGAATCTTCCTTTCTTCAAGTTTTGCAGCTCTCCTTTTCCTAACGTAAGATTTTTTTTTTTTTTTTGCTAGGGGCTTTACGTCGCGCCGACACAGACAGGTCTTATGGCAACGATGGGATAGGAAAGTCCACGGAAAACCATTTTCAGGGCTGCCGATAGTGGGATTCGAACCTACTATCTCCCGGATACAAGCTCATAGCCGCGCGCCTCTACGCGCACGGCCAACTCGCCCGGTAACGTAAGATTTGATTTGGCCTTGTTCTGTTTTGGCTTGTAGGCCAGATCTAATTTTCTGACTCTGGTTTAGTTTGTCTCTTTATGTGGTCCGTTGAGTTGGATCCGCTCTGCCAGGTATTTGAACTTCTCTGTCTTTTTAATCTTTCTATGTTTTACCTGCATATGTCAGGTGCATGCATAAGTTTTTGCCGGTTTTATGGTAAAGAAAACACGCAATTTTCAAGGGAAATGCATTTTTTTTTTGTTTATTCAAAACATTCGCCATCGGCTTCTTCACACTTCGCCCATCTTTCAGGTAAGTTATGAATGCCATGCCAGAAAGAAACTGCTTCTCTTTTGCGGCAAAGAGCCATTTTCTAACTTCCTCGAAATTGCTGAAGTGCTGCTCTGCGAGCGCGTTCCCCATTGATGAGAAGAGGTGATAGATGGCGCCAGATCGGGACGGTACGGCGGGTGCGCAAGAATGCCCCATCGAAGCGATTTCAAGGTGTCTATCACTGGTTTTGTTGTGTGAGACGGCGAATTGTCGTGTAACAAAATCACTTTGCCAAGTCTTCTGACCCATTCCGGTCATCTTTGGATCAATGCGCGATTTAAATTAATTTCTTGGCGATAGCGTTGTGCATTAACGGTTTCGCCGGGCTTCAAGAGTCTTCGCACTTTTGTGGTCTACCAGAGCGCGCACTGCCTTTCACATTGAAATCACCATGTTTAAATAGTCGAAACCATGTCTCACATGTTCTAATCGACGGAGCGTATTTACCATATGTTTCTAACAGCAAACGATGACTTTCTACAGGCTTTTTCTTTTGATTAAATAAGAAAAGAAATTTCTGCCACACATGTTCTTTTTTTACGCACAAACGTCGACATGATGACTGAACAATACAACACGGACGCTAGTGTTTAGCGGGCTCAACTTGTGTGTGTTTGTAGGTTAATGTCAGACAAACAAACTAACGTATGTGTCAAATTCATACGCTGCGTACTTTTCGGTGGTGCCATCTCTAAGTGAAACCGGAAAAGACTTATGCATACACCTGGTACCTCTTGCTTTGGTGCTTATACTCCATATACTAAATCTTTTCATGTGAGACATTAATACCTGCTTTTTCGGCTATTTCACGCAGGCTCCCTAGGATATTTCGATTGTCTTATCGCTTTTTTTTTTTTTTGGCTAAGATGGCAGGATCATCGGCAAAAGCAAAACAGTTGATTTTTAGGTTATTTCCTTTGTTCCTCAGGTGTATTCCAGTTATTTCAGAGCTTCTTCCCAGAATTTCATTATTTTCTCCAATACGATTCGGATAATCCGTCTCTTTGTCTGGCCGCTCTCGTTGTTGTTGTTATTACTATTATTATTACTATTATTATTACTATTATTATTAGTAGTAGTAGTAGTAGTAGTGAATTCTCCCAATACTGGAAGACATTAAGCAAATAACTCAGTCAATTCTTCTGTGGGTTCTTCTTGTTTTTCCAAAAGGTTTTCATTCTTTCCGAGAAGGCTTGTTTACGTTCTGCCGACCACTTTGGTCGGTAAGTTTTTGTTGTGGTTGCTCTGATGTCGCTCCCCAGTTGTTTACTTTGTGTCTAAAAATGTCTCTTTCTAGAATGTCTCTTCAACTTATGTTTGCGTTTTTGAGGTCCTTTCGAAGTTCATTAAGCCAAGGTGTTGAGTTCTAGTGAGGTTATATAATCTATTATCCTTGTCGTAAATCGATCTTCTGATAATCTAGTGAGATGACCGAAGAACTTCATTCGTCTTTTCCTAATGTCAATTTCGATGTTTCAGAACTGTTCTGTTGGTTTATTGATTGTAACCTGTAACCATCTCACGTGTATCTTGCTCCTAAGGTTTTTCTAATGATCTTCCTCACTTCTTTTTGATTCCTTCAAGTTTGTATTTTCTGCTGAGTGCCAATATTTCACTTGCGTAAAGAACTGTTGGTTTTATGTCGGTGTTGTAATGCCGAAGTTTTGTATATCTTGACATGGATTTCTTATTGTAGATGTTTTGGACTAACCCTAATGCTCTGTTAATTTTTTGGAGACGATTTTGTTGTCAGAACTTTTCAAGGCTTGTCGGTTCGATAAATTCTCCGAGGTTTTTAAAGTAAGGAACTCTATTTTACCATATTTTGTTCTCAATATCTTCATATCTGTCTCTGAACATAAGAATTTAGTTTTCTCGAACGATATCTGTCGTCCCATATTTTCTGCATTTTCTTTAAGTATCTCGAGCTGTTTAATGGCAGTCTTCTCATCCTCTGTTAGTATCGCCTGATCAACTGCAAATTCGAGGTATGGTACATAGAGGTTATATTTGGGACAGCCCAGTCGGATTAACTTAGTATTAATGTATTACAATTGTTTTGTAATCAATTTTATCAAAATAACTTTCAGCTCATTGAAGAACCTAACAGTTATCTTTTCAGTTTCCACTCAATTTATATCACAAATTATTAAATTACCTCAGTTATAGGAGAATTTGAGTATGCTGTATTTACGTAATTTACAGTATTTATTTTTTCTTGGCGATACCTTTAAGACATATTTTCCCTAACTCTTAAATAACATCAGCTGATTTTAGTTCACAGCTGAATGGCTGAGCAGAATGTTTTTATTTTGATAAACAATCTGTTTTTATTGAACCCATGTTGATAAGTCATGAAATGAGATGGATGTGTTTTCTTTTGTTCTACCGTTGTTGTTTGAGTCATCAGTCCATAGACTGGTTTGATACAGAACTCCATGCCACCCTATCCTGTGCCAACGTTTTCATTTCTACATAACTACTACATCTATATCTGCTCCAATCTGCTTATCATATTCGTACCTTGGTCCACCCCTACCGTTCCTACCACGTATACTTCCCTCATAAACCAATTATACAAGACCTGTGTGTCTTCATATGTCCCTTATCATTCTATCTCTTCTTCTGGTCAAATTTAGCCAGATCGATCTCCTCTCACAAATTCGATTTAGTATTCCTTCATTCGTGATTCTCTCTACCCATCTCACCTTCCGCATTCTTCTGTAACACCACATTTAAAAAGTTTCTATTCTCTTCCTTTCTGAGGTAATTATCACCCATATTTCAATTTCATACAATGCCGCGCTCCACACGAAAGTCTTCAAAAACATCTTTCTAATTCCTATATCAATGTTCGAGGTGAACAATTTTATTTTCTTGAGAAAGGCCTTCCTTCCTTCCTTCCTTCCTTCCTTCCTTCCTTCCTTCCTTCCTTCCTTCCTTCCTTCCTTCCTTCCTTCCATGTGCTATCTGCATTTTCTGTCCTCCTTACTTCTGCCATAATTTTAATACCCAATCCCAAGTAATAATAGTTATCTACTTCCTTTAAGACTTCATTTCCTAATCTAATATTTCCTGCATCACCGGACTTTGTTCGACCACACTCCATTAATTTTGTTTTGGACTTATTTATTGTCACCTTGTACTCCTTCCCCAAGACTGTCCATACCATTCAGCAACTTCTCCAGATCTTTTGCAGAGTCAGATAAAATAACAATATCAACGGCAAATCTCAGGGTTTTTATTTCCTCTCCTTGAACTGTGATACCCTTTCCAAATTCTTCTTTGATTTCCTTCATTGCCTGTTCTAGGAAAACGTTTAAAAGGAGAGGGGAAAACTGCAGCCTTGCCTCACCCCTTTCTCGATTGCTACTTCTTTTTCAAAGCCCACGATTCTTATCACTGCAGAATGATTTGTATATAGATTGTAGATAATTCACCTTTCTCGGTATCTTATCACGATCACCTTTTAATCTCAAACAGCTTGGTCCAATCAACATTATTGAATGCCTTTTCTAGATCTACGAAAGCCATGTACGTGGGCTTGTATTTCTTTATTCGGTCCTCTAAGATCAAACGTAAAGTCAGGTTTGCTTCACGTGTTCCTACATTTCTTCCGAAGCCAAAATGATATCCTCCCAACTCAATTTCAACTTGTCTTTCCATTCTTCTGTAAATAAAACGTGTTAAAACTTTGCAGGTGTGAGATACTAAACTAATGGTGCGATAGTTTTCATACTTGTCAGCACCGGCTTTCTTGGGAATAGGTATAACACCGTTCTCCCGAAAATCAAATGGCACTTTTCCTGTATCATACATCTTACACACTAAACGGAATAACCTCTCCATGCGGTTCTTCCTATGGCAGTCAGTAATTCTGAGGTTGTGTCATCAATTCCAGGTGCCTTGTTCCTACTTAGGTCTCTGAAAGCTCTGTCGAATTCTGACCTCAAAATTGGGTCTCCCATGTCATCAGCATCAACAGCCTCTTCTTATTCCAGAACACCATCATCTACATCTTTACCTTCATATAACTGTTAGATATGTTCCTGCCATCTTTCTGACTTGTCTTCTTTCACTAGAAGTGGTTCTCCATCTAAGCTTTTAATATTCATACACCTACGTTTCCTTTTTCCAAAGGTTTCCTTGATTTTCCTGCATGCAGCATCTATCTTTCCTAGGGCCATACAACCTCCAACATCCTTGCACTTCTCTTTCAGCCATTCATCCTTCACTGTCGTGCACTTTCCATCTACTTCATTCTTTATTCGCCTGTATTCTTTTCTGCCGTCCTCATTTTTTGCATTCTTGTACTTTCGTCGTGCGTCAGTCAGGTCTAGTATCTCTTGAGTTATCGATTGTTTCTTAAGTGATCTTTTCTTCCTTCCTAAGTTTTCTTCAGCAGCCTTACTGATCTCATTCTTCATCACTGTCCATTCTTCCTCTACTGTGTTTCCTTCAGCCTTTTCATTTAGTCCCTGTGTTACATGTTCCTTGAAACAATCCCTCACACTGTCTTTCAACTAGTCTAGACCCATTCTCCTTGCTTTCCTTCCTTTCTACAATTTCTTCAACTTCAGATGGCCATTCATGACCAACAGGTTGTGGTCAGAGTCCACGTCTGCTGCTGGGAAAGTCTTGCAATCCAACACCTGGTTTCTAAATCTCTGCCTGATCATAATGAAGTATATTTGATATCTTCCAATGTCTTCAGGTCTCGTCCTAGTACACAACCGTCGTTTGGGGTGTTTGAACCAAGTGTTAGCCACGACTAAATTGTGGTCGGTGAGAATTCAATCAGACGACTTCCTCATTCGTTCTTTTGTCCAAATCCGAATTCTCCTACTGTATTACCTTCTCCTCCTTGCCCTACCACTGCATTACAGTCTCCCATCACAATTCGATTATCGTCACCTTTTACATAGTGTATTAAATCTTCTATCTCTTCATATATTCTTTCGATTTCCCCATCATCCGCTGAACTAATAGGCATATAGACCTGCACTATTGTGCTGGGCATTGGTTTGGTGTCTATCTTGACGACAATAATTCTTTCACTATGCTGGTCGTAGTAGCTTATCCGCTGCCCTATTTTCTTATTTATTATTAAACCAACTCCTGCATTTCCCCTGTTTGATTTTGTGTTGAAAATTCGGTAGTCACCTCACCAAAAATCCTGTTTTTCCTGCCAACGTACTTCACTTATACCAACTATTTCTAACGTTAGTCTATCCATCTCCCTTTTTAGATTCTCTAACGTACCACAACGATTCAAACTTCTAACATTCCACGCTCTGACTCGCAGAATGTCAGTATCCATCTTCCTGATGATCGCCCCCTCTCGTGTAGTCCCCACCCGGAGATCCGAATGGGGGACCATTTTACCTCTGGAAATTTTTACACGGAAGGAAGCTATCATCAGTACACCATTCATTCAGAGAGAGCTGCATGTCCTCGGGAGTTAGCTACGGCTGTAGTTTCCTGTTGTATTCAGCCGTGTAGCAGTATCGACACTGATATGGCCTTGTAATAATACTCAATCATCTAGACTGCCGTCCTTGCCACTTCTGAAAGGCTGCTACTCCCCTTTCGATGAATATTCGTTAGTCTGCTCTCTCGACAGACACCCATCAGATATGGTTGCACCTACGGCTTGGCTACCTGCTTTAATGGGACACGCAGACCTCCCCACCGCAGCAAAGTCACATAGTTCGCAGGGAATCAACTATTATGAGAATAATAAAAATTGCTCTAAATTAATATGTGGAAATCAAAGGTAGAATTCAGTAAAGGAACATGTGGCACAATCCTTGTCTTATGGCACTGCATGTGAGTGCAAGTTAAATTCCTTCCTGTATATTGGTAAGTTGAATGTGAATTTTACATTTATGTTCAATATGAAATGTCCTCCATTTTGTATATTCTGAGTAATTACAATGGTTAGAGGAATTCGAAAAGCAGATGCTGTTGGAGAAACATGACAAAGTCCCTTTCTTTCTAAAATACATTAATATATGTTCGTGAATTCAGTCTTATATCAGTAATAATAATAATTTTGTGCGGCTATTTCTAGCCGAGTGCAGCCCTTGTAAGACAGACCCTCCGATGAGGGTGGACGGCATCTGCCATGTGTAAGTAAATGCGTGTTGTTGTGGTGGAGGATAGTGTTATGTATGTCAGTAACACTGTTTAGAAAAGGGCTCGTTCAGGTAATTTTCTCGCCTATTTTAAGGGGACAATCATTACCGTGTCTCTCGTACCGTTTAATTTGTTCTAAAATATACATGTGTGTGGATAACCTTATAAACATCTTGTTCTTCCTTTTGCTGCCCGCGTGGATTTAAATACTAGTCCGTACTCCCTGGCACGTAAGCCTATACACCAAGAGTACAACCTTATTCCTTCTCCCCTGTTAACACAGAAGGTAGTGATTTTTAGTTACTTTCTAACTGTTGGGTTCTATTCAGTATCTCCAACCATACAGTTTAGGGAACCTGCTTGCAAAATAAATGAAATGAAATGGCGTATGACTTTTAGAGCCGGGAGTAACCGAAGACATGTTCGGCTCGCCAGGTGCAGGTCGTTTGATTTGACACCCGTAGGTGACCTGCGCGTCGTGATGAGGATGAAATGATGATGAGGACAACATATACACCAAGCCCTCGTCCCAGAGAAATTAACCAATGATGGTTAAAATCCCAGACCCTGCCGGGAATCGAACCCGGGACCCCCCCCTGACCAAAGGCATTTAGCCATGGAGCCAGACACCTACTTGCCGATACGAAGTCTTACAGCTACTGTTAATCTGGCACGTTGGCACTATACAGTCATGGTTTATTTCGTGATTTGCAATAATTAAACCTATGTATTGCCATTGCTGTACCCTTAAAATTACTACTGTTACATTTGCGGGTATAATTTTAATTAAAGCATATATTCTTTTTCTGTGGGATTGTAAATCTGTTTGGGTAATACCAGCCAGTGGCGGTTTCTCCCATAGAACATTGGAGCAATGAACCTCCATTCTCTGTGTTTGTACATTGATCTATTTATTGATCCCCCTGATCATAAGCACATTTGAAATACGCGCCCAAGCAACTTGTGATATGGGGCTGTTCCCAGCACATGAGCTGTAAATACGCAGGAGCATATCTGAGACTGCACTACCACAGATGTGTCTATCAGTTTGTTGGTTGGTGATTGAGTGGGGAGAAGAGGAGGTGCTGAACGGTTGCAAGGGAATGCGAGAGGTAAGACGTGAGCTGAGCCGTTGATTACGAGATATACAAGGCCGGGACATAGCTACAAATTTGTCGCTATAAAAGCAGACAGACCGTGTTCACGATTTGGCCGCTAGATGTCAGGTTTCCGTTCTGTTCTTGGCGGACTTTAACATTGTGATATGCGGAGTAATTGTGATGCTGTGTTGATTTTGTGCAATTTATTGTGAATATTGTTTCTGTCGGTGAGTGTATGTGAGGTTGACAAGAAAGTGCACTGTTGTGTACATCTCTATTTCGGATGACACTAAAAAAGCATGAAAATTGACGTTCCATAGTTTCCCTTCCGAGTGCGGTTTAAGGGAGAATTGGAAGCAAACTATTTCTAGGCAAAGTGATATAGTAGGGTCTCTCTAGGTACCTAGCTATTCTTCTCATAAAACAGATTTCAGTGTAAGCACATCAACCAAATTGCCTTCTGTTTTCATTGTGTATCCTGTTCACATGCCTTTGCTGGCAGGACGTTGTGTTTACGGTGCACTATGTCTTCTGGTATGGGCTAGAGCAATATTGTTACTTTCATTGATCTGTCTCAGCTTTATCCTTGGCTTTGACAAGATGAAAGTGACTGAGGTATGAGTGATGCTAGTAATGCCATTCCTTATGCAGCCAGTCCCTGCTATGAATGGTGTGAAAATGTTGCTCATAGGGTCAGTTGGTGCATGCATTTCAGTGGGCTTGGGAGACTGATATGTAATAGCAGCGGCTGGCTCGGTGAGGAAAGCAACGGGAAACTACCTCACTCCTCATTTCCCTAGTACGCCTCTTCAGTGATGCCTAGGCCATTTATGACAGCTGATGGCGGAGTTGTTGAGGATCCAACCAGCCTTCGGGCTGAGGACTAAACACACATCCTGTTCACAAACAGGAAAATGTCAAAAGCAGGAAGCGTTCAGCTCCCAAAAATGATGTATTGCCATCAAAATTTAATAAAAGTTCCGATTCAGATAACGATGAACATACCATACCTTCATACGTCAGCCACAAACGAAAAAGGAGTACAAGTCTCGTTTCTATATCAAGGAAAGTCTACGAGTATCTCTGTTAAATCTAAAAAATATACGGATGAGAAAATTAAATACCAGATTACAGAAAATAATCTGTAAATTGAGAAGTAGGATACAGGTAATGAAATCAGAAAACAATTTTTACGGTATCTGTACTTGACCAAAAAGTAAACCAAATTGAAAAGCATGTTAAAATTGGTCATTTAGGAGCTTTATTCCTGTTAGAACGAATTTAATTTTCTTTTTTCTTCATCCGTTTACCCTCCAGGGTCGGTTTTTCCCTCGGACTCAACGAGGGATCCCACCTCTACCACTCAAGGGTAGTGTCCTGGAGCACCAGACTTTGGGTCGGGGAATACAGCTGGGCAGGATGACCATTAGCTCGCCCAGGCAGCCTCACCTGCTATGCTGAACAGGAGCCTTGTGGAGGGATGGGAAGATTGGAAAGGACAGGCAGGGAAGAGGGAAGGAAGCAGCCGTGGCCTTAAGTTAGGTACTATCCTGGCATTTGCCTGGAGGAGAAGTGGGAAACCACGGAAAACCACTTCGAGGATGGCTGAGGTGGGAATCGAACCCACCTCTATTCAGTTGACCTCCTGAGGCTGAGTGGACCCCGTTCCAGCCCTCGTACCACTTTTCAAATTTCGTGACAGGGCCGGGAATCGAACCCGGACCTACGGGGGTGACAGCTAATCACACTAACCACTACACCACAGAGACGAACACAAATTTAATTTTACGGGAAGAAGAAAGAGAAATACGGTGAAACGACGCTAAATATTCGCGTAACGGGCATAACATCGCTCACCAAACAGCGGCTTCAATACGAATGTCAAAATATTCGATGTGCGGTGGAAAAGATTGAATCGCTGATAATTGGATAAAGGGCGATTAAACCCAAAGTTATTTATGACCGCAATCTCGATCCGCTTATCGGATACTCTGAGGCACAATGAAAGGAATCGGTAAGAAGTGACAAACTCGCTATTAAATTTCTCTGCTTCTTTCGTGAATTACTTATTTCGTTTAAGCATACTGTAAGAAATACGTTGTAGAAAATAAGTCAAACATTTGCTCTTGGTCTATCGTTGATCTCATATCTGTTTGCTGTCTTCTGAAATTACTATTTTAATGAATTTTTATAGTTTGTCATATTCGAACGTGTTGTAATGAGTGGGCGAGACAGAACAGTAAAGAGAACTCTAGCGGCACTTGCCGGAAGTATCTCGAGGACGAGTCTAGTGTGCTGTTTATTGCCCGGCCTTGTGTATCTCCTAGGCAACGGTTGAGCAGAGGGGTGATCAATATCAGGACAGGGAGCATGCGCAGTAGCTTCGTTACGCACTTCGCTGAAGCGAGTTTCACGTTGCGAGGTTCGTTCTGGCCGCTATTGGTCAGTAGCGTATACGAGTCCAACACTCGGCCACCTGGATTCCTCGCTGCACACCCTCTTTTCTTCACAACTTGTAAGCAAAGTGAATGCTTGTAAGGAGCGGTAAGGAGTCTCGATTTAAGTAATAGCCGTGTGAGCGCTAAAGTTTTGTTATTTATGTGCCATCTGTCAGCATTCAACTAAACTATTAGAAAGGCGGTAATAGCCGGCAATTTGAATTTCTATCGCGTACTACTTCCTAGCGAATTTGGATTTTTACCGCGTTCTACTTCCTAGCGTTTGGCGAAAAGGGTCGATGATTTGAATGTTGTGAGGGACGTACTTCGTAGCGTTGCGCAATAACCTGCCAGAACAGATTAAGAGTTTCCAAAGTGAATTCATGTATATATCAATTGGTAAAACTTTCGGTACCCACTGGGCGAAACTTAGGTTAGAGATCGAACATACCGCGGACGCCACTTTTAAATCAGTATAAAATATTATTCAAGTATGCTATATGTAGCATATACAGTTTTTTAAAATTTACTTCAACAGTTTCTTTTAACACCGCAGATGGATCTTACATGGATATTTCCTTTCTGTCAACATCATTAGGAATTATGTATATACCTAACCTCAAATTGTATTGACAACACCTTTCATGATAATTAGAAATACGTTCAACAAGTAGCCTATGAACGTACGAGTTCGGTAAAATATATATAATAAGGCAGAGGAGAAAATAACATAAATAGGCTCATTATATTAATCGTATTCGTACAGTTGGACTGGATAACATAATACATCTATGGTATTTTTTTTACCGGCTATTGCAGCCACTCCAATAGTTAAGTTGAATACTGAACCGACAGATGGCACATACAAACCACACCTTTAGCGCTCACACGGCTATTACTGAAATCGAGGCTCCTTACCGCTCCTTACAAACATTCTCTTTGCTTACAAGTTGTGAAGAAAAGAGGGTGTGCAGCGAGGAATCCATGTGGCCGAGTGTTGGACTCGTATACGCTACTCTATTGGTCAGTAGCGTATACGAGTCCAACACTTCTTGATCAGGTCAACCAACTGCTAAAGCAGTTTTATTTAGTAACAGGCGACGTATGTAGTTATAATAATGCAACGACATCAACGCAGCAAAACTAAGTAAACTGTTACTAAGGATAAAATATTTAGTAAATAAAATATGTTCATAAAAAGCCACATGGTGTAGGCTACATTACCTTGTTTGTAGAGCCGTGTACTGTCCAAAAGAAATAGTTCAGTTGGTACACACGGGCTCACGTTCCCGTCGTCTTAACAGCCAATGATAAAGTTTCCATTGAAAAACGGAGCCATTGTTGGATACGCTAGCGAGTGGTTGGCTGTTCCAAGAGCTCTGTATTATTTCAATGATAAAGTAGTTAATAGTCGTAGAAATTTAGCAAATTGTGTGTGTGTGTGTGTGTGTGTGTGTGTGTGTGTGTGATACATTTAGTTCCACAAATATTGGTGTTCAGTGTTTGTAGTAATCTGCGATTAGTGGTATTTATTTACAATTTTCACACTGAATAGTTCCGTAGGCGTTCGCTACAACAACGTAATTTAGGACTGCGTGAAAGAAGAAATATATCTTTCCTTTTAGTATTATTATTAAAATATCAGTAGGTCTGTTAATAAAATACTTACAAAGACGGGATATTAAAGTGTCGCAACTTGGGCAGCTGCATGAAATGGAAATGGCGTATGGCTTTTAGTGCCGGGAGATCCCAGGACGGGTTCGGCTCGCCAGGTGCGGGTCTTTTGATTTGACCATCCTAGGCGACCTGCGCGTCGTGATGAGGATGAAATTATGATGAAGACAACACATACACCCAGCCCCCGTGCCAGGGAAATTAACCAATGATGCTTAAAATTCCCGACCCTGCCGGGAATCGAACCCGGGACCCCTATGACCAAAGGCCAGCACGCTAACTATTTAGCCATGGAGCCGGACGGCAGCGGTTACAGTCTATTAGTGCAGGCATTTGACATACATACATACATTATCATTATAGACTGTTATGCCTTTCAGCGTTCAGTCTGCAAGCCTCTGAGAATTTACTAAACGTCGCCACAATCCTCGATTTGCAACTAGTGTTGTGGCCTCATTTAGTTCTATACATCTTTAAATCGTTAGAAACCGAGTCTAACCATCGTCGTCTTGGTCTACCTCTACTTCTCTTACCCTCCATAGCAGAGTCCATTATCCTCCTAGGTAACCTATCCTCCTCCATTCGCCTCACATGACCCCACCACCGAAGCCGGTTTATGCGCACAGCTTCATCCATCGAGTTCATTCCTAAATTAGCCGTTATCTCCTCATTCCGAGTACCCTCCTGCCATTGTTCCCACATGTTTGTATCAGCAATCATTCTTGCTACTTTCATGTCTGCTACTTCTAACTTATGAATAAGATATCCTGAGTCCACCCAGCTTTCGCTCCCGTAAAGCAAAGTTGGTCTGAAAACAGACCGATGTAAAGATAGTTTCGTCTGGGAGCTGACTTCCTTCTTACAGAATACAGTCGATCGCAGCTGCGAGCTCACTGCATTAGCTTTACGGCACCTTGATTCAATCTCACTTACTATATTACCATTCTGGGAGAACACACAACCTAAATACTTGAAATTATCGACCTGTTCCACCTTTGTATCACCAATCTGACATTCAATTCTGTTGAATTTCTTACCTACTGACATCAATTTAGTCTTCGAGAGGCTAATTTTCATACCATACTCATTGCACGTATTTTCGAGTTCCACGATATTAGACTGTAGGCTTTCGGCACAATCTGCCATTAAGACCAAGTCGTCAGCAGAGGCCAGACTGCTTACTACATTTCCACCTAATTGAATCCCTCCCTGCCATTTTATACCTTTCAGCAGATGATCCATGTAAACTACAAACAGCAAAGGTGAAAGATTACAGCCTTGTCTAACCCCTGTAAGTACCCTGAACCAAGAACTCATTCTGCCATCAATTCTCACTGAAGCCCAATTGTCAACATAAATGCCTTTGATTGCTTTTAATAATCTGCCTTTAATTCCATAGTCCCCGAGTATGGCGAACATCTTTTCCCTCGGTACCCTGTCATATGCTTTCTCTAGATCTACGAAACATAAACACAACTGCCTATTCCTCTCGTAGCATTTTTCAATTACCTGGCGCATACTGAAAATCTGATCCTGACAGCCTCTCTGTGGTCTGAAACCACACTGGTTTTCATCCAACTTCATTTCAACGACTGATCGCACCCTCCCTTCCAAGATGCCAGTGAATACTTTGCCTGGTATACTAATCAGTGAGATACCTCGATAGTTGTTGCAATCCTTCCTGTTCCCTTGCTTATAGATAGGGGCAATTACTGCTTTTGCCCAATCTGAAGGTACCTTACCAACACTCCACGCTAATTTTACTACTCTATGAAGCCATTTCATCCCTGCCTTCCCACTATACTTCACCATTTCGGGTCTAATTTCATCTATTCCTGCTGCCTTATGACAATGGAGTTTATTTACCATCCTTTCCACTTCCTCAAGCATAATTTCACCAACATCATTTTCCTCCTCCCCTTCAGATTCGCTGTTCACAACACCACCAGGATGATTTCCTTTTACATTGAGAAGATGTTCAAAATATTCCCTCCACCTCTCCAGTGATTCCCTGGGATCTGTTAGGAGTTCACCTGAATTACTCAAAACACTGTTCATTTCCTTTTTCCCTCCCTTCCTAAGATTCTTTATTATTGTCCAGAAAGGTTTCCCTGCTGCTTGACCTAGCCTTTCCAGGTTGTTACCAAAATCTTCCCATGACTTCTTTTTGGATTCAACAATTATTTGTTTCGCTCTGTTTCTTTCATCTACATACAACTCCCTATCTGCCTCAGCCCTTGTTTGGAGCCATTTGTTATAAGCCTTCTTTTTACGTTTACAGGCTGCTCTCACTTCATCATTCCACCAAGATGTTCGCCTTTTCCCATCTTTACACACAGTTGTTCCAAGCCATTCCCTGGCTGTTTCTACTACAGCATCCCTGTATGCCACCCATTCACTTTCTATATCCTGAACCTGCTTAATGTCTACTGTTCGAAACTTCTCACTAATCATATCCATGTACTTCCGTCTAATTTCCTCGTCCTGGAGATTTTCTACCCTTATTCGTTTGCAGACAGATTTCACTATTTCTACCTTAGGCCTAGAGATACTTAGTGGTCTGTATCATCGAAAAATCCCCGGAAAACTCGTACATTCCTAACAGATTTCCTGAATTCGAAGTCGGTTAAGATATAGTCTATTATGGATCTGGTACCCCTAGCCTCCCATGTGTAGCGGTGAATAGCCTTATGCTTGAAGAATGTATTCGTAACAGCTAAACCCATACTAGCACAGAAGTCCAGCAAACGCTTCCCATTCCCATTAGTTTGCATATCTTCCCCACATTTACCAATCACCCTTTCGTATCCTTCAGTTCTATTCCCAACTCTCGCATTGAAATCGCCCATTAGCACTATTCTATCCTTGCTGTTTACCCTGACTACGATGTCACTCAATGCTTCATAAAACTTGTCAACTTCATCCTCATCTGCACCCTCACATGGTGAATACACGGACACAATTCTAGTCCTAATTCCTCCAACTGACAAATCTACCCACATCATTCGCTCATTTACGTGCCTAACAGAAACTATGTTGCGTGCAATGGTATTCCTGATAAAGAGCCCTACCCCAGACTCTGCCCTTCCCTTTCTAACACCCGTCAAGTACACTTTATAATCTCCTATCTCTTCCTCATTATCTCCCCTTACCCGAATATCACTTACTCCTAGCACATCCAGATGCATCCTCTTTGCTGACTCAGCCAGTTCTACCTTCTTTCTTCCATAAGCCCCATTAATATTGATAGCTCCCCATCGAATTCCATTTCGTTCGCCAAGTTGTTTCCAAGGAGTCCCTCGCCTGTCAAATGGGAGTGGGACTCCATTACTCCCATAAGTCCGAGGCTTGCTTAAAGTGTTCTGAGCTCGGTAAATTCATGAAGCAGGATGCTGCCCTACTTGCACATAGTCCAAGTGAGGATCTCTCCTCTAACGGGTTATGGACCACCGATGGATTGTATAGTCCTAGCCGCCTGAGCACAAGGAGGGCCAGGACTCAGAATATGTCCGAGATGCCCACTCCCATTCCATAGCAACTGGTATCCCGACTCTCAGGACCACTTACTAGGCCACTCAGCCGTTGCCCATGGTTCACGAACTAGGACGTGACTACAGTAACCCACAAACATGAACCATAGGCATTTGACAGGGTATTTCAAATAGCAGTTCAACGGTTCCACCTATCAGGAAAGTAATACTAACTTCTTTAAATAACGCGATACTGTTAAATTTTGTTTAAAGAAAGGATTTCAACAGAATATACAGTATTTCACTGTCGAAATAGTTAGCAGTCCTATTGTTATTGATTATTGTCGCTCTTCGTATTCGTATTGTTGGCTACAGTCGTGAACAAAGGGTGTAGTGTATCAAGCAAATATAAATAAAAATCAGTTGGTTCTTGTATTCCGATCATTTATAGTTCTGAGTAGGCAGTTAAAGTATCCGTAAGTTATATTTCACACCCTCGATCTTTCAGTACTTATGAGCGGTTAGCTAATAATCAAGCTCCTACATCCCAATAATTGCAGTTCAAGTCCCTGGCGTAGTTTAGACAGAAATACTTTTGAGAAATTATTGTAAACAACCTCATATTTTTCAGCATTTAAGGACACTTTCATTCTCCGTCCCGCGGAGTAGGGCAAATAACAGTAATCCACAATCTGTAATAACCACATATCGGTTGAGAATTATAGTGTAGATACAGTATATTAGATAGTATCTTGCCTGTTATATTCGTGTGTATTTTTTGTGCAAACGGCAGGTTTCATTTCTATTACAGCATAGTAGGATAAAGTAGTACTAATATTAATCTGTCTACGTGTTTAACTTTATTGGTAATCTTTGAGTACCGGTACCGGTAGTTCTTGCGAATATCTAACTTTAAGCCTAATTGGAATTTCCATTTCTATTTGTGCTTAGTAATAACCTATTGTAATTAGGACACGTCTGACGTAGTTTAAAAATTAATAACCTATTGTAATTAGGACACATCTGACGTAGTTTAAAAATTGTTGTAATATATTATAGTACCTTATTAGAAATGTATATTCTATTATTTTGAGTAGTCTTGCGTATTTCGAACTTTAACTTGTAATTTCCTTTTCGATTTGTGCTTAGTAATAACCTGCTGTAATCATAATATGACTGAACATAGTTTAAAATTATTGTAGTGTATTGTAGTATCTGAACATAGTCTGAACGTAGCTTAAAATTATTGTAGTGTATTATAGTATCTTATTAGATAATAGTGTGTTTATTCAATTACTGTGAAATATCTGTATAGTATAGTATCTGTAGTAACTCTCCTACTATCATTCTGTTGTAGTAATTAGGACAGACATAACTGCAGTTTAGAATTGTGTAATTCTTGTGTATTATTCTCTGTTTCCAGCAATTAACAGCAATTTTCATCCTGTTAGGGTGTTGTAGGAATTTAAAAATTCATGCAATTAAGTAGGTAGTATTGGAGTGTAGTAGTAGCCTATATTAATTACCTTATTGTCGTGTGATCTTTGTGAACTATCCTAGACAATATTTATTTCCTTCCAGTTTTATTTTGCACAGGATAAATTATCTTATTTTTCCTTTCATTTTCATTATTCAGTAAATAATGGCTAAGGAGTGTAAGCGAAGGAACTGTGGGTTTGGCCAGGCATTAAAGAGTATGAGGGAGGAGTTGGAGAGTTTGAAGGAGATGTTTAGGATACTCTCAGAGGACAGGAAGGAAAGTAGGCCCCCTCAAACAATGTACAGGATACAGTAGGTGTAAAAGAGGGTTGGGAAGGAAAGGGGGGAATTGTAGAAGACAGGTGGTCTAGTGTTTTAAGGGGAAGGAGATTGCTAGCTAAGGGCTCCATTCAGGATCAGAATTCAGGACGAGTGCCTGTGAGAAATCGGTACGAGTAACTGCAGGTAGAACAACCGAGGGAAGATGAGGAACAGGCAACTGTTGTTGGGAAGTGTGGAAGTAGGAAAACGGAAAAGGTAGGAAAGGGAAATCTGAAGTAGTGGATAGGAAAAGACAGGTGGAACAGGGTCATGGGATGGAGAAAATGGAGGGGGAAATAGCTTCTGCAGCTGTCAGGAAAGATAAGACTGGCCAGGAGGGGAGGGGATAAAATGAGGTCATGGGGGATTCCGTTGTTAGACATGTCGGGAAAGTGTGTGGAGGAAAGGGAACCAGGGTAGAGTTTTATCGAGGAATTAGGTTAAGGCAGATGTTGAGGAAAGTAGAAGAGAAGGAGGAGGGAAAGGAGAAGGTGGTAGTGTTTCCCGTCGGTCCTAACAACCCAAGACACGCAGGTATAAGTACCAACATATTTGGGAATGTGTGGGACCTGGTAAATGCAGCACGGGTAAAGTTTAAGGAAGCGGAGATTGTTATCAGTGAAATACTGTGTAGGAAGGATACCGACTGGAAGGTGATTGGAGATTTAAATGAGACTATGCAGAGGGTATGTGGGAAACTGAGAGTGAAATTTCTAGATCCTAATGGGTGGGTAGGAGATAGGAATCTGCGCTCAGATGACCTCCACATAAACTATAAGTTAGGAAATTTGTTCAGAAGGGTTATAGGGAGGTACAATCAGGGAAACGGGGTGGCCTAGGGAGCGGTGATAAGGGAACAGGGAACTGGAAATCAAGTAGGGATGACATAAAATGTTAGAGCTCAACTGTAGAAGTATTGTAAAGAAAGGAGTAGAATTAAGTAATTAAATAGATATGTACTTGCCAGATATTGTAATGGGAGTTGATTCATGGCTGAGAAGTGATGTAATGGATGCAGAAATTTTCTCCCGAAACTGGAGGGTGTATCGTAGAGATAGGATATGAATGGTAGGAGGGGGAGTAGCCTATTCATTCTGGCGAAAGAAGAATTTGTAAGCTACGAAAAAGTTAAAGATGGCAAACATGAAATTCTAGGTGTAAGGCTCATTTCTAAAGATAATACGCATCTTGACGGCTTTGGAGTGTACAGACCGGGAAAGGGTAGCGCAGACGCTGATTCAGAATAATTTGATAAGATAATCAGCTATGTGGGAAACGATAAGGAAAGGAACGTGATTGTAGTGGGCGATCTCAATTTACCAAATGTCAATTGGGAAGGTAATGCGAACGACACGAAGCATGACTAGCAAATGGCAAATACGTTAGTATGTATGGGAAAGGCATCTGATTCAGAAAGTGACGGAACCAACTAGAGGGAAGAATATTCTGGATGTGGTCCTGGTAAAACCAGATGAGCTCCATAGAGAAACCGAAGTAATAGATGGTATTAGTGATCACAAAGCTGTTTTTGTGGTAGTTAAAAATAAATGCGAAAGAAAGGAAGATATTAAAATTAGGACTATTAGGCTTAACCATATGGCTGATGGAGTTTTTAAAAAGTAACTATGACCGGTGGAAAACGGTAAATAAAAAATGTAAACAGACTCTGGGATGGGTTTAAAGAATTTGTTGAGGAATGTGAAAATGGGTTTGCACCTTCAAAGGTGGTACGGAATGGTAAAGATCCACTATATTAAAACAGAGAAGTAAAGAGACTAAAAACGAGGTGCGATTTGGAAGGAAATAGAGTTAGAAATGGAAGTAAGCAGAAATTGAAGGAACTTAATAGGAAATTGAATATAGAAAAGAAGTGAACTAAGGATAACATGATGGCAAGCATAAATGGCGGTCATACAAATTTTAGTGAAAAATGGAAGAGTATGTATAGGTACTTTAAGGCAAAAACAGATTCCAAGAAGGATATTCCAGGAATCATTAATGAACAAGGGGAGTGTGTATGCGAGGATCTTCAAAAGGCGGAAGTATTCAGTCAGCAGTATGTAAGGATTGTTGGTTACAAGGATAATGTCCAGATAGAGGAGGTGACTAATACTAAAGAAGTATTAAAATTTACCTATGACAAAAATGACATTTACAATAAGATACAAAAGTTGAAAACTAAAAAAGAAGCTGGAATTGTTAAAGTTTCGTGGGATATGCTAGAGGCAATGGGTTTGGATATAGTACCATATGTGAAGTACTTATTTGATTATTGTTTGCATGAAGGAACTATACCAAATGAATGGAGAGTTGCTATAGCAGCCCCTGTATATAAAGGAAAGGGTGATAGACATAAACCTGAAAATTACAGGCCAGTCAGTTTGACGTGCATTGCATGTGAGCTTTGGGAAAGCATTCTTTCTGATTATATTAGACATGTTTGTGAAATTAATAACTGGTTTGACAGAAGGCAGTCTGAGTTTAGGAAACGTTATTCCACAGAAGCTACACTTGTAGAATTCCAGCAAGATATGCAGATATCTTGGATTCAGGAGGTCAATTGGACTGTATCGCGATTGACCTATCTAAGGTATTTGATAGAGTAGATCATTGTAGACTACTGACAAAAATGAGTGCAACTGCACTTGAAAAAGAGTGGCCGAATGGGTGGCTATGTTTCTAGTAAATAGAACTCAGAGAATTAGAGTAGGCGAAGCTTTATCTGTCTTGTAATAATTAAGAGGGGAATTCCTCAAGGCAGTATTATTGGACCTTTATATTTTCTTATATATATCAATGATATGTGTAAAGAAGTGGAATCAGAGGCTTTTTGCCGATGATGTTATTCTGTACACAGTAATAAATAAGTTACAAGGTTGCGAGCAACTGCAAAATGACCTCGACAATGTTGTGAGATGGACAGTAGGCAATGGTAAGATGATGAACGGGCTTAAATGTCAGGTTGTGAGTTTTGCAAATTGGCAAAGTCCACTCAGTTTTAATTACTGCGTTGATTGGGGGTGAAAGTTCCCTTTGGGAATCATTGTAAGTACCTAGGTCTTAATAAAAGGAAACAACTTCATTGGGGTAAACTCGTAAGTATGATTGTAAATAAAGGGTACAGACCTCTGCACATGATTAAGAGGGTATTTAGAAGTTGTAGTAAGGATGTAAAGGAGAGTGCATATACGTCTTTGGTAAATCCCAACTAGAGTATGATTTCAGTGCCTGTGACTCTCACTAGGATTACTTGATTCAAGAACTGGAAGAATCCAAAGAAAAACAGATAGATTTGTTCTTGGTGATTTCCGACAAAAGAGTAGTGTTACAAAAATGTTGCAAAGTTTGGGCTGGGAAGACTTGGGAGAAAGGAGACGAGCTGCTCGACTAAGTGGTATGTTCCGAGGTGTCAGTGGAGAGATGGCGTGGGAAGACATCAGTAGGCGAATATGTTGGAGTGGTGTCTTTAAAAGTAGGAAAGATCACAATATGAAGATAAAGTTGGAATTCAAGAGGACGAATTGGGGCACATATTCGTTTATAGGAAGGGGAGTTAGGGATTGGAATAACTTACCATGGGTGATGTTCAATAAATTTCCAATTTCTTTGCAATCATTTAAGAAAGCAACAGATAGGGAATCTGCCACCTAAGCGACTGCCCTAAATGCAGATCAGCAGTGATTGATTGATTGATTGATTGATTGATTGATTGATTGATTGATTGATTGATTGATTGATTGATTGATTGATTGATTGATTGATTGATTGATTGATTGATTGATTGATTGATTGATTGATTGATTGATTGATTGATTGATTGATTGATTGATTGATTGATTGATTGATTGATTGATTGATTGATTGATTGATTGATTGATTGATTGATTGATTGATTGATTGATTGATTGATTGATTGATTGATTGATTGATTGATTGATTGATTGATTGATTGATTGATTGATTGAGCCTGCATTCTGGCGCCGTTTCCATTCTGTTGTCTGATGGTATTGAGAAGGTGTGTTTCTTGTGAGTGGAGTTGCTTTTAGTTTTTGGTGACTGTGACTTCTTACTGATAGTATTGTAATGCTGCGTGTATTGTGGGTAGAGTTGCTTTTATTGTGTGGTATTTGTGGCTTTATTTATACAGTTATATGCAAACTAAAAGTACAATGAATACGCCTAGAAATATCAATAGTGTGCAGACTATTATAAAAACAAACTTCTCGTCCTTGCTTCTTGGAAAGAAAACAGAAGTAAAAACTGTCGGTAGACCTACGCCAGTGCTTCAAATAATTAGACAAACAAAATACAAAGCCATAGAAGTGACACGAAAATTCAGAATAGGTATCTATAATAGAAATGAATGGATCTGTGGATGCGAAATTACAAACAGTCTGTTTTGTTTTCCATGCTCGGGACAGCTGTTGTGGAAGGAGCTTGGACGAAAACAGGCGTTACGTACCTCGCTCATTTATCTTAGAAAATTAAAAAGCATGGAATATCTAAATCTCACATGAATACAATTTCTTAAGAAAAGAGGACATTCGACAGCAACTCAACAGTGCGTACAGACAAACTGTAGAAAGGCATAATGACCAGGTTATGAAAAATCGTTATGTTCTTTCTAAAAATAATAGACTGCATCAAATTTTGTGGTGCATTTGAATTGGCACTTAGAGGTCACAATGAGTCATCTAAATCAACAAACCCGGGGATTTTTCGAGGTCTCATAAATGTTAGTTCAGAACTCGGCATTGCCCTTAGAGACCACCTCTCGAAAGCCACAGTTTTTAAAGGCACATCGAAGGAAACACAAAACGATTGACTTTCTTGTATGCTAGAAGTGTTAAAAATTAATATTTGAAAAGGAGGTTCAAATATTAATTTTTAACATCAATAATTTCAATACGGAACAATGAAATTTTTATCTTTAAATGCTAGAAGTGTGTCAAGAAAGGGTGAAAAGGGACGTATCAGAAGGGAATTTTGTGTCTATCATTGCCGATGGATCAACTGATATCGCGGCAGTTTCACAGTTAGTAGGCTATTAGTTTTGAGATTGGTTTAGCCAACTGGGAAACCTATGGAAACATTCTGGAGTTTTATAAACCCTTCTATCCATGATGCAGTTTCATTAGCTAAGTGTATGAAAGACGTTTTGATCGGAATTATGGATCACCCCGATAAAATAATTTCACAAAGCTATGATGGGGCAAGTGTAATGAGTGGTCGCAGGTCTTCAAACTTTGTTGCAATAAGATTTTCAATATGCCTATTGTGTTCACTGCTACACTCATCCATTGAATCGAATACTGGCTCGGGCCACTAGTCAAAATACAGACGTTCGGGTATTTTTCTCAGATCTCTGTGACATACCTACTTATTTCTCTAACTCTCCACAACCTCGTGCTTCTAACACTAGGTGGAACTTCAAATCACGAACTGTTGAAGTAAATTTATGAGAACAAGGAGTCTCTCACTGAATGCATAGAAGAAATAGAAAAAACGTCTCGACAAGGTACAACAATGTCACAGGCAAGAGGATTGAGCCTTAAACTAGAACATCCTATATTTCAATGTTTGGCTGTCTGCATTTTATTCAATAATGCCACATGTTGATATTTTATACAACAAATTACAAAAGAGAACATCAGACCAAGTTGAAATTAAAAAGACACTTTATAATCTTGAATGCGTCACAAAAAGTTAGAAACAGTAAAATTGACTCGCTTTCCAATGCATATGATAAAATGATGCAGCCAGTGAAAACACCACGTGCAGATACATGCATCTCCAAGAAAGTGGCAGCCAAGGAAATTTGCGACACAGTTTTTCTCCAGGCCAGTTTTCAGTTCACCAATAATCTTCTTACGGCGAATTTGTTCCATACCGATAGTTTTGAAAAGTATGAAAAGCGGTTCCCATTTGTTACCTTGAAGAAAGTGGGTGAAGTTTATCCTTTTATTGAGGAAAATAAACTTAAAACGGAACTGGAAATTACATAGATGAGAATAGATTTTCGTTCTGTGTCCGGTGCTGTACACCTTCTTCAATTTTTGCTTCAACATATTTTAGGGACCACATAAATGAAATAATAAAATTACTGAAACTGATCATAACAGTTCCGATTACAACATCGGAAGCTGAACGTTGTTTTTCAACGTTGAAGAGGATAAAGACTTTCTTACGTATTTCAATGAGTGAGAAAAGACTGACCGCTCTTGCAATGCTCTCAATTGAGAAGGAATTAGTCAGGGATATGGAGGGGTTTTGACGAATCTGTCATAGACAAATTTACTGCAATAAAATAGATGGACTCTCCATGGACTTCATGTACAAGCAGTCCGCATAGGTGAGTGTATAATTTATTGAAATTATTGTTTCATGACTTAAAATTTAGTTTTGCAGCCTTCTCGAGTAGATCCATAAGCTGTGTTTTGATTTCCAATATTGAACCCACAGAGTCGAGAGTCATCAGCCGCCACTGATACCAGGTGCGTAGAATTGTGGCATGTTCGAATAATGCATTTAATAGCGTAGTTGGTGTGAAATGACAAACGCAGCATTTTATTAATTACGGTCGTATTTCGTCCAATACTTACTCATAGAATTCGATTAGGATGTCAAAGAAGCAAGAAAAAATTCCAAGAACTCCTCCGAAAAGGAAAGTGCGTTTCACATGAAACGGGAGGAAATTTTAATATCAACCTAACTTAACCTTTCTTGTCACGACTTTGGTACGGTTTGCAGACTTAGTCTTTGTGTATTGTTATTGACATATATGTACGTGCAATATATTTGCTTGTGTGTATTACTACAGCATGGTTTCTCTTGTCAAAAGAATACGGTTATAGTAATGTGTATATCAAAATAAAAGCAGAAATATATAACAAGAAATTGAGTGAGGGTGAGAGTATGTGTATTTCCTTAATTCCTCATTAATCTTGAAAACCGACCTAATTATGAATATCTTGGCTGATCATTTATTATCATTTACTCGGGTAAGGGAACCTCCATTATTGATATTTACATTGAGGTAAGTTTGTTGATGATTATGTCTCGTGATTTCAGTATGTTACTAGTCAATTTGGCAGCAGTGGTGAGCCATTAAAAATAGAGAACAGGGCGGCGATATTTGTTTTTTAGTGCATAGCCCTTTACTATTGAAAGAAAGTGAACCACCTTCCAAAAACTCAAGAGTCACCTTGTATTTGAGGCTGTCTTATATTCACGAAATACAGAGAGTTTTTTTTTGCTAGGGGCTTTACGTCGCGCCGACACAGATAGGTCTTATGGCGACGATGGGATAGGAAAAGCCTAGGAGTTGGAAGGAAGCGGCCGTGGCCTTAAGTAAGGTACAGCCCCAGCATTTGCCTGGTGTGAAAATGGGAAACCACGGAAAACCATTTTCAGGGCTGCCGATAGTGGGATTCGAACCTACTATCTCCTGGATGCAAGCTCACAGCCGCGCGCCTCTACGCGCACGGCCAACTCGCCCGGTACACAGAGAGTTTAATATGTATTCTTCTTGTTCTTTGTAGCCTTATTCCGGTTACTTGGGGACCGCCACTTCTTGCGGATTAAACCCAGTTTCACTACTTAGTGCTCTTCCTGACACCAGCCCTGTGTGGACAGTTGTATTCTCTACTGTCGTGGTTTGTCGTGTGATGAAGAACACAAATGCACAGTTCCGGAGCTAGAGGAATTAAACGCCCAGACGTGGTTAACATTCTTGGCACGAACGGGAATAGAACCCGTGCCCCTTGGAACCGAAGGCCATTCAACCAAGGACCTGGACTAATTTTATTAGTTATTGCTTATCTTAAGTAGTCACTGGATATCGGATAAGGCGTGATCAAGAAGTTTCCGTTTGAGCGCGTGGCTGCAGGGGACATGCAACGGGTATATAAGCACGGACATGAAGGCAAAGGGATTAATGTGGCGTTCGTTAAATGCGGTCACGTGAACTATGGCGAAGTTTTTACCAAATGCGTCCAAACAGGACCACCGTGCTGTTCTTCTGTTCTTGGCTGCCGAAGGACAAACACCGGTGGGCATCCATCCGAGAATGAAGACTGTGTATGAGGCAGCATGTCTGTCGAAAATCACCGATGTGGAATGGTCCATCAAGTTCCGTGCGGGTCGCGTTTCGACACAAGACACCAGTCGATCTGGGAGGGCAGCCTCCTCCATTACGGACAACAACAAGCGGACGGTGGTTAAGGCGATAAGGGGGATCGCCGCATAATCCTAATCTCTCCCCATGCGATTATCACGCCTTCGGTCCCCTCAAAAAGGCCTTGAAGTGTCGACGCTTCCTGTCGGACGATAATGAGCAGTAGGCAGTTACGGACTTCTTCACGCAGCAGCACACGGTGTTTTACCACACGGTGATCTCCAACCTGGTGTGTCGGTGGGATGAGTGCCTCTGTGCTCACGGTGATATTACCTGAGTGGCATCGCGATTCCGTCGAACAGAACCTTTTTGATCGCACCTTATATTACTGGATATCCTTGGATCCGTAACATCTGACGTTAGTTAGGAACAAAGGAATGATAGTGTTCATAATAACGGTGCGACCACGATGCCTCTTCAGTTCAGTGTTGCAGAAGCCACAGTACAAACGTGTATGTTTTGAAAACTCGAGCATTTCCCGTCCAGTCTTCCATCAGTCTTCACCTGTGAACATTTAGGTATATTCATCACAATTTGTTTTTTAAAAGAAACCATTTTTCCCTTTATAAAAATAAAATGATCATAGAGATGTCCCATAAAATAACCTCGAAAGAAAATAACTCTGGGTCCATCTTATTCAGTACTAATATTTAGATGCTTAAAATCTTGAACTAATTATTATTCACATTTACAAATCGCACATTTTTTGTTACATATTTCGTCCTTATTGTATAACTTACCCAGCTATTACACTTGATAAAAGTAACTGATACATGATTAAGATATTTTTAAGACTCATGGGACATGGTACATAAAAAGTGCACATACTATTTGTTCGATACATTAAAAACAAACGTTCAATATAAAATCGTCTACAGTGAATTACAGTACCGTACACTACAGTCATTTTAAACTAAACTGTCCAATAACATATTGACTAGATGATTGAAACGTAAACAGTGCATATTAATTGCATTTCCCCTTAAAAACTGTCGTGAACCTGTTGAATGGACATTACCTTATTATGCTATTATGTTATAGGCTCACCAGACACTTCGAAAATCTTTGAACTAAATTTAAAATGTAGAGATAATACCGCCAACACGGAACAACATAAACATTAAGTGAATAAAACTAGTAGTACTTAGAATATAAATCTAAAAAAAAATAGAAGCAAAGAAATAAATGGGAATATGCAATCAAAAACGAAGCAGAAACTAGAGGTCAGTTGACGACATGCAATGAGGTTTCATTCCATCACAGCCTGCACTGTTGCTAGTGTTACACTTCCGTCACACATTTTGTGACGCTAACTTCCATAACGCAGACTTACAGATGGTCCCCAGCCATAAGACACATTTATGTTGTTACATTTTTTTATATCACATAGTACCTTAATTTTCTCCCTCTTACAAGCCACCAATCTCCTGTCCAACAATCACTCTCGCTTCCCCTCTCCTCTCTACGGAATCCAGTAGCAAAGGAGGCTATGATTAAAAAATGCTTGCTTAAAGCTACATGTATCTACCTCAACAACCCCAGCTGACTTGATGCTCTCCAGCCTTACTGATAGACACTAAGAGCCGGTTTACGGCACCTTCCCCTTCGCCCCCTTGTATCTACAATTCTTCCAAAATATTTCGGATAGGTAACTCAGCTGTCTAGAACTGCAGACACATCCTCTGATTCCGCAGATCGGATAGCCATTAGCTAGGGGAGCACACTCCCAAACGTACAAGACATGTTTATGTCAGTACGAGGGATTTTGAAATGGACGTACTGTATGGAATCAGGAAATAGAGGAATATGGAATGAAAATAAGTGTGGGAAGGGTAAGACAGTAGTGATGACGAGAGGTAATAGAGAAGGGAGAGGGAAGACCGTCAGAAGTTGTAAAAAGCTTCAAATATTTGGGGAGTATACTTGCAGAAGATGGGAAAATAAATGAAAAAATTGGAAAGAGAATCCAACAAGACAATGGATTTACCAATGTGTCAGAGGTATAGTTCAGAACCGATATGTCCCAAAGAAATGCAGTAAAATTCTGTACTCGGTGTATTACACAGCAACTTTGACATACGCAGCGGGTACACGTACAACAACAAAATATGATGAAAGCAGAATACAAGCAGCCGAGATGAAATTTCTTAGAGGAATATTTGTGAAGGTACGAAAGGATAAAATCAGAAACATAGAAATGAGAAATCAGACAGAGAATTGGATTCTCTAAATTACAAGTCATGATAGAGACCAGGGGCCTGTTTCACGAAGAACTTTGTAAATTTTCACTTTGCGCTTTTCAGTTCAGATTTCTTCCACCATCGCTTTTTAGATTTGTCTTGTAAAGTGAAAATTAGGAATATTTTCACTTTTCAAGCCTGTCCATCGATGCAGAAATGCGAAGTGCAAAGAAATTATGTGAAATGTTTTCAGGAATCTTGCAATGAGCCGAATCCCTTTTCAGCTGTTAACTAACAATTATCTACGCTAGTTTATTGGCGTAGAATTTGATTTAGAGATATAAACATGTTACGACGAGAGCTTTTAATATCATCAAGTGAGGATAGTGATGAAGAATCCAACAAGAGAATGTACAAAGACAGGATTAATTTTCATAATCTCATTTCGACGAAATTTCATGAGTGTTTTCGTATTACCACAATACAAGCTGACTATATTCTTTAAATAAATAGTCATTTATTGAAACCTGCAGCAAATAAAAGGCAATCCCTTTCGGAAAAAGAACAGATTCTTATATGCTTACATCGGTGAGGAAATGGTGCCCAGCTGCACGGTGTAGTAGCAATGCATGGGACGTCAAAATCAACTATTTTCAGAACTGTTAGTGAAGTTGTAGATGCTGTATTAAATGTAATATTTCCTAACATTATAGTACGTTGTTGGCCTGATAATCCACGTAATATAGCGAAATAATTTCTAATGAATGGTGGCTTTCCTTCTGTGTGTGGGTGTGTTGATGGTATACTCGTTAATTTTTATGTTCCTACAGAGCACGAAGATGTTTATGCTGATAGAAATGGGCATCATTCTCTCAATATTATTTTTAAAGTTGCCCAAAAGGATGTCCCGTTTCTGATTGACAAGTTCTAGCACATCCAACTTCTTGTATTAATCCTTGTTTTACATTATCAAAAATCAAAACTTAAAAACTACCGGAACCAAAATTATATCGACTTCGCGTAAAAAAAAAAAATTAGAATCATGGAGTATTATAAAGTTTGTTCATGGAATAAACTACATCGATTCAATCTTACGCAAAGACTTTCCACTTTGCGAAGAAATTGAAAAGTAATACCGGTACCTAGAACATGGTGGAATAGGAAGGCTTTGTACTTTGCAGTAATTGAAAAGTGCAAAGCGCAAAATTGAAAATTTGCAAAGTTCGTTCGTGGAACAGGCCCCAGTAAGCTGAAATGGTATGGACACTTGATGAGAATGGAAGAGGATTGAGTTCCAAAGCGAGGAGAAAATAATAGGAGGAAAACAACGAGGAAGGCTCAGAAAGATGAAGATGGATACGATGAAGGAGAGAGGAGTGGAGAAGAGAGGAGTAAAAGTAGAACAAATACTGGAGGGAAGACGGGAGTGGTGAAAAGATAGAGAGAGAAATGTGGATGTCCTTGATACACAATCCGACCCAGAAGACAGGAAACTGGAAATGTAGAAGAAGTATTTTGAGCTACAAGAAGGGCCGTTAACGAGGCCAAAGGCTAAGAGCTTGTGACACGGGAAGGAGCAGGAGGGATAGCAGTTTCCCTGCTTTCATATCCTTGAAGACACACACATTACAATTAAGTTGCGGGTGCAGACTTGTCAAATGACAAGCATTGAACTCTTTCCGACAAATTAAGCCGTGCTACCTTAACAAGATAAAATCTAGCCCACATCATGCACAGAAAGCATACACACACAGACCTCCATCTCAACATTACCCTAAACTGAAATGGGCTACGATGAAGACGCTGTTTGACAGACAGTGAATCACCATCAACAGCGCCATATGCCCTCACTCCATATGAACTCTGCGAGAGGTTTGGAATTTAATCCATACCTTTGACACGCGATCTAGTGATGAGAAATTGTACACCGTCACCACTCCTACCATGACGAGCAAGATTCCGATGGTGAAAAGGTTTTCGACCAACGGGACTCGACTGGCTAACCAAGAGTCGGACATCATGCCTAAACGATCATGGCCTACAGGTGGGCTTCCGTATTGACAGGATACGAAGTATCACATGAATCTACAATCTATATATATATAAAATAACTTGTCCTGACTGACTGACTGACTGACTGACTGACTGACTGACTGACTGACTGACTGACTGACTGATTCATCATCGCCGAGCCAAAACTACTGGACATAAAGACATGAAATTTGGGGGATATATTCATATTAAGATGAAGGTGCTCGCTAAGAGAGGATTTTTGGATATTCCATCGCTAAGGGGGTGAAAAGGGGGGTGAAATTTTAAAATGAGTGTATATATATCTCAAAACTTTAAAAGTTTACGGATGTAAAAATTGGTATTTACAATATTCTTTAAAAATAAGGAAGCACGTATTTTTTTCTTTTCAGAAAATCCCAATGGGAGGGGTGAAAAAGGGGTTGAATGCCTTTAATCAGGATACCGGTACTTATATCTCAGAAACTGAAGATATTACAGACTTGAAAATTGGTACTTTTGATCTTTTTTAAAAATAAAGAAACACGTATTTTTTTGTTTTTGAAAAATCCAATTAATGGGAGGATGAAAAGGGGGGCGAAGTCTTAAAATGAGTGCATCTATATCTCAAAACTTTTAAATTTTACAGGTGTAAAAATTGGTATTTAGAATCCTCATTAAAATAAAGAAACACGTGTTTTTTGTTTTCTGAAAATTCCAATGGGATGGGTGAAAAGAGAGTTGAATGCCTTTAATGAGAATACTTATATATCAGAAACTGAAGATATTACAGACCTGAAAATCGGTGTTTGGGATCTTCATTAAATATAAAGAAACGCGTATTTTTTGTTTTTGGAAAATCCAATTAATGGGGGGTGAAAAGGGGGTGAATTTTTAAAATGAGTCTATCTATATCTCAAAACTTTTAAAGTTTACAGATGTAAAAATTGGTATTTAGCATCTCCTTTAGAAATAAAGAAACATGTATATTTCAGAACCTGAGGATATTACAGACCTAAAAGTTGGTATTTGGGATCTACTTTAAAAATAAAGAAACACATTTTTTGGATAATCCAATTAATGGCGGTTAAACAGGAGTGATAAATCGGGGTGAATTTTTTGAAAGACTATATCTACAGAATATCTGAGAAACGTAAAATGTTACAGACGTAAAAGGTGGGTATTTAGAATCTCCTGTAAATGTTAAGAAACATAGGTGATTTGTTTTTGGAAACTCCACTTCAGGGGAACTGAAAAGGGGAGAAATTTTAAAATGAGAATTTCTACAGTATATCTCAAAAAACTTAACATGTTACAGAAGTGAAAAATGGTATTTCGTATCTCTATTGAAAATGAAGAAATGTGTGTTTTTAGTTTTCGTAAATACCACTTGGGTAGAGGTGGGGGTAAATGTGACTGAAAATGGTGTTGAATTCCTTTAATCAGGCTACTGATATCTCAAAAATGAAGATGTTTCATTTGATATTTGGAATCTGCTTTAAAAGTAAACAATCACGTATTCTCGGAAAATCCAATGAAAGGGGGGGGGGTGAAAGAATTGAAAAATTAATTGACTTAATTGTATGAGAATACAAACATCTAATAAAAACTAAAGTTGTTACAGACGTGGAAATTGGTATTTGTATCTCCTTTAAAAACAAAGAAAAACGCGTTTGGGGGGGGGGGAACCATCTTGGGGGGCGGGAGTGAAAAGGAGTTGAATTCCTTTCATGAGGACACATACATCAAAAACTGAAAAAGTTAGAGTCGTGATAATTGGTATTTAGAAGATCCTTTACTATTAAAGAAACAAGTATATTTTGCCGGAAAATTCACTGGGGGTGGGGTAGTGTGAAAGGAAATGAAAAAAGTTAATTATTTGTATGGGGTACTTGTATCTCAAAACTGAAGGTAATAGACGTGAACATTGGTGCTTGGAATCTCCTTTAAACATAAAGTAACACGCCTTCTTTTTTAGGGGGGGGGGGGTAAAAACTTAACGGCAGTGGGGTGTAAAAAGAGGTGAATCCGATTTATTTTACTGTTCATAATCTACCTATCTGCCTGCTGTCATTTCTTGACGGATACAGTACTTTTGCATCCATCTCTTGGCACAGGCCAGAGTAAAGTGTAGCTTCCACCGAAGTCCCAGTCAACATCCATGGCTGTGACAATATGGAAGTTGCTGGGGTTTGGGTAGTGCTGAGTAATGACATTCAGAGCATGACTAGTGCATCTGAGTGTTATGAAAGGTGCTGTTCATAGGGTCAGTCATGCTGCAATAGTACTTTCTGACCCAGTGAGGAAAGCAATGGCAAACTACCTCACTCCTCATCTTGCCTAGTACGCCTCATTTTGGTGCTGCCATTGGTTTTTGGGGTTTCCTCATAACCGCATAACCTTTGGTGATGCTATTTGAGGATCCAACCAGCCTCTGGGCTGATGACCTAACAGACAATCTATCTATACATAATAATTTGACCTGACTGACTGACTGACTGACTGACTGACTGACTGACTGACTGACTGACTGACTGACTGACTGACTGACTGACTGACTGACTGACTGACTGATTCATCATCGCCGAGCCAAAACTACTGCACATAAAGACATGAAATTTGGGGGATATATTCATATTAAGATGTAGGTGCTCGCTAAAAGAGGATTTTTGGATATCCCGTCGCTAAGGGGGTGAAAAGGGGGTGAAATTTTAAAATGAGTGTATCTATATCTCAAAACTTTAAAAGTTTACGGATGTAAAAATTGGTATTTACAATATTCTTTAAAAATAAGGAAGCACGTATTTTTTTCTTTTCAGAAAATCCCAATGGGAGGGGTGAAAAAGGGGTTGAATGCCTTTAATCAGGATACCGGTACTTATATCTCAGAAACTGAAGATATTACAGACTTGAAAATTGGTACTTTTGATCCCTTTTAAAAATAAAGAAACACGTATTTTTTGTTTTTGAAAAATCCAATTAATGGGAGGGTGAAAAGGGGGGCGAAGTTTTAAAATGAGTGCATCTATATCTCAAAACTTTTAAATTTTACAGGTGTAAAAATTGGTACTTAGAATCTTCATAAAAAATAAAGAAACACGTGTTATTTGTTTTCTGAAAATTCCAATGGGAGGGGTGAAAAGGGGGTCAATGTCTTTAACGAGGATACTTATATATCAGAAACTGAAGATATTACAGACCTGAAAATTGGTGTTTGGAATCTCCTTTAAATATAAAGAAACACGTATTTTTGCTTTTTGAAAATCCAATTAATGGGGGGTGAAAAGGGGGTGAATTTTTTAAATCAGTCTATCTATATCTCAAAACTTTTAAAGTTTATAGATGTAAAAATTGGTATTTAGCATCTCCTTTAGAAATAAAGGAACATGTACTTTTTGTTTTCGGAAAATCCAAATAGGAAGGGTGGAAAAGGGTGAAAAAGGGGTTGAATGCCTTTAATGAGGCTACTTATATTTCAGAACCTGAAGATATTACAGACCTGAAAATTGGTATTTCGGATCTACTTTAAAAATAAAGAAACAGGTATTTTTTCGTTTTTGGAAAATCCAAATAATGGGGGTTGAAAAGGGGGGTGAATTTTTAAAATGAGTGCGTCTACACTTTAAAACTTTAAAAGTTTACAGATGTAAAAATTGGTATTTAGAATCTCCTTTAAGAATAAAGGAACACGTATTTTTTTGGTCTTTTTAAATCCCAATAGGAGGGATGTAAAAGGGTGAATAATGGGTTGAATGCATTTATTGAGGATACATATATCTCAGAAACTGAAGATATTACAGAACTGAAAATTTGTATATGGGATCTCCTTTAAAAATAAAGAAACACATTTTTTTTTGATAATCCAATTAATGGCGGTTAAACAGGAGTGATAAATCGGGGTGAATTTTTTGAAAGACTATATCTACAGAATATCTGAGAAACGTAAAATGTTACAGACGTAAAAGGTGGGTATTTAGAATCTCCTGTAAATGTTAAGAAACATAGGTGATTTGTTTTTGGAAACTCCACTTCAGGGGAACTGAAAAGGGGAGAAATTTTAAAATGAGAATTTCTACAGTATATCTCAAAAAACTTAACATGTTACAGAAGTGAAAAATGGTATTTCGTATCTCTATTGAAAATGAAGAAATGTGTATTTTTAGTTTTCGTAAATACCACTTGGGTAGAGGTGGGGGTAAATGTGACTGAAAATGGTGTTGAATTCCTTTAATCAGGCTACTGATATCTCAAAAATGAAGATGTTTCATTTGATATTTGGAATCTGCTTTAAAAGTAAACAATCACGTATTCTCGGAAAATCCAATGAAAAGGGGGGGGGGGGTGAAAGAATTGAAAAATTAATTGACTTAATTGTATGAGAATACAAACATCTAATAAAAACTAAAATTGTTACAGACGTGGAAATTGGTATTTGTATCTCCTTTAAAAACAAAGAAAAACGCGTTTGGGGGGGAACCATCTTGGGGGGGCGGGAGTGAAAAGGAGCTGAATTCCTTTCATGAGGACACATACATCCCGTAGCTAAGGAGGTGAAAAGCGAGGTGAAATTTTAAAATGAGTGTACCTATATCTCAAAACTTTAAAAGTTTACAGATGTAAAAGTCGGTTTTTTGAATCTCCTTTAAAAATAAGGATATACGTATTTTTTTGTTTTCGGAAAATCCCAACAGGAGGGCTGAAAAAGGGTGAAAGAAGGGTTGAATACCTTTAATGAGGATACTTATATCTCAGAAACTAAAGATATTATAGACCTGAAAATTGGCATTTCGGATCTCTTTTGAAAATAAAGAAACACGTATTTTTTTGTTTTAGGAAAATCCAATTAATGTGGGGGTGTGAAAAGGGGGAGAATATTTCAAATGAGTATATCTATATCTCAAAACGTTTAAAGTTTACGGATGTAAAAATTGGTATTTGGGATCCCCTTTAAAAATAAAGAAACACATATTTTTTGTTTTCGGAAAATCCCAATAGGATGGGCGAAAATGGATTGAATGCCTTAAATGAGGATACTTATATCTCAGAAACAGAAGATATTACAGACCTGAAAATTTGTATTTAAAAACTGCTTAAAAAATAAAGAAAAACGTTTTTGTTTTTGGAAAATCCAATTAATAGTGGTTAAACAGGAGTTACAAATTGGGGTGAATTTTTAGAAAGACTATACTGTAGATATATCTCAGAAAGGTAAAATTTTACAGACGTAAAAATTGGCACTTGGAATCTCATGTAAAAGTAAAGAAACATATGTGATTTGTTCTTGGAAACTCCAATTAAGGGGATCTAAAAAGGGGGTGAAATTTTAAAATGAGCATTTCTACAGTAGGCCTATATCTCAAAAACTTAACATGTTACCGAAGTAGAAAGTATTTTTTATCTCTATTAAAATAAAGAAACATGTATTTTTGTTTTCTGAAAAACCACTTGGGTGGAGGGGTAAAATGTAACTGAAAATGGGGTTGAAATATTTTAATTAGGATACTGATGTCTTAAAAGCTGAAGGTGTTACAGACGTGAAATTTGGTATTTGGAACCTCCCTTAAAAATGAAGAATTACGTACTTTTTGTTTTCGGAAATCCACCTAAGTGGGGGGAATTGAAATATTAGTTGAATTATTTGTATGATGATACTATTATCTCAAAAGAAATATTTTTACAGACGTGAAAATTAGTATTTGCAGTCTGCTTTAAAATTAAAAAAACACGTATTCTTCGAAAATCCAATGAAATGGGGGGGAAGGGAAAGAATTGAAAGATTAATTGAATTAATTGTATGAGGATACTTACACCTCATAAAAAGTAAAGGTGTTACAGACGTGAAAATTGGTATTTGGGTCTCCTTTAAAAACAAAGAAAACATCGTTTTGGGGGAAATCATCTTGGGGGGCGGGGGTGAAAAGGAGTCGAATTCCTTTTATGAAGACACATTTCTCAAAAACTGAAGATGTTAGAGTCGTGATAATTGGTAATTAGAAGTCACTTTACCATTAAAGAAACAAGTATATTTTGCCGGAAATTTCACTTGGGGGGGGGGGGGGTGAAAGGAGGTGAATAAAAGTGAATTCTGTTGATGGGGATGCTTATATCTCAGAACTGAAGGTAAGAAACGTGAACATTGGTATTTGGAATCTCCTTTAAACATAAAGAAACACGCCTTCTTTCTTTGAGGGAGAGGTTAAATCAATTTAACGGCGGTGGGGTGAAAAAGGAGTTGAGACCAATTGATTTTACTGTTCATAATGTACTTATTCTGATCACAAAGTGATCAATTTTAATCTTCCCTGGGTTCGTTTTCAAGGGCCATCTTTTCCTTTGGAGGACATAAAGTTAGATTACAGTAGATTCTCCTGGCATATAAATAAAAATGTTAACACATTTGAAGTAAACGATAGGAATGATATTGACCGTGCAATTGTTCACCTCTATAATAAGGTCAATAATGCACGCATGTATATCATTCGTGTCGCCAGAAATCTCCCGCACTTGCCTACGCGCGATGATGGTGCTGGTCACATTGTCAGCAATGACAATGGCAGCAGATGTAATTTACCACCAAGTAGCGGTCTTGCATCTTACTGTGGGATCCAGAACATCAATAATAATAATAATAATAATAATAATAATAATAATAATAATAATGTTCTGGACCGTCGTCAAAACGTGCGAGGCGCGCTGGAAACAGGTCCTGGCCGAGTAATGACTACGAATGCAGTCCGGCTGCGGGTTCAGTACCACCAAGGCACCCAAGATGTCACCACGCCGGATCTCCTCAAGGATTTGATCCATATTAAAAATGCTTATAGGAAAGGATGGCAAAGATTTAAGGGCCCAACTAACCGGGTGGAATATCTGGACCTAGCCCGGGAAGTAAGAAATCGATTGCTGGAAAGAAAGATTGAAGAATGGGAGGAATTTTGCCGTAATCGCTCAGAAAACGAGTCAGATCGTTAATTTTGACGGATTCTATCACATCGCGAATTTCGGCGGATTATTTTATATAAAACGTTAAGCATTCAATTATAAATTTCCGTATAATACCGTAGCGAAGCACGGGTATCTTGCTAGTTTTATATAAAACGTTAAGCATTCATTTATAAATTTCAGTATAATACCGTAGCGAAGCACGGGTATCTTGCTAGTCTATACATATAAAACTAGCTTCGCTACGGGACTCTCAGAAAGACTGACTTTGTGGTTTTCCTAACTGAAGTCAACATAGGTCATTACAAGAACGTCAGTAGGAATGTAGCGATTAAAAGCAATGTTATCACATAAAATATTCGATCAAATGGAAAACCGCACATGTTCTCACTTTTGACGAACAGTACTACGGTGCCGATGTAACAAAACAAAGTTCCAAAGCTGGAATTACCAGGCCGCAGACTGCCGTAAACACTGCCATTATTATGTTAAATATGCACACTGATCATTCCAATCTGTGCCTCAGAGTGGGAATTGAATAGCTCGAATGCTATGATGAACCAGTGTGTTACGTACCAGTAGTTCGAGAAAATTTATGAAACAGACGAATGGCATGCAAAAGAAGAAAGTTACATAACTCCCCAGATACTTCCCGCAAACATTCAGGCAGGCTGTGTCGGTGCGACGTAAAGCCCCTAGCAAAAAAGAAAAAAAAAAAAGGTTCATACATTTTCTGATACCGTACTGCTGGTACGTAACACACCGGTTCATCATAGTATTCCAGCTATTCGATCCCTACTCTGACGCACTGTTTTTGAATGAGCAGTGCGTACACTTAAGGCAGAGACTCACTTACTGTTAGTAGTAGTAGTAGTAGTAGTAGTAGTAGTAGTAGTAGTAGTAGGTCCTGGTCTAGAATTACAATTTAGGCATATCCCAAATTATAGCACCACAATTCACTAAATAACTCAAAATTCAACCCTGAAAAGAGCCGTTTCTTAAAAAGAGCTTCTTCCTTTTCACTTTTATGTAAGTCTACATTCATTTTATTTCACATTAGCAGTGAAGACGGCGTTTCTTCTCTGGCTTGGAGGAAAAATTTGTCTCCAAGTCAGATAGATTTTTCCGCCGCCAGTAAAGTGAATTGAGATTTTCCGACTCCTCGGTAACTCCTAGACCACAGATTTCCGCCCACCCCCCACCCCCTTCCAAAAAAAAGACGAAGAGTGTTGACGGATCACGGCTGTCTACGGCCTGGTCATTCCAGCTATGGATCTTTGGACTGTTAGATCGCAACGTTGTACTGTTCGTTAAAAGTGAGAAAATGTGTGATTTTTCATTTGATCGAGTATTTCATGCGAAAATATTGCTTTCACTCGCACCATCCTAATGACTCACTGTAATGGCCTATGTTAATTTCAGTTGGGAAAACCACTAAGACAGTATTTCTGAGTACGTAAGCTGGCAGGTGGAGAGTGAGTATCTACCGTTATAATGAAAATCCCCAACCTGATTGTGTTTGATGGTAGTCAAGCGGGCCTACCATTACAATGAAATTCCATTACCCAGTCTCCAAATGAGAAAAGGGGTTTGGTGATTTCTCCGTCGCGTGTCTAGGGTAACGTTAAGATCTAGGCAATTTAATACAGTCTTGCTCACAACGTGTACACTACCTAACCTACAATTCCGTATGCAATGTAGAATTCCGTAGCGAAGCACGGTTACATCAGGTAGTTTATATATATAAAATAAAAGTTTTTGTCTGTACATTGCTCAAAATTTTAAAAGAATGGCGTTTCTGTATCGGACATATCTATTGTAGCAAGGAAATATCTGTCTGTCTGTCTGTCTGTCTGTCTGTCTGTCTGTCTGTCTGTCTGTCTGTCTGTCTGTCTGTCTGTCTGTCTGTCTGTCTGTCTGTCTGTCTGTCTGTCCGTCTGTCTGTCTGTCTGTCTGTCTGTCTGTCTGTCTGTACACGCATCACGAGAAAACGGCTGAAGAGAATTTAATGAAAATCGGCATGTAAAGTCCGGGAATAAGTCACTACAATGTAGGCCATAAATAATCTTTTTTACGCTGAGAGAAATGGTAGTTTAGGGGAAGGCCTAAAATTTATTTCTCAAATATTTATGTTAGTAGTGGTCATATCTTAGTGAAAATCGGTATGTAAAGTCCGGAAATAAGTCGCTACAACCTAAGCCATAAATAATCTTCTTCACGCTGAGATAAATTGTAGTTTATGGGAAGGCCTAAAATTTAATTCTTAAATATTTATGTTATTCGTCCTATATTAATGAAAATCGGTATACAAAGTCGGGGAATAAGTCGCTACAATCAAGGCAATAAATAATTTTATTCACGCTGAGTGAAATGGCAGTTTAGGGGAAGGCCTAAAATTGAATTATCAAATATTTGTGTTATAAGTGGTCCTATTGACAAATAGTATATTACCAAATCATATATTATTAAATTTCCGATTATTTATGTCTTATACATTTTTACTGTACCGTCTATAACAACGGAGATATTCATGAATTTGGATTGTTGTTGCTAAGTCCATATCAGCGCCGCCACGAGAAAATGGTTAAACAGAATTTAACGAAAATCGGTATGTAAAGTCGAGGAATAAGGAACTACAGTCTACGCTATAATCAATTTTATAAGACTCTCTAATATTACAGAGTCAAAAGAAAACTGAATGTGAAGGCCTACAATACAGAAAGCTCATAACATTGATGAATGATAACATTACATTGACCATTGTTTGTTGTGATGGTTTTGTGTCTCTGTTGCCGCTCATCTCCGATAGAGCATACCAAGTTTCCTTTATTTGCTTTACGTTGCGCCGACACAGATAGGAGTCATGGCGACGATGGGAAAGGAAAGGGCTAGGGGTGGGAAGGAAGCGGCTCTGGCCTTAATTGCGTTAGAGCCCCACCATATGCCTGGTGTGAAAATAGGAGACCACGGAAAACCATCTTCAGGGCTGTCGACAGTGGAGTTCGAACCCACTACCTCCCGGATGCAAGCACACAGCTGCGTGCCCTTAACCGCACGGCCAACTCGCCCAGTCGTGCTGAAAATAACAGTCTGCCTGAATACTGGCGAGATGTAGCTGGGGAGTTTGATAACTTTCTTCTTTAGCATGCCGTTCCTATGGTTCATAAATTTTCTGATACTACTGGTACGTAACAAACTGGTTCATCATAGCATTCGAGTTATTCAATCCCTACTCTGAGGCACTGATTGGAATGAGCAGTGTGCATATTTAACGGAATAATGGCAGAGGATTGTTCACTGCTGTCTGCGGTCTGGTCATTCCAGCACTGGGACTTTGGACTGTTAGATCGGCACCGTAGTACTGCTCGTTAAAAGTGAGAAAATGTGCGGTTTTTCTTTTGATCGAGTATTTTATATAACATTGCTTTTAATCGCTACATTCCTACTGACAACTTCAGGTAGGAAAACCACAAAGACAGTCTTTTTGAGAATCCGGTAGCGAAGCACGGGTACATCAGCTAGTAAATTAATACAATGAAAATATTCTGCCTTAGTGAATACAAATTAGGTCTTAGAGAATTGTAAGAATTGAGGTGCTGAGATCAAAAACGGGACATGTCACTGAATAGTAGTTTCGAGATACATCAATTTTTGTATATAATTCTGTATAATAATATTCCTACACGCCATAGTTAACCCTATACGCTCAAACACGTAAACAAACGTGTGCTGCAACAGAACTAAAAGACTACTAAGAAAGTCAACCCCAAGATTGATTGATTGATTGATTGATTGATTGATTGATTGATTGATTGATTGATTGATTGATTGATTGATTGATTGATTGATTGATTGATTGATTGATTGATTGATTGATTGATTGATTGATTGATTGATTGATTGATTGATTGATTGATTGATTGATTGATTGATTGATTGATTGATTGATTGATTGATTGATTGATTGATTGATTGATTGATTGATTGATATCGGGGTTCTCAATCGAGTTGGGGAGGTTTCATTATAATGACAGGCTCCCCCTTTCCTACTAGCGGTCACATTCGACTTGGGGAGTTCTCATTATAAAAGTTTCACCAGAAGGGTTTGCTCCAGAAGGGGCCTAAAGCATAAAGCTCTATGTATCCTTCTTATGGTTGCTTTTACACGAAAATAGCTCGTGGCGAATTCTTGTTCGATATCATCAAGAACAGAATTAGAGGAAAGTTAGAACACTATACCGATAATGACCACCTCTTACAAACACGTCTATAACATACAACCGGGCGAGTTGGCCGTGCGGTTAGGGGCGCGCAGCTGTGAGCTTGCATCCGGGAGATAGTGGGTTCAATGGTTTTTCGTGGTTTCCCATTTTCACACCAGGCAAATGCTGGGGCTGAACCTTAACTAATGTCACGGCCGTTTCCTTCCAACTCCTGGGCCTTTCCTACCTCATCGTAGCCATAACACCTATCTGTGTTGGTGCGATGTAAAGCAAACTGCAAATATATATAATTTCCATTATTATTGCTTCACTGTATGCATCTGTTACTTATGTCAATAATAAATGGTTACTACACTGCCTGATAAAAATTTTTAAGCTTCCACACGGATGACCATCATCTGCGAATATGGCGGTGACCTGAGGAAAGGTCCCATTCTTCAAATGTTTTGGAGAGGCATTGCGGTGTGGGGAGCCATCATATCACGGCTAGTAGGGATTGAGGGAACTCTGATGACACAACGGTACGTCAAGGACATCCTGCGTCCTCGTGTGTTACCACTCATGCAACAGTATCATGGTACCATTTTTCAACAGGACAATGCTCGTCCACACACGGCACGTGTCTCTATGAACGGTATGCGTGATGTTGAGGTACTCCCGTGGCCAGCAAGATCCCCAGATCTGTCTCCAATAGAAAATGCGTGGGACCAGCTCGGACGTCAACTCCGTTCTAGTGCCAGTATCCAGCATATCAATGACCAGTTACAACAGTTGTGGGACAGCTTGCCTCAGGAGAAGATATAACGGCTTTATGACACCCTTCCCAACTGAACAAGTGCATGCATCCAGTCCAGAGGGGGGGGGGGGCAACGTCATGTTGATAAGTGGGCTCGAACTGCGAAGTTCTTTGTAAATTTGACTCAATTTCGTAATCACTGAAATAACGTCACACGCCTTCTCAACACGCGAAGTTTCACTTAGTTTCGTCTTCCCCTTCTGGGCGCTTCCACCATTTTTATTTTCCACAACACCGTACAATTTCAGCATCATTTTTATATGAGAACAGCCTCAGATTTTTACTTTTATTGAGCAGATTTTAATTTTGTTGATGAACCCACATTTTTATAAATGACCTCTGTTTTGTATTTTTATTAATGATCGCACACTTTCTATATTTGTGAATTACACCAGATTTTTTATTTTGTGAAAGACCACAAATTTTGTTTTTGTGATTGAGGCCAGATTTTTTATATATGTAAATGGATGGACAAAGATTTGTTTAGTTTTGTGAATGACGAGAGATTATTATTTTTGTGAATTACCGCAGATTATTTTTGGATAACAAAAAGACTTTTAATGACCTCAGATTTTTATTTTTGTGAATGACCCTAGATCTTTTATTTTTATGAATAACCCCAAATTTTATTGTTTGTGAATGATCAAAGATTTTTATTAATGATACCTGATTTTTATTTTGTGAATGGCCATGGATTTTTAATTTCATTAATGACCACATACTTTATTTCTTGTGAATGACCCTGTATTTTTTATTTTTGTGAATGACACCAGATTTTGCATTTTTAGGAGTGACCAGATAATTTTTTATTTTATGGATAACCATAGATTTTTAGAAACGAACCATAATTTTATTTTGTGAATGACCACAGATTTCTAATTTTGTTAATGACCCTAGATGTTTACTTTTGTAAATGATCCCAAATTTTTATTTTCATATATAACCACATGTTTTTACTTTTGTGAATGATCCTAGAAATTTCTTTTTTGTGAATGACCCCCATTTCTTATTTTGTGGGTCATCCCAGACTTTTATTTCTGTAGACATTAACAGTGGAAGAATATGTTACTTACCTGTGTAGTTCATTTCTTGACCTAGTCCACCGACAATTGTCTAAAAGAGCCTTCAAACCCAAACATGTCATGAAATGATTTGGGTTTTCCCGGTCGTTTTGCCTCATCCACCAATAGCTTGTCATCTGCTAAATACCAGTCACGGAACTCAATGAGCTTCTTCTTCCAGGACTCTGTGCGGAAAAAAATACTCTCCATTAGAATCAACCAGCCTATTCCTCGGTTATTGAACAAAGTAAATATTGATATACAATCAATCAATCAATCAATCAATCAATCAATCAATCAATCAATCAATCAATCAATCAATCAATCAATCAATCAATCAATCAGCCAACACGGGTGTGCATTTACTATCGTGAAAGGAGTATAGATACTGGAGTTCATACGTTACTAAAAAAGTTATCCTTCGTCCCACATAGAAACAAGCTACACTAAAATTTAGCTAATTTTATTCTACGTTGTTTTATGTGTTGTACACATTTTTATCGTACCCGGCTAAAATTTTAACGCAACCACAGCTGAACAGCTCTACCCCAGACTCTGCCCTACCCTTTTTAACACCCGTCAAGTACACTTTATAATCTCCTATCTCTTCCTCGTTATCTCCTCTTACCCGAATATCACTTACTCATAGCACATCCAGACGCATACACTTTGCTCACTCAGCCAGTTCTACTTTCTTTCTTCCATAAGCCCCATTAATATTGATAGCACCCCATCGAATTCCATTTCCTTCTCCAAGGTGTTGCCACTTTTTTTTTCACTTACAACGGGGCGCTCACTTTGAAAATTCATATGTTTAAAAGTATTGATCTGATCGTTGCCAAACTTTAATAGATCTTAAATAAACTTATTATTGAATTCTACACTTTTTATTTCATGTGATATTTTTGAAAAAAAATGTTGTAAATTTTGTGAAACAACATTTTCTCATTACTGGGTGAGCATTGCCGTAAACAATTCGGCTTGTTATTAAGCTCATGAGAATGTCAGGCTAAAATTAATACTGCCTTTCACCTGCGTGCAATTGTTGATTTTATACTGATTTATATTTAATTGGGTGGTTGTGTGAGAGGAAAACAGCCTACTGGCCGGCGAGAACAATGCACCTGGCCCTGGAATCCTTAGCGACGTTGCCGGGTTGAACATACTGGGCGTTCCCTGCTGTACGATAAGTGGATGTTAATTGTTTCGTCAGTTGTTTAAAAACTTTATTGGACTAGGGCTGTTGCCCAGCTTGGAAATGTTCATAGAAGTTGGAAATGCATGAAACATCTTGGAAATATAAAGAAATGGCTTCCACTATAACGAACAAAATAAAGAATATCCCACCTAGTCAAGCAGCTCGTCTTCTTACTCCCAAGTCTTCCCTACACAAATAGCACAACGTGTTCGTAACACTACTTCTTTGTTGGAAATGACCCAGAATAAAATGTGAAGTAATAAGGAGATATACCAAAACATAGAAAATATAACAGGAACAATAAGAATAAGTAGTTAGTGGGATGTAAAGCCAATAACATTATTAGTAAAGAAACAATAAGAGAAAGGAGATTGGTATTTTTTGTACATATCCATAGAATGGATGATAACAGATTGATAAAACAGATATTCAAGTACCTTTGGGAGAAAAGTTAACAAAGAGATGGATAGGCTACAAGAGGCCAAGAAAGATTTTTAAAAAGGAAGTTTGAAGAATGGAAGGATTCCAAGGAAGAATGAAAAAGAAACCCAATCCAAAGTGGTCTGAGGAGAGAAGAATAAAGCATAGAGCAATGATGAAGGAATACTGGAGAGAACGAAAGAGGAAACAACAAGGAAGGATGAATTGGAATTTACATGTTGTCCCTACCAGGGCTGGTCATAAAGAAGAAATTGTGCTGCTTTCCTTTGAATTTTTTCTAGTTCTCGTATCAATTAGTCCTAGTGAGAGTCCCATACAGTGAAACCATACTCTAATTAGGGTTTTACCAGAAAATTACATGCCCTCTCCTTCACATCCTTACTAAAAACCAAACCAAACCCCAAGGCACTACAACCCTTGAAGGGCCTTGGCCTACCAAGCGACCGCTGCTCAGCCCGAAGGCCTGCAGATTGTGAGGTGTCGTATGGTCAGCACGAAGAATTCTCTCAGCCATTATTCTTGGCTTTTCTAGACCGCGGCCGCTATTTCACCGTCAGATGGCTCCTCAATTCTAATCACGTAGGCTGAGTGGACCTCGAACCAGCCCTCAGGTCCAGGTAAAAATCCCTGACCTGGCCGGGAATGGAACCCGGGGTCTCCGCGTAAGAGGCGTAAGAGCCCCTACACCACGGGGCCGACTTCACATCCTTACGGTAATCACTAAATATCCTCATAACCATATGAAGAGATCTGTCACCTTTATTGACAATCCCATTTGTGTAATTACCCTAATGAAGATCTTTCCTTGTATTAACATCAGGCGCGACTCCACAATACGATCTGTAGAGCTGCAGAACCACCAGAATGAAAGATATAATATACAGCGATTAGCGTTCCCATCCTTCATATTGAGTGTATATATGGAGCCAAAGATCGATACCAATACAGATACTGGCGATCTGGCAACCCTGCTTGGATCTGTGAACAACTGAACATAAGAAGAGCAAACGTAACAACAGCTTTCTTCCGATAGGTGTCTAAGGTTCTGTATGAACCGTTGCTTACGTTATTATAGAAGGCTGGGAAATACAAGGCCTCGCTGGTCGTGAAACTGGTTCCCGCTCGGGCTCGTGAAACGCATCGCTTTGCCGCTAGGTGCGCTGTTCTTAGTCATAAAATTGCGCGAAAGAAGTACTCATTCAAACATTCACGAGCATGTCAAGACGTATTTTTGTACTTTATGAGCTTCCTTGTGCTAATCCGGGCGAGTATAATTTAGTGATTGAAATTAATGACCGTATTTACATAATGCGAACATCGGATAATTCTTAAAAAAACATGGTGTACTGTAGTGTTCCTTACTGTAAATCAAAGACCTTGAAAGATTGTGGTATTTTATTTCACAGATTTCTGAAAAACGAGGAAGATAAAACTAAACGCTGCTTGGCAATTTCTCGTCAAGGAAATAGACTAGGATCTCTGCAGAAACCTAGTGTACATTCCACTGTTTGCAGTAGGCATTTTAAGGAATCAGATTAGTGTAAACACAGCACTATAAATCCTACTTTCGAATGCCATTCAGTCTGTATTTCAAGTTTTTTCCGGAAACAAACAAACACAATCACACACAGGAAGACCACATGCGGCTACAGAAGTGGAAAAGAAAATTGAACCTCATGTTGAACAAACCACACATACAGCCAGCAGAGAGAAGAACTCTCCACCTGTAATTATCAGTGAACCGTTATATAAAACAACGATACAGATAGTTCTATCAAACTTAAATTATGCAGCACTAAAGTAGGTTTGAAACTGAAAAGAAAAGACAGAAAATGTAGGATAAAAAACAGCACTGGCATGGAAGCAGACAAATATTATTACCACTTTAAAAGAAAGGATACATCAACTCAAAAATAAACACGGACTTGAGAGTCAAATTAATAAAATTACAGAACTAGCTGAACAAGGTGATTTGAAAGTAAATTTCTTGATTGAGCAAGTTCAAGCTTTTTGTAAACAGAAGTGTAAATTCGGGGAGAATATTATAAAGGTCTACATATTACTGTCCAACAGGTCATCCACAGGCTACAGGTGCCTAAGATCTCTTTATATTTTGCACCTGCCACACCAAAAATATTTAAAAACTTACATTGGCCATTCCAGAGGAGAGATAGGAAATACTTCTTTGGTACGAGCTCGCCTGTTTGCAGAAAAGAAATCTTTAGAGCACGATAATGAAGAGGTTGCTTCTCTCACCATAGATGTCTATGAAATCAAGGCTCGTTTATGACAGTAATTTGGATAAGCTTCTTGGAATGACTGATGTACTGTAGAGAGAGATCCTGTCTGTATTAAATACAAGCTTTCTAATAAATTGCTCTGCATTCTGTTCAAAGGTCTTTCCACACATTACAAGATCCCTGTGTCATATTATTTTTACACACAGCAAATACTTGAACAGAAAAGTGTTAAAGTTAAGTTAGGCTGGGCAGTGATGTAAGATTCAAATGGGGACTTTGAACTGGAGACCAAGTACAAAGACTATTTTAAGTATTAGTTTTACGTGTGTATAAACTAACTATAGATTATCATAAACACTTTAAAACACCTTTTGCAAATCTGTAAAAATTTGTGTTGACTGTGGACCCGTACTACGACGACTCATAACCTAAAGATACTGATGTAAACAAGTTTCCAACAAGACATGCTAACATCGTATAGACGGATTATTTGCACTACAACAAAAAGAGATCATTAGCACCATTCAGAACACGTGGTTTCTCCGTAAGTATCATAATTACCTATACATTACCGAATTTTCACAAGCAGTTGTCATAAGATTCATGCTGAACTTAAGAAGATATTAGAATCTTCACAACCTCGTTCTTTCCATTACAGATTGGAACTTCATTGATGGTTTCCACTATGGTCACTTACAGTCTACCATGCACCTGTTACTCTTCTAACACAGCTTCTGAATTTCGTCGCTGCCCTCCCAACCATTAAAAATAAGGCAAACACACCTAGCCAACATTGGAAATAATCTTCGGGAAAAAGGAACCGCTAAATTGAGGAGAAATTGAGAAGGCTACTATTCTAAAAGATTTTAAATTCTTCAGTGCTTTCTCCCATCATTTATCACATACACTTCACCTGGCACGTTGTCTCCTCTCAAACTTCGTTTCTCAACCTTTTCGCTCCCCTCCTATCAATTCGTGGGATGGTGTTTCTACAAATTTTCAACACAGTGATTTCATCCTGTTTTTGAAGTGTTGTCTAACTAAACATTTTCAGTCTAAGAGGTTCGCAACCTCACTATTAGCACTTATTGCTTCGTTTACCGTCTGTTATCTTTTATTTTATTTCATTTTCTTAGGTTTAGCACATTTTTGGTTTAAATTGTCAGCAAGTTATTTATTGCTCCATCTAGTATTGTATATTGGTATTGTTTTTATTTCCATCTGTCCTTTTTGTTTTTCATTTGTTCTTTCATTATGTTTTAGCATATCTTTAGCTTATATTATGTAGATTACCTTAACCCCCTCCCCTTATTTCTCTGAAGATGGCTCAAACGAGTCAAAACATGTTTGAATCTTATTTCTCCATGTAATGATGGAATATGTTTTGTATAGAATTAGAAGGATACATTTAATTTTTTGCTTTGTAAAGTGAACATAAGCAGACATTCAAAACGTGTGTCTTAGAAAGGCGATCCTAGCGGGAGAACTAAAAACTAAATGCCGTGACCCCACCTCTCATTGCTCACTTCCAAGCCTTGTATAATAACGTAAGCAACGGTATGAACTGCACGCCTTGGAGTACGGCTGGCCTATTCCCGCGACCATAAAGTTAGTAAATAATACACTGAGGTAGCACCAGCGCCACCGTCTGTGAGAGGATCACTGCAGAGAGCGAGCATGTTGAAATCTCAGCTGTTTCGCAAAAAATCCCTGCACTGTACTCATCAGTGTAAATAGAGAACTTTTAAAACTGTGTGGATATTCATATTGTTTAAAATTCTTTCATGTCAACATCCTCAGCTACTACGGTATAGTTGTGATGCTTCTATTCAGTAGAAAGAAAGCCCAAATAGTTTAAATGCAGGAAAGAGAAACGTGTAATAAATGACAATGGTTATGATTAAGTAACACGAAATCAATTTACTGTTCATTTAAATCTTCAAAAAACGGTCTTTAAGACTGGCGGTATGTACATTTCTTTGCCTTTTGTGTAAATGGCCAGTTCTTAAGCATGATTCTGTCCAACGACCGAGAACATTCTCTATCGTACGAAGTGAATGAGCAAGTTCTTAGGCCTAAGGTAATCATGAATATGTTTCTCCGTAATGACAGTGAATGTTTCCGAGTTAGGTAGTCATGAACATGAGAACAAGAACGTTAGTACCATCAGATGGTGTTCCCCTCGATTAAGATTTTTTTTTGCTAGGGGCTTTACGTCGCACCGACACAGATAGGTCTTTCCATTAAGAAAGCCGACTCGTAAAGATGTATGTATGTCTCGGAACCTCTGTAAATATGAGTGTGTCAGCACTAGAACAACTTTTTTCGATAAGCGGAAGAGAGGCTTTATTTTTCGTAGCTTTTTAATTGTTGTTTTTTGTACAAGTCAGTTATTTATATCGTCGATGTCCCTGGAAATCGGGGTCTTACAATTTGAGATGTATTTTTCTGTATATTTTTGGGAACTTTACACTAATAAGACGTGGAGTAAAGCGTTTCCGCAGAGTTGGATGACGGATGGCACTTACCGTATGCAACAAGAATTCAGACGTGTATATTACACTTACTGAAATTGACTGAATGTCACAGAGCAGATCCACCAACATAATTCAGCACGATCCGCCACTGATTAATACCGAGGTACTTAAAATGCTCTCCATGAGGTACTTTCACCCGATCAACACAGTAATTAAAACAGAGAGGAATCCTCCCCTTGTTGAAACTCAAAACCTGACTATTTGAATAGAATAGTATAGAAGAGAATAGAATAGAACCTGACTATTCGAATAGAAAAGAATAGAATAGCATAGACTATAATGGAATAGAATAGAACCTGACTATTCGAATAGAATAGAATAGAATAGAATAGAATAGAATAGAATAGAACCATGCTATTCGAATAGAATAGATTAGGATAGAACCTGACTATTCGAATAGAATAGAATAGAATAGAATAGAATAGAATAGAATAGAATAGAATAGAATAGAATAGAATAGAATATAGTACTCCCATCCCCTAGTTCCGGATCGCCTTAAACTAGAGAGAGAGAGAGAGCACGCTTTTAATGTAACTCTTTAAAGTTTGAATCATGCATTACATTTCCTCTTATAATTATTTGACTGTTACCACACTAAATAAAATTTATTTTGTCCTGTACGTTAACAATGCTACATTGTCTAGGATAACATGTATATTTTGTTAGCTTATTTAATGCTTTCTTTTGTGTTACAAATCTTTTTGGAGTATCCTACCATTAACAAGCTGTCTTATTTAACGAATTGCTTGCTGTTGACCCTGACTATGATGTCACTGAATGCTTCACAAAACTTGTCAATTTCTTTCCCATCTGCACCCTCACATGGTGAATACACTGAGACGATTCTCGTCCTAATTCCTCCAACTACCACATCCACCCACATCATTCACTCGTTTAGGTGTCTAACAGAAACTATGTTGCGTGCAATAGTACTCCTGATGAGCAGCCCTACCCCAGACTCTGCCCTTCCCTTTCTAACACCCGTCAAGTACACTTTATAATATCTTCCACGTTATCTCCCCTTACCCGAATATCACTTACTCCTAGCACATCCAAATACATCCCTCTTTGCTCACTGAGCCAGTTCTACTTTTTTCTTCCATAAGCCCCATTAATATTGATAGCTCCCCATCGAATTACATTTTGTTCGCCAATTCCAAGGAGTTCTTTGCCTGTCAAATGGGACTGAGACTCCACTATTCCCATCGGTCCGAGGCTTGCTTAAAATTTTTCTGAGCTCGGTAAATTCATGAAGCAGGATGCTACCCTACTTACACATAGTCCAAGTGAGGATCTTTCCTCTAACGGGTCAGGGACCACCGGTGGATTGTATAGGCCTAGCCGCCTGAGCACAAGGAAGACCATGACTCAGAATATGTCCAAGATATCCACTCCCATTCCGTAGCAACTGGTATCCCGACACTCAGGACCACTTACTAGGCCACTCAGCCGTTGCCCATGGTTCACAAACTAGGACGTGACTACAGTAGCCCACACTATTTTTTCTTGTGGCAGCCCAGATTGTCTGGAAAGTAATTAATGCCTCAAAACAATAATTTTATCAACAATTACTAAAATTCTGTTAAAGATCTTGTTTCTAATGAAACTTGTTAAGGGCCTCCAGACCAAAAATGTGAAGATAACAAGCCTAACTGTGAACTCGCAAACGTAAAGGCAGGGTAATGCGAATTACTGAAACTTGACATCAAATAATCTTCCTTAGTAAATAACGCGTCAGCTTAATTATACTTCCTTTCCCTTAATCTTATGTGATTTCATTGAAAGTAAACTGTTTTTTTAAATGCATCATTACGTGTACATTTAAACTCGGCTACTGTACTTTATAGTAATTGATAATGACATTTCATGGTACAGGAGTCAGCGTTTTGTGTTTTTTCTTTTAAATATATTGTTATGATAGATATTGGTAAGGTTTATACTTTTTACTTTTGCTGCTTTGGGGGTTACGTGGGTGGAATATGTGTTTGTGATTTATATATGTGATTTATATATTTTTTATACGATAAAACAAATTATTCGTGGTTTTGTACTTTGTAAACGCAGTTAATGCTGAATATAATAGTCCTTGTGTAGTGAAAATCAGCGTTAAATCAGCGTTAATAATTTTATCTAGATCTTACGTCCATCGCTTTACTCCTGCTTCACAGCAGAATGCAAATATACGCCAAGGGCAATGGCCCAAGACAATCGCCATTTTGGATTCTGCATTACGTTCTGATATACTGTACTTGGTCGTACAACTTCCCGTCTGTAACTACGTAGACTTTTCCTCTTAGCAGCATGTAAGTTATTAGGAACGTTCTGAACATATTTGGAAGCTGGGGAAGATTAGAGAATCAAAGAGTATCTAGTAGCATCTAGTGGTATCTGGTAGTATCTCGTATTCTCCGTGATCAGAGGAAGTGTAAACTCTCTGGCTTGACAGGTAGTAATCAGACATGGTTGCACGCAATGACGTTACTAAGGATGAAAACGAGGCCGACGAGAAAGACAGGCCGCGGCTGGCACGTCATACACTGAATGTCACGTGACTCAGCCGGTCTTACTGTAGAGAATGCATCCCAGGCTCACGCGAGAGACTATCGTAGCGTGGTAAATAAAATACATTTCAGTGCATTTCAACCTACTAAAAGAACACTACTGAACTACAGATCAAATGAAATATGGTGTCTTTTACTATCCTTGGTTGAACAAAAACTAAAAATCTTACTTAGGTAAAGGTATTCACAGTCGGATAATGTTAATGATTAATGTGCAATTAAGCCTATGTCTACAGTAACATTCATGTAAGAAATATTTTATCGAATCCAGGATCAAAGGTAGGCCTATTGTAAGCTATTTACAATCTGGTTTCAGCATCATATTTAATACTTAAATTATGCTCCCTTCCTGAAAGTTATCATGGAACCACCCTATTCAATTAGAAACTAAATGAAACATAGTGTCTCTTACTAGCCTTGGATGGCAAAAACTAAAATATTACTGCAGTATAGATATGCACACTCAGATAAGTCAAATGTTGCTAATTAAACTGGTTAATACACAATTAAGCCTATAATTACAATAACATTCGTGTAAGGAATATCTTATATAATCCAGAATCAAAGGTAGGCCTATTGCAAGCTATTTACAAACTCGTTTCAGCATCATATTTAATGCTCCCTTCCTGAAAGTTATCTTATTCAATTAGAAGTTAAATGAAACATAGTGTCTTTTACTAGCCTTGGATGACTAAAACTAAAAATCTTACTGAAGTATAGATATGCACACTCAGATAAATCAAATTTTAAATTATGCTCCCTTTCTGAAAGTTATCTTGGAACAACCCTATTCAATTAGAAATTAAATGAAACATAGTGTCTCTTACTAGCCTTGGATGACAAAAACTAAAAATCTTACTGGAGTATAGATATACACACTCAGATAAATCAAATGTTGCTAATGAGAGTGGCTAACGTACAATTAAGCCTGTTGTTGTTGTTGTTTGAGTCATCAGTCCATAGACTGGTTTATGCAGCTCTCCATGCCACCCTATCCTGTGCTAACCTTTTCATTTCTACGTAACTATTGCATCCTACATCTGCTCTAATCTGTTTGTCATATTCATACCTTGGTCTACCCCTACCGTTCTTACCACCTACACTTCCTTCAAAAACCAACTGAACAAGTCCTGGGTGTCTTAAGATGTGTCCTATCATTCTATCTCTTCTTCTCGTCAAATTTAGCCAAATCGATCTCCTCTCACCAATTCGATTCAGTATATCTTCATTCGTGATTCGATCTATCCATTTCACCTTCAGCATTCTTCTGTAACACCACATTTCAAAAGCTTCTATTCTCTTTCTTTCTGAGCTAGTTATCGTCCATGTTTCACTTCCATACAATGCCACGCTCCACACAAAAGTCTTCAAAAACATCTTTCTAATTCCGATATCAATGTTTGAAGTGAGCAAATTTCTTTTCTTAAGAAAGTTCTTCCTTGCTTGTGCTAGTCTGCATTTTACGTCCTCCTTACTTCTGCCATCGTTGGTTATTTTACTACCCAAGTAACAATATTCATCTACTTCCTTTAAGACTTCATTTCCTAATCTAATATTTCCTACATCACCTGCCTTCGTTCGACTGCACTCCATTACTTTTGTTTTGGACTTATTTATTTTCATCTTGTACTCCTTACCTAAGATTTCATCCATATCATTCAGCAACTTATCGAGATCTTCCGCAGTCTCAGATAAAATAACAATATCATCGGCAAATCTCAAGGTTTTGATTTCCTCTCCTTGGACTGTGATTCCCTTTCCAAATTTCTCTTTGATTTCCTTTACTGCCTGTTCTATGTAAACATTGAAAAGGAGAGGGGACAAACTGCAGCCTTGCCTCACTCCTTTCTGGATTGCTGCTTCTTTTTCAAAGCCCTCAATTCTTATCACAGCAGACTGATTTTTATACAGGTTGTAGATAATTCTTCGTTCTCAGTATCTGATCCCTATCATCTTCAGAATCATAAATAGCCTGGTCCAATCAACATTATCGAATGCCTTTTCTAGATCTACGAATGCCATGTACGTGGGCTTGTCCTTCTTGATTCGATCCTCTAAGATCAGACGTAAAGTCAGGATTGCTTCACGTGTTCCTACATTTCTTCCGAAGCCAAATTGATCTTCCCCCAACTCAGCTTCAACTTGTTTTTCCATTCTTCTGTAAATAATACGTGTTAAAATTTTGCAGGCATGAGATACTAAACTAATAGTGCGGTAGTTTTCACACCTGTCAGCACCGGCTTTCTTGGGAATAGGTATAACAACATTCTGCCGAAAATCGGATGGGACTTCTCCTGTCTCATACATCTTGCACACTAAATGAAATAACCATGCTGGTTTCTCCTAAGACAGTCAGTAATTCAGAGGGAATATCATCAATTCCAGGTGCCTTGTTCCTATTTAGGTCACTCACAGCTCTGTCAAACTCTGACCTCAAAATTGGGTCTCCCATTTCATCAGCATCAACAGCCTCTTCACGTTCCAGAACGAAATTATCTACATCGTTACCTTGATACAACTGTTGGATATGCTCCTGCCATCTTTCTGCTTTGTCTTCTTTCCCTAGAAGTGGCTTTCCATCTGAGCTCTTAATATTCATGCACCTAGATTTCCTTTCTCCAAAGGTTTCCTTGATTTTCCTGTATGCAGCATCTACCTTTCCCAGGACCATACAGCCTTCGACATCCTTGCACTTCTCCTTCAGCCATTCTTCCTTAGCTACCTTGCACTTTCTATCCACTTCATTCTTTAATTGCCTGTATTCTTTTCTGCCCTCTTCATTTCTAGCATTCTTGTATTTTCGTCGTTCATCAATCAGGTCTAGTATCTCCTGAGTTATCCACTGATTCTTAGTTGATCTTTTCTTCCTTCCTAACATTTCTTCAGCAGCCCTACTGACTTCATTTTTCATGACTCTCCACTCTTCCTCTACTGTGTTTCCTTCGGCCTTTTCATTTACCCCTTGTGCAACATGTTCCTTGAAACGATCCATCACACTCTTTTCTTTCAACTTGCCTAGATCCCATCTTTTTGCATTCTTTCCTTTCTTCAATTTCTTCAACTTCAGATGGCATTTCATGACCAACAAGTTGTGGTCAGAGTCCACGTCTGCTCCTGGGAAAGTTTTGCAATCCAACACCTGGTTTCTGAATCTCTGCCTAATCATAATGAAGTCTATTTGATACCTTCCAGTGTCTCCAGGTCTCGTCCACGTATACAGCCGTCGTTTGTGGTGTTTGAACCAAGTATTGGCGAGGACTAAATTATGGTCAGTGCAGAATTCAACCAGCCGACTTCCTCTTTCGTTCCTTTGTCCCAATCCAAATTCTCCTACTGTGCTACCTTCTCTTCCTTGGCCTACCACTGCGTTCCAGTCTCCCATCACAATTAGATTCTCGTCACCTTTGACATATTGTATTAAATCTTCTATCTCCTCATATATTCTTTCAATTTCTTCATCATCCGCTGAACTAGTAGGCATATAGACCTGCACTATTGTGGTGGGCATTGGTTTGGTGTCTATCTTGGCGACAATAATTCTTTCACTATGCTGGTCGTAGTAACTTATCCGCTGCCCTATTTTCTTATTCATTATTAAACCAACTCCTGCATTACCCCTGTTTGATTTCGTGTTGATAATTCGGTAGTCGCCTGACCAAAAATCCTGTTCTTCCTGCCAACGTACTTCACTTATACCAACTACATCTAACTTTAGCCTATCCATCTCCCTTTTCAGATTCTCTAACCTACCACAACGATTCAAACTTCTAACATTCCACGCTCCGACTCGCAGAATGTCAGTATCCATCTTCCTGATGATCGCCCCCTCTCGTGTAGTCCCCACCCGGAGATCCGAATGGGGGACTAGTTTACGTCCGGAATATTTTACCCGGGAGGAAGCCATCATCAGTACATCTTTCATACAGAGAGAGCTGCATGTCCTCGGGAGGTGGTTACGGCTGTAGTTTCCCGTTTCTTTCAGCCGTGTAGCAGTATCAACACAGCTAAGCCATGTTGAGTATTATTACAAGGCCGTATCAGTCAATCATCTAGACTGCCGCCCTTGCAACTACCGAAAGGCTGCTACCCCCCTTTCGATGAACCATTCGTTAGTCTGGTCTCTCAACAGATACCCATCCGATATGGTTGCACCTGCGGCTCGGCTATCTGCATCATTGGGACACGCAAGCCTCCCCACCGCGGCAAGGTCACATGGTTCGCAGAGGAGGCAATTAAGCCTATATTTACAATAACATTCGTGTAAGGAATATCTTTTAGAATCCAGGATCAAAGGTAGGCCTATTGTAATCTATTTACAATCTCGTTTCAGCATCATATTTAATTCTTAAATAATACTCCCTTCCTGAAAGTTATCTTGAAACCACTCTATTCAATTAGAAATTAAATGAAACATAGTGTCTCTTACTAGCCTTGGATGACAAGAGATAAATCAAATGTTGCCAGTTAAACTGGCTAATATACAATTAAGCCTATATTTACAATAACATTCATGTAAGGAATGTCTTATAGAATCCAGGATCAAAGTTAGGCCTATTGTAAGCTATTTACAATCTGGTTTCAGCATCATATTTAATTCTTAAACAATGCTCCCTTTCTGAAAGTTATCTTAAAACCACCCTATTCAATTAGAAATTAAATGAAACATAGTGTCTCTTACTAGTCCTGGATGACAAGAGATAAATCAAATGTTGCCAATTAAACTGACTAATGTACAATTAAGCCTATATTTACAATAACATTCATGTAAGAAATGTCTTATTGAATCCAGAATGAAAGGTAGGCCTATTGTAAGCTATTTACAAGTCTTACATTTGTTCCACTCCATAGCTGGCTTCAGCATCATATCTAATACTTAAATGTTGCTACCTTCCTGGAAGTTATCTTGGAACCACCCTATTCAATTAGAAATTAAATAAAACATAGTGTCTCTTCCTAGCCTTGGATGACAAAAACTAAAAATCTTACTGCAGTAAAGATATGAAGTCTCAGATAAATCACATGTAGCTAATGAAACTGGTACCGAGCTCGATAGCTGCAGTCGCTTAAGTGCGGCCAGTATCCAGTAATCGGGAGATAGTGGGTTCGAGCCCCACTGTCGGCAGCCCTGAAGATGGTTTTCCGTGGTTTCCCATTTTCACACCAGGCAAATGCCGGGGCTGTACCTTAATTAAGACCACGGACGCTTCCGTCCACTTCCTAGACCTTTCCTATCCCATCGTCGCCATAAGACATATCTGCGTCGGTGCGACGTTAAACAAAATAACAAAAAAAGAAACTGGTTAATGTACACTTAAGCCTATATTTACAATAAAATCCTGTAAGGAATATCTTATAGAATCCAGGATCAAAGGTAGGCCTATGGTAAGCTATTTACAATCTGGTTTCAGCATCATATTTAATTCTTAAATAATGCTCCCTTCCTGAAAGTTATCATGAAACCACCCTTTTCAATTAGAAATTAAATGAAACATAGTGTTTCTTACTAGCCTTGGATGACAAAAACTAAAAGTCTTACTGCAGTAAAGATATACACACTCACAGAAATCAAATGTTCCTAATGAAATTGATTAATGTACAAGAAAAATAATGCACATGTAATGAAATAGGATATGAATATATTACCTCTAAATCCTCAGCACTGGAGTTGTAATTTATCCGACTCATGTACTGTAGCCCAACATTGCTGAATGAAGTGAAGAACGTTGAGGTTATATACACATTTTTGTAAATAAATACTTATTTACACTTCCGCACACAACACTATAAATGTAAGGAACTGTGGCACAACACCAAAATGTTCACATAAACACCAAATCTATATTAGGCTATTTCCTTCCATAATCACAATAAACTAGCAATAACACCGCAAGAACACATCTACTACACTCTACCATTACTGGGACTAGTCTTGTCACGTGACTTTAACGGGCCACGGCCTGTCTTTCTCGTCGGCCTCGTGATGAAAATCACAGATATCAGAATATTAATGGAAGTGTTAGTTGCTTAGCAACCTGTGAAGTTCGGAATGTATTGCAGGTTAGAGTAAGCCTTCGTCTGCTATTATTGGAGTGATCATTTACTGGTTTGATTTTATAATTACTGAAAGTTGGCTGAATTTAGAGAATTATCAATGTCTCATGATTTGCCGGGAGGTAATTCCGGAGAGAATAAAATAAAAAAAGAAACAAATTCGTCCAGTAGAACGGACGGACGGATTTGCCAAACCTGTGTTTTAGTAAACTCTTTTAATGTATAAAGCATGGTGTTTTAAAAAACCTTTAATGTGTCAGTGTTTTATTTCATGATTACCAAGATGTTCCTCCTTAACTATCTGAAGATGACGGGAATAGGTGTTGAAACATTTTCTAGTTTTTAACATGACTATTTTTAAGTCTTGATATTGTATTCAATAGATGGACCTCTAGGTATACATTATTTTTAAGTATCCTTCCCTATTGTTCTTGCTTGTCCGACTTCTTAGCTGAATGGTCAGTATTGAGGCCTCCAGAATGGATGTGCACCTGTTCAAGAGAGAAGATAACAAACCAAAATTACACAAACAGTTTATTAGTTGTTATTGTTGTCTTTCCCTAGTTATGTATAAGCTGACCAACGGTAGTGTTTACCTTTGTGTGGTTGCGCAAAAAAATGTATTTGGTCATGTTCAGAGGGTCCCAGGTTCGACTCCCGGCTGGGTCAGGGGGTTTCAGTCGCGTCTTATTAATTCTGCTGGGTCGGGGACTAGTTGTCTGTGTTGTTCTCAACACTCTCCTGTTTATATTCAGACAACACACCACACTGCTTACCACCACAAAAACACGCAATAGTGATTACATCCATCCGCACAGTATTGTGTCAGGAAGGGCATCTGGTCGTAGAACAGGCCCAAGTTCGCACCCGCGACACCACAGGTGTAAATGAAAAATATTGTTCTTTCTTCCAATGATGATTTCCCACTGTGTTGATACTACTGTGTGTTATTTTCCTATCGCTCTCTACGTCAAGGACTGTTACAAAACAACACAAACTGTGGACATAATACTGACCGTGAATAACTTCCGTAGGTGGTTCGTTTCCTCCATAATCCTCAGGGAACATGCTCTGTGGAATGTGTTCGAATATATCTCCAAGTCCTCCAGAATGGATGTGCACCTGTTCAAGAGAGAAGATAACAAACCAAAATTACACAAACAGTTTATTAGTTGTTATTGTTGTCTTTCCCTAGCTATGTATAAGCTGACCAATGGTAGTGTTTACCTTTGTGTGGTTGCGCAAAAAAATGTATTTGGTCATGTTAAAAGTTTGGTAGAATTATTGAAACATTTTTTCTACTCGTGGTCCCTTATGTAAGAAAAATCAGACAATAAATCTTAGTTATGAAAGACATTTATGTAAAAAGAAAAGATTATTTGTAATGTTTCAAAAATAGGAAATATAATGATATAACGTAACCCTCTTAAGCTTAATTTACTACAAATGAAATAATGTGGTCATATATCTTAAAAATAAGAGTGACATCTATTTTCATCTGATTACATTTAAGCATCAATTCCATTAAATCACTTTAACATGTATACATAATTATAATGTTGTTTAAATTGCTTAAACCCTTTAAAAGGCGGTGGGAATTATTTTTCCACCTCGGTTTTTTTGCCATTTCTGGGCGCTGGGAGTTTATTTCCCATGCACTGATGTGTGATGCACTCTTGGGAATATCTGTGGAACTATTCTAATCCCCTTAGAATCTTTAGCCTCTTTGGAAAACATCTGAAGAGCGATATTGTGCCAACGCAACGCCTGTTGTGAACAAGATTTATGAAGTGAAAATACGGTAAGAAATCAACATTTTATAAGTCTATATACTATTTACATGAATTTTCTTGGTTTATTGTGCATTTTTTTCATTTGTTCTGAGATTATTTACTTTCTTTTACCAATTGAAGAGATCTGAGATATAAATTCCTTCCACATTGTATTTGGGAATATGCTTCCCATAGCCCACATAGGTGTCCGAAATATTTTTGTTAAATTATTAAAGCTTTCTAATGCTGATATTTTTTGTGATTTTCACCAGGTATTGTTAAGATTTTGTGATATAAGAGGTCTTAGTGAAATTTCAATAGGCCTATGTTGTTATTTCAGGCAATGGCTAGAAATAAGCTGTCTGGTTAGGAAACTCTAGCTCTTCTCTATTCACTACCAGTCAATGCCACTGATTTCGAAGAAGAAGAAGATGAAGATGATGATGATGATGATGATGACAATCATGAAAACCTGTTGGATGATACCATGTGTTCTACCAGTAGTACTCCAGAGTCTAATACCAGCCAGTCCAGTACAAGTGGCACACCAGCTCCACTACCAACACCACCACCTGTTCCTGATACATCTTGTTACAACACACGGTACAAGAAAGCAATCCCTCCAAAGAAGGCAAGGGTAATGAAAATGTCAAGCTTTGGTAAGCATACTAGAAACACTGCAGCTGCACTTGACGTGAGCATACACAGAATACTTGGTGAGATAGGTGAACCAGTTGTGGATAATGAACAGGTTAGGTTTATTTCTGATGATGAATCAGAGGCTAGTAGTATAATTGGATGGTTCTGCGGCCTCCTCCTCCTCCGGCTCTCGGGAGAGGCCTCCTCCTCCCGCGGGAAATTTGAATTTTGGCGGGAAATTTGAATTTTGGCGCGAGATTTGAATTTGTAAACAAAGCCACGTGCTTTTTGACAGCTGTCATCGACAACAACGCATCGCTAACCTCAGTACTGCCATCTTGACGGGCCTAAACCTCACTAGTGCCAACTTAACCTAACTAGCATGAGGTAAACAAACCCACGTGTTTTTTGACAGCCACGTGCTTTTTGACAGATTTGTAAACAAAGCCACGTGCTTTTTGACAGACAACAACGCATCGCAAACCTCAGTACTGCCATCTTGACGGGAATAAACCTTAGTGGTACCAACTTAACCTAACTAGCGAGAGGTAAACAAAGCCACGTGTTTTTTGACAGCCACGTGCTTTTTGACAGATTTGTAAACAAAGCCACGTGCTTTTTGACAGACAACAACGCATCGCAAACCTCAGTACTGCCATCTTGACGGGAATAAACCTTAGTGGTACCAACTTAACCTAACTAGCGAGAGGTAAACAAAGCCACGTGTTTTTTGACAGCCACGTGCTTTTTGACAGATTTGTAAACAAAGCCACGTGCTTTTTGACAGACAACAACGCATCGCTAATCTCAGTACTGCCATCTTGACGGGCCTAAACCTTAGTGGTACCAACTTAACCTAACTAGCGAGAGGTAAACAAAGCCACGTGCTTTTTGACAGCCACATGCTTTTTGACAGCTGCCATCCGCCATCTTTGAGCACCGTGCTGCCCTCTTTCGTCACCTGTCATCGGCAGTGCTGCCATCTTGACGGGTCTAAACCTTAGTGCTACCAACTTAACCTAACTAGCGCGAGGTAAACAAAGCCACGTGTTTTTTGACAGCCGTCATCCGCCATCTTTAATCCATAGAGCACAGTGCTGCCCTCTTTAGCTACTTACCTTTGAAATGTGGTGGCGGATAATTTGAAAAATGCTTTTTGACAGCAGCCATATTGCATCGCAAACCTCAGTGCTGCCCTCTTTAGCTAGATACCTGTGGTAGCAGACAATTCCACGTGACAGCAGCCATCTTTGAGCACCGTGCTGCCCTCTATGTGGTGGCGGCGAATTCCACGTGCTCTTGTTTGGAAACAAACTCACGTGCTTTTTTGACAGCTACCATCCACCATCTTTAATCAACAGAGCACAGTGCTGTACTCTTTAGCTAGATACCTTTGAAATGTGGTGGCGGCAATTTGAAAAATTCTATAAGCTCTTGTTGGGAAACAAAGCCACGTGCTTTTTTGACAGCTGTCATCCGCCATCTTTAATCAATAGAGCACTGTGCTGCGGGCAATTTCGTTAGCTGTCATCCGCCATCTTTAATCCAGAGAGAACAGTGCTGCACTCTATGTGGTGGCGGCAAATTCCACGTGCTTTACAAACCCATGTGCTTTTCTGACAGCTGTCATCCGCCATCTTTAATCCAGAGAGAACAGTGCTGCACTCTATGTGGTGGCGGCAAATTCTACGTGCTTTACAAACCTATGCGCTTTTCTGTCATCCGCCATCTTTAATCTAGGGAGAACAGTGCTGCACTCTATGTGGTGGCGGCAAATTCTACGTGCTCTTATTTGGAAACAAATTCTACTCGCTCTTCAGCTGTCATCCACCATCTTTAATCAAAAGAGCACCGTGCTGCCCTCTTTGTGGTGGCGGATAATTTGAAAAAATTCAGCAGCCATCTTTAATCCAGAGAGAACAGTGCTGCCCTCTTTAGCTACTTACCTTTGAGGCGGTTAATTTGAAAAATTCAGCAGCCATCTTTAATCCAGAGAGAACAGTGCTGCCCTCTTTAGCTACTTACCTTTGAGGCGGTTAATTTGAAAAATTCTAGCTGCCATCTTTAATGAAAAGAGCATCGTGGTGCTATCTTGCGAGTAATATTTTACGTCACAGCTGTCATCCACCATCTTGCATTGCTAACCTTAGTGCTGCCCTCTTTAGCTACTTACCTTTGACGAGCTGTCACCTGCCATCTTGCATCGCAAACCTCAGTGCTGCACTCTATGTGGTGGCGGATAATTTGAAAAAATCTTTTTTGACAAGCAGCCATCTTTAATCAACAGAGAGAACAGTGCTGCCATCTTTAGCTACCGCCATCTTACATCGTTTACCTCGCTGCTGCACTCTATGTGGTAGCGGCTAATTCGAACAAGTTTAATCACCCATCAGGCAAGCTAGAGTAAGCACGTGCTGTTGTGATGACGTCATTGTGCATGTTTAAACCCGTTCGTTGACTAAAAGGTTTAGTCTTCGAGAAACAGTGATAGAGTGTAGAGTGCAAACATGACAAAAACATTAATAGTTGATGTGCAAGGCTTTAAAGTAAATGGAAACAAATTTGTGTTTAAAGAGGTGGCTGTGTTAGATTGCAGTGTGTTGTGGGCTCCAAAACTTGTTAGTTTAGTATTTAGTCCACCGTTCCCTTACTGTTTGCAAACAGATGAAGATAAAAAGCAGACTCAGTGGATTGAAAACAATTTAGGTTTGAAGTGGGAAGAAAAAGGAATACCTTATCGTTTTCTACCTTTAATGATGAATGCACATTTGTCAAGAGCAGATCTTGTTCTTTTAAAGGGTTGTGAAAAGAAAGAATGGTTGCGTGATTTTCTACCATCATCATGTGAAGTTATCGACATGCATGAATTGGGGTGCCCATCATTTAAAACTCTTCCGAAAGAGCATAGCAGAGAAACAAGTAAACAGTCTTTACAACATGTAGGTATGCTCTTTGATTGGTTGTGTCGCAGTGCATGCCGGAAAGTGAACAACATATGTAAAGTGCAGTGTCGAAATAACCTTAGTGTAAAAGAAACATTTGTAGAGTAAAGACATCATGTCATTTCTAACAGATACTAAGTGTAACGCAGTTGAAAAGGCGATCGTAAAGTTTTATGCATGCAAGAAGAAACTAAACACTTTTACTGAAGAAGAGTTAAATGCATTACCAAAGGCATTTTTGGTTAATGTAGCTGCGAATGCTGTAAAGAAGATTTGGGAAAAGGTGCCCCGTGAGTGGACTCAAGATCCTGTTTTGTCAGAGCTTCAAACGTGTAGTTTACATCATGAACACGTGAGTTTAGCTAGAAGACCTTCTGTGAGACAGTGCCGTACATGTCAACTAATTAAACTGTATCACGGACCTAAAACTAACGAGTTGTCTTCGCTTATAAACACTTATCATGGCTGTGGAGAGAGTAAACAAGGAAAAGGTGAAGAAACGTGCTGGGAGAAAGATGAGGAAGCATGTTGGGCGTGGGCTCATCAATAGAGTGATTGATCTTCTTTTCTTCGTGCTTCATCTCCCCTGCGGCCCTAGAACACATTCGCCTGATACGTAGTTACATGCTGCCTGCATAGAGTGTAGCTGTTAAAATCTGCTTCGTAAAGTTATGCTGTGTGTGTGTGTGTGTGTGTGTGTTATTACCTAGTGCTTTAGCTGCTCAGAAGAATATAGCAGCACTTGTCGTTGTTGGTGCAATAAAACGAAAAACTGAGTGACAAAGACCGTAAAATAAACAAAGGATAAAAATGTATGTATATAGTCTAAAATAAATATGAATTGTCAAAACATATTACAGGTGTTGTTTAATCCTACAGCATATCCTAGTGACTTAGAAGAAAGGAAACGTAGAGGATTAAAAGAAAACACACATAAGATTTAAAGTATATCCTCTTTATTAATCCATGAATTAAAGCTGTTATTAAAACCAAGCCATTTAACATACAGTTTATTACCACGACGTCGAATAACACGTTCAACTAAATAGTGATCAGGATATTTTGTTTTCTGCAGTTCTTCGATGTAGAATCCTCCTTCAATAGGCTGTCCTCTGAGATCGCGAAGTAAATACGTAACTGGATTAGTAAGCTTAACACTTCTGATTTGAAAAATTTCAGTGCTCCAGTTAGGTGTGTATCCTTTTGCAAAGATAGACTTGTGTTTGCTGATGCGAACGAAATCACCTTCTTTAAAGCGATGACGACGTGGATCAGCTGTTTTGATTACAAGATGAATAGCATCTAGACGAGGTGTATTCTTTGTAACAAGACGTGGCTTTGTTCCGATAGTGCGATGAGGTGTATAGTTGTAGGTAGATAAAAGTCTAGGTAGCAGATCAATCCAACGATATGAACCTTGCGCTGTAAATTCTCGCCACATCATTGTTTTGAGTGTACGATTAAAGCGTTCTACAACACTTGCCTTGAGATTACTGAACGTAGAGTAGTGTTGAATGCCAAGTAACTTGAGGTAAGAAGAAAAATCCTTGTTGTAAAACTCTTTACCTTGATCAGTTTGAAGAAGCCTTGGGCAGCGTTTCGATTCTTCAACAATATGTTTAAATGCTTCTTTAACTTGAGCTGCTGTTTTAGAACGCACGGGTTGTGCAAAAGCAAACTTTGAGTACACATCGATAACAGTAAGTAGATACTTATAGCCCTTATTACTAGAAGCATATGGAATCATTTCTACTAAGTCTGCTTGCCAGAGATCATCTTTTCCTCGTGTAATAACGCGTCTGCGACAGTAGGTGCGACGTGCTGGTTTATGTAACTCATGTGCGATGTTTACCTTTACAGGTGAGATCTTCTCTTGACGAGCCATTACAAAATAATACCGGCATAACGTAGTTCTCTTTCTATTTCTAGAATTTCTGATCCGTGACCCGTGTGACCAGCCTCTTGCGATGCTCTTAAAAGTTGTAATCGTTCAACGAGTAAGTTTGGGTCATTCCAGTATCTTACATCCACATACGGCAACAAAGGCTTGTAGATAACGTCTAGACTACGTGCAGTCGGAAACAGCTTAGAAATAAACTCACGATACTTGTAACTCTTATTCGCATTTACAGCTTCTGTTCTCTTGTAATTACGTCGTGTTGCATCTGTAGCAAAAAGTATTGCTTTATACTTTTTAAGATCATCTTGTAAAATTATATCCTTGTCAGGTATTCGTGAGAAAAGAAGTTCTAAGAGTCCTTTCGTAGGTTTATAGGTAACACCTTTTACAATGAGTTTGTTGCTATTAATCTTAACATTTGAATTTCCTATCCGGAAACAGTCATCTTCGTAGCGAATACCATAGGTAGTGTCAGTTTGTCCTGTAAAAAGTTTTTCTATATAAGGTGCAAAGAGAGATCCATAGGTATCTTGAATAAAAGTTCTAAACTGATTGCGATACTCTGGTGTAATCATAACCTCAGACAAAGATGGTAGATTTTGCGTCGATGTAGTAGGTGTTTCTGCAATAACATCTGTAGTTAAAAACTCAACACGCTTAGATGGTGATGCATCATTAAGTTCTTCTTCTTCTTCTTCCTTATCTTCCTCTTCTTGTTCTACATCCTGCTTCTTCTCTTCCGTATCTTCTTCATGCTTTTCTTCTTCATGCTTCTCTTTATGATATGATGTTTGCATAGAAGCAAAACTTGAAGTAGGCTGCGGTAATGAAGTAGAATTAAAAATTTCTTTGAGTGGTGTACTTAGCTGTGTTTTTAAAAATAAATCCGTGTCTGCTTGAATACGTTTAAGCTCTTTAAATTTCCGTCGAATATTGTTTCGAGCTTGGATGATATGTTTTGTGATCTCCTTGCTAGATGTTAACATGATGGTGGTTTTTAATCAAGTAGTTACTGTAATTCTGTGTTAATGCATATAAAATGATCGAAACCCATGCGATATCGTCCATGCTGTACATCACTTTCTTTATCAATAACTAAAAAGCTGTAACGGTGTAATGACCAACATTTAGCACACATACGTTTAAAGTCATCGAATGTCATATCAGTGTTAACATGATCGTTATACACATGTCGCATGTTGCGCTCATCTTGCCGAAAAAGCACAATAACATTTGCGTTGTCGCGTATCAACTGCTTGGGCACACGAGAATAGGTTTGGCACAAATAGATGCAATCAACATATTTATGTCGACCCATACTAAAGAATGCACGAATAACGTTTTGCTGTTCTGTTGCGACATCATCGAAGATCATTAGAGAATTAGGAAGCACATCGTCTGGTGATGGTACTTGCTCATGTGAATTAAATTTAAAATATCTTATTCCATCTTTAACTAGATCGTGCATTACAGTTTGTAGAATAGTATATAGCGGCTGATAGAGTGACTTTGCGAAAACGTAAATATTCTCGAAGCGTACACCATTTACAGAAGTAATAAGTGTGAGTAAAAGATTTGTTTTACCGCATCCCGACGGACCTGATATAATACATCGAACAGTAAAAGGAAACAACGTTCCATGACGTTTTCTTGTAGTTGTACTAGAACTAGGTAAGAGATGTGGTACAATGTCGGTAACAGGTAGCGTGTCTTGCTGCTTTATAATCTTCATGATAACTGAATCATAAAGTACGTAATAGTAATATATATATTAAACGAAACAAGAGGTAACGGTTAGTTTATGATTTGCTCTTGACTAGTAAAGTCGTGTCCAGCATGGTGAAACAACGATATCCAAACGACATGAAGAAGAAGAAGAAAGTAAAAACTGTTGGATGGAAAGATGTTATAAAGGCTGCGCAAAAAGCTATTCGAGGGGAATACAATCCTCGTGTAGCTATTACTAAGGCGTTACGCGCAGCAAGAGCGAGAATTTCTCCAAAGTGCAGAGCAATATTTAGTAAACGTGCGCGAATTATTCCTGTACCAAAACGAGGTGGATTTCTTCCTGCGCTGTTTGCTGGCTTAGCAGCTTTAGGGTCATTGCTAGGTGGTGCTAGTGCTGTAGCGAGAACTGTCAAAGCTGTAGAAGAAGCGAAACAACAGTTGAAAGAGAGTGAACGTCATAACAAGACGATGGAGGCAATTGCGTTACGAGGCAAAGGTGTGAACATGAAGCTAGCGCCATACAAGAAAGGGCTTGGTATCTACATTTCTCCAAAAAACGTCTACTGAATGCACTGCCATATCGAGCTCTAACGCATGATGAAGTTTTTACGTTTGCTAAACAACTAGGAATTCATTATTTTCGAGGAGTGTATATGCGCGATCAACTACCAGCACGTCCACGTGAACGTGAAAGTGCCGTAATTAACTTGGACGACAGTCGTGGACCTGGAACTCATTACGTTGCTTATGTAAAACGTAAATCTAAAGTATGGTATTTTGATAGCTATGGAGATTTACCTCCTCCTTTTGAGCTCATACGTTATTTCGGAAGCAGTGCAGACATTGTTTACAATAAAAACCGTGTGCAAAACTTTAATACACGCATGTGCGGACGATTATGTCTTATGTTCTTATATCAAACCCAGACAGTAGAGAAAGTGTATTAGTGTCTACGTGATGACGAACAGTGAAAGAACGTTTGCTGTACGTGGAGAAGGACCTGAAACAACCATCTATTTTAATCCACCAATCGAACTTGGTTATCAGCCGCATAGTCTTGGACTAGTATCGTTTGAAAGCTACAATAAAATCTATAATGTGCGTGATGGTTTAAACAAGTTCTATTACGATGAGTATGTGCTAACACTACCCTCAGGTAGTTATACAGTAGATGATATTCACGACTATATTGAAAGTACGTTAATTGATCAGTTTGGGGAAGATAGTTTTAGTAATCATAATTACAAGTTCTCAATCACTATAAGCAACATTACGCATAAATGTGTTATTGAATCATCATTTAAGATTGACTTCAAATCACAACCTGATTCGATTGGACCACTGCTTGGATTTTCATCGAGGGAGCTCCTACCGAACGTACGTTACGAGTCTGATCAACCTATAAAACTCTTCGATGATTATAATGTGAACATTACTTGTAATATTATTACAGACTTGAATAGTAATCTACAACCTTCGCACGTCCTGCACGACTTTATCGTTACAGAGGAACGTGGATATACTATTTGTGAGAAACCAGCAGTAGTTCTTTATCATCCTGTGTCTGTAAAACACATTAGCAACATTACTCTTAGACTTGTAAATAAACATAATCAGCTTATTCATTTAGATCAGCACGCGTACGTAGCTTACAAACTACATCTTAAACCAGTATGAAAACCATCTATAAAACACGGTGTACATTCCGAAGACATACTACATGTGTGCAGAGACTCATCGAGTTAACAGATACCCATAAGCAGATACTCCAAGATTTAGGATATACACTACTACAACAGAATGGAAGAAATGCTAGACATTACGAATACAGTAGAAAGTCGTGAAGGTGTAGTACGAAGTGAGCTTCATTCCTATCAACCTTTTACGTTTGGATTAAATAACAATGATGAAATTCATTTTATCATTAATCAACAAGATGTTTACACCTTACCACACGAAAGCTACCTCTATATTGAAGGACGATTAGAAAAGTCTGATGGAAGTGGACCAAGCACTTCACAACTAAACAACCATGCTCTAGCTTTTCTCTTTTCTGAAGCGCGATATGAAGTAAATAATGTTGAAATAGATCGAACGAAGAATGTTGGTATTACAAGTGCAATGAAACTCTACCCTTCTTTCTGTGATGAAGAAAGTAATCTTTTGCGGATGGCTGGATGGTGTCCAAAAGCTACTAACAACTGGATGATTAATGAGGATGGAACTTTTACGGGTATGTTATCACTGAAACATATTTTTGGATTCGCAGAAGACTTTACACGTATTATAATCAACGCAAAACAAGAGCTTATTCTAATCCGTGATCGAAGTGATTACAATTCTCTTAAAGCAGTAGAAACACCTGTAGAATCGAAAATAACACTGCATCGTATACTGTGGCGGATCCCACATGTAACCTTATCTGATCGTGAAAAACTTCGATTGCTCAAGATTGTAGAAAATGATACACCATTACCTATACGTTTTAGAAGTTGGGAGCTGCATGAATATCCTGTGTTACCACCTACAAACAAGCATAGCTGGGCTGTTAAAACATCACGTTTTACTGAGAAGCCCTTGTACATTATTTTTGGATTTCAAACTAATCGTAAATTCAATCACGAAAAAGATAGCTCACTGTTTGATCACTGCAAATTAAGACACGTTAGACTATATCTCAATGGAATTACGTATCCCTACGAAAACATCGACATTAACTTTGAGAAAAATAAGTTTGGGATGCTCTATGACATGTTTTGTAAATTTCAATCATCGTATTATCAGAAAGAAGATCGTCCGCTATTTACACCTCAAGAATTTAAAAATAAAGCACCGATTGTAGTTATAGACTGCTCTTATCATGAAGAATCTATAAAAGAATCTCCAGTTGATATTCGTTTAGAATTTGAAACATCTGAAAACATTCCTGCTAACACAGCAGCCTATTGTCTTATTATTCATATGAGTGATGTTACTTACCATCCGCTAACGAATATTGTTACGAGACTATAAATAAGAATAGATCTTTTTCATTTTCATTAGTGTGTGCTTCGACATCGTACGCTATGGAACAAAACTGTAAATGTGCATGCTGTTTGCATGCTCATACGCAACATCTTATTTATGTTTCACGAGTGAGTGAGGCTATTAAGATGTTCTATAAACGTAGATCGTCGATGCCGAAACATCTTATTCAATACTTACCACCAGGATTTTTATATACGTACGCTGCCTCTTACGTACATAATTTTTGGGACATCCTTCCTCTACACAGTAAGATGTCAATCGAAGTAGCTTTATGCAGAACTTGTGAACGACATTACAAGCATCGAGGAGAAAATGGTGATGATGATTGGGATGGACCAAATCCGAGGATTGAACACTGTACACAGTGTATGAATGAACTTTCTCTAGTACTTCATGATGATGATGATGATTCCGAAAAGGAATAACAGCAAGGTAAGAAGTATATGATCTTCTCTGTAAAGCATAACATACTTAGTATAATATATTTCTAAATGCTTTGTTTAATTTGAATGTTGCAGGAGGCATTTCAGAAGCATACGTTGTTAAGAAGCACACCAACCTTGTCAGCAGCAAAAAACGAACACTGTTGTAGTAGATTTGTAAATAAATATTTGATCGCATTCAAAAATGTTGTACTTATTGCATTGCTTTACTCCGACTTACTCTTAAGAAAAACGATCAGGTCTAAACATGCACAATGACGTCATCACAACAGCACGTGCTTACTCTAGCTTTCCCGATGCATGTTTAAACTTGTTCGAATTTACCGCTACCACATTCCTTTACATCGACTTACTCTTAAGAAAACGGACAAGTCTAAACATGCATGATGATGTCATCACAACAGCACGTGCTTACTCTAGCTTGCCTGATGGGTGATTAAACTTGTTCGAATTAGCCGCTACCACATAGAGTGCAGCAGCGAGGTAAACGATGTAAGATGGCGGTAGCTAAAGATGGCAGCACTGTTCTCTCTGTTGATTAAAGATGGCTGCTTGTCAAAAAAGATTTTTTCAAATTATCCGCCACCACATAGAGTGCAGCACTGAGGTTTGCGATGCAAGATGGCAGGTGACAGCTCGTCAAAGGTAAGTAGCTAAAGAGGGCAGCACTAAGGTTAGCAATGCAAGATGGTGGATGACAGCTGTGACGTAAAATATTACTCGCAAGATAGCACCACGATGCTCTTTTCATTAAAGATGGCAGCTAGAATTTTTCAAATTAACCGCCTCAAAGGTAAGTAGCTAAAGAGGGCAGCACTGTTCTCTCTGGATTAAAGATGGCTGCTGAATTTTTCAAATTAACCGCCTCAAAGGTAAGTAGCTAAAGAGGGCAGCACTGTTCTCTCTGGATTAAAGATGGCTGCTGAATTTTTTCAAATTATCCGCCACCACAAAGAGGGCAGCACGGTGCTCTTTTGATTAAAGATGGTGGATGACAGCTGAAGAGCGAGTAGAATTTGTTTCCAAATAAGAGCACGTAGAATTTGCCGCCACCACATAGAGTGCAGCACTGTTCTCCCTAGATTAAAGATGGCGGATGACAGAAAAGCGCATAGGTTTGTAAAGCACGTAGAATTTGCCGCCACCACATAGAGTGCAGCACTGTTCTCTCTGGATTAAAGATGGCGGATGACAGCTGTCAGAAAAGCACATGGGTTTGTAAAGCACGTGGAATTTGCCGCCACCACATAGAGTGCAGCACTGTTCTCTCTGGATTAAAGATGGCGGATGACAGCTAACGAAATTGCCCGCAGCACAGTGCTCTATTGATTAAAGATGGCGGATGACAGCTGTCAAAAAAGCACGTGGCTTTGTTTCCCAACAAGAGCACATAGAATTTTTCAAATTGCCGCCACCACATTTCAAAGGTATCTAGCTAAAGAGTACAGCACTGTGCTCTGTTGTTTAAAGATGGTGGATGGTAGCTGTCAAAAAAGCACGTGAGTTTGTTTCCAAACAAGAGCACGTGGAATTCGCCGCCACCACATAGAGGGCAGCACGGTGCTCAAAGATGGCTGCTGTCACGTGGAATTGTCTGCTACCACAGGTATCTAGCTAAAGAGGGCAGCACTGAGGTTTGCGATGCAATATGGCTGCTGTCAAAAAGCATTTTTCAAATTATCCGCCACCACATTTCAAAGGTAAGTAGCTAAAGAGGGCAGCACTGTGCTCTATGGATTAAAGATGGCGGATGACGGCTGTCAAAAAACACGTGGCTTTGTTTACCTCGCGCTAGTTAGGTTAAGTTGGTAGCACTAAGGTTTAGACCCGTCAAGATGGCAGCACTGCCGATGACAGGTGACGAAAGAGGGCAGCACGGTGCTCAAAGATGGCGGATGGCAGCTGTCAAAAAGCATGTGGCTGTCAAAAAGCACGTGGCTTTGTTTACCTCTCGCTAGTTAGGTTAAGTTGGTACCACTAAGGTTTAGGCCCGTCAAGATGGCAGTACTGAGATTAGCGATGCGTTGTTGTCTGTCAAAAAGCACGTGGCTTTGTTTACAAATCTGTCAAAAAGCACGTGGCTGTCAAAAAACACGTGGCTTTGTTTACCTCTCGCTAGTTAGGTTAAGTTGGTACCACTAAGGTTTATTCCCGTCAAGATGGCAGTACTGAGGTTTGCGATGCGTTGTTGTCTGTCAAAAAGCACGTGGCTTTGTTTACAAATCTGTCAAAAAGCACGTGGCTGTCAAAAAACACGTGGCTTTGTTTACCTCTCGCTAGTTAGGTTAAGTTGGTACCACTAAGGTTTATTCCCGTCAAGATGGCAGTACTGAGGTTTGCGATGCGTTGTTGTCGATGACAGCTGTCAAAAAGCACGTGGCTTTGTTTACAAATTCAAATCTCCCGCCAAAATTCAAATTTCCCGCCAAAATTCAAATTTCCCGCGGGAGGAGGAGGCCTCTCCCGAGAGCCGGAGGAGGAGGAGGCCGCAGAACCATCCAATTATACTACTGAGGCTGAACAGCCTTCTGATTATGATAATGGGTGGTCTATGCAGGTTGGTGAACATTTTCTTACATTGCCAGATTTTGAATTACCTGAACATCCATCAGTAACCCATGCTTTTGATGACACATGCAGGCCAGGGGATTTTTTGTAGGATTACTTGATGATTATATTTTCTTTGAACTAGTAAGGCAAACAAATCTCTATGCACAACAGCAAAGTGTAAAAAACTGGGTAAATGTTACACCAGATGAAATCAGAGCTTTTCTTGGAGTTTTGATACTGATGTCTGTTCATGGGCCATCAGCAACAGACAACTACTGGTCATCTGATCCATTACTGAGAGTAAATGAAAATGCAGATGTAATGACTTGCAAATGTTTCAAAAAGATTCAGGAAGCTTTCCACTGTAATAATAATATGTATGCTTCAAAGCGAGGCGATCCGGGCTATGACAAGCTTCACAAACTTAGACCCCTCATAAAAAATCTAAATGAAAAATTCATTGCTGAATACCAACCTTCCACTTGCCAGTCAGTAGATGAGTGCATGGTTCTTTTCAAATGCAGGTCAAGCATGAAACAGTTCATGCCTAACAAGTCTGTGAAAAGAGGGTACAAAGTTTGGGCCCGTGCTGATCCTGTCACAGGTTATCTTAGTGAATTTGAAGTGTACACTGTAAAGTCTGAATTTGTTGTTGACGAACATAAACAAACATCAGTAAAAGGCCTAGGACCCAGGGTAGTTGCAAAGCTATGCAAAAAGCTGCCAGATGAAAACAAGACTGCTTTGATTGTTTTTGATAATTTTTTCGCTAGTTATGAACTTATTGAGAAGAAATTATTAACTGTGGGGACTGTTAGAACTAACAGAAAGGACTTGCCAAAGGAAGTGAAAAAGAAGAACAAATTGAACAAAGGTCAGCACATCTTTTCTATCAAAAGTAAAGTATGTGCTATCCAATGGAAGGAAAACAGACTAGTAAATGTGCTGACTACAGCACACAATCCTAATGAAGTTGTGCAAGTGAGTCAAACACAGCATGATGGGAGTAAATTACTAGTTACCTGTCCAAAAACAATTAGGGACTACACCAAATATATGCGAGGGGTAGATCGTTTCGAACAGCTGAATCATACTCTGTGTCAAGGAGATCCTGGAAGTGGTGGTTTTGGCTCTTTTATTTCCTCTTAGATGCTGCCCTTGTGAATGCACTTATTCTGTATTCTTTGTAATTTTATGGCTCAACAATCTTGAATTTCAGATAACTGTGGGGCGCTATCTGATAGGGAGTTTCACCTCAAGGAAAAGGAAAGGTCCAGAGTGTGCTAATTATCTAAACAAGAATTATAAGAAAGATGGCAAACCTCTAGGTGTTCCGGACGAAGTTCGATTTTCGAATGTAGGTTGCCACTTACCTGAAGGATTGCCTTCCTTTCGCAGGTGAAAGTTGTGTTCTACTGCAAAAAATTACAAGAGAACAAACGTCTATTGCAGCAGGTGCACTGTGCCTCTCTATGCTGTCCACTGTTTCTCTAGGTTCCATAAAAAGTGAACTAACTGAACTGAAATTGTGTCCGTAGGTGGGCATTGGGAAATATGTTCCCACTTCGGAATGGCAGACAGCAGGCGGTGATAAGTATATTCCCATCTTATTACTGACCTCCTGAGCGCTGGATTGTTTCTTTTTTCTGTCAGATTGTATTATTTAGCACTTATATAGCCTGAAATAAAGTTTGGTAGAAAAGAAAGCGTTTTATTGAGTACTGCCTTATAAAGGGAGTTTATTAGTTGTTATTGTTGTCTTTCCCTAGTTATGTATAAGCTGGCCAATGGTAGTGTTAACCCTTGTGTGGTTGCACAAAAAATGTATTTGGTCATGTTAAAAGTATGGTAGAATTATTAAAATTATTTTTTTCTACTCGTGGTCCCTTATGTAAGAAAAATCAGACAACAAATCTTAGTTATGAAAGACATTTATGTAAAAGGAAAATATTATTTATATTGTTTCAAAAATAGGAAATATAATGATATAACGTAACCCTCTTAAGCTTAATTTACTGCAAATGAAATAATGTGGTAATTTATCTTGAAAATAAGAGTGACGGCTATTTTCATCTGATTACATTTAAGCATCAATTCTATTAAATCAATATAACATGTATACATATTTATAATGTTGTTTAAGTTGCTTAAATTTGTCAATAATTTTTTACGTGTTACAGGTTATTTACTTCAATTTTAGGTTAGGTTATGTATTTAGGTTTAATCATATTGTATATTGTAGGTTAGGCTATGTTTTCCACTTGTAAACATTCCTTTATTTATCACAATCATTCAGGAAAATTCTGGTTTTAGGTATGTATATTAACTTGAGAGAATTTAGGTTACATCATGTTTATCACTGTAAACAAACATCCAACTTTTCTAAATTGCTCAGGAAAACCCCCAGTTGTCTGAGTGTTAATGTAAGTGGGCTCTGGAATATTCATGTACAAAGGACATGTCCAGCGTCCTTTTTTTTTTTTAACTCTACACAAGTGTCCGGGGAGCTATATGGTAAGACGATAGCACGGACGGGTGACTTATATGACGAGAGATATATTGTTTCATGTTCGGCTGATGTGATCTAAAATACAATAGTAATTAAGGGGTAAGTCCCGCGTCGTCACGCAATTCAGTAGCTTAATTTAACATCTGTGGTATTTGTAGTGTGCTCAATGTGTTAGCTTTGAAACAGCGTAGTTTCTGTATGAATACAAAGGTTATCGTGCGTTTAATGAATGATGTACTGTATATAGTAAAGCAGCGTGTATTCATTGTATTGTGCTATGCGAAGAATGCTTCTGTTAGAGAGTGTCGCTTTTGATTCATTCGCAAATTTCCTGGCATTCTCCCTCCCCTTAAGAATACGGTACGTAACTTTAGTGAAGAAGTTCCGCACCATCGTGTCCATTCTTAACAAGAAAACACGCAGGAGAGGACCTATTTTAAGAGAGGAAAAGCTTGATGAAATAGGAGCTCTCTTGAAAAGAACTCCAGCAAAATCCCCGTCTCACCGTTCATGCTTAAGTGTCATTCATTACCTTCTGCCGACAAAGCAAAAAAACTATTCAAACCACATAGTACAAAACCCACTGTTGCCTAGACTTTAAGAGGACCTGACGATTTCGCTAGGATTCGGTATTGTAACTGGTTGCTTCAGTCCATTCGCGAAGGGCATGTTGACGAAGAATTTTTATTTTTTCGCTGATGAGGCATGGCTGCACTTAAGTGGCTACATGCATAGTCAAAATAATCGCTACTGGGGTGCAGAAAATCGCCACCAGCTGCTTGCCCATCCACTTCACGATGTAAAGATAGGAGTTTGGTACGCAGTAAGTACTCGCAGAATTACAGGGCATATATTGTTCCATGAAAGAATAAATGCTCACCGATATATATAGACACTTTTTCAAGAGCTGACTGAAGAAGAAAGTGTTAATGGTTACTTCATACAAGATAATGTGACAGCACACACTGATGATTGGTCTATGTAAATAATACGGGAAATTTTCGAATATCGTGCGGTTAATTATCCCTCTAGATCTCCCGGTTAAAATCACTGTGATTATTACCTGTGGGAGATGCTGAAGGGAAAACTGTATGTGAACAACCCTCGCACAAGAGAACATGTACAAGAGAACATTGCACAAGTTATTTCGAACATCACACGAGCTGAAATTCGCCGAGTGTCTGCAGACATGTTTACGAGGTGTCAGACGTATTTGAGAGCTGAGAGACAACATTTTGAACATCAGATGTAATGCCAGGTAGGTTTTAGACTAATCGTTACACTATAAATATGAATTGCCGCGATTTAGTGGGGAGGATGGACGCGCGTTATGTCGGCTATCATTGCGCCAGCTGTGCCATGCTGTGAGCAGTGCTGCGACCAAAGCTAAAAAGACCCTGCATAATACGTATTTCAGATGTTTATAGATATCCTTAGCATATGTGCCATAGTGAAAATTTGTTTCGAGACAATTCTAGGACAGGTAATCATCAAGGAATTATCGATGTTATTCTAGAATCTTCCATGTACCTTATAGCAACACTACGTCTTAAAAAAGCAGAATTGTTTAGAATCATAGCCAGTATATACGTGAAAAGTTGTGAAATGAGTGTGATGGTTGAAGAAGAGTTATGGAGTCGTGTTGTTGATACTGGTGCGGCAGTTCAATCATGATTTAGTAGAGTGATGTAATGATAGTCAGTATCTGCTGGTATTAAACTGACACCGCATCTATGGTTTTCTTGTAAGCTACTGTGTAGTTCAGTGAGCAAGTTAAAAGTCCTGACAGTCATTTGTTGATGTGGCAAGCTATCGCACATAAATCAGAGCATATAGATACAGCTTCGCAGATCAGTTGTAAGTTACTGTTCAGATATATTTCAAGCGTTTTTGTATTTCTGTTGAGTAAAAAATATATACGAGGATTGGGGAAAAAGTCATGACAACTATTTTTTTTCTTGTAGATATGTGGACTGATCACAAACGTATATGTGTCGTGTGGAAGTTCTGCAGACAGTGTGTATGCAGACCAACAGATCGCTCTGTGATAGCTGGTCGTAGCCATGGTCTGTCTAGGGATGTCAAGTCACGAATGCTACTTATGGAGCCGCCATATTGGGTCTTTAAGCAAGCGTAACCAAAGGCAAGTGTATCCGAATTGAGAGGATTTCGGTACCGTACATTGAAAGAAAAACAAAATACCAACTATTTTTCATAAAGAATTTAATTGGGCATCTACTGGCCATGTATATATAACTGTATAACACTTAATGATATGAATACATTCACAGCTATTTGAATAGGAAGATAATTAACAGAGCCTGATTTTTTTTTTAGAAACAAGAATCAACAGAAAAGCTCATGTTCTTCTTCTCTTTTACTTCCTTACAACTTGGTCTTACTGTGTTTCATATTAATATCATCTGCCAAATACGTATCTTATTGACAGAAACATAGAAATCTGTACAGTATCTGTGTCATATTATGATTAACGGTACATGAAATACTGAACTTGAAGTACTGTAATTAAAATACTAAAATACAGTTGTAATAAATTACCTTCAGCGTTTTCTTTATTAAGAAAGTAATTACCGATACTGCGTTTCTACAGGGTTACCCCAGTACGTTGACACACACTGAATGCCTCTTGAGTTGAGTGCATTAAATTAGGCCTATGTATGATTACTCTTGTTATCCATTCGTTCCAAGGCCAAAATATTCTGCACATATGCAACAAGAGTGATGTTCTTAGCTACTCTTAACTGTTTTATTGATAACCCATGCAGCTATATAGTACAAAGTGGTGGTGGTGATTATTGTTTTAAGAGGAAGTACAACTGGACAACCATCCTCTATAAACAATCATCAGAAGGAAACAAATGGAAGGGGTCCAACACTTCGAAAAATGAAGGTATCGGCAAAAGAAAGATGAAGACCATAAAGTGCGTGGAAATGAAAAACTTCCTAGGCCTCGAATGCGCTAATGCCGTCGCGTTCGGTAAAGAACAAGTGTTGACCAGGGGAGTTCGGATGGCCTAGAATAGTGAAAGCAATGTCAAGACTCAGCTAAGGGCCTCGTGGTCACAACCCAAAATAGATTTCCCCGTATGGGTGGGGACAATAGAACAACACCCACGATATCACCTATCTGTCATGAGAGGGGACTGAAAGGGGCGTCAGGAGCTCCTAACTAGGGAGCGTGGGTTGGCAACCACAGAGTTCTTAGCTGGGTCCTAATATTCATGCATATAATAATAATAATAATAATAATAATAATAATAATAATAATAATAATAATAATAATAATAATAATAATAATAATAATAATAATAATAATGGTTAAGAAAATTAAAGCCATTGGTAGACATGATTCCATAAGAAATAGAAATTCAGTAATTGAGTTAACCTAGGTTAGGCTATTTTAAGGGATTACATTAGGATATTATGTTAGGCTACGATACGTTAAATTACAGTAGTTGGTTAGTGCTATAGAAGCGAGTGTTGTGATCTTTAAGTATTTGTCCAGCCAAATAATGTACTCTATAGAGTATTTAAGATGAGTGCAATTTAGCTGTAATCAATAATTACAGTACAGTATAACACTGCTATTATCAATAAAATTGTTCTAATGATGGCAAGCTGGACATAAATTGTTGGTTTGAAGTAATAGGCCTATTGTTTGTTGTGATTGTAATTGGTAAATGAACAGGAAGAAGCATTTCAAATATCTGTGAAACATTTCTACGTTGCATGTAGGGTTAGAAAGATTACTGTCTGTAGTTTTACATGAAAAGGAATGGAATGAAATGGCGTATGGCTTTTAGTTCCGGGAGCGTCTGAGGACAAGTTCCACTCGCCAGGTGCAGGTCTTTTGATTTGACTCCCGTAGGTGACCTGCGCGTCGTGGTGATGATGATGATGATGATGATGATGAAATGATGATGAAGACGACACATACACCCAGCCCCCGTGCCAGCGAAATTGATCAATTAGGGCCTATGGTTAAAATTCCTGAACCTGCCAGGAATCGAACCCGGGACCCCTGCGACCAAAGGCCAGCACGCTAACCATTTAGCCATGGAGCCGGACACATGAAGAGGAAATGTTCATAAACATAAATACTACTATTACACATTTCCTATTACTTTTCTTACTATTTTGAAAGACAATTCTCTTTCTGTGGGAGGTTTCCTATTTTATGTCAAAGACTTGGGTGGATTAGAGACGCTGAAAATTGTTGGGATGGAATTCCACTTGAGTATATGTAGTTTCCGTCCATCCGTCCTTTTTAGTTCAAATTGCGATTCTTCAAAATGATGCTAGAAGAAAATACATAATAAGACCTATAAATATTAAACATCGTTCATATAAACATACTATTCTTCAGGAATAATACGAATGTATAACTTCACTAACCTCGCACAAGACGGAATTATCTGTAGGTTGCCATTTGTCACGCCTAGAGTTTTGTACCCACTGAGCTCTCCTTTGCTTATCCCTCGGGAAGCGAAACATTGTAATTCCGTCAGAGGTCTTATTTTGACAATTTAGAGCGGCGCAGTATCCCATTTTCCTTCAAAATACAAGTAATGACTCACATCATTACATCGGGTACGCCCAAAGACTTTAATAATACGATAATACGATATTTGAGACCCAATATGGCTGCCACCGCAAAGGATTGTGGTAGCGTGACCAGACCTCCCTAAACAGACCTTGGTCATATCGTTGTTATGTGGGAAGTTGTAAGGAAGTAAAAGAGAAGAAGAACATGAGCTTTTCTGTTGATTCTTGTTTCTCAAAAAAAAAAAAAACATCAGGCTCTGTTAATTATCTTCCTATTAAAATAGCTGTGAATGTATTCATATCATTAGATGTTATACAGTTAGATATACATGACCAGTAGATGCCCAATTAAATTCTTTATGAAAAATAGTTGGTATTTTGTTTTTCTTTCAATGTACGGTACCGAAATCCTCTAAATTCGGATACACTTGCCTTTGGTTACGCTCGCTTAAAGACCCAATATGGCGGCTCCATAAGTAGCATTCGTGACTTGACCTCCCTAGACAGACCTTGGTAGTAGTGCAGCGAGGGCTTTGAAATCAGTCAGTTGGTGAGTGTCGTGCGAAATGGAAGTAGCCCGTGTTGAGCAGCGCGCTTACATCAAAATAGTCATTCTACGAGGGAAAAGTGCGATGGAATGGCACAGTGAATTAGTGGAAGCCCTTGGGAATAATGCCCTACCATACCGTACAGTAGCACGGTGGGTAGGAAAGTTTCAGCAAGGACGTGTCAACCAGTGATGAGCAACGTTCGGGACGACCTGTCAGTGTGCGGACCGACGTGGCACGTGCCGTCATCGAGCAGCTACTGGACTTAGAGAGGGCAAGTGGGATCGAGAAACGCACTGTCCACAGGATATTGAGTAATGAGCTGAAACTGCGCAAAATCGCATCGCGGTGAGTACCGCATGCACTGACGGAAGTTCAAAGGTGGGTGCGCTATGCAATATGCTCCGACTGCCCTGCACGCTGGCAACAGGACTGCGATCAATTCTTGTCACGAATAATCGCCATCGATGAATTTTGGGCCAGGGCATACGAACCAGAACTGAAACGTCATTCCGCGGAGTGGCGACATGCTGGATCACGAAGGAGGCAGAAGGTCCGTCAGAATCCTTCCGCAGTCAAATTTATGGTGATCGTCGCGTATAACGTCAGGGGTGTCATTGTTTGCCACTTTGTTCCTCGTGGCAGAACAGTGACCGCACAGTACTACAGGGACTTCCTGGTGTGAAACGTACGACGTGGCGTTCGGGAGAAATGTCCGGATCTTGTGGACCGTGCAATAATCCTGCACGACAATGCAAAACCACTTAAAGCAGAGTGTGTAAGGCAGCTACTGCGGTGTTGGGGATGGGAAGAATTGGAGCACCCACCGTACTCTCCCGCCTTTTTGCCCTGTGACTTTGATCTCATTCAAAAGATTAAGGAACCACTAAGTGGTAGGCGGTTTGGGACACGAGAGGACATTGCAAATGCTATGCGCCAACAGGTGACCCGATTCACACATGGTGCGGCAAATGCTGAGGCAAATGGTATTCAGCACCTCCCACATCGCTGGCAGCGTGTGGTGTCAGTATCAGGGGACTACTTTGAGGGTCTTTAGGCCCAGGTTTGTCATGTGAACTTTATATGTACTGCGTTGTCTTTCTTTTGTACCGGGAAGGCCATATTGCCCTGTATACTACCGTAATAAATTAGTGTGTTACGATATTTCAGTGCTATTCACTGTCCACACATGTAGTTAACACCTTGTCCTTTCGTCTGTATACCGGGTGGTACAGCTGCCCCTATTCACGCAGTTTTATGCAACCCGCAGATTATAGTCGAACCTAAAAATATTGACCTTGACTACTCACTACAATGTCTGCTCTTACCACGCTTTCCATAATTCGTTTATTTGTGTCAAGCAAATCAGCATTAATGATAAAATACCGATTGATGGTAAAGAATCGTGAAAATTATGTGTCGCAGAAACGTCCTGTACAGATAATATTATTGGTGTATGACTAGAAGTAGCAGCAACACAACAGCAACAAACAGCAACCCGTGATAGCCGAGCTTGCTAGAAGTTAGAGGAGAGTACCGGTGTTCGTTAGTAGGCGGTTCGAGTCCTGTGTACGACGAGTATTTTTATTGCGTTGTTGATGTTCGTGAGAGTCATGTTGTTGACGACAAATCTAAATCATGATCAGTTCTCATTTTGCAGGTACTCAGCTATGTTTGTTTTTAAGGAGCTCTTAAAAGAGCTATTTGCAATAAAGTGAGATTGTACCGACAGCGGTGCGATGGGCTTATGCATGGCCATTCGATTAATGAAGCAAAAGTTCAAAATGACCACCTGCTTCGTTAATGCACATCTGAGCACGGTGGAGGAGGGACATTCTTGCTTGCTGCAACATATGTGGTGGAATCTGCCTGCAGGCTTCCGTGATGAGCCGCCGTAAATGATTCGGGCTCTCAGGCTCCTGCTCATAGACTCTTTCCTTTAAATAACCCCAGAGGAAAAAGTCGAGTGGAGTAAGGTCAGGTGATCTAGCTGGCCATGTGACTGGACCCCCTCGTCCAATCCATCGTCCAAGATATGTCCTATGCAAGTGGTTCCGTACTGCCAACGACCAGTGTGGGGGAGCTCCATCCTGCTGGAACCACATCCGTAACCGTGTCATAAGGGGCACATCCTCCAATAAGAGTGGGAGGTACTCACGAAGAAACTCTAGATAGCGTCGTCCCGTGAGGTTTCCTTCGAAGATACATGGTCCAATTATCTTGTCACCGGGCGAGTTGGCCGTGCGCGTAGAGGCCCGCGGCTGTGAGCTTGCATCCGGGAGATAGTAGGTTCAAATCCCACTATCGGCAGCCCTGAAGATGGTTTTCCATGGTTTCCCATTTTCACACCAGGCAAATGCTGGGGCTGTACCTTAATTAAGGCCACGGCCGCTTCCTTCCAACTTCTAGGCCTTTCCCATCCCATCATCGCCGTAAGACCTATCTGTGTCGGTGCGACGTAAAGCCCCTAGCAAAAAAAAAAATTATCTTGTCACCTAGTATCCCGCACCACACGTTGACGCCCCATTGTACCTGAAATCGAGCTCCCCTGATCCAGTGAGGATTTTCAACGCTCCAGTAATGGAAGTTGTGACGATTAACAGTTCCGTTGTTGTGAAATCTGCATTCATCACTAAAGAGAATGTCCATTAAGAAATTCGCATCAGCTTCAACTCTTTGTAATATCCATTGCGAAAATTCTATCCGTTTTGGAAAGTCATCTCCGTGAAGTTCCTGGTGCAGCTGTTGATGGAAAGGGTGGAATTTATGGCGGTGCAATATTCGCAGTACAGATACATGACTGATGTTCAGTTCATTTCCTATGGCCCGTGAGCTTGTGTGCGGGTTGTATGCAATTGCATTTTGAACAGCTTGGTCGTTATTTCCAGACGTCACTGGAGCATCCCGAACGGGGGGGTAATGTATGAAATGACCCCGTTGCACGCAACCGTCTTTCAACACGTCGAAATGTATCTGCAGTTGGCAGCCTTCGTCCAGGAAATCGTTCTTGATACAAGCGTCTGGCTTCCCGTGCATTTTGCCTTGCTTCTCCATAAAATAGTACCATATGCACATAATCATCCCGTGAATACATAATGTTTGCTTTCGTGCTAACCGTACAGTACGTGCTCACACGTTGCTGCTAGAATTACGATATGCTGTTTCATGTGCCCTACGTATGAAGTGTAGACCGCTGTTAGTTGGTCTTCGAGTCGAACGTGCGCAGTTGCTTGGTTGAATGGGTGGGTCAGAATGTTGACAACACGTGCACTGCGCTTCATTCCCTGTAGTCGTTTGCCATATGAAAGTCGCATGTTATTATTCCTTTCGTATGTATGCTTTCTTTGTAAAGGTGGCAAATTACTTTTGAGACTTCATCATCATCATCATCATCTGTTTACCCTCCAGGTTCGGTTTTTCCCTCGGACTTAGCGAGGGATCCCACCTCTACCGCCGCAAGGGCAGTGTCCTGGAGCTTCAGACTCTTGGTCGGGGGATACAACTGGGGAGTATGACCAGTACCTCGCCCAGGCGGCCTCACCTGCTATGCTGAACAGGGGCCTTGTGGAGGGATGGGAGGATTGGAAGGGATAGGCAAGGAAGAGGGAAGGAAGCGGCCGTGGCCTTAAGTTAGGTACCATCCCGGCATTCGCCTGGAGGAGAAGTGGGGAAACAACGGAAAACCACTTCCAGGATGGCTGAGGTGGGAATCGAACCCACCTCTACTCAGTTGACCTCCCGAGGCTGAGTGGACCCCGTTCCAGCCCTCGTACCACTTTTCAAATTTCGTAGCAGAGCCGGGAATCGAACCCGGACCTCCGGGGGTGGCAGCTAATCACGCTAACCACTACACCACAGAGGCGGCCCACTTTTGAGACTTAAGAACGTTAAATATTTATTACGAATGGCCTTACAAGTATAATATAAAAATAAAATTGAAAAGCTCGTAACTAGATTCGAACTCTAAATGCCTGCTAACATATCGTATGCTCGCTGCGATTGGTGCCATGTAGCCACTGCAGGCGAGAAAGAATTGGTCTCGTAGCTCTGTACTAATGGAATTACCTAGGCTATCGCTTCGATACTGATCGTTGATGTTAAAAGTTCTGAACTCGAATGTGCAAACACCACAGTGAACTAAAGAACCGCGTCTCTCTTACGCCCAGATAGTTGCAACCATTTTCTACGCGTTACTTGGTTGAATGAGTCCAGCGTTATGTTTCAGGTGGTATTCACAATCGGTGCGTATGTGGCGATATTTATGATACCTGTTTATTATAACTTCCATATAAGAATATCGGAGACTTCAGAAAGGTCTTCGTAAACGATGCCTAGGCGAATACGAAATGACATTAAAAAATGCATGACTCGAGAATGGTTGGAACCCTTCCTGCTTCAAGTAACCTATCGAGGTACGTCTTCCATACGTAATTCCGCGCAGCTATTTGCAACGTACAAGCGCCATCCTTGTAACTCTGTATTCACGAGGAGAGCGGAAGTTCCCGCTTCGACAAGTTACTGATGAGTTACAGCCTTATGGTCCCGTTTTATGCCTTTTTTGATCGCTCTAATGGTAGTAATTACATGGCGTAAGCTATCACATCTGTTGTACAGCATTTGCGTGCCACAGATTATAAACTACAGTGCAAAACACGTTTCTATCAATTTCGATGTGATGAGACTGTACAAAATGGTGGTGCATTGACATGTCTGTAATTGGTCTTACCCTATCACGTTTTCTATGATACCACGACCGCCCTTTCTATCAAAAGAAAATGGCCTCTTGGACCAATCAGGTGCGCAATTCTCTACCGACAGCTATAGGCGTGTTTATGGTTTGTACAGTATAGTAACATTTCGTAAAAATTAGTCGAGTATTGGACACCGCTGTACATAAAATGGTACAGTGTTTTTGAGATGGACCTCACTTACTGCCTCTTGTACCATTTTTCCATTGTGCGGAGAAGTCTACATCGGGTTAACTGCACATAACATTGCTGTAAGGTGTTGCGCAAGATGGGACTAAGAGGCATTTACGTCCTAGCTGGTTGCATATATTCGGGAAAAAATAGGGCCAGCTGCACCACCCGGTATGTCACATTTTCCAACCGGACTGGTATCTTCAAGAAAAAAAATAGTTGCCATGACTTTTGCCCCAACCCTCGTATAAGTGTAGTCAGTGATTCTAGTATGCGGCTCCATGGCTAAATGGTTAGCGTGCTGGCCTTTGGTCACAGAGGTCCTGGGTTCGATTCCAGGCAGGTTCGGGAATTTTAACCATCGTTGGTTGATTTCCCTGGCACGGGAGCTGGGTGTATGTGTTGTCTGCATCATGATTCCATCCTCATCACGACGCGCAGGTCGCCTACGGGAGTCAAATCAAATGACCTGCACCTGGCGAGCCGAACCCGTCCTGAGATCTCCCGGCACTAAAAGCCATAACCCATTTCATTTCAGTGATTCTAGAGGTGTTATTTTTTTTTTACATCACTGGACCTACGAGAAGCTAGTGTGACAAAATACATGAATATTAAGTTCTTACAGAATAAAACATGTAATTTTCCTATTAACATGTTCTCTTGCAGATATGTTATAGTACAGAAGACTCTTTTTAGTTCCAACTCCAAGGGAAATTAGAAATAATTTGAATTATCCAAAATGCGATGTAACCAAAACTAATATTTTAACGAAAATATAGGGCACTACTGTATAAATACATACAATGTAATCAGTTCATTATAATGAATATTTATTACAGTATTGTGTATTCTACTGTACCTTAACAACTGCCATGTTGTCCTGTACTGTAGATGAAAGGTTTCCCGTGAAAATATAGTGTATAGACACTAGTAAAACGACAACTTTTACACACAATTTAGCTCATCTAACAATATACTAATTCCATTGACCACTTAAAATAAGTTAGTGATTTTTCGTTTCTTGTGGGGTTTGTTTAGTTTTACATGATAGACAAAATCTTCACTTTGAAACACGTCATCAAACATTTGGCTGAGCTTCAACAAATCATCTTAAAATTCCGACGTGGTCGGCACAGGCTCTTCTATAACGTCGTGACTGCTCTCCTCTTCATCATCAAATGGATTGGAATTTTGTAACAATTCTTGCAGAATCTCGTCTGCTGTCAAATCTTCACATATCAACAGCTAAATATACGTCAGTCTCTACTTCTCGCCATCGCTCAGGTTCCACGTGCATTTCAAGTTCTTCTGCAACAATTTCTGCATCGGTTTCTTTATTTTTGAAACCTACTTTATTGAAACAGTTTGCAGTTGTTTGCTCACATTCCAAGGTTGACCACGTCGCACGTCGGGATGAGGGAAGTGGATGCCCGTAGACAAGCGATGGTCAACGCCATGCCAATCCTACACTCATTGAAAGTCGCAGAGATAAAGGTTAAGAACGAACCTACACCTTTGAACATAGAAAAATGGAGTGTATTAAACTTATTTTTTCCATAGCAATCGAAATGAATACTAAACGAAACTTAGTATGGCAAATACATTATTCCTTAATAACATGCCTACATCTTTAGAAATCATATAAACCTACGCCATTTTATATAAATAATTATTCAAAATGGCGGGATATCATGGCCACTATTTTGCTGTTCCATGATAATTTTCTAACACATGGATATTGTTCTATTTTTTAAAATTATGATCAGTAATGTTATAGTTACAACATGTACTAGGACCAGTGAATTCCATTAAGTATTTTTTTTTTCATGAGGTTATTTTCAACAGTTCATTATTTCAATAATTCTAGTATATCTTCTTCTCTATGAAATATACATGCATGCAAAATTCCATCCTAATATCTTAAAAACTTTCAGAATTATGAGGGAAACAGTTCTGAAAAACAAATGTTACGGGACGAGCAACAAAGTCACCGATAAAGGGCTTGCTTGCGTGATAGCGCTTCACGTTTTTGGTCACAACTTCTAAAGTATTGGAGATATTAACAAAACCCCTGCACTGTTATAAAGAGAAAATATACATTTTAAATGAAAAACTGAAAAATTGCATTTTTGTTCGGTCAAAGCTCTCAACAATAGCGACTACATCACCGTAGGTAGGAAGCTACAATCGAAATAGAGAAACCTTGGGAATTATTTGAAGGCTTCAATTCGAGGAACCGCCACTAAAGTAACTTGCAATAAAATCCTGGCTTCGAATTGTCCAAATTTAAGCTTCGAAATTTAGAATTACAGGAAATACGATGTTTTTTCATTGATTAGAATAGAAAATTCCAGGGGAATAAACTTTTATTCAAATTATCCAATTTTCGAAGTATCCAATGTCGAATTCTGTTGATGGTAATTCGTTCGTAGGATGTAGACGTTAAGCCTTGAGCAGACCCCTTGGTGCTATTCAACAGGAGTAGGCTATGTGCCGGCACCGGGTTTTAGCCTCTCCATTCCTAATATCATATATCACGTCATTCACAACAGATTCATCTCATCTCACACCCGACCTCGTAGAGAAACAGATAACGGTTGAACAAACCTGCTTTGACAGACTGAAAACTTAAAGGTTATATTAATCTCTTCTTACGTATATTATAGGTTATAGATGGTGCGACGCCATATGTATTCATTAATTTATTACGGTAGTTGCCGTGTTTAAGTCAAATTGAATGGGTGACTGCATAAAACGGGCTAACCAACACTTTTTTTTAAAGTGAATTACGTACTGCCATCTATTGTGTAGGTTCAAGCTATCTTGTGAGCTGGACTAACATGAAGGAATCCTGTGTGATGAGATACAAAATGTTTAATTTTATGCTATTCTATTGAGACTAATTGGGAAATTGGGCTAACAAATGTTTACTTAGGAGGCGTAAGTGGTGGTGGTGATTATGTTTTAAGACGAAGTACAACTAGGCAACCATTCTCCATATAACACTAATCAGGGAAAAAAATTGGAAGGGATATGACACTTCGAAAAATTAAGGTATCGACCAAAGAAAGACAAGAGCCACGAAGGGAGTGAAAATGTAAGACTCCCTAGTCCTCGAGTGCACTAATACCGTAGAAGTCGGAAAAGAACAGGAATTGACCAAGGGAGGTCGGATAGGATAGATGAAATGAAAGGGAGAAGCCTGGCACAAGTAAGTGGAAGCAATACCAGGACTCAGCTTTGAGACCCGGGGTCACCAACCCACGCTTCGAAATTCAGGACACTTGGGGCCCCTTTTAGTCACCTCTTACGACATGCAGGAGATACCGTGGGTGTTATTCTACTGCCCAAACCCACGGGGGATCAGGAGGCGTAAGTATCTAGTTCCTAGCCATACATATCTTACCGGGCGAGTTGGCCGTGCGGTTAGAGGAGCGCGGCTGTGAGCTTGCAACCGGGAGATAGTGGGTTCGAATCCCACTGTCGGCAGCCCTGAAGATGGTTTTCCGTGGTTTCCCATTTTCACACCAGGCCGCTTCCTTCCAACTCCTTGGCCTTTCCTATCCCATCGTCGCCATAAGACCTATCTGTGTCGGTGCGACGTAAAGCTACTAGCATACAAATCTCCCCTGCGACAGGGATTTTGGGTTGATTGAAAAAAGAAGAGGGCTGTTTCTTGTGACTTGTGCTGGATGAATGGATAGATTTAGTAAAAAGAGCTCTTTCAAGTAGGAAAAATGGCAAGTGACATGTTTGGAGCACTTAACTTTTGTCAGAAAAGTACCAAAGACAATGGTATCTGTAAATAAGCAAAGAGTACTACTTAATAAAGTTTAAAGTATAATATTTTAAAAACATGAACCATATAAGTATTTTTTAAATATTCATATGGTATTGTTGAGGTTGGTTGTGTTGACATTAACAAAAGGAACAGTATTGGTGGTGAACTGCCACAAGAGTATAAGGTCAATAAAGCCAGCAATGTTTAACTCTGGAATCGTACTCCGGGGCACTAAGTGTTCGCAAACCCTATAGTCTCCTATCTCCGTACTTTCTCAGCTCGTGCACTAATTCTAACGAGGGACGACTGCTTGTATATCAAAAATATGTTTGGGGCATACTGTTCCCCGGTGTACGGTTAATGGATCTTTATTTCTTTGTAGCGAATTTGGTTTTTCATACATTTTTAACATACCGTATAGATTCCCAATATGGGACAAGAATACGAACACCTGATTGAAGAAGACATTCTTCATGGAATTTAAGCAATATCTACTCAAGGAAAGGCTATGAGTGGACTAGAATGCGGTTGTTGTTATTATTACTGTCAATAAGATTGCTCTTGTTTCAGGAAGGTAATTGTCATTTAAAATGAAAATGGAAATGAAAACCTACAACTTGTTTTCCAGTCATTGACCTGGTCAGGGATGTAGTGAATGAAACATATATAGGCTGTTATTACAATGGGATCGCCACTCCCAAGGTGATTTTATTAATGAGTGATAAATACTATGAGTGCCTTTGCTGGCGGGACCTAGTGTTTACAGTGCACTATGTCTTCTGGTATGGGCTAGAGCAATCTTGTTATTTTCATTGATCTGTCTCAGCTTTATCCTTGGCTTTGACAAAATGAAAGTGACTGAGGTATGAGTGATGCTAGTAATACCATTCCTTCTGCAGCAAGTCCCTGCTATGAATGGTGTGAAAATATTGCTCATAGGGTCGGTTGGTGCATGCATTTCGGTGGGCTTGGCAGACTGATATGTAATAGCAACTTCCGGCTCGGTGAGGAAAGCAACGGGAAACTACCTCACTCCTCATTTCCCTAGTACGCCTCTTCAGTGATGCCTAGGCCATCTATGACAACTGACGGCGGAGCTGTTGAGGATCCAACCAGCCTTCGGACTGAGGACTAAACATACATACAAATACTATGAAATGATAATTAATTTCAGAAAGTATTGTAAGCTGATCTGGAAAACATTTAAGGAGAAGTCTGAAACTGAGTAAACAGAAGCTGATAAAATTTTAAGTTATGTTATAGTTTGGGATTATAGCATGAAGCAAGTCTGGTATTACCTGACCAAGGCGAGTGGAGTCCTGCACGGCACAGCGCCACTAGTAACGAACATGACGTCATCGCACTACAGTCAGCCAAGGAGAACAACTGGAGCACTAACCAAGACCGGTTTCGATTAGTGGCAATATGCATAGGTTGTATGTGATCGCGGTTACAAGTTTAAAGTAATAATTGTGAAATAATTACTTCGAGTCTGCTTGAGATCGTACTTCGTGATTTTCAATACTGATAACAACGTATTTGAGGTATTTGAATCGCTAGGTGTTTCTACGTGGAAGCTCAAAAATCCTGGAGGTTAATTATTTCGTGTTTGCACGTAGTGCCGTAGAGGTTAAGTGTTTGTTTATCATTGTGTTTGAGTGGTGTTGTTAGACAATGTAGTTTAGCATGGATCGTTCGCGTTGTGTACTTTTCTGTAAGTAAGAAAAAATAAACAGATACACGGGGGTTTATCTAAATCAGTCTCAATGTTCTCAAGCATGTCAAAGAACTTCACAATGCAAGTGTTGAGGCAGCATATTATCTAACAGGGCTAGCGAGCTAACGGTCTTTAATTTTGCACCAGTGATTCTATAATGCATATTTTCAATATTTTTAGTCATTCGGCAGCCACGCCCCCTTGCTTCTGTGATCACTGGAAACATGGCAGATGTTTGTCCAATTTACTTCAGCCAGGCAGCGCTTCCGCCTCTGTATGTTATTCTAGTTCGTTGAACCTGACTATAATAACCTATATGGTATTTCGGTGCGCTGAGCCAACGTCACAGCACTAGTTCACATTCTTTCCGCGGATCCACTAGCCTTGGTCAGGTAATAATATAAAATCAGCCGATTTTATCAAGAATTTAAGCCGGCAACTTCCAACGTTAGCAATAGTAATATGAATTAGAATTTATGGAAATCTTACTTCGAAATGCTTTTAGAAGAGAGATGTGTTCATTGCGATGTCCTGGAACCCACCATCCCGCCCGCAGAAGCACATTTACTTTTATAACCAAATACTAAGCAACAGTCTTCATTGTTTATGCCTGAAGTACAAACTTGCATTGCTATTCGCCAACGTAAAGTTGCATGTGGCGCCATAGTCGTCAATCGTAATAACCAGATTGTATTGCCAACCCGCGCAGAATAATAGCACAATAAAATACTGCATTGAGAGCAAACAATGCTGAATACAGGATTGGAATACTTTTATATGAAAGTCACTTCAGTGTAGAGGTGGATATAGAGCAGCATTCGTGCACCCGTTGCTGTAGGGGGAATGAGCTCTTGAACAGGGATTCGGCAAGGTATCCCAGGAAGTGGTGTTTTCTCCTGCCGAACCCTGTAACTGAAGAGCTGCCAAATCACTGGTCTTGTCCATCCCTACCCTAATATATCCATAGCAATGGTATTGTTCAACCCTAACCAATCCAGACCAATGGTCTTGTGCACCGCTACCCCAACCTATAGAGACCAATGGTCTTGTGCACCCGTACCCTAACCAATCCAAGTGACAAACACAGATGAAGTCACGTCCCAGGAGATTGTCAAGATAAGTAATAAGGTTGCAAATTAATTTTATGATATTAAAACATTATCCTTCTTTGCATTTTAATTATTTCAAAGTGATATTAGTGATTTCAAATTCTTTAATGAAATACTACTGATCGTGATATTAAACTACTAGTGAGTATAATTCAGTATTGTAAAGCACGGTTGATAGGGTCAATGATGTAGGGATGAATATTTGGGATGATGTGTTAATTTGCATGAGTATATGGGGAGGACAAGACAAGAATTTAATTGAATTAGGATGTGAAGTGATGAGAATATTGAATTGTGTCACCAAAATGATGAAATGAAAATATATATGCGTATTAGGAGTTAAGGTTGAATTTATTGGTGCATGCTAATAAATTACGTATTAACAGCGTCTTCAGAAGTATATTAAGTTGTTTGAACCTGATGAAGTGATTTTTGTCGATTTTGTTGAGGAATAACGTTGTCTCGGTAGTTAAAGTAAATTAGTACTTGTGTAGATCGTAGTAATTTTGTTTCAGCATTTTTATATATCGAATGAAACCAAAGACTTTAAGAACGAGAGTACATGCGGGAAATTGCTCCAGCATTGCATTTTCATGTATTCTATGAATTTTACAGCTATTTATTCCAAATGCTTATCAATGTGAATTGCTACTTATGTGGAGAATGCACAGATTCTGCTGACTTGGGTCATCAATTTGTATAGTTATCTTCTTGTTGTTTGCAAAGGTTAACATCATTGGTAATTCCAAGCCTATTTTTCACTCAAGTGTGATGTTTACGGATGACTTGTTCATGAAAACCTCACTTTAAATTGTGTTATATTCGATTATTTCAAATAGTTTACGTACTTAAAATATCATTTTCGGAGGAATTATGTTGTGATATCTGAAGAGAAGCTATCATCTCAAGTACCAATGAGGCTATTGGTATCAAAAGGACCAATCTCCAATTTTCGTCAAAATTGAGTTACTGACACCATTGTACTGTACTACTAGCTCTCTACTGAACTGTGTTGTTGTTTTTAGCAAATAATAACAAAATCCCATCCTTTCAGGGGATAGAAATACAACGTTGCTTTCGAACAGAACATTCTCCGCCATCTGCTGGAATCAAGTGGGACAGTCTCCACAACAACCAATCAACACTTTCCGTTCTGGTCATGTGAGTGCTACCATACTGGTTCAATTTAGTTACAAAGTGTGACTGACCTGCTGACCTCCCGAGGCTGAGTGGAAATTTTTGAAAAGTGGTACTAGGACTAGAACGGGGTCCACTCAGCCTCGGGAGGTCAACTGAGAAGAGGAGGCTTCGATTCCCACCTCTACCATCCTCGAAGTGGTTTTTGGTGGTTTCCCACTTCTCCTGCAGGTAAATGCCGGGATGGTACCTAACTTAAGGTCGCGGCCGCTTCCTTCCCTCTTCCTTGTCTATCCCTTCCACTATTCCCATCCCCCCACAAGGCCCCTGTTCAGCATAGCAGGTGAGGCAGCCTGGGCGAGGTACTTGTCCTCCTGCCCTGTTGTATCCATGACCGAACGTCTAACGCTCCAGGACAGTGTCCTTGAGGCGGTAGAGGTGGAATCCCTCGCTGAGTCCGAGGAGAAAACCAACCCTGAAGGGTAAACAGTTTAAGAAATAAAGAAAGTAAACGAGTAACACTGACGCGGGGTGTCAAAAAGTGCGATGTAAAAGTAGGAGGGGAGACAGCACACACTAACATGTCCATGTTCAATACAAATAAAAACCTTTCCATACCTGAAATAAACCCCGTGGAAATATGCGCAAACAACTACAGAACTAAACTGTGAGACGTTTCGAAGCTTTTGTCATCCCATTTTTGTGAAAACTGGAAAACGCTCCCCGAGCTTCAATGCTATATGGATGTGCTGCACACAGCAGAAAGAGAGGATGAAGGCGGCGAGATACTGCAAGATGACTTTTCCGTGAAAATATTTACGATGATCACTCTCTTTAGATGGTTTAATTTGAGTTTCGACCAGCGTTCATCATTAGCTTTGGCACTGTAATCCAAACCAAAGAATGTTGTAGGCAGTTCTAAAATTACATATCAGTTATTTTTAATCTTTACATTATTTCGTTGAAGTAGGTGTATCCAAAATTGCAGGGCACTTTATTACAACGGTTAGCCTTAGTTTACAAATTTCTTCTCATTTTGTTTTACTGACTTTCTGAAAGATAAATTCCTTACACTATTTTTAAATTTATTGCACCCTGTAATGAATGTATTGGTAACCGGAATGTTTGTAAATCTAAATACCAATGTGTTTCATGTTGTTGTCATGTCTTCTGTTTTTCCTTACAGATAATATTATCAACCACTTTTCTTAACAATATTAAATGAACGTACCGTGTAGTGCCATGGAGTTTAGTGTGAAACGTATAAATAAAAATATTATAATGACATTTGTACTAAAATAAGGAGTGTTGGTTTCCCAATTCTGGATGTTATCAGAAACAGCAATCTCCATGTGTGTTGATATCAAAAAGAGCAATATCCACGAAAACCGTTCAGTCTGTATCAGAAGAGACAACCTCCAAAATAAACATTAAAATATATATCATATGCTTGTTTGCTTTGAATATTCGTATATATAAAACAAAGCAGATAGAGTCAATAGAAATGCATTACCTAACAAATTACTCCTACTGTAAAATGCTGGAAGGTGGAGATTACTCCTTTTGATACCAATAGCCTAAAATATTCACTCTTTTATTTGAAGTCCGTACTTTCCAATATTTTGCTTGGAATTCTATAATTAATTCAAATTAATTAGTTCAATTAATTATCATATATATCGTTTCAATCGCATTGATTACCGGGCGAGTTGGCCATGCGGTTAGGGGTGCACAGCTGTGAGCTTGCATCCGGGAGATAGTGCGTTCGAGCCCCACTGTCGGCAGCCCTGAAGATGGTTTTCCGTGGTTTCCCATTTTCATACCAGACAAATGCTGGGGCTGTAAGGCCACAGTCGCTTTCTTCCCACTACTAAGCCTTTCCTATCCCACCGTCGCCATTAGAACTATCTGTGTCGGTGCGAAGTAAAACAAATTGTAAAAAATAAATCCCATTGATTTCAATTTATATTTAAATCATCTTTGTCATTCGGAATTTCCTTAAGGGAATCTTTTTTAATGCTCTGAATGATGTTTTCGAAACGTGATCGTCCACATGTCCTTCATCGAATATGAATTTAACCTAGAGCCATTTATTTGAAGGATGAACGTTCCTTTGTTTACTGTTAACTATTAGTTTGTTGTTTACTTTGTTTCATAAATAAATATAAGAATTCCTAATACATCAATAGTTATCATTTCATAGATTTGGAAATTATATTTATTAATTCTCCTGTGAGTCATATCCCTGGAATTAGATTATATTTTCCCTTCGTGCTTCAGATGAACTTATTTTCACGTCGGCAGAAGAATTAATGAGATCCTGGGTATGGCTAGAACTGGAAATCCCATCAACCCACAGATAAATCCGTCTTTCTAGTGCGTAATGTACGATACCCAGTCAGTCTAAGGTCTGGAATATGTGACGACTGTCCAAAGAGTCTAAAATCACTATTACCTGCGCTGAATTAAAGATATCCGTGATCAAAAACCATAAGCTAGAGTTGTGCCCAAATTTTCCAATACCCACCTTATAACAGAACCAAAAACCAAGGTAGTTTTTTTTTAAGTAACATTTTTATTTTATTCCATTACCAGCGATTACAGTGCTGTTCTAATTTGCAAATATACAGGCTGACCCAAAAGTCCGCTAACATTTGACGAGGCAATACTTCACGGAATATTTCTGGTAGAGAGATAATAATTGACACACATGATTGAAATGACATGGGGTTCCATAGACACCAAAATAAAGTACACAAATAGGCTAACAGATGGCGCTGGAGAGCAACACGTCAGTGATGCCGCATGAAATCAGTGTACGGTATAAAACGAGCTGTCGTGAGAGAGCGGGCGTCAGATATGCCTGAAACCGCATTGTGTCATGCTTAACCTCGCCGTTCCCTCGACCTCAGTCCGTGTGATTGTTGGTTGTGGGGTTACCTGAAGTCGCAAGTTTACCGCGATCGTCCGACCTCATTAGAGATGTTAAAAGACGGTAGTTTCTCACCATACCTACGAATTTTTACAACATTTCTGGATGATCCACTGTCGGATAAAACAGTTTCTGCTGTGAGTACATCTACATAAATCAAGCAGAATGTCTGTCTGTCTGTCTGTCCGTTCCTTATACAAGGTGGAGATTACTCCTTTTGATACCAATAGCCTAAAATATTCACTCTTTTATTTGAAGTCCGTACTTTCCAATATTTTGCTTGGAATTCTATAATTAATTCAAATTAATTAGTTCAATTAATTATCATAAATATCGTTTCAATCGCATTGATTACCGGGCGAGTTGGCCATGCGGTTAGAGGTGCACAGCTGTGAGCTTGCATCCGGGATTTTGTACACTTACAATTCAGGAACCTATGGGTAACGGCATCTACAAGAAATTTTAACAGTCCTCTCCATTCCCTAAGTTTAGGCCCTTTGGCACATTAACATAGGCTTATACAGAGTGTTAGGTTTATACCTGCAGATATTTCTTCTAGCAATAGAGAACGATGTGACGAACCACTATATATCAAACTTTTAGTAATCCTCCGAAGTTATTTTCGAGAGCAAAGAGATACGATGTTTTTAGAATAGGTAGTATGCCTTGTTCTTGTGAATGAATAGCTTTCCTTTGAGAACAGGCGAGTCACGCGCCATCCGTGTATTACTGTAACAGCTGAACGCTACCTATGCAATGCACGAGATGTTACGTAACATACTTGTCAAACTGATTTTATGTTTAAGAGCAACTGAACTACGATAACAACTGAAGGCGGTTACTACAGTTGTGTATGCCATGTTACGTTACATTCTCGCCAGACTGGTTTTGTTCTTGTTAGTATTTAGTTTCTGTCTTAGGGACTTCAGACAACCCTGGACATCGGTTCCGGACCCTGGAGATGTACCAAATTCTCAGCGTTAATACTGGTTAATTTGCTGTTACGTCCTTTAGGGGATTGGGATATCTGTGGTCATCAGCCCCGTGGGATAGTGAGTATGGAAATGACCTGAAAACCTGTATTGGTGCGGGACCTGTACGAGCGTGTGATATAATTATTGGTTGGGATAGGCGCACCTGGACGTGAAATACAGTACGATCCCCGTTGTGCATTGCGTAAAGGTAGAAGAAAGATGGCAGTTCCTTACGAAAGCAGTCATGGGATAGGATGTCCAAATGAGTAGCATCGGAATTGAATTATCGAAACACATCGAAAGTTTGGTTTCAAAGGAATAATGGACATGTTATACAACTAAATAAATTAAACGTACCTACATTTCGTGCCTCCTTCCGGGCTGAGTGGTTCAGACGGTTGAGTTGCAGGTCTTTTGACTCAACTTCACAGGTTCGAACCTGGCCCAGTCCGGTGGTATTTGAAGGTGCTCAAATACTGTACGTTAGCCTCGTGTCGGTGGATTTGCTGGTACATAAAAATAACTCCTGCGGGACTAAATTTGGGCACCTCATCTTCTCAGAAGACCGTAGAAGCCGTTAGTGGGACGTAAAGCATTTAACGTTGTTATTATTATTATTATTATTATTATTATTATTATTATTATTATTATTATTATTATTAGGTCATTAAAAGCTGAAATACGTGGAAGAAAATAGTAAAATATGCGTGGTTTAAGAGGAAACAAGTTGAAATGTACGTCACGTGAGGCAGCATCGGTCGCACTAGTTACCTACAGATTACTATGCGTAAGACGAGAACCAGGTCAAGCTCGTGGGGATGAGTCAGCTGTAATCTCGTATTGTGTATAAACATCAAACATACATATCAACAAATCTAAGAAACATAAACAAGGTTACACGTTAGAGACATGTAGCTATTAACCTGAACGCCAGGCCGACGGTCGCTTTCAGGAGTACAGATGAGTTATCAAATTAAACACAATTCACCGATGTCGAACGTATCTAAGAAGATTTCGCCACAACTACATCCTACATTTTACTATGACGGTGCTAATAACAAATCGCAGCAGATTACGCTACTGGTGTTAAGATGATGTCGGTAGAATACAGTATACCTGTTAAGACATACGGCTGCAGTAGAAGAAGGGGAAGAAGAAGGTAATGAGAGCCACATAGTCAAGCAGGACAGAGCCGAACAAGGCGCACATTAGTGACACAGATATAAGAGCGGCTTGGTCGTAGGATCTACAGTCGCATTAGTAATAATAATAATGTTATTTGCTTTACGTCCCACTAACTACTCTTTCACGGTTTTCGGAGACGCCGAGGTGCCGGAATTTAGTCCCGCAGGAGTTCTTTTACGAGCCAGTAAATCTACCGACACGAGGCTGACGTATTTGAACACCTTCAAATACCACCGGACTGAGCCAGGATCGAACCTGCCAAGTTGGGGTCAGAAGGCCAGCGCCTTAACCGTCTGAGCCACTCAGTCCGGCAGTCGCATTAGTAACACTCTGTTGTAGAAAATAATGAAGTAACTTAAAATAATGAAGTAACTTACAGTAAGGGCTCCGTAATTCCAGGTGGACGGTAACAAGAATATCTCGAATAGAAAAGCGCGGATTTGCGAACGTATACGAAAACGCCTGTGTACCAAAAATGTACCTATGTTAAACATTACAGTACAACCGTTTAGAAAACAAAAACATACAGATCGCCTTACACTAAAAGATATTTTAAACTTTCTTTGGTAAATTAACAAAACAAACTAGGAAAACGTCTTAAGTTAAATGTTAACTTATAGTTCCTATTTCAGTAGTGAAGAATATAAAACAATCACTTTATTGAATTTTTATACGTGATGATGATGATGACGATGATGATGATGATGATGAATGCTGCTTTAAGGTCATCGGACCTTAAAAACGCAAAGTGTCTTCTGTTTTAACTCGTAGTGAATAAGAAACAAAATATAAATTGCTCGAAGCCTTTCCCGATAGATTCATGGAGGGCGCCCCGTGTTCTGTTCTGCCACACGATACACAGCAGCATATCATGGTATTCGTTGTATTCATACACTGGCATTATTCAAATACTACTACTGATGCTACTACTACGGAGTAACTCGCGTACTAGTACGGACAATAGTTCGCATCTCTGACAGCTGTTATTCAGTTCAAGGTCAGACAGACAGCTCATACCTCTAGTCCGGTTTCATGTACGGGGCGAGGAACCCGTCCAACCACATCCCCGTCGCTAGCAACAGCAGAAACCGAAGCGGCACGTGACAGTTCTAGTACTTTTGTCGATCTGCTTACGTGGAATATTCTCCCACAGTGCGATTTCAATATCATGGATTTTTGGAAGCCCAACTCGCCGTATGCAGAAACACCCCGTGTTGACGTGTACGCAAATAAAGTTTATTACGTCAACGAAAGAATGCATGAGATAGGATTTCCAAGTGAGTAGTATCGGAATTGAATTGTCAAAACACATCGAACGTTTTGCTTCATACCAATAAGGGACATGTTATAAAAATAAATTAATTAAACGTACCTCCTTTTCGTGCTTCCAAACGAAAAGAACATGTTTGTAAATTAAAGCATTCTAGCTTACTGCTGCTTTTGCAGTGCCAATTAAGGTATCAAAATAAAACGTTGCCAGGCTGAGTGGCTCAAGACGGTTCAAGTGCTGGTTTCATGAACTTAACAGGCTCGATCCTGGCTCAGTCCGCTGGTATTTGAAGGTGCTCAAATACGACCGCTTCTGATCGGTAGATTTACAGGCACGTTAAAGAATACCTGTGGGCAAAATTCCGACATCGCGTGTCTCCATTGGCACGTAAATATTTATTATTATTATTATTATTATTATTATTATTATTATTATTATTATTAATATTATTATTATTACTGGACGAGTTGGCCGTGCGATTAGGAGCGCGCGGCTCTCAGCTTGCATCCGTCGAAAAGCCACTAGCAGTATTATTATAATAACTGTGTTAGTCTATTATTATTAACTATATTGAAAATAAAAGTTTATCGCCCTAGTCAAACTTCGTAGCTCGTAATCTGTCAGAAAACACTAAAGAAAATAGTGAACTTTTCTATTTGCTATTTGCTTTACGTCGCACCGGCACAGATATGTCTTACGGTGACGATGGGATAGGCAAGGCCTAGAAATTGGAAGGAAGGAGCCTTAATTAAGGTACAGCCCCGGCATTTGCCTGGTGTGAAAATGGGAAACAACGTAAAACCATCTTCAGGGCTGCCGACAGTGGGGCTGGAACCCACTATCTCCCGATTACTGGATACTGGCCGCACTTAGTGAACTTTTAACAAGTCCGAATTATTATTAATATTATAATTGCAGACATGTCTCCGAAATTACCGAAACATGTACTTACGAATTGTTTTACGTCGCACCGACTCAAATAGGTCTTACGGCGACGATGGGAGAGAAAAGGTATACAAGTGGGAAGGAAGCGTTCGAAGTCTTAATAAAGGTACAGTCCCAGCATTTCCCTGATGTAAAATGGGAAACTACAGAAAACCATCTTAACGGCTGCCGACAGTGGAGTTCGAACCCACTATCACCAGAATGCAAGCTCACAGCTGCGTGCCCCTAACCGCACGACCAACTTACTCGAAGCTCTAATGCCGGTCTGAGTAGCTCGGACGATAGAGCGCTGGTCTTCTGATCCTACCTTGGCAGGTTCGATGGCAGCTCAGTTCGGTGGTATTTGAAGGTGCTCAAATACGCCAGTCTCGTGTCTGTAGATTTACTTGCATTTCAAAAAATACTACGGTACAAAATTATGGCATTTCAGCATCTCTGTAAACCGTGAAAATTAGTTAGTGGAAAGTAAAGACATTATTATTATTATTATTAGTAGTAGTAGTAGTAGTAGTAGTAGTAGTAACATTAATATTACGGATGTTTGAATTAAACGGGTCCATTACAGTCATCATTTTACCTAACGGCACTTACTGCCCAGTAATTGGCCTTCTGTCCGCCTCTGTGGTATAGTGGTTAGTGTCATTAGCTGCCACCATCCGGAGGGCTGGGTTCGATTCCCAGCTCTGCCACGAAATTTGAAAAGTGGTACGAGAGCTGGAACGGGGTCCAATAAGCCTCGGGAGGTCAAATGAGTAGAGGTGGTTCGATTCCCACCTCAGCCATCCTGAAATTGGTTTCTCGTAGTTTCCCACTTCTCCAGGCAAATGCCTGGATGGTACCTAACTTAAGGCCACGGCCGCTTCCTTCCCTCTTCCTTGTCTATCTCTTCCAATCTCCCCATCCCCCCGCAAGGCCTTTGTTCAGCATAGCAGGTGAGACCGCCTGGGCGGGGTACTGGTCATTCTCCCCAGTTATATCCCCCGATCCAATGTCTCACGCTCCAGGACACTGCCCTTGAGGCGGTAGAGGTGGGATCCCTCGCTGAGTCCGAGGGAAAACCAACCCTGGAGGGTAAACAGATTAGGAAAAAGAAGATTAAGCCCTCTATTACAAATGCCCGGCGGCAATTCCACAGTAGCTCTTTTTCCTTCGAGCAATGTTCACGCATGGATGCAACTACGGTTTTTGAAATTTGTCTCATTAATAACAATTTGACGGAATACTGATAGCCTTTTCTTTCTGTGTCCACCGTCCTTTCACTGACCTGAAAAGTTTATGAATAAGCCTAGACAACTCGCATTGTCTATTGTCAGAAATTCATCGTAGACTGTCGCAATAACAGCACAGAAATGTTGCGCCCATTTTCATTTACTTATTAACTTTCATTTTGTCGGCTTGGATCACTGAGTAATGCCACTGACGTCTTATAAATCACACACAACTGCACAACACTTGATTCGCATATATGTGCTGATACGGATCTTCGACGTCACTGTAAGGATTCTGTGTACTTTTCACACAGAGTACCCTAGACCGGTTTTCGAGTACAGTAAGTGGCCTGGCTCTTGAGTCAACCTCTCCTACTTGCCAAGCCTTTAGGGGAAGTGCACAACAACATGTGTTGGCCTGCGATAAGAAACAGGTTCAACAAGCCCTATACTCTGCTACTGTACTTCCACTACGCTTGAACAGAATGACATAACCGGCGTATCCTGCTACGGCCGTTCAAAACACATTAGGTCCTGAAATATTTGGCTCAGTTATGGGAAAACTAATAGGACAAGATAAAAAGTACATAGCATATATTTTGAGATGTATTTTTCTTTGCCGACTAGATTAATATCTGCACGTATACCCCTAACACCCGGTATAGGTGAAATATCAAATTTGTCCTATAAGGTCGAGACAAAGCTCATTTTAATCTTCACGACACGTAGAACAAAACTCGCTTAGGCCCTATGGGCCCCGAAAACCGTCTTTTAATGACCTAAAACTAACCGTTGTTGAGATTTTGTCATCACACTACCCCGCTGTAGGATCTGATGAAGATATGACCATTCGTAACCATTGCAACGTCAGCTCAAGGATTCTACAGTAGAATACAGGCCTGGTGTTCGAAGTAGGCACGTGCATAAATGTAGGCTAGGCCAAGGAGAGTTTCTGATACACATAGGCTAAGAATGTCTAGAAAAACGCACAGTGGGGGTAAGCCAGCCCCAGAGGTGGAAGCGGGCAGTGGGTTGCATATACAAATAATTGAAAATAGTGTTGAATTCATGAGTTTCGGGGTCGCTGAGATGAACAGTGACATTACAGTACAACTAAACAAAAATTATCTACAAATAAGACATGAACTTAAACACATAACAATAACTCTTAAACTACAAAATAGATCTTAAAATATCGGTCAACGTCAGAATAAATATATCTACAAAAAATCGCTTCACACGTAATTGAGAGGTAATAAAATACCTAAAAGTAAACAATCAATGAAATGCCAGGCAGTGCTGGGTAATAGAGCTAATTATTCAATAATCTGGAGCTTCCCTGATTTGAAATACAGTATCACGCTTGTGAGTTCTGAACATAGGAATTAAGAGTTAATACATTGCATAGTCTGAAGTGTCACTTGTTACTCACTCTGTCAGCAATCTTCTTTTTCAAGAACGGCTTGAAAAGGGGGTAGATTTTTCCAACGAGCGGACGAGCATATAAAATGTGGATAGCCTTCGGCCGGATAGGAAAGGCTTTCTGAAAAAGAAACAACAGATCTTTACCCAAAAATATAACCGTCACAAATAGAACATTATTTTTAGTCAAGGAAAAGTAGTTTGTGGTTTGTTGATATGATCGCAGCCACAGCACCTCCAGTCCAAACCTCCTACAACACAAACCTGAAGGAACTTTTACTACTAGGAGTTACTCCTCCTAACTGGTTGGCCGCCAGATTTCCCAAGCCATAAACTCTGTCCCCAAACTCCAAGCAGCCTACCCCAGTACCCTTCACAACGACATACCATCCTGATCTCCGCAAAATCAATCACACCCGTGATCTTCTTCATAAAAGTCCCTCAATCACATTCAGGCATCCACCCGATCTTAAAAATATTCTCACTTGGCGATGAACCGCACCAACTTCCACCCTCTTCTGGCTCATTCCCCTGAGAACACAGCTCCTGTAAAACTCTCCATTAGCATATACCAAGCACCACTTTCACCACGCTTTAGCCCCAAACGCAGTCGTCATTACTGCACTTCATCCAACATCATACACCTGTTTTTGTTGTTTTTGTTGTTTTTTGTTATTTGCTTTACGTCGCACCGACACAGATAGGTCTTATGGCGACGATGGGATAGGAAAAGCCTAGGAATGGGAAGGAAGCGGCCGTGGCCTTAATTAAGGTAAAGTCCAAGCATTTTCCTGGTGTGAAAATGGGAAACTACGGAATACACCTGTTTCAAAGCAGACACTTACACCTCACCCACTAACTACCCCTTTAAGGGGGGCCATAATGAGTGTTGTAAGTCTTAAAATTTTCAGCCGATATTCTCCAAATTTCATGAGTTTATTTATGTTGCCAAAGTTAAGAATATTCTGAAATTTGGAACATTTTGAATTCATGTTTTCAGATTTATAATACACGTTATAAAAATAATTTGAATAAGTTAATAACCCTTTGCGAACATTTTTTTGAGTTTTTAATTTGAAGCTGTTTGTGGCAGTTCTTAGGGGTATGTGAATAGTTATTGTTCTTCTTCTTATTATTATTTTATTATTATTCGAAAAATGCATTATTGATGTTATTATACTATTTTTCACACTTGTTTTAATTATTTTTAGAAATTATCGAATTCTCATACTTAACTCGAGATATCTCTGTCAGATATCGTTATTTTTCACAATGGACGTAATTTTTTATGCACGCCACATGGTAGTATATGCATGCTAAATTTCAAGACAATCAAGCAAAAACTGTTGCACTTACAAAATTTTGTATACTGAAAAACAAAGTTTTGAGAAAAAGCTAATTCTATATAAAATTACCGTAGCTAAATGAGAACTAAAAAATACGTACCGCTAACAGTAATGATCGATCTATGAATGTTGAAAGCTAAGAACTGTTTGCATATTCCATTATGGTAAGTCACATCATATATGAGTTTTAATTGACTGATTCCAATTTAACAATTATCGGTAAATCATGAGTTTTAATTGACTAATTCCAGTTAACAATTATTGGTAAATCTAACACTATGAATCCAAGCCGAACTTTTGAAGAATGAAATATTCTTCACAAAACATAAACTAAAATAAAAGGCACATGCGGTGGGCGTTTTCTGCTCGACATGATTTGTCGTCTGTAGCAGGGAAAGGGTTAGTTTTAATATTTATAATGTTCCTTCGTGTACATAGCTACAAAAACCGTCCACACAGATGACAACACAGACCAGCACGCCAGAAATTGTTGGAAATTCAAAAGCGTAATTATGAAAGACAGTGAAATTCCAACGGCATTCATCGATGAAGTGGGACTGGTCTTTCGAAATAATTTTTAAATACCTCAGCTGAATATTTTAAAATGGCCGCGCACGAAAAGATATTATGTCGCCATGTGCCTTAACGAATGGAGTAACTTCTCGCTCAAATATCTCAATTTTGCTTTTGCTTTTTGGATCATTTTGGCTTAAAAACTGAGTAGGGTCTCTCCTCAACTCACAAGAGTGTCCACTTGTCATCTTCTATGTGTACGTTCCTCATGTTTATATGGCATGTCCCAAAAACCAAACCCCATAGTGCAACAACCCCGAAGGGCCATGGCCTACAAAGCGACCACTGCTCAGCCCGAAGGCCTGCAGATTACGAGGTGTCATGTTGAATGGTAGGTCACTTTCATTAATATCTGTGTAAGAACAAGTACCTACCTGTGCAATGAAGAGGAACTTCTTGACCAAGGGTAGAGTCATAGTGGCGGTATGAGCTAGAGATGCTCCACGGAAATCAATTACAATTACTGCATTCAGACACGTATCTTCTAATGTTGCAATGAGCTCGGCCATCAGAGTGAGCTTTACAGCTCTTGAGAAGTCAAATATTTCAGGGTTTGGATCCAAGGCCTTGAAGAAGACCACTCTGCTCCCTTCAGGGGTGAGTTTTGGAAACGGGTAGCAGAAACTGTAGAAAAATAATGCTTCATGTTACTGAGGCTTCTCCTACAAGTAAATACGAAATTCATGATACAGTAAAACTTCTCTTAAAGACAGAACACAAGGAAAGAGACGGTGTTAAAAAAGAGAATGTAACACCGGATATTCGAGGGCTGTAATTAACGTAGTGGCAATATTGATAGAACGCAATATTTAATTAACTAATAAGTACAATTGCATTACTTTCCTTCAGTGTCTACTAATGTCGGGAAGCCATCGAGGACCGTTGGCAAACCGTTCTCTGTTGAAGACAGAGACGTAGTGCCCTACTGCTCTGAGTACAGATATCATGCCAGGAAATCGGCAGCCTCAGAGGGGTTCCTTCAACTTTGGAAACAGGTCGAAGTCACAAGGACTCATGTCTCGTGAATACGGAGAGTATTTTAAGACCTCCCAATACCACAGTTGACATTGTTTGCGATATGATAACGTGCGTTCTCATGCAACACGATAGAGCGATCGTCTCGCAATAAACGTGGAGGTTCGCGCCACATAGCCGGGCACATTTGTCGCTCCAGAAATCGGCAATAGTAGTCATTGTTGACAGTTTGTCCCTCAGGCAGAGGATGCGTAAGAATAACATCCTCGTAGTCGTATACAACGACCAGCATAAGCTTAAACCGGCTCGGTTCCTGTCGAAATTTCTGTGGACGTGGCGAACCTGGATGACGCTTTAATTCACGTCTCATCAATGGCGATAATACGCTGCAGAAATGCGTCTCCTTCGTTGTGGTATCTGTCTAGGTGGGCGCCAAAAGTTGCATACCGGTACCATTTCTGTACGTGGGCGAGTTGATGTGCAACCCAACGGGACGCAATATTCCTCATGTTAAACCATTTCGTCAGTATGTACCACACCCTTTGATGACTGAGACCAACGTCTAGGGATAATTCGCTGACAGTCCATCGATGGTCTACGGAAACGAGACCACCCACAACGTCAATCTGATCTTGAGGAACGGACAACAAATCCACAGCTTCATTCCGACCCGCACGAAACGCCCTGCCCATCCTGCAACCGTCCTACGCGCCACAGACTTCACGTAATCCTCGACAACATTTTGATGCATTTTTGCCAAGGACAACCTCTATTTTAATCCACAAACTCTGATCACCTTTTGAAAACATGCTTTAGGGTGGCGAAAGAGACACTCTTCACTTCAACACCACACAGCAACAACACTCCCAACTGGATACCCGTCAAATGCACACTACACGTAGACAATAGTCCCACCTGACCACTCACATATCCTATTTGCGCATGCCCGTTCTCTTATGAGTGTCACTACTTTATTTACAGCCCTCGTCCGAATAGAAACTATCCAACAGGAATATGGAAACACATCATATGTTTTCTCCGACATTAGTGCATTTTACTTAAACCTGAAAGCTTTTCACTATCCCGGACACACTAGTTCAAAACATACACTATACCATACCTGGTAAAAAGTACATACTAATAAACAAAGAAATACATGTGTCGTTCTACAAGATTCTATCAAAGCATTTCAAATTATGCGCATATAAGTACAATATTGTTTACGTTGTGTAAACTCGTCAGTGATTATGATTTCGTAATATTATGAAAAAATAATGAATGTACAGTGAGTGTCTCTCATCGGTTGGTCAGCAGGCGCGCCCAGCTCATCTGCCTCCCATTTGCTCATCACTTCCCGTTACACAGCGCAGTGACAGCACGGGAATGCCCGCACTTCGCAGTTCAGGTCCGTGCTTAGAACGTGGATTAAATGTTGATCTGTCACTCCAACCGTTCTCGAGTTGTGAAGTGTTACTTCGGGGTGTAATTCTGATAATGCCTCCACACGTGTACACGGTAGAAGAAAGGGTATTTATGTACCGTACGATAATTATGTGAAGACGGAGTCTTGCAGGGAAGTAGTCAGGCGGTTTATAACATTATTCTCAGGTGTACGCCCCCCTAACCGTGCGGAAACTCGTAAACAAACAGGTAATCACACATTAAACTTAACTGAGGAAAGTTTTGAAGACCGTGTCATTAGTACGTCACGGTCTCCAGATTCAACTGTTTGTTACTTTTATTTACGGGGAGCTTAAAAAATAAATTGTATGCAATAAACCTTCACACATTGGACGAACTGAAAGAAAATATTTGGAGAAAAATAGCCTCAATTACGGAAGACGAAATTATGCGTGTGAATCGGAGTTTGCTAAGACGATGCCAGAAATATGTGGATGCAGGAGAACATTTCCAACATCTCCTGTCATAAGGTACGGGCCTATTTTCTTAATTCTTGATTTTAATTGTTACCTCATGCCATGTACGGATACAGTGAGCGAAGTGATGTCCTTGTTGCTACGCCGTAGAGCGGGGAGTGATGAGTCAACGGAAGGCACATAAGCTGGCCGCACCTGCCGGCCAACCGACAAGAGAAACTCACTGTATTCGTCGTCTGCTATCACTTTGGTATATAAATGGAATACTCTGTACTTACCAGCTGCTATTGGCCACTACCTTCAGCGGCTAATCTTTAGAAGGGGTAGATACAGCTTTCACTGCACCCACACATACACAAGGTAAAATGCACTCATTTGTTAAGAAGGAAGCGATACAGTGTCAACTTAGTTAATATAACTTAAAACCTTTTCAGTCTGTCGAAACTATTTAAGAAAAGACTTGATAGGGAATCTGCCACCTGGGTGACTGCCCTAAATGCAGATCAGCGGTGATTGATTTGAAATAAACATTTTTCTAAAAATATGTGTTACAATGGTTAATGGCTAGTAAAATAACTAATGTTGGCAGAAGTAAGGAGGACATAAAATGCAGACTAGCACAAGCAAAGAAGGCATTTCTTATGAAAAGAAATTTGCTCACTTCGAACACTGATATAGGAATTAGAAAGATGTTTATAAAGACTTTCGTCTCGAGCGTGGCATTGTACGGAAGTGAAACGTGGACGATAACTAGCTCATAAAAGAGAATAGAAGCTTTTGAAATGTGGTGTTAAAATGCTGAAGGTGAGATGTATAGATCGAATCGCGAATGAAGAGATACTGAATCGAATTGGACCGGGCGAGTTGGCTGTGCGCGTAGAGGCGCGCAGCTGTGAGCTTGCATCCGGGAGATAGTAAGTTCGAATCCCACTATCGGCAGCCCTGAAGATGGTTTTCCGTGGTTTCCCATTTTCACACCAGGCAAATGCTGGGGCTGCACCTTAATTAAGGCCACGGCCGCTTCCTTCCAACTCCTAGGCCTTTCCTATCCGATCGTCGCCATAAGACCTATCTGTGTCGGTGCGACGTAAAGCCCCTAGCAAAAAAAAAGAATCGAATTGGTAAGAGGAAATCGATTTGGCTAAATTTGATCAGAAGAAGAGGTAGAATGATAGGACATATCTTAAGATACCCAGGACTTGTGCAGTTGGTTTTTGAGTGAAGTGTAGGCGGTAAGAACGATAGGGGTAGACCAAACTATGAATATGACAAGCAGGTTAAAGCAGATGTAGGATGCAGCCGTTACGTGGAAATGAAAAGTTTAGCACAGGGTAGGGTGGCATGGAAGTTGCATCAAACCAGTCTATGGACTGATGACTCAAATAACAACAACAACTACTACAACAGCATGGTTAATAATGACAAATATGTTAAAAATTGATTTCAAGTATTTACTTACCAGTATTTCCCACCTATATTTCTTGATTTTCAAGGAAAAAGAGGTTACTTTACATGGTTCTTGATCATGAGTCATGAATCATGACCTCTCTAGAAATTATGTCTTTTACCGTAATAGGACAGTAAAAATATGAACAGGAAGCTATAAAGGAATCCTCAGTACGTACTGTCAGCATTTACAGAATGTAGAAAGCTACTACTTAAAATGTGCCTCTGTGGTGTAGTTTCCCACCTCAGCCATCCTGGAAGTGGTTTTTCGAGATTTCCCACTTCTTCTCCAGGCAAATGCTAGGATGGTACCTAACTTAAGGGGATCTTACACCTTTGAACATAGCAGCAGCAATGGCAATGAATACTAAAAGGAAGCTTCGTACGACAAACGCCTCGTTCTTTAATAATATGCCTACATATTTATAAATCATATAAACGTATGCCACTATGTTTAATTAATTATTAAAATGGCGGTGTATCATAGCCGCTTTTGCCGTTTCCCTGATAATCTCCAAACACATTAATATTTTTCTATGATTCTTGTTTATGATGATTAGTAATGTTATAGCTATAACATGTTCTAGAATCAGTGAAGTCCAGGGAATATAAATATTTCTTCATGAAGTTATTTTCGAGTAGTCATTATTTCCGGTCATTTTACTTTGAATTTCTTTTAACTTAACCAATGAATCTAGCTCAATAATTCTAATATTCTTCTCGATGAAATGTCCATGCATGCAACATTTCATCTTAAAATCTTTCAGAGTAATCAGGGAAACGGTTGTGAAAAACAGAAGTTACGGGAAACGAACAAGAAACTGACCGGTACAGGGCTTGTTTGTGTAACAGGGCTTCATATTTTTGGTCATAACTCCGAACGTGTTGGAGATATTAACACAAATTTTGCATATTTATGAAGAGGAATATTCAATTTTAAATGAAAAATAAATTGAAAAGTACATTTTTGGTCGGTCAGAGGTGTCCCCCGATTAAGGCCACGGCCGCTTCCTTCCCTCTTTCCTAACTATCTCTTCTAATCTTCCCATCTTCACAAGACCCCTGTTCAGCATAGCAGGTGAGGCCACCTGGATGAGGTACTGATCCTACACCCCAACCCGGTCTCACACTCCAGGACACTTCACTTGAGGCAGGGATCCCTCACTGAGTACGAGGGTAAAACCAACCCTGGAGGGTAAATGGGTTGAGGAAGAAAGAAAGAAAGAAAGAAAGAAAGAAAGAAAGACTACCTAATGTTTTTTAAAGTAAAATATAACAAGTTTGGCACCTGTACTCACATACTGTCGATAGCGATCTGTAGATCACTGTCCAGAGGGTCTCTGTTTCCTAGAAACTCTGGGGCACACGTCTTCACAGAATACATGAGGTCAATCGTCTCCTTTACTTTCTCCAGTCTGTTCTTACGAAATATGAGCATGTTCCTCAAGAGCCTATCATCTGTAACAGGAGAGCAACCTAGAAAATTACAAGTATATTACACTACTGTCCATTGAAATTGTAGCACCAGTAAAGACACACCAGACGGACCTCACTGTAAAGCACAGTACGACAAATTCAAACCTGCCAACATTTAGAAACTTTAAAATAGGAAAAATGTTTAATTCTTTAATTTCATCACATATATTGCACCACGGTATAGGTTAAAAAAAAAGGACAGGATAAAAGGCATACATATCTACAGTTACAATGCAAACTGAGCATTAAATTTAAAATATTAAACTAAGAAAACATAAAAATCGTTACAAGAAAATGTACGTAATCATTCTCATTTATGACACATACATTATAAAAATATTTATATCACACCGACACACCCAACAAAACGCATAATAGTTTCCTTTATTAGACTGTAAAATGAACGTAAATTTAATTTTATAGGTACCGGTATCTCTGAACACTTGGAGATAAAGTTTGTTGTGGTTTTTTGGCCATAACGTGAAGGGAAAATATCAGAAATTGTCACCGACACAACTCCCTGAAATACATTATTAAAATTACGAACTAAGAATGAACACAAATGCACTGAAATACGCAAATATACCACATACAAAACAGATCAATATGTCTCATACGTTATTCACATGCGACTTTGACAGAGAGAAAGGCACAGAACCGAAAGAAAAACACGTGATCTACAACTCCAACGAAACTACACTCATGCTCAGAAATTAAGGATAATGCTGATACATGGTAAAACAACGCTATGGTGGGCGGTTTGCGGTTTTAAATCACCTCGGGGTATGACCATGTGGTGCATTTGACCTGCGGTCGTCACACGGTGGCGCTGGCAGCAGTCCAAATACGCAGAGGTGTGTTGGTGCATGTCAGAGTACAGTGCAGCGAGTAAGTATGCAGATGTTTTCAGGCGTGCTAATGGTGACTATGTGGTGAAAATGGCTCAACGAACACATATTGATGACGTTATGAGGGGTAGAATAATAGGGCGACTGGAGGTTGGTCAAACACAGCAGGTCGTAGCACGGGCCCTCCGTGTTCCACAAAGTGTGATCTCAAGATTATGGCAACGATTCCAGCAGACAGGAAACGTGTCCAAGCGCTACAGTACGGGACGTCCGCAGTGTACAACACCACAAGAATACCGATATCTCACCATTACTGCCCGCAGACGGCCACGGAGTACTGCAGGTAGCCTTCCTCGGGACCTTGCCCCCCCCTGAAACACTTGTCTCCAGACACATAGTCTACAGAAGACTGAAACAGACATGGTTTATTCACCCGGAGACCTGCAAGGTGCATTCCACTGACCCCTGTTCACAGGAGAGCCCGTAAAGCCTGGTGTCAAGAACACAGTACATGGTTATTGGAACAGTGGTCCCAGGTTATGTTCACGGACGAGTCGAGGTATAGTCTGAACAGTGATTCTCACCGGGTTCTCATTTGGCATGAACCAGGAACCAGATATCAACCCCGCAATCTCCTTGAAAGGGACCTGTATGGAGGTAGTGATTTGATGGTGTGGGGTGGGATTATGATTGGTGCACGTACAAACCTGCATGTCTTTGACAGAGGAACTGTAACAGGTCAGGTGTACCGGGACATCATTTTGCACCAGTATGCCCGCCTTTTAAGGGGTGCAGTGGGTCCCACTTTCCTCCCGATGGATGATAACGCACGGCCCCACCGAGCTGCCATCGTGGAGGAGTACCGTGAAACAGAAGATATCAGGCGAATGGAGTGGCCTGCCTGTTCTCCAGACCCAAACCCTATCGAGCACATCTGTGATACTCTCGGCCGACGTATCGCTGCACGTCTTCAGACCCCCTAGCACACTTCAGTAGCTCCGACAGGCACTGGTGCAAGAATGGGAGGCTATAACCCAGCAGCTGCTCGACCACCTGATCCAGATTATGCCAACCCGTTGTGCGGCCTGTGTACGCATGCATGGTGATCATATCTCATATTGATATCGGGGTATATGTGCAGGAAACAGTGGCGTTTTGTAGCACATGTGTTTAGGGACGGTTGTCTCAACTTATCACCAATACCGTGGACTTACAGATATGTGTCGTTTGTGTTCACTATGTGCCTATGCTATTAGCGCCAGTTTTGTGTAGTGCCACGTTGTGTGGCACCACAATATGCAATTATCCTTAATTTATGAGCATGAGTGTACGTACAGAAACGACGTTAACAGCACGCGAACCACACAATAACAAACTCATTCTTTCGTCCTGATTAACGGAGTCGCTAGTGCGCTCTAGCATATTTTGTTTGTAGGACGATATCCGTCCCGAATTCCCAGCTGTAAAGCACACACGCTGCTGTGGTGAGCGGGAAACACGATACACGAAGGCGACGGACGTCGGACGATACACTCGCGAAATAAAACATCAAATACCCTTGGAAATGAGGTTGCGTAATTTACGCGAGCATATAAGAATTTATCCCTTATCCTAGGTGAAGAGTATCGACCGTACTGAAGGTTATATTGGTTAAAAAATAGGAAGAAATAAAAAATAAGTCGGAAAATCGGAGGACGAGTAAAAAAACGGAAAGTTTCCGGGTAAATAGGAAGGGTTGGTAGGTATCGACAATGATGTGGTTTTGTTGTTCAGTACGCCTTAACGATCAAGACCACGATGCGGGCTGTGCTTACCAGTAGAGGTAACACGTTTTCATGCCCCAGAATGGAAAATAATTCATTCAATTCACGTAAATATACTAAGGACGGGGGGGGGGCAAATTTCGTCCCCACACCTAATTTCGTCCCCCTAGGGACTTCGAGTGTGCACGGTTGGGACCTAATGTTTAGCCATGCGCATACGCGTAGTCTCATCCCGTTGTATTGTTGTGAGAGTTGGTTGTATGCATCACGTTTGGTTTCCGTGTATAAGGAGGATTCATTTTTCATGCAGAGCTGAGTTAGTGCAGCATTCGAATTAAGAGCCTGTTATTCCTAGAGTGAGCACTGATATGTGTATGAAATACTGGACTACAATTCAGTCGTGTAATCGGTACGGTGAGGTGGCTGGCGTGAGTTACTGTAGCGGCTATTATAAAAAATCAGACAATGTACGTAATTTCGTCCTCCTTTATTTTATTTGTTATCTATGAAGTTTATTATTATTTTCAGAAGGGAGAACACAATCAGTGGGCTAAGGAGGCTATGAAAAAGGCTATTAAGGCAGTGAGGGACAAGATAATGGGTTAGAAAAGTGGAAGTAAAGCGTTTAACATCCCACAGCAAGGCTGAAATATTATGTTAGAAAGAATACCAAGAGAATATTTTCATAAATGGCCTTCAAGTAATTCAGGGAACGTGTTTGATAAGGTTAGAAAGGAAAAAATGTATTCAAATTAATTATACTTTTCATCAGTTTGGTGGGGGGTGAAATTACGAACACGTTTTTAGTAGTTTAGTTTTTATAGTGTTTATGTTTATGTCAAATATTCACTACCTTACGTTACAAGAGTTTCATTACAACTTGCCCGTAAGTGGAGAATATATTTTGTAATATATATGCCAATGTCTAGCCTTGTCCAAAATATTCCTCAATTTCTACAAGGCCAAATCTGCTAAGAGGACGAAATATGGGCTCCCTACCTTATCCTTCACAAAATAGTTCATGTATGCTGGTTGTCCCTCTCTTAAGAACCTGATAAACTAGGAAATGCCTCTATGGTCCTAATTACAATGTCGGGGAAATCCTGGCATTCACTTCCCGTGGTAGAGAGGGGACAACGAATGTATGTATTGACAATGTTATTACATATAGGCGGCTAACGAATGATGGGACCCGCTTTAAGGAGATCCCTCTGCCAAGTGCCAACACTCTATTCGAAGTGCGAATGAACGGGTGGAGGCTAAGGGCACCCTATTGCCCGTGGGGTAAGAAATTGTCCCTAAAGGCGGATGAACCGACTTGTTTTGGGCAACGGCATCGGGATGCAGAAGACAACGGGAAACCACTGCATTATTATCCCTCGTAATGCAACCACGCAATCGTTCTACTTGAGCAAAGGGGAAGACAGACTTGCAAGGCTTCCAAAGTCGTCAGACAGTGAAATCCTTGCAAGTTAGAAGAGGTAAAAAGAGTGATGGAAGTTAATAATACTGATATTTTAGGGCTTTGTGAAACACGATGACAAGGGAATGGTCATTTCATTAGTGATGAATTGAGGATAATCTACAGCGGAGGAACCATACCTGCTCAATACGGTGTGGGACTAATTCTTGGGAAGAACTGGAGAAAGAATACTGAGAACATCTATCATGCAAATGCCAGAATAATGATGGTGAAGAGCAAAACAAAACCTAGGGATATGACCATTATACAGATGTATTTTCTAACAACGAACAGTAATGAAGATGAAGTTGAAGAGCTGTATGAGTGTCTTGACGAGCTACTAACACTAATTGATGACAAGGAAACTGGTGATTTGGGGAGATATCAATGCTGCGGTTGGCTCAAAACCAGACAGAAGGGGAATAGGAATATTTGAACTGGGAAAGAAAAACAGCCGAGGTGAAAGGTTATTAGATGTTTGTGAACAGTATGATATTGTAATAAAATGATATGGCAATAACACTCACCATGTTTGAAGTGTCTTTGAGAAGACGATACACCTGGAAAAGTCCCGGAGACATGCAAAAATACCAAATTGATTTTATATTAGTTGAAGCTAGGTATAGAAATCAAATTAACTCAAGAAACAGCTACCCTAGCGCTGAAGTGGACAGAGATCGCACACTTGTGATGACAAAGGGCAATTTCAGATTTAAAAAGATAATCAGAAAGAAGAAAGTCAGATGGTATTTAAACAAACTACAAAACGAACAAATTAAACAGAAATATGCAGAGGATACAAATGCACTCATAGAACCTAATAATTGTGAGATCGACTAGGAAATAACGAAACAATGAATCTCTGAGATAACACATAGAACTTTAGGGAACAGACGACTAGAGCCAAGAAAACCATGGATTATTGAAGAGATATTAGACGTCATTCAGAAACGAAACCAGTATAAGAAGATAAATACAGCAGTAAGCCAAGATCACTACAAAAAAACAAAGAATCTCATTGTGACAAAATGTAGGGAGGCAAAAGAAGTATGAAGGAAATTACGCAGACTATAATGGTATAATAGGAGGAAGAACAGTTAGGGCATAGTGCATGATCAAATCACTCCAATATATACCCAAAACAAGAAATTCAGTTATAAAGGATAAGGATGGGCAACTACTTGTTGATAGTGAAGATATTGTAGAACGCTGGAAGTAATATCTTGAAGACCAGTACTGGGATGAAGAAGTAATGGCAATTGCAGACTATCTCGAAACTCATCAGATGGTAGAAGAAGACCAATAATCACATGGGAAGAATTTGAGCTAGCACTAAAACAATTAAAAGAAAGCAGCCGGGCCAGACTACATACCAGCAGAACATCTCAAGGTAATAGGAGAAAGAATGAAACAACAACTGTATCATATCATTGCAAGATGATATTACAATGGAGAAATTCGTGGAGACCTTACTAAAAGTAGACAGTTACCTTGCCAAAGAAATGAAATGCTATTGACTATTCCAAATATAGGACAGTAACACTGCTTTCGCAAACATCCAAAATACTGCTTAATGTAATTAAGGACAGGATTGAACAATATACATCGCAGGATATACGAATACTACCTACCTTTCTTTGGATCGGTCGAAACTGGCTAATAACTTCCGGGAGCTGAATCCGAGCCTCTTAGGCTGTTACGTGCTCCCGATATATATGTGTTCTTTCTTACCTTGTGCATATTTCTTCGCTCCGCTCATATTGACATTGAACTGCTACGTTTTCCGTCCATCTGCTGCCTTGTCTGCCTCACGACTGTTTTTGTTCGCTTCCCTTCCGCCAACCCCCCCCCCCCCCTGACGTCACCTATTTCCAGTACTTTCCACGCCTGCCCTCTCCGGCCTATATTAACTCGCCGCCTCGCCTTGATAGGCGTTCAGGTGTGTTCTTTCATGTTGCTATAAGCAGTGGGACTTTATACCGTTCGCACGGCGGGTCCGTGCTGGTTTTAAACCTGTGTGGAACTTTCTTCTTCTAGCTGGGTGAGCAGACTCATATTTTATAATGTTTCATGTTAACATCTTTCTTGCTCCTGGAGACTCTGTTACGATTATCAGCCTTGAACCTTGGTCTCTTTTGGACTTAACTGCGATATGGAGCACTGCCTTCACTTCTGTGAAGGTTAACAACAGCGATGAGGGAGTTATGGTTGGCAGACAAATAAGTGACTTGGAACTTTACTCATGGGTTGAAGTCAACCTTATTTCGAACTGGGTATTTGCAGCCTGATCCTTGCCTCTTCTATCATACCTTTACCTGTATTATTGTTTTTTTCTTATCCCTTTCCCTTGCTCTCTTTCTTCTCGTGTTTTGCCTTTATCACTTCCTGTTCTCCTTTTTCTAATGAGAAATTGTAATGGTACTAAATGGTTAAAAGTGGTCTGCGAATCTGATAGGTGTTCTATCCATTCAATTGTTTAAAATGGTGCCAATCCTATTCTTTGAAGTTAAATGAATTCGGTTCGGGGGATTAATGTAATAAAATATAATAATAAATGCGTTATTGCATCTTGGCATCCCAATGCTTACGGAATGTATCATTCCTTTTGAGTAAAAATTAATAGGACCCCTTTCTCTAAAATATCTTCGTGGCACGCACTTGCTACGATGTTGGTATCATTGTGATAATTTTGATCTAGTCATCTGTGTGTTTTTATAAATGTACTTATACATATAGCCATTTTTAACTTTATATTCTGTAATTTCTACTACTCTTGTTCCTGTGAAATACAAAAAATAATGAGTTCAATTACTATGTACCATGTCTGTAAGTCCTTGCTCTTGATGCCGTTGTAATATATGTCTTGCTTTCTTGAAACCTGCTCCCTTGGGTTTTATTATTTATTTGATGTCCCTTTCACATTAATTCTATTGCTCCTACCACGGAACACCTCTAGGAAAGGGCCTTGCTTTGTGTTCTGCGCGCAGTATTTGTAACGAATTGCGTATTGCTTCGAGCACGCTTCCTTCTGCTCTGCTTGGCCTGTCACCTAAATATTGTTCACTACCTTATGGTTGAGGGAGATTCTCCCCTCCTTTTCGCTTGAAATCCTGTTTAAACTGATCTATACTAAAACTCACGTAATAAATGGTAGCAGACTATTTTCTGTTTTAGTGTCTTCATTTTATATTTTCTTGGTTGTCTTTGTTTTCTTTATCATGGCCTGTTTCTCTGATAACTTCCCTTTAGGAGAAGATTCCCCTTTATTATCTTCCCCGATACCCCATAATTTATCGTTACCTAATCCTCCTGTACAAGATTTAATTTCCTTTTCTTCTTTTTCTTCTTCTCCTTCTATATGCCCTTCTTCAACTAATTATACACCTGATCTGACGATATCAAATCTTCTTTTCAATAACACCCTATGGCTCCTCCTCCCCATGCCTATTCCCATCCTCCTGTACCTTCTACTACTTCGGTTGACAGCTCCCTAAATGTTCAAATTATCAAACAGTCACTACTTCAAGTTCCACAACTACTAGCGACAGACCCTCGTAGCCTTACTATTTGGTTGTTTTCAGTTAGAAAATTTTTAAACATAAAGGTCGCTTCTTTTCCGCAATTAATCGGCCTTCTCTCTTCTAAGACTACGGGTTTTTCCTACCTTTTGGCTAGACAACATGTCCAATTTCTCTAACTGGTATGAATTAAGGCACGCTATACATAATTAATTTCTACCACTTGAAGTTCGATATAAGTACTGAATTCATTCGACGTCACCAGTTACCGAATGAACCTGCCTGTGATTATTTAGATTCAATCATCACTTATAGTGACATCCTGAATATCTCCCATACTACTTCTGAATTGATCTCCATTATACAGTTCTATGCCGCTCCATCATTTCGTATGCTTTTCAATGTACTCGCTCCCCCGGTTTCTCTTTTTCAACTCTATAACTTAGCACATCAACATACTATTAATTCTTTAGGTTACCGTTCATATTATGCGTCCGTTCCTCCACCAGCCATTTCCTCCACCCTGTCACATCCCTCTTTGCCTTCTGCTTCCGCTCCCCCCCCCCCCCGTTCGCCCTTCTGTAACTTGCTTCCGTTGTAAATTACCTGGCCATATTGCTCGAGATTGTAGTACTCAGCCTTCGGGAAACGCCTTCCACCCGCGTCGTTAGGCAGTAGACGTTTATTTGGGGAAAATCTGCCTTTCGTCACTCAATCTACCTCTTTGACACCACCTTCCCAATTCACTACTGATAGTGTTTCATTTTTACCTCCTACCTGTCATGTTCTTGTAACTGCTAATAATCTTCCATCGGTTGTTTTACTTGACTCAGGTGCGTCTATTTCTCTTAATAGTTTCCAGTTTTATGAATCTTTAACATAAAAAATCCTCACTTACATTATCTTCCATCTTCTACTCAATGTCTTTCTGTTTCAAATCAACCCTTGGATGTTATTGGTACTATCTCATTGCATATCAAAATACAACATTTTTCTTGGCCATTCACCTTTCAGGTCGTAAAAGACTTATCATTCCCTATCATTTTGGGTTATGATTTTTTTCTCATACCGGTCTTCTTGATTCAGCACATTCTAAAGTTTTTCCTTTTTCTGACAAGTCTGTTCCTTTAATTCACATCCTTGATTACCCTTCTGTTTCACATTCCCTTTCTCCTAGTATTAATTCATCTCATTCCGATCAGGTTCAAGCCTTACTCACTGAGTTCTCTGACGTCATCACCCCCACCTTGGGTACTGTTAAAAATTTCTCTGCACATATTGATCTCACAGATTCTACTCCCGTTCGTTCTTCCCCTTATTTCCTCAGCCCTCCGCGAGTGAAGATCTTAAATGAGTTAATTGAGAAAATGTTGAAAGATAATACCAGTATTCCCTCATCTTCCAATTATGCGTCTCCTGCCTTTGTTGTTGACAAGACCGATGGCTCTGCGAGACTTATTGTAGACTATAGGAAGCTCAATAATAAGATAGTCTATGATGCTTATCCTATGCCTAAACTTACCTCAGCTTTTCAACATTTTTCGGGTTCTAAATTTTTTACTATTTTTGATCTTAATTCCGCCTACAATAAGCTTCCCTTGGACGATATTAGTTCTCAGTATACGGCATTTATTACTCCCAATGGTTTGTATCAATTCAAAAAGTTCCCTTTGGTTTGAATTTAGGTTCTCAGATAATGCAACACTTTGTGGATTCTTTATTTTTTGATATTAAGAATAAATATTTGTTTCCTTTCATTGATGACATTCTGATTTATTCACCCGATCTTCAATCTCATTTGTCCCACGTTCGTGAAGTCCTCACTCGTCTTCGCAACGTTGGCTTAACTGTAAATCCTTCTAAAGTCTTGATTGCACAAACTTCTATTAAATTTCACGGACATATTTTAAGTTCGCAAGGTATTGTCGTTGATCCCGAGCGAGTCTCTGCTATCCATAAAATCCCACCTCCGACTAACTTAAAACATCTACGTTCCTTTCTGGGGATGGTTGGGTTTTGTGCTAAGTACATCCCTAATTTTTCTTCTATTTCTGAACCATTAAATTTTCTTAAAAGAAAAGCTGTTAAATTTCAGTGGTCATCCCGTCAACAAACTGCAATCGATCTTTTGAAATTAAAATTATCTCATGCCCCTCTTCTACAAATTCCCGATTTTAATATAGTTTTCGAACTATTTACTGATGCTTCTGACGTTGCTATCGGTGCTGTCCTACAACAAGCCCTCAATGGTCAGACTCTTCCTATTGCATATTTCAGTCGCATAATGTCTTCTGTAGAACGTAAATATTCCACGTATGAAAATGAAGCCCTTGCACTTATCCTTTATATTGAACATTTCGTTGATTACCTTGACCATCGGGAATTCATTGTGAGCACCGATAATCAGGCTCTTTCTTGGCTTCTTCATAAAGCACCAAAAATTGGTCGCACGGGTCACTGGTTGCTTCGATTGTCTCGATTCAAGTTCTCTTTCAAATTCGTTTCTGGATATAATAATTCTGTGGCTGATGCTCTTTCCCGTCTCTTTGAAGACCATCACCTTCAGGGTTCTGAAATTGATTCCATTTCTATTAACTCCGTCATTTCTGTTTCATCCCTTACAAATTTTCCCCTTTAGTTTCAGTCTTGTTTACAACATCAGCAGCTTGACCCGTACTGCCAACAACTTTCTCGCGACCTCTCTTCTCAAAATTATTCTGGTCCATTCCCGTTTCCAAAAACAATTACTCATTTTTAAACCTACCCCCAAGGCTACTCCTCGGCTTGTTCTTCCTTCTAGTCTACGCTCTATGGTTTTTCAATATTTTCATGATTCCCCTGTTGGAGGCCATTTCGGTAGAGCCAAGACCTATGCCCGCCTTGCCTCTCAATTTTTCTGGCCCCACATGCGCAAAGATATTTTCTCATGGGTCCGTTCTTGTGCCTCCTGTCAGAAACACAAGCCTCTAAATCAACTTCCTTATGGAACCAATGCTGCCTATCCTGCTACCTATCCTTCCGAAAAATTCGATATTGATATTGTTGGCCCTATTGTTAAATCCTCCAAATCAAATTCTTATATTTTCACGTTATTGGATGGCTTTTCTAAATTTCTTATTGTTCGCCCTTTGCGAAATATTTCTTCACAAATTATCATCAATCTTTTGTCCAATCATATCTTTCCTATTACTGGTCTCCCTAAGGTTCTCGTTTCTGATAACGCATCGATTTTTACTTCTAAACCTTTTTATAATTTTTGCTTCTCCTTGGGTATTAAAAAGATCTGCACCTCCCCTTATCACCCTCAAGCGAATATGGTTGAACGTTATCATCGGAATCTCAAAGCATTTTTATCTATCTTTCATTCCCATGATCATAAATCATGGGATACTGAACTTCCGTATTTTGTCCTAGCCTTAAACTCTACCATATACATTTCTACAGCTTATACCCCAGCTAAACGTTTTTTTAGGTAGGGAGCTTAATACCCCTCTTTCTCTTACTTGGGATTTACCTTCCCTTTTGGAAACCCCCTCTGAACGTCTCAACCATTCTCAGTTACAACTCGCCTATCAAAAGCTCCTTCAGGCCAGGGAGGTACACAAGAAAGCCTGTAATTCTCGTGTTGCAATCCCAGAATTCAAGTTGTTTGATCTAGTTCTGCTCAAAACTCGTCCGGTTAGTTCTGTATCCCAAAATCTGTCGGCTAAACTTTCTCCTCTTTGGCTCGGTCCTTTTCGGATTCTTTCTTTTCCTTCTCCTAACACTGCCCAGTTTCAATCTCTTCAATCACCCACCGACCTAAAAAAGTCTTATTTTCACTCTTAAAACCATTTCATACCCAGTTCTCCTTTTTCTTTTCCCCTCCCTTTTTATTTCTCTCCTAGGGTGGGAGATGGGTATGGATTAGGTCTGCTTCCCCCCCCCCTTTTTAGCCTTTCTCTTCCTCTCTTATTGGTTTGCTGTCTATCACTCTATTATATCTATTATATCTTCTATTATATTTGGTTATGTTTATGTCTCTGCTCAACCGGCCCTACTCCCACTGCTTAACCCCTTCATACCTGATCCTCACCCTTTTTTATATTTTTATTGGATATGTCACTTCTTGCTTTTCTCCCTTTGGGATAATATTTCTTAATTAATTACTTTTATTGAATTGTCTTTACTTTTAGCAGACCACAAATATTATGTTTTTATTGTAATCGATCCGGATCGTTTCCTTGCTTACCCCCCCCTTTCCCCGTTCCCCCTTTTCTTTCCCTTTTCCTCTTCTCCTTATTCCCTTCCTTCCTCTCTTTCCACCCTTTTTTCTTCGTTCATGTTACTCGTTTCTTTTCTGGTTTCCTTTTTTTTTGGCTGCAACTTCCTGCCTATCTCCGAGATGGCGCCTCTTTGGAACAGCGTGGGATCTGCCTCATCTGCTCTACTTCGTGGGATCTGCGCCACCTGACTACTTCATCTCCACTACATTGGATGCTTTACCAACCTTGTCTCCATCTTCTACCACGTCGTGCTGACTCGTCATCTCTTCAGCTCCAACCCTTCGGATTTTTTTCTGGGTGGTGGGAGTATGTTACGTGCTCCCGATGTATATGTGTTCTTTCTTACCTTGTGCATATTTCTTCGCTCCGCTCATATTGACATTGAACTGCTACGTTTTCCGTCCATCTGCTGCCTTGTCTGCCTCACGACTGTTTGTGTTCGCTCCCCTTCCGCCACCCCCCCCCCCCCCCCTGACGTCACCTATTTCCAGTACTTTCCACGCCTGCCCTCTCCGGCCTATATTAACTCGCCGCCTCGCCTTGATAGGCGTTCAGGTGTGTGCTTTCATGTTGCTATAAGCAGTGGGACCTTATACCGTTCGCACGGCGGGTCCGTGCTGGTTTTAAACCTGTGTGAAACTTTCTTCTTCTGGCTGGGTGAGCAGACTCATATTTTATAATGTTCCATGTTAACATCTTTCTTGCTCCTGGTAGACTTTGTTACGGTTATCAGCCTTGAACCTTGGTCTCTTTTGGACTTAACTGCGATATGGAGCACTGCCCTCACTTCTGTGAAGGTTAACAACGGTGATGAGGGGGTTATGGTTGGCAGACTAATAAGTGACTTGGAACTTTACTCATGTGTTGAAGTGAACCTTATTTCGAACTGGGTATTTGCAGCCTGATCCTTGCCTCTTCTATCATACCTTTACCTGTATTATTGTTTTTTCTTATCCTATCCGTTGCTCTCTTTCTTCTCGTGTTTTGCCTTTATCACTTCCTATTCTCCTTTTTCTAATGAGAAATTGTAATGGTACTAAATGGTTAAAAGTGGTCTGCGAATCTGATTGGTGTTCTTTCCATTCAATTGTTTAAAGTGGTGCCAATCTTGTTCTTTGAAGTTAAATGAATTCGGTTCGGGAATAATAAATGCGTTATTGCATCTTGGCATCCCAATGCTTACGGAATGTATCATTCCTTTTGAGTAAAAATTAATAGGACCCCTTTCTCTAAAATATCTTCGTGGCACGCACTTGCTACGATGTTGGTATCATTGTGATAGTTTTGGTCTAGTCATCTGTGTGTTTTTATAAATGTACTTATACATATAGCCATTTTTAACTTTATATTCTGTAATTTCTACTACTCTTGCTCCTGTGAAATACCAAAGATAATGAGTTCAATTACTATGTACCAGGTCTGTAAGTCCTTGCTCTTGATGCCGTTGTAATATATGTCTTGCTTTCTTAAAACCTGCTCCCTTGGGTTTTATTATTTATTTGATGTCCCTTTCATATTAATTCTATTGCTCCTACCACGGAACACCTCTAGGAAAGGGCCTTGCTTTGTGTTCTGCGCGCAGTATTTGTAACGAATTGCGTATTGCTTCGAGCACGCTTCCTTCTGCTCTGCTTGGCCTGTCACCTAAATATTGTTCACTACCTTATGATTGAGGGAGATTCTCCCCTCCTTTTCGCTTGAAATCGTGTTTAAACTGATCTATACTAAAACTCACGTAATAAGGCTAATGAACACAGTGTAAAAGGCGTGTCCCCAAAGCAGAGAGACAATAACGTAGAGCAGAGGTCAATTCAGATGAATTAAGGTTATTAACATAAAAGCAAAGGGAAACAGTCTGAAGATTATCATAAAAACAAATTAATGGGGATACAGGGAGTCAAATACTCACGTACATAATATGTAACGATACTCCAAACACAGTAAAAATTACTTGACTTCTCAGTCTGTTTCCTTTGTATCTGATCCAAAGCATTTATTTCTTAAATGGGGGCCATTTACTATCTCGAGGTGAAGGTAACAGCCTTCACACAATAAGAACCAACACCTCCCCAAAAATCGTCAAGGTTTTATAAAATATGGATTCCGACAATCCCCACAGAGATTACAGCCCCATAAATCAAAGACGCCACTGAATCAAGGCTGGCAGAATAGTAAACAAAGATGGGATATAAAAGTTGCCATGGTTACAGAAGCAAATAAACATGAGTCAGAAAGCAAGTAAAATGAGAGCAAAGTTCCGAAATAAACATATTAATCGGTTGAGGAAGCCGGAAACAAGAGCAAGATAAAATAAGAATAATGACAAAAAACAAATATCCATAAGACACTGAAAAGTAACACAGGACCGATAACCACTCCACACCCACTCACTCTCAGAAACCAAACATGTGAAGCAGAGGGTATAAAAATGTAATAGCAAGACACGTTACGACAAACATCGTAACAGCATGACATGATTCAGTCAACGGCTCATGAGTGCACAGATCAGAAACCTGGGTCGCCGCAAAGAGGCCTGGCCCATCCAGTCTAAACACATAATATAAATAACTTGCACACTGCATAAACGTATTCATATCGCACATCTAGGCGAACATCAATTGTACGGCATTAGCGTTAAACCACAAAGCAGAACATAAGCTTGAGCCAAAACGTCGAAGATACAGAGAATCAAAAAGGTATCCAATCAAAACAACAAACAAACTTATCACACACACAAAATAATCGCATCAGTGCCACCTTTCGCTCTATTGCAGGAACGAGTACACATATGCAGACATGAAAAGAAAGGAAGGACAATGAAATAAGTCTGCAGCAAAATTATAAAGAATAATACATTGAACAAGGGATCTCTCAGTAAACAAACTAGCAGAACTATGGCAAGCCGAGAAAGGATAAATAGAATAAATACCTCGAAACTGAAATAGTCATATTCACGACTCTATACATAGAGATCCATGTAAAAAAGCGTTTACATCTTTTATAGTACCATTTGTACGAGACGAAAGCCATCTCGCAGGTCAACGTCTCCCTCCTTTCTCCAAACTTCTTATAGTCAGAAAACCAGAGATAACTGGAATAAAATGTAAGCTGGAAAGAAATGCTTTGGCAATTCTCTGTTAAATGAGGTGCCATCTGTCTAATCGGGACGAACTACACGTCAAGTCTGGCATAGAGAATACTAAGCAGCCATAACAGACTGACCTATAATATCGTAAAGAATGTGATATCTGTAAAATACAAAAGCAAGATATGGAGGTAATGAGGTGCGGTACAATGATCAGTTTGGTTTTACAACAGGGAAGCCATTTGTCTGGACTGGTTAAGTTAACTTATTGACAAAACCATTGGAGTGGGATTAAGCAAAAGCCTAAGCCCCCAATATCGCTGTGAATGACAGACAGAATTGGGATTATAGAGACTGTCTCGTAATATTTTGTAATAGACATTTTTATGCATATAGCCCTGTGATACTGCTGCTCGTAGCAACATTGGAACTCTGATATGGGAAGTACAAAATAGCTGCCAGAAGAAGGAGAATGTTATAAGGTCAGTTGCTATCAGTAACAACTCACTGATGCTGTAAGTATTCAACAGACAAAAGTCTATTTTATGAATACAGGATGTATAATAATTAATAACAGCTCTAAGTACACGATACTAGAAGCAAACATGTCTTAGTAAACAATGGTCCGCAATTTTGGTAGAATTGCAGTTTTATTTTTATGAACAAGAATACAGGTGTATTAAAGTTACATGTTACAATGACTGAACAGTGTACTTACTCGTAGTTAAAGGAAGTGTTCAAAGACTGTATCTAATAACATTTCTTAATGTTGTATTCGTACTTTTTCCTAACCAGGATGACTTTTACATACAATGAAATCAGTGGTAGCTGGTAACCACAAACTCTAAATTATCTCGCAAACGCTTCGTTTGCGGACACATGTTTACTAAGACTCCTTCGCTTCTAGTATCCTGTACTTAGAGTTGTTTTAATTTGCGCTATTAATTATGATACATCTACATAGATAATTTGCAACAAAATTTGAAATTTAGAACGGTGTGGTTGTGGATTTATCATGGAATGTTCACGATCTCATAGGTAGACCGCATCACAAATGAGGAGGTAGACTTCTCCATTGTGTCAGGAAATAATGAAATCTTAACCCTCGCAAAATGCAGAAAAGCTGCTTATATCAGTCACGAATTCCGAAATAACCTATACAGCCTAATAATAATAATAATAATAATAATAATAATAATAATAATAATAATAATAATAATAATAATAATAATAATAATAATAATTGAAACAGATCTCCAGGAAATCAACATCTCAGAAGACATTGTACAGGACAGATGTAAATTCACAACCAAAATCGACAATCACCACTTTGAAGACAAACCCAACACCAGAACGAACGAAGGAAGAAGCTCAGCGAGAGGATGAAGAGATTTTAGGAGGAAAAGAAGGCCAACATATCAGCTAAGCAAGTTCAGCCGTGCTCCTGAGTAGGGCATAACGAAGTTAAAAAAAATAATTTTTAATTTCGTGTGGCTATTTCTAGCCGGGTGCAGCCCTTGTAAGGCAGATCTTCCAACAAGGGTGGGCGGTATCTGCCATGTGTAGGTAACTGCGTGTTATTGTGGTGGAGGATAGTGTTATGTGTGGTGTGTGAGTTGCAGAGATGTTGGGGATAGCACAAACACCCAGTCCCCGAGCCAAGGGAATTAACCATTTAAGGTTAAAATCTCCTACCCGGCCGGGAATCGAACCCGGGACCCTCAGGACCAAAGGCCAGCACGCTAACATTTAGCCGTGGAGCCGGACAATAACAACAACAACAATAATAATAATAATAATAATAATAATAATAATAATAATAATAACCAGTGGGCCCATGCTGCTCCACAGCATTCCTTATATATAGATCAGATAACTCGTCGTGATATGTCTGTCGCAGTCATATTGTTTTGCTTGTCCTTTTCAATAGTTTTATGAACATTTAAAAGCAATATTCTCTATGCTTCGACCATTCAGCCGTATCTGGATCTTAACATTTTCAAAGGATTTTGCTCGAGATAGTGCAACACACAATTGGCCGTCGCTGAATAATGGTTCGGGTAAGTAGACTACCCACTTTTTCAATAAATTTTCCCTGCGCTTTATTAATGGTCATACACAAGGCTAGTCGACTTGATATCTTCCCGTCTGTACGTACGTAGACTTTTTTTGTCTTAGCAGCATGTAAGTTATTAGAAACGCTCTGCCATCCGTTGAGTATATTCGGAAGCTGGGAAAGGTTACAGAATCAAAGAGTATCTAGCAGAGAATAGTATTCTTCCATGATCAGAGGGAGTGTAGCCTATATTCTCTGGCTTCACAGGTAGTAATCAAACATGGTTACATGCAATGGCATTACTAAGGATGAAAATCACATATATCAGAATATTAATGAAAGTATTAGTGTCTTAGCAACCCGCTAATTACAGAATGTATTGCGGGTTAGGGTAAGCCTTCCCGTGCAATTATTGGAGTGATCATTTCGCATGATTAGGATCATAAGGGCGTACCTACATTTTTGCCAATTTGCGAAAATGAGGAATATCACTATACAGTTTATTTAAAAGTATATCACCAGTACAAGATAAGTACCAGCACATGATGATGCAATTAAATGGTTTCATTTAGGTTTGAATTAAGCAAAATGAGCAAGTAATTCAAAACAAATTCTTATAATATTGTTCCTAATGTTATTTTAAAACTCTTTTCCCTGACATACGCCCTTTTGTTATTCACAGTTTTCAATGACTCAAGTGGCTTAAGTACTTGTCTGATACTTTAAACCTTAAAATAACAGCAAGGCATAAGTCGAACTGTCCATGATAAATGAGATAATAATAAATAATATTTTATTGTTACGACATAGTAACGTGATTATTACATTATTAACACAACCCTGACTAAAAACGTGTGTTTTACATGAAAAATACCTAATGCGCTCAATATGTTTGTGATACAGAACACTTCAAAGTTACAACAGAACATCCATACAATATTATATCTAGACTATGCTAAAGTCAGACTGATAACAAGACTAATATTTACTACATTAAACTTTGATAAATATGTAGGTCATTGCTGATTTAAAGCATATCAAAACTACACTAAAGCAATATGCCTATAAAGGTAGACCAGTTTTGAATGCTTTTCATATCTATACTATATATAAAAATGTATGTATGTATGTATGTATGTATGTGTGTGTGTGTATGTGTGTGTAAATGACACATCTCCTCCTAAACCACTGGAGCAATTTCAATCAAATTTTGAACACTTATTATTTGCTATCCGGAGACGAGCACTGTGGGGGTAAGCCACCTCTAGCCCCCTTAGAGGTGGGGGTTAGGGTGTTAAGTTTAAAAAATAATCGAAAATAGGGTCGAATCCATAGTTTTTGGGGTCGCTGAGGTGAATAGTGACACTCCCGATTTTTTAAAGTCGAATTTCTGCTCCCATTTGGGTGGGGGGCGAGGGGGCTGATATATAAAATTAAACGAAAATAGTGTCGAATACATAGTTTTCGGGGTCGCCGAGGTGAATTGTACACTCCGGATTTTTAGTATCAGGAGACAAACCGCGTGGGGGTAAGACAGCCCAGGAAACGTTAGGGGCGGGGGGCGAGGGGGGTGAGATATAAAAATAATCGAAAGTAGTGTCGAATCCATACTTTTCGGGCTCGCTGAAACGAATAGTGACATTCCGGAATTTTTAAATGTCCCAGTTCAGCCCCTTTCAGGGTGGGGGGCGATGGGGGAGTAATGTATAAAAATAATAGAAAATAGTGTCGAATCCACAGTTTTCGGGGTCGCTGAGATGAATAGTGACACTCTTGATTTTTAGTATCAGGAGACAAACCACGTGGGGGTAATACACCACAAGAAACCTTAGGGGCAGGGGGGGCAAGGAGGCTGAGATACAAAAATCATCAAAAGTAGTGTTGACTCCATACTTTTCGTGGTCGCTGAGATGAATAGTCACACTCCGGAATTTTTTAAGTCCAAGTTCAGCCCCCTTCGTGGTAGGGGGTGATGGAAGAGTGATACATAAAAATAATCGAAAAGAGTGTCGACTCCATAGTTGTCGGGGTCGCTGAGATGAACAGTGAGATTCCGGATATTTTATAAGTCTAAGTTCATCCCCCTTTGGGGTAGGGGGCGAGGGAGGAGTGATATATAAAATTAATCGAAAATAGTGTCGAATACATAGTTTTCGCGGTCACCGAGGTGAATTGTACACTTCGGATTTTTAGTATCAGGAGACAATCCACGTGTGGGTAGGACAACCCAGAAACGCTTAGGGGTGGGGGTGGGCGAGGGGGTGAGATAATATCATCGAAAGTAGTGTCGAGTCAATGCTTTTCGGGCTCGCTGAAATGAATAGCAACACTCCGGAATTAATTTAATGTCCAAGTTCAGCCCCCATCGTGGTGGTGGAGATAGGAGAATGATATATAAAAATAATCGAAAATAGTGTCGAATCCATAGTTGTCGGGGTCGCTGAGATGAATAGCGAGACTCCGGTTATTTTATAAGTCCGAGTTTATCCCCCTTTGGGATCGGGGGCGATGGGGGAGTGATATATAAAATTAATCGAAAATAGTGTCGAATACATAGTTTTCGGGGTCGCCGAGGTGAATTGTACACTTCGAAATTTTAGTATCAGGAGACAAACCACGTGGAGGTAGAACACCCCAGGAACCCTTAGAGGCGGGGGCGAAGGGGGCGAGGGGGCTGAGATATAAAAATCATCGTAAGTAGTGTCGAATCCATACTTTTTGGAGTCGCTGAGATGAATAGTGACACTCCGGAATTTTTTAAGTCCAATTTCAGCCCCCATCGTGGTGGGAGAGATAGGAGAATGATATATAAAAATAATCGAAAATAGTGTCTAATCCATAGTTGTCGGGGTCGCTGAGATGAATAGCGAGACTCCGGTTATTTTATAAGTCCGAGTTCATCCCCCTTTGGGATCGGGGGCGATGGGGGAGTGATATATAAAATTAATCGAAAATAGTGTCGAATACATAGTTTTCGGGGTCGCCGAGGTGAATTGTACACTTCGAAATTTTAGTATCAGGAGACAAACCATGTGGAGGTAGGACACCCCAGGATCCCTTAGAGGCGGGGGCGAGGGGGGCTGAGATATAAAAATCATCGAAAGTAGTGTCGAATCCATACTTTTCGGGGTCGCTGAGATGAATAATGGCACTCCGGAATTGATTAAAGTTCAGCCTCCTTCGTGGTGGGTGGCAATGGGAGAGTGATATATAAAAATAAACTAAAATAATGTTGAATCCACAGTTGTCGGGGTCGTTGAGATGAATGGTGAGACGCCGGATATTTTATAAGTCCAAGTTCATCCCCCTTTCTGGTGGGGGGTGAGGGGGATTCAGATTTAAAAATAATCGAAAATAGTGTCTGGATTTTTAGTATCAGGAGACAAACCACGTGGGGATAATACACCACAAGAAACCTTAGGGGCAGGGGGGGGGCAAGGGGGCTGAGATGAATAGTAACACTCCCGATTTTTAAAACTCAAAATTTAACCCCCTTTAGGGGGAGGGGTGAGATATACTAATAATAATCGAATATACTGCCTAATCCATAGTTTTCCGGGTCGCTGTGATGAATAGTAACATTCCGGATTTTTAAAGTCCAACTTCAGCCCCCTTTGGCATAGAGGGTGAAAAAGGGTAAAAAAATAAATTGTCATAAATGCCCAAGATAATAGACGTGTGTATGTTCCAGTATGACTTTCAAGTATTTCTTACTACCTGGAAAACATACTGTGGGAGTAAGACGCCCCTAGAACCATTACGGAAGCGGGTGAAATATAATCCATATTAATAAATAGAAGTCAGTTTGGCGCGATCTATATATACTGTACTATATATATATATATATAAATTAAGGAATAAAAATGAAAACAGACGTGAATTAATGAGACCATTCTAGGCATCCTAGAAACTTAAAACTTGGTACCAGACAACCTGATGACTTCAGGATCCCTAGAAAAATCTAAAATTCTCAAAATTCTCTGAGAGGGACACGCTGGGAGTTTCAAATCTGCATAAGAACACAGTCGGTGATATTTATCCAGAACGATAACCTATAGGTTTCATGGGCTTAAAAATTTCCTGAAAGTCCTAATTTTTAACCCCTCCCCCATATCAAGATGGCAGCACAATCTCCCAGACGAGTTAGAAAATTGAAATTTGGCAAAATTATAGCCTGTAACCGACGGAAAATTTACGAGATGTTTAAACATTTTATTTTTTACTCCCAGAAAATATCGAAATATGGAGACATTTTTAATGACGGTGCAGACCTTCCTTTTGAGGTATTTGGTGGCTAAACGGTAAGTCGTATCACAAAACGGACGGCACAGTCCCTGTTCAATTTGGAGTGATCTACAACTTTGGTCCTACGACTTTTTGTCGTATCTCTATCCCCTATGTTAAATTTGGCTCTATTTCTGGATTTACCTAAATTTTGCACAATTGTACACGTATAATTGATGGTTTGATTCACTTATAAGAAAGATGGGATCATCAAATTCTACACGAATATTGGGCCACCCAGCCAAATTCTATGTTTGAAGCTGTGGCATAAGTGTCTGAAAAGTAATTCACTGTGTGAAAACCTTACACAAATTTCACCCTATTCAACTTGTCTAAAATAATCTTGCCTTTAAGTAGATGAGATACGAGGAAATATCATAGGGCCAGCCGTTTAGATCGCTAAATGAGGCCAGAGGCGTCTTTTCATACAATCCGTTTTTCAATATGAATGCACCATTCAGCAGCAGTTATTCTGTAAATGAAGGTGAACATGCATATACTTCCGTATGTCGAACTACATTTATTAATTTAAGTCGATTTGTAGCGATCTAGAAGGGGGTGTGTCTTACATTATAATTAATACTTTACAAATCAATAGTGACTCTCAGCAGGAGGACGTTTGCTGCTGTAATCAGTACTCCCCACATCGACTTTAACTAGCAATAGGAATTGGGTACTCCTCCAACGCCTGTGTACCATTGTAATGTATAATTCCCTTCTTGATTTGACTAGCAGAAGGCAAGGGAGCGTGCATTTTTTTAAACTCTTTTACCTGATTCTCTTTATCATTAGGTATAGGTGCCCCCGATTATAAACAAATTTACCCATCAAAATGTGACTGACGTTACGCATAGTGAATTGTGGCAGACAATGGACCTGTCGTTATCATCACAACTCTGCAACTCGCACTTTACATTGGAAACAACGTCTGCGGACCTCCCTTTGCTTTTTCTCGGATAACGCCAAGAGACATCCAATTACAAAATTATTATTCACTTCATGTACAGCAATTTACTTCCACATCCGTATACATTGTAGAATACCGTAACGAAGCACGGGTACATTTGCTAGTTGCTAATAAAAAACGGCATGGACATAACATTGATGAAATCCGTAAGCAATAACTGCAAGAATCAATAAATGAAAAGGACGCTCATTAATCGCAAACATCATCTAGATCAATATCACTCTCTTGGCTTGTGGTGACTGACTTCAGAGACACATACAATTTATGATATTTGGATTTAATAATACCTTGTTTGCAAAGATATTTTAACTTTCCAACCAATATTGGAAGAAGTTGTGAATAGATCCTCTCTAAGACTATGTTACATTTCTGTTTCCTCCTAAGTGCTGATCTCTTGTTTCCTACAATATGCATTTTATTGAATTCTTCATGCACGTTGTACTTGAATTAAACATGGTTGGGATCCTCTTTCAAGTACTTCAACCATACAATGTTCTTCCATCTTACTTTTTGACCACTAACATCTACTGTTGTATTGTTTATAAGAGCCTGCTTTACTTTTTTTTAAATCAAAGAAATCATCTCGTGACATTGCTTGTAATTCGTAAGGTGATTTTCTTGCTAGGCGGATGACTGTATTCCAACCAGATGGCTCAAATATGTGAACACTCTTCTTCTTTTTTCCGATCATAGAATGTACCGAATCAACCTCCATCTGTGTGAAGCCTGGAGTAAGATATTTGTGGTTGATTTGAGGTATATTTAATTGTTTCACAGCAAAAAGACGCAATGCACAGATATACGCATTCCTATCTTGGCCACTGCATGCATCTGTATAAAAACAATCTCTTTGCCATTTGCATTTTGAGTAAGAAACTTATACACACATGATGCTATTTCGGATGACCCTCTCTTAGCTATAGTCTCATCCCACGTGTAACAGACAGCACTATGTGCAATTGCATTGAACACTGTTAGGTTGTAGAAAGCAAGTCGTCTTTTGTAAAAGAGTGCTTTGGCATTTGAATGTAGACAGTACAGTACAGCTTGTAAATCGAATTCAATGAGTTGGTACTCACCTCTGGTGGCTCTTTCTTTGTATAAAATTTTTATTGGCTCTTGCAGTCTCCTTCATTCTTATATGAGCTTGGAATTCTTTCAGATGTTCTTCCTTATCTAATGCGTTCAAATGCTCATATTTGTAGCATGAGTCACACATGTCCTGCTTTGGTCTATGAAGAGCTATATTAAAGTCCTTATTGAAACAATCTCTATATAGCCATTCTTTCTCTGGAATAATATTCCTTTCTCTACAATGCTGAACATAAATGCCGTACATGATTTTTATAGTTAAACCTTCTTGAAGATATTATTTATTTGAGTTTGCTCTGTTGTAATGTGAAGGCATCCTAGGAAAAGAATTAACATGGTCCTGAATAATGTATCTGGCATCTTGTGGTCGTGCTATTACAGGTTTGTGTTTTCCCCTCTTGTCATCTGATGTCACATGAGAAGAGTTCCTACTTTCTATTGCACATCAGACAAATTTCTGAAACACCTAGCGTAGCTAGAAAAAATTGTTTACAGACAGCAACTCCTTCATTGTCACATATTAAAAAGTAGAAAGTAGATAATGATCGCCTAGAGTTATGTGAGTTCGTTCTCAACGTAGCTTTTGAATGCACATCCAGAAGAGAGCTCACATATTGACATCTGCTGTTTAATGTCAAGTTTTCCCAAAAACTTGAAAATATGGATTTTCTTTGCCATTCATTTATCTTCTTACTGCAGCGCCTCACACAATTATCAAGGCATGGCACTGGCTTCATAACAACAGCTGGTTTTGTTACTCCTTTGACTGATACATATTCTTTTCCAGCTTGTCGTCTGTTTCGTCTTTTATTTTTCTTCCAGTTCTTAGGATCAGCAGTCTTCTTTTCTTAGGAGGGGAGCAGGGTTCATTTCCAGTCACCGAAGTAGAAGCTGTATTTTAAATATCGTTTTCATCCTTATCACTACTTGATTGCACTCTAAGCTCTGGTCCACTGGCATGAACATACAAATCACTCTCTGTGGCCCCACTGTTATTAAACTCTTTAAGAACATTATCATCATTTAACAAAAGCTGTTCAGAAGAATCTAATGTGATAGGAGGCTGTAATGATTCAGTTTCACACAATGACTCAGTAACACTATCATTTCCGTTAAAAATATATACAACAGGAATATTGCTCAAATCCTGTTGCAGGTTAGTGTTACCAACACCATCATTGATATGATCACAATTTACTGTACTTTTCGGTCGATTCAGAGATGTTTCTAACAGTGAGTCAGTCGATTCCAAACTTGCTTTACTGCCTACATCCCCACTCGCTTCTTCTTCATTCACTGCATTTTGTTGAAGGTTCAAGGATGTTTCATCTTCTGACGTGGTGAAATTTGGATGTTTTCTCCTACTAAGTAATGAGCCGTGCGATTTTAAAATTCTGGTTCGTTAGATTGTAAATACGATTCCTTCTGTTTACCTAGTGCCATTTGAACCAATAGTTCTCCACGAGAAAATGCCGCATTCATGATCTATAAAGTAAATACAAGCAATGATTAAAACGTGAAAACATGTTAAGTTGAATAACGTGATGTATTGACTGTGGTGATTAATATGACTCGCGACAACATAGGATAAAATCAATCTAAATAAAGTTAAAATTATCATTATAATGAGTTAATCTTAGCTCATGTTGATTTAGAGATCTGTAGAAAATATATCCTGATACTAGTCAGTATCATACGGTATGATCACAATGCATGCTTCATTAGCCTACTAATACACTTTGCTAATTTGAGTGGCTCATATTTAGACTCACCTTCTTCATTGATAGTATTATTGTAGTTTTAAAACACTATGAAGTATTTCATTACTCTTATAGTGCTCGAAAATAGAGAAAATAATTCACCTCACAATCGGTAGCTTAACACACGCTAGTCACACAGGTTTCCATAGAGAATAAACGAAATAATAGAGTGAAAATGGCGTACCAGGTGTTACGCCATTTTGTTCCTAAAGTATACACCTCATATCTTACGTGTTTGTGAGTAACAAATGGGCGTATTATACGCCCTTTTGTTATTTACTAAAACAAATCTCTTAATGGTTTACGCCATACAAAATTCAAAAACTAGCATAGTGAGAGATACGCCGTTCTGTTACTCAAATACAGCATTATTTTCGCGTTGCAATGATATCATAACCTCAAAATGTCAAAAATTGTAGATACGCCCTTATGATCCTAAGCATGCGATTTAATGATTTGATTTTATGATTACTCAAAGTTGGCTGAACCTAGAGAACTATCAATGTCTCATGATTCACAGTCAGGTAATTCCGAAGGGTATAAAATAGGAATGAAGGAAATCGGTCCAGCAGAACGGACGGACGGATTTGCCAAAGCCGTTTTTATAAACTCTTTTAATATACTGTATAGACAGTGGTTTAGTTGGACCGGAACGGGCCGGAACGCCGTTCCGGAAAACATTTTCCCGCTTTAGAATGACGTAACATTTTTTACATTCAGTAAGAAAATCTTATAATCTATACATAGCGCTGAAACGTCATGGGTATACTCTAGCGGACTAATATAACCTTACGGTTTTATGCTCATAAGATACGGTCGCTTTTACACTCCTGTGCAGTTTTCTGGTTCTCTAAAGTTGGCTACACTGCTATTGGATTCGGAGAGCGGGAAGTGAGCTCAACAACCTTCTTCCACTTGTTATGTTTGTGAGTCCAAGTTTTATTTTATGTTTTGCTCAATGTGTTGCTGTGAAGCAGATATTATGGAATCTCTCTGTAGTTAATGAACATCAGTAGCCCCGTAGTATGAATGAATGAATGAATTTATTGAACTGAACATAACAGGCTTTCGCCCAGTTACAATGTTCCAATAAAATAAACTCTCACAGACTATTTATAGCTAGACACTAACTACTTACTACTTAACTACTTCTAAATCTACTTTGTAGCATCCTGCACATGGGCGGATCGTCAGCTCCACATGCAGCACACCACCTAACTAAACTAACTACTTTACTACATGAATATACTACTTAACTACTTCTAATCTATTTTGTAGCATCTTGCACATGTAGCCCCGTAGTACCTTCCAAGTTTTCCAGCGGCTGTGAAAGTGAGTTGTGAGTGTGACCATGAGTTCACTGAAGTGGCTGGGTTCAAAAAAACGTGCTGGGGATGAAGATGAAGAATCAAATAATACTAAAAATGTGCGTGATGGCTCAAGTAAAAACGAAACTGAATGGAGTTCTGAGAACATTAGTTTCATTAAAGACGTGAGTATAAAGACAGATCCTGGGTTAAATGTTGCTGAAACGTGTGATGCAGATTCAAGGGAGAATCTAGATTATGGTTCTACACCTTCTACCATCGACTGTGAAATTCAAGAACGTAGCTACCTCAAACAAGATTTTCCAGACTGTTAGAACGAGTCTCAGTACCGTTATTTTTTGTCAGAGAACACGTGGTTATTTGCAGAAAATAAAAATTTAGGCTGCAATATATGTAAAAATTAAGATTAGGAGTTTCTAAAGGGGCAGGACTTCAGCTAATGAATGCCAGATTCATCCCAACGGAAATAATATTAATAAACAAAAAACAAGCCTTCGGAAAAAATATTTGAGCACAAAAATTCGGAATCTCACAAGAAATCTATGTTAGAAGAATCAGAATCTAATAAAAAGATATTTGAAAGTTGCTTAGACACTATGAATGCCAAACACATAGAAAACACCGTTCGTGTATTTTGAACAGCACACTCAATTGCAAAAAGAAATATACCTTTTGTAGACCTAAAGGCTTATGCTGAACTTCAACAATTAAATGGTTTAGATATGGGGACGATTTCTTCATACAAATTTTAGTTGTGCTAATATTATTGAACACATTTAACAGGAAATGAGAAATAAAGTAGCAAACTCTATAACAGAAAATCAGAGGAGAATCAGCATTATGATTGACGAATCAACAACAGTTAGTATAAAATCTGTTTTAGTATTATGTTTGAGATGTGTTCCTTCAGATAATTCTGAAGTTGTTTCTTTTTTCTGGGACTTGGTATAACTTGAATCAACTACAGCAGATGTTATTAATCGAGAGATTTTGAAGAATCTTTCTTCATATGGCAGAATATTTAGTTGGTCTAGCATGTGATGGGGCCTCTGTAATGTTAGGAAGAAAAATGGAGTTGGAGCACAGTTTTTAAAATTATTTCCAGATATATCAATCTGGCACTGTTTCTGATACAAGAAATGAAGTTACAGGTGTTAACCACTTCTATTCTTTCTCTGACAAATTGCATTCTTTATACAGCATGTCTCCCAAAAATCAAAGGCAACTCAACATTTGTGCTGCTTCACTGCAACAAAGAGTTAAGAATGTTGGGAAAATATTTACAATAAGATGGGTAGCATCAAGCCAGAGAACTGTAAAAGCTGTCTTAGAAAACTATAGTGCACTAGTAAAACATTTTAGTGAGGCCAAAAATGACCACCAGAGAGACTCCAAAGAAAGGGGAAAATTCCAAAGTCTAGAAAATATGTTAATATGTGTAGAATTTCTAGAAAATATTGCAATTATTATATGATGCCTCTGACAGAGGCTCAAAATGCAATCAAGCGCACTATAAAATTGTTTGAATTTATGTGTAACTCAGCTTCTGGAGAATACTAAAGAACAGTTCTTAAAGCAGCAGAAAACAAAAAGTTTAGAAACATAGGATTACATGATTCTAAAAAAGTTGTAAAAATTGACAGAAAGCCGTTTTTCCGAAGTCTTGTGAACAATTTAAATAACAGGCTTATGGAAAATGTTTCCACATCATCTCATCTTTGTTTCAGCTCTAGTCAGCAGAGACATGAGAGAATAACAAAAGTTATCAGTGATTCAAAGGTACTATACAAAAATAATTGGCCATTCACTTCTGCTTTGGATATCTGCTACGGTAATGAGAGTGTTGGCAACCTTTGTAACGTTTTGCACATGTCAGACAAGAGGAAGTACATTAATGCTTTTAGAAATTATGTCGAGACCAAGGAAATTCCAGTGGAGCTGATGCCTTTAATTAAGACTGTACAGACCATTCCTATCTCTTCAGCGGAAGCTGAAAGAGCTTTCAGTACCGTGAATGAGATCCACACCGAAAAGAGAAATAGGCTGCTGGTTACAAGAACAAGCGGACTTATTCTCATAAACAGCGTTCGACTTCCTGTGCACATATTTAACCCACAACCATATGTCAAGTCATGGCTACGAAAGGGGAGACGTTCAGTTGATGAAAGAACTTGTCGGAAGCATGAGGCCGCTGATTTTGACACCCAATACGAGTCCATTTGTAAATTGGTGAATTTATAAGGTGAGTTCCTGTAAATATTTTGTTCCAACTAAATCACTGTGTATAGATAATACTAATTTAAAAACCTGGATTTATGCAGTCAAGAAATATTTGGAAATAAACAATACAAGAGAAGAAGCAACAGTAAGAAAGAGTTTTAGAAATAAAGTGTTAAAAATGGAAGGTTTCCAAGGTCGGGAGGGAAAGAATGAACAGGGTCAAAATGGCTCTAGGAGAGGAAAAGGGGACTTAGTATGCAGATGAAGAAGTATTAGAGGAAGAAGAAGGAACAACAAAGTATAAAGGATTGAAATTGTCACGTGGTCCCTAGAGTAGCCTAAAGAAAAAAAAATATTATTAATAACATTAATAATCCTACGGCCTCAGCAACCGTGTGCAGACATTTCAATCTGACGCCATCTGGCTGTCTGCTCGTCAACTTCAACGTTCTCTTTTACTCTAGGCCCAATAGATGGCAGAGTAAACAGAATTTCTCTTGGGCGTCTATGAATGGGTTTTAACGAATGTTGTTAGGTGAACACCAGAGATACTTTATTCCGCCCTTCAAAAATCCGACGACCTCTGCCCAGTTTGAACTCGCTAACTTGCGATCTGATGGCAGACACTCTCACATTGGTCCACAGAGGCAGCTATAGAGCCTGGTACAACTGATAACAGAAGGGTGAAAACGATTTTCCTGGTCAGTGGTTCAACATTTGATATGGGAAGCACAAGGAGAAGGAGAAGAAGAATATTATAATGTCACTTGCTTTCAGTAATAACTCACCGATTCCCCTTGGCAGGTGAGGTTGCTGTTCCAGCCACTGCTTTAAGTATTCAACATCTCTCTTCATACTTCCAGGAGTGATGCCCAATTCTGAGTAAATACAAGCCAGCTGTTCTGGCGTTGGAGGTTCTAGAATCATGTTGTGTGAAATAAGCCCCTGAAATTAAGAAAATGGTAGATAGATAGATAGATAGATAGATAGATAGATAGATAGATAGATAATTTATTTATACTGGCAAAGTTAGGAACAGCTGTCCCTGTCTTACACTTAACTAATTACATATTGTTGAAAAAGTAATCTATTATAAACTTAAACTATGTTGAGCTATTGAACTATAACTAACAGTAACTACCTGTACCTTAAAGTTACACAAGTCAATGAGAAATAGCACAATAATACAAAAAATGGTGTACAGGTTTTAATATATACATAAACAATAAAGTTTTAAAACAAAAGGAGAATTACTAAACAAAATAGAATTATCTGTGAAATATAACTCTTCCACTGTAAATTTCCACCCAAGTTTGGAAAGGTACCAGGGAAGGATAAAGTAGATGGGAGGAAGTGGATTTAAAAGAAATGAGGACGAGGAAGTAGGAAAGTGATTATGTCTTGCTGCCTTGCTATTTGTATCTTTTCATCAGATATTTTGCGGATGCTCTTTTAAATTTTCTAGAAGTAGTGGTCAGGCGACATCAGGAGCAGCCAACCCAATGCATAAACACATTTTAAGTGGCACACATAACGTAGTAACATACACCAATTTGGTAATATATCTTAGAACCCTATTAGTAAAAAAATACTGTGTTAATGGTCACTCTCAGGGCCCGGATGTTTATGTAATATCAAAATGCAAAATATGTACATAAAAATGTAGTAAATATCACATAAATATGTAATTAAACATGTAACATTCACAAAATATGTAGTAGTATTCTTTCTTTCTTTCTTTCTTTCTTTCTTTCTTTCTTTCTTTCTTTCTTTCTTTCTTTCTTTCTTTCTTTCTTTCTTAATGCGTTTATCCTCCAGGGTTGGCTTTTCACTCGGACTCAGCGAGGGATCCCACCTCTAACGCCTCAAGGGCAGTGTTCTGGAGCGTGCGACTTTGAGACTTTCGGCCGGGGGATTAAACTGGGAAAAAGGACCAGTACCTTGCCCATGCGCCCTCACCTGCTATGCTCAACAGCGGCCTTGTGGGGGATGGGAAGATTGGAAAGTTTAGACAAGGAAGAGCGAAGGAAGCGGCCGTGGCGTTAAGTTATGTACCATCCCGTCATTTGCCTGGAGGAGAAGTGGGAAACTATGGAAAACCACTTCGAGAATGGCTGAGGAGGGAATCGAACCCCCCTCTACTCAGTTGACCTCCCGAGGCTAAGTGGACCCCGTTTCAGCCCTCGTACCACTTTTCAAATTTGATGGCAAAGCCGGAAATTGAACCCGGGTCTCCGAGTTTGGCAGCTGATCACACTAACAACTGCACCACAGAGGCGGACGGTAATACTATGAATGCACTAAATTTACGAAAATGTTCGTATATTGCCTTGTGGTTAATATATGAGATAGTAAAATAGTTCTAAATGCCTCCATACTTTAGGACAACGTTATCCTTGTTGCTTTAGATAATTTACTTTATTTTATTTTCAAAATCTTCCTCCACTCGGAGGCTGCCTAATACAAAGAATACACATACAATTTCATTCATAAAATATAAAAAATAAGTAATTAATGTCTCAGTCTGGCGAATACAAGTGGTGTCTGAGTATCAAAAGAGAACCCCTGAGTGCTTTCAGCCCCCAATCGATGAACTCCTTAGTACTGATGTTGAAGACCTTCATCAGCTCTATCGTCTTCTTAGGGACTGTCCCTCTCGCACCGATCATGAGACGCCTCACTTCTACATCGTCCAGTTCGTATGTATTCTTATAGTACGGTACTGTAGGCTGATAGATAGACTTCTTTCTCGGTCCACTTCGTCTGGTTGGTCGGAGTGTGTTTCGAATCTTACTGTGGGGTCTAATATATATCCTTTCTTCCCTTTAATGGCGATCATATCTATCCTTCTCGTGCTGCCATTTACTCAAATGCCATGGACTTCCTCATGCACTAGAAATCCTTTCTCACGGAGCGTCTGTGCTATGGATGACCTGATGTTGTGATGTCTGGTGTTTCGAAGAGCTTCACCGAAGGCACAGGAACCCAAGACGTGAGGTAATGTTTCAATCTCACTACATCTTCTGCAGCGGTTACCATCAAGGGACCTTCCTGGTACACCTCTTACAGGTGCAACGTTACATGCCATTTTCAGCGCATCTCTCCACTCCGTGCTAGAAAGGCCATCGTGGTTTCTAACCCAGCGGTTTGCAGGAGGGAACTCCTTGTACAGACACCCTCCCTTCCTTTGCTTCTCAACTGGCACCATTTCTCAAATTCAGATTATCGCAACCTATTTCTGAGTTTCTTGGTGTCATACTCACCGTGCCTGTTCTTCATATCCTCAGTTTTATCATTTACGTTTAACTCAGTTAAGCATCTGTTAATTTCTTCATCTAGATTTCTAGTGGCTTCAATATATTGGTTCCCTTCCCGTTTCAGAATGTTGTAGCTGTTTATATTCTGAAGCAAGGCTTCCCAGCTTGTCCTAAAAACACCTAACCCTTTGTACCGTTTATCTGAGTAAATCATAGAATCAGGAGTGTCGGTAGGCAGGGATAAGATCTCCTTTAGTGTACTCTTAACAAGTTTATCAGCATCTTCCAAAAACCGTTGTGGTATTTTACTTGCAGGAACGCAGAGGAACTGGCAAGTCAACGTAGAGCAAACCGAACAATTGAGAATTGAGAATTTTTGATCCGGATGAAGCCAGGGACAGGATGATAACGAGGTGAGTTTCTGCTTAAGGAGTGTCATTGATTCCTTGGAATCAAATAACATAGTATCTGCATAATTTACCCCTAAGTATCTGACACATTCGTTCCTCGAAATACATTTAATCTCCATACCTTCTTCGACTGTAATAGCCCTTCGTTTATTTCTCCTCTACTGATATTAATAACTTTAGATTTTTCAGGGTTTATTGTTAGACCAAGTTCACGAAACCTTTGTAAAGCTACTTTCATCAGTTCTACTGCAGAATCTCGGCTTTTTCCTACAATAACCGTATCATCTGCGAAGCCTAATATTGTTAGAGGTTGAAGTCCGTTGGCAAGAGAATAACCATGCATGTCACATAGTTCTTTTTCACCGATTTCTCGAATGATCTGTTGTGAGATTGTATAAAACTGGTGACAATGGGAATCCTTGCATTACTCCACGGCGTAATTTAATGGGATTAGTTTTCTTGAAATTGGCCTGGATCTGAGTTGTATTATTCTCCTGAAGTTTGCAAATTATGTTGCTCAGCTTATTTGGCACATTTGACGTAGCCAATGTTTTCCTTAAATGTAAATGACCCACGTTATCGATAGCCTTGCTTATGTCTAGGAAGACCAGAGTAACATCTTGTTTGTTGTGTTTTGCTGAGTTAAGCACAGATCTGAGTAAAGCGGTGTTTATGATGGTACCAGGTGATTTGATGAATCCTCTGAATCCTCTTTGATGTTCGCTAAATTGGATGTAACTCCTTAATCTTACGTCAAAGACCTTTTCGATGACACGACGAAGGACTGAACATATAGTGATTGGCCTCCAGTCTAACAGTTCTGTTGGATCTCCAGTTTTAGGTAACAAAATGGTGCGCGCCTTTGTGAACAGTAATTGAACATGTCCAGTCTGTAACATTATCGTAGCAATTTTAGCTAAGATAGTTGATGCCATATCATCTTTGATAGCTCTGACTAGAACTCTGTCGGGTCCGGCTGACGTGTCGACAGCCATTCTTTTCATAACCAGGATTACCTCGTCCTTGTGCACCATTACGTCGAAGGTTTCGTCTTGCACAGCACGTTCCCTTTCAGTCAGCAGGTCGTAGTAATGTTCGCGTTCACAGTTGTTAGGTGTGGAAAAAATAGATGAAAAATGATTCTCAGTATCCTCGATATCAGCCGTACAGTGAGTTGTTTGGTAGTTCAGGGCGTTTCTGATGGCTTTTCTTCGCAGGTTGTAATAGAAATACTGCATTTCTTGATATCGGTACTTATTACGTCTCTTTTCTTTATCTCTTCATTTTTCTTGCCTCAAAGTATTTTTTGCCAGCTGTTTAGGACCTGGCAGGAGATCTGTGCTTCGGCTAAAAAAGCAGCGAATTCGTCGACAGACTTGTCGAACTGAACTGTGCTCATTTCATAAGAAAACTTAGAATTCCACTGATATAAGCTCTTTTATATTCGTCTATAGGTCCCCCTGGTTTTCTACCCTCATTTTGAGGGCGAAATTCTTCGTTATTGTATGTTTCGTCACCTTGTGAAGCGGCAGAGTGGATTATGATAGGCTGTCTCTGTACTATTATTTTGACAGTTATTTATTAAATTAAATAATTAAGGACCTAGGGTTCTGGGAGCCCAACCTCTGCAATAATAATGAGTCGGAGCATCCTTGGAATCCGTCCAGACTTAAGTTTAAACAGAAGTTTTTTGCAGGCACTTTGAATGTAAATTCGTTGTTGAAGGTTGGTGAACAGAAGGAATTAGAACTACTTCTAGATAGAAACGAAATTCAAATCTTAGCAGTACAAGAGACGAGATTTTTGGATGAGAATGTGACAGAAACTAAAGATTATCGAATCTCTAAAGGTAAACCTGCGATTAAAATTACGAATGGAATGCCACTCTTGGGAACAGCCTTTTATGTCCATAAGATATTATCAGACAATGTAACTGAATTCAAATCCCGCTCAGAACGGATATCTCTTTTAACAATGAACTGCAAAAATAAAAAATATACTTTTATTAACTGTCATGCACCAATAAATGAAGACAACAAAAAGAACCCAAATAAAGTAGGAGGAATTCTGGACACTCTTGGATGATGAATTACCTAACATTCCAAAATCAAATGTGGGAAGAGAGAGAATTTATAGACCAATAGTGGGAGAATATGCCGCACACCAAAGAACAAATATCAATGGAATGAGATTAATTACCATCTCTAAAAAATTTCAGCTGAAGTTAATGTCAACTTTCTTCAAGAAATTGCCAAGGTAAGCTAAAACATGGATTTCTCCAAATCCATTACTAGGTGAATTTCAACTGGATCATGTAGCTGTATCCAAAAGAAACATAAAAGAAATTATGAATGTCAAGGTAGTAAGAAGCAGAGAATTTTATTCCGATACTACTTGTCTAAAATCAAACTAAAATTATTACCCAACATAAATCAAAGAAGAAGGGAAAGAGTAAACAAATATAACACAAACACACTTCGAATTACACAAGAAACACTGGAATCATTTCAGGAAGAAATAAAAGTATCTCATCATGGGAAGTGGTAAGATTTATCTAAAGAAATAACCAATGCAGCCCAGAAAACATTTGGGCTAGTCAAACCTAAAAAGAAACCTTGGTGGAATCAAATATGTGAAGCTGCATTACAAGAGAGAATAAAACAATGGAAAAGTTTAAATCCTCTGGAAAGACTGAGCACTATCACCAATTCAAACATCAAAGGAAAGACATTGCTAGAATAATAAGGGGAGTTAAAAGAACTTTCGAAAAATCACAACTTATTGACCTGCAAGACAGTTTTGTTAAAAATAACTCTCAAAACTTCTACCAGACTTTTAAGAGTCAGTTAAAGGGGTATCAAGCACCTAGCTGAAGCTTCAAAGATGAAAATGGTAGACTTGGCCTAAGCAATGCTGAGAATTGTGAAATACTTGCGAAGCACTTTGATCAACTTTTAAACTGCCCTGAACCCGACCATAAGTTGGAATTCTCTCAAACAACTGAAAATCTGGAATAAGATATACCACCCACTGCTGAAGAAATTAAAGAAGTAATTAACAATCTGAAAATAATAAATCTAGTGGAGAAGACTCTATAACAGCTGAACTTTTCAAATGGTGTCAGTCAAAATCATTGAAGAGCTGCAGTTAATCTTTGAAGATATTTGGAGGACAGAGAGGATTCCAGAAGAATGGAAAGTGGCTCTAATACTCCCATTGCATAAAAGGGGACAAACAAAAGGTTGATACCGAGCTCGATAGCTGCAGTCGCTTAAATGCGGCCAGTATCCAGTATTCGGGAGATAGTAGGTTCGAACCCCACTGTCGGCAGCCCTGAAAATGGTTTTCCGTGGTTTCCCATTTTCACACCAGGCAAATGCTGGGGCTGTACCTTAATTAAGGCCACGGCCGCTTCCTTCCCACTCCCAGCCCTTCCCTGTCCCATCGTCGCCATAAGACCTATCTGTGTCGGTGCGACGTAAAGCAACTAGCAAAAAAAAAAAAAAAAAAAAAAAAGGTTGATAACTACAGAGGCATCTCTCTTCTGCAAATCGCATACAAGGTATTCTCAAAAATATTGCTGAATAGAGTATAAACATCACTTGACAAGCAACTGGGTGAATATCAAGCTGGATTTCGAAAAGGTAGATCTTGTTCAGAACAAATATTTAATTTAAAATCCATAATTCGTCATAGGATATTGAATTCAAAAGACATTGTTGTGACTTTTGTAGATTTTAAAAAGGCCTTTGACTCGGTTGATAGAGAAACCATAGATAAAACAATTCGTGAATTTGGAGTGAGAACTAAATTGGCAAACCTAATACGTGAAACCCTTACTGACACAATTTCAAAGGTGAAATTTATGGGTGAGAATCTAAACCTATTAAGATAAATACAGGGGTACGGCAAGGTGACGGTCTGTCACCCCTTCTATTCAACTGTGTTCTAGAGAAAATTGTAAGAATTTGGAACGTAAAGCTTAAAGAGCATAACATTTTGACGGTAACTTTAGGGAGAAAAAACAAAGGCATTGAAATAAATTGTCTACCATTTGCAGACGATTTCGCTATATTGTCAGAAAACCTTACAAGTGCAACAACACAAATCAATCTCTTGGAAGAAATAGCTAACAAGACAGGTTTGAGAATCTCCGTAGGAAAAACAAAATTTATTACAAACGTCAAGAATGCTCCAAAATTTTTGGCAACAGATATTGGTCCAATAGAAAGAGTAACGAAATTCAAATATCTGGAAGAAATAATTCAAGAAAATGGTTTGGACAAATCTGCAGTAGAAGAAAGGGTACACAAGATGGAAAGAGCATATGGTATCACAAAGAATTTTTATAACAAAAAGTGTCTATCTAAAAATCTTAAAATAAGGCACTACACTACAGTGGTGAAACCGGAATGCTTATATGCAAGTGAATGCCTGGTACTAAACTATAGATTAGATAAACTTGAGGTACTAGAAAGGAGAATCATGAGAAAAATCTTAGGCCCTGTGAAAACAACAGAAGTATGGAAATTAAGATCTAATGATGAAATATACAGGGACATAGAAAACATAACAGAAACCATAAGAAAAAGGAGATTGCAATATTTCGGACATATTTACAGAATGGATGATTCCAGATTAACAAAAAGGATTTTCAAGTACCTTTGGGACAAAGAGTCAAAAACTAGCTGCATTCAAGAAGTAAGGAAAGATTTAGAAAGAAATAATATAAGAGAAGAAGAAACTATGGACAGAGAAATTTTTAGAAAGAGGGTAGTAAGTATGGAAGGATTCCAAGGAAGAAGCCCGGTGCGAAGTGGTCCGAGGACAGAAGGAAACAATATAGTGAAAGGATGAAAGAATATTGGAAGGAGTGAAAGAGAAAACAACACAGTATGAAGAACTGAATTGAAATTGGAATGTGGTCCTTAGCAGGCCTCATCGGAAAGAAGAAAAAGAATTAAGGGCATACACAAAATACTTCGTGCGCTGTAAATCTCGGAGTATATGACTGTTTTCCCTCGGGGTCAGGTATGAAGGGAAATTAATCTTCGTAGGGAGTTTTTACGATCGGATGCCCCCTTCTGACGTCAACCTCAACAGAGGAGTTAAGGAGGGACCAACACCTTTGACCGACCAAAAATGCGATTTTTCAATTTATTTTTTCATTTAAAATTGAGTATTTATCTTTATAACAGTGCAGAAGTGTTGTTAATATCTCCAATACTTTCGGAGTTGAGACCAAAAACGTGAAGCTCTTTAACCCAAGCAAGCCCTTTATCGGTAAGTTTGTTGCTCGTTTTCCGTAACTTGTTTTTCACAACCGTTTCCCTGATAACTCTGAAAGTTTTTGACATTTTTGCATGCATGTATCTATACTAATATTATAAAGAGAAAAAGATTTGTATGTTTGCAAATTTGTTTGTAATGGATAAACTCAAAAACTACTGAACTGATTAAAAAAATCATTTCATCTATAGAAAGTTACATTACCGCTGAGTAACATGCGCTGTGTTTCATTTTCATAACATTTAGAGATCCCTACGAAAACTGAAATAATGTAACGCAAGGTATCAAAAATTTCGCTATGAAAGTCATTATTTGGCGTGCGATGCGAAAATGATTGATGATATATAAAATAATATGCTTCATGTTTATGTTACTCATAACCATCCACAAAGAAGTCAGGTGGTCAATATGTCTAACCATTATGGTTAAGTCACATTTACCGCTTTTTTTAATTACCAGGCTGATCGCGAGTCCCGTACTTTCTACTTACAATTGTCCCGCATGCAGTAGTGACGCATGGAATGCCTAATCACCTGTTTTCGAAAGAGTGCTAAAACGTGTCGTATTGTGAATGTTCTGAAACAACTAGCAGTCATTTTACTGCACACGTTCCATAACAGGGTGTATTTGTGAATACGTCAAACGTGCAGAAAAGAAAATATAATAACTTATTAATTTTACACGTGTAGAAATTCCACTCTATAAAAAACAAAAACTACCGGGCGAGTTGGCCGTGCGCGTAGAGGCGCGCGGCTGTGAGCTTGCATCCGGGAGATAGTAGGTTCGAATCCCACTATCGGCAGCCCTGAAGATGGTTTTCCGTGGTTTCCCATTTTCACACCAGGCAAATGCTGGGGCTGTACCTTAATTAAGGCCACGGCCGCTTCCTTCCAAATCCCAGGCCTTTCCTATCCCATCGTCGCCATAAGACCTATCTGTGTCGGTGCGACGTAAAGCCCCTAGCAAAAAAAAAACTAATACTGTTCGGTGAAGTACGTGTGTAGAAGGCAGACGTATGTTTGGAGCGTCGGCTGCATTCTCACCAGATTCTCCTCAGCTTGAAATGATGCCTGTGTATTCGTCGTTGCTGAACATAGTGGCCATTACCGATATGCAGAGAGAAAATGTTGTGCTCGTGTACACTAGTACATACACCAGCCTAGTACTATGCTGTCGTAAATTAGTTTTACTAATCTAAGGGGTTGCATTACACGGGTAGCGCTGAGGAACACGCTGCCAGCGACCGTCCGCTTGTTATCTCTTCATATTCTGACGCAACCTCCCTGCTGGCAGTAGTGCCCCTGTGAAAATAAGTTAGTAGATATCCCATTCATCATTTGTGCATGCAGGATATTTATAAGTAGCAAGTACGGCGCTCGCGAGCCGCCTGGAATATAGATGTCATCGTATGTATGTGTATATGTATTGCATCTCCTCCTAAACTACTGGAGCGATTTCAACGCGTGGAGGTAAGACACCCCTAGCACCCTTAGGGGCGGGGGGCGAGAGGATGAGATATAAAAATAATTGAAAATAGGGCCCAATTAATACCTTTCGGGTGTTATTGAGATGAATAGTGACACTTTGGATGTCTTTAAAGTCAAAGTTCAGCCCCCTTTGGAGTGGGTGGAAAAAGGGGGTGAGATATAAAATTAATCTAAAATAGACTCGAATCTATAGTTTTCGGGGTCGTTGAGATGAATAGTGACACTCCGGAATTTTTTAGGTCCAAGTTCAGCCGCCGGATTTTTTAAAGTCTAAGTTCAGCCCTCTTTGATTTCTAGGTCGTTGACATGAATAGTGACACTCCAGATTTTTTAAAGTCCAATTTCAGCCTTTTTTCGCATATGGAGTGAGAAAATGTCCAAAAGGAAATGTCCAATATGACCGAGATAATGGAATTATGTGTGTGTTCCAGCATAACTCTCAATTAAATTTGATAAAAGTATGAATAACTATGTGGGAAACATTTGTGGGAGTATGAGACCCCAACCCCCTAGGGTAAGGATGAAATGTAAAAATAATCGAAAACCACCTATAATTGTGTAGAATCCATAGTTTTTGGGGTAGCAGAGATGAACTGTGACGCTCTGGATGCCGTTTAAGTAAAAGTTTATTCCCAATCGACAGGAGTGTTATAACGGATGCAGAAAAGAAAATGTACAAAATGACCGTGTTTATGGGCGAATGTGTCTACATTTTAGCGTACCTCTCAACCAGACTTGGTACACATATGACTTACCATGTGGGGCTGAGTTCGGATTGAACGTAAATACTCTAAAATTAACTGATTCTAGTACATGTTGTAGGTATAACATTACTGATCGTAATTTTATTGATTTCGTATGGCGTAAAGAGGGTACAGAGAAACTATATATATATACACACTTAAAACTACTTAAAGTAGATAGAACAACAATCGTAATAAAAAAGAATCATAGATAAATATTCGAGTGTTTGGAAATGATCATGGAAAGGGCAAAATAGTGGCCATGATACACCGCCATTTTGAATAACTGATCATATATAATTACATAGGTATATGTGATTTCTAAATATATAGGCGTGTTATTAAGGAATAATGTGTGTGTCACACTAAGTTTCCTTTTAGTATTCATTTCCATTGCTGCGGAAAAGAAAAGTTTAATACACCCCATTTTTCTATGTTCAAAGGTGTAGGTCCCTCGTTAATGAGCTGAAATGAATAGCGTGATATATGACAGCAAAAAGGGATGGCGTGAAACCTGATGCCGGCGGGCGATTTTCTTACAGTTTGATTTACGTCGCACCGGCACAGATAGGCAACGATGGGATAGGAAAAGTCTAGGAGTGGGGAGGAAGGGAGCGTGGCCTTAATTACTGTAAAGCCCCAGTATTTGCGTAGCGCAGGGCCTCTAAAACGCCCAAAATCTCATGCGTGCAAACCGAGGTGCTGAGGTTCTATGCACCGTATATCGGTCCGACTCGGACCAGCGTTTCGTCCCGGGGCGACTCGGCTAAACTCGGCTCAACTCTCCTTGGATGGTGGAGCGCTGCAGAGCAAGTGAGGAAGGGGGAGACAGGTAGAGGAAGCGAGACAGCGTAGGGAAAGACAGAGGCAGAGCTGTTGCTCGAAATCGAGGAGTGGGGGTTTGCACTCTGGTCGAACTAGCGAAAACGCATCATGCGTATCCATGCACTCTGATAAGCCCTGCCCTATTGTTAAATTGGGACACCACGGAAAACCATCTTTAGGTCTGCTGACAGCGGAGTTCGAACCCACTGACTCTCGGATGCAAGTAGACGCAAACCGAGCAGTAACACGAATCACCATCAACAGCGTTATACGTCCACACTCCAAACGAACACTGAGGAGAGGTCTGGCTTTTGGCACAGTCCAAGCGGGCTTCCAGTCCTGGTGATAGCGCCGTAGTTGTGAAGTAGTGTGCTAATAGATGTAAATAATATAAACTATCTTCTAGTACTGAAAATTGCTTCACTATGTCCTTTATTCGGGAGATAGTGGGCTCGAACTCCACTGTCGGCACCCTGAAGATGGTTTTCCATAGTTTTCCATTTTCAGACCAGGAAAATGCTGGGGCTGTTAAGAACACGGTCGCTTCCTTCCTACTCCAAGCCCGTCGTCATAAGAATTACGCGTGTCAGTGTGACGTAAAGCAAATTGTAAAAAAAAGTAGTTTTCTTTAGTGAAACCTTCTCCCCCACATTGAAAAAAAAAAATACTCCGCTCCGCCATGCGTACCCAGTCTTGGTATTCTTTAGGCCTGCAAGATCCCGGTGCCTTAAAATTATACTTTACATTGTTCTTCCAATCTTAGATTCCTCTTCCTCTATTTGGTCCTCATCTGTTACAACTAAACGTTTCTAAATTGAACTTCGATTCTTGACCAAATCGGACATTTTAAACCAACTCGAACTGAGAAACCGCTTAACAGTTCTCCGACCTGTTTTATCTACATAAGATAATGAATGTATAAATTCAACACGTTACTGACCTATTTCCCAATCGATCTTCCCTCGCGCTAACTGCGTAACCTCTACTGTATTTGCAACAAGTGTCTCGCCGACGCCTCGAATTGCAGTAGAGTGCCTTCATTCACCGAGTGGCTACCCTCGGTAACTCTCTTCCAAACATATCCATATTCAAGCAAATTGTTAGAAGATTTATTTAGTTTCGACCCTGCTTTCCCTTTCCCTACCTGGCCTTGTTATAGCCGACATAAATACTGTATGTCTTACTGCTGGTGATCATCTGAGAATATGCGTCACGAAATTACCGATACAAGTGTGTGACGCGGTGTTACCTAGCAACCGTGCAGGCTGTATTGTGAAGTATTGATGGAAGGCCAGGACTCAGAGACATATTATCAAAGAGGGGCTTCGAGTAGAGATGGTCGATGTGATCTTGCAGGCTGTGATGTGAATTAATGATGAATGGCCATGAATGAGAGACATATTATCCAAGAGGAACGTAGAGTTCAGATGGGCGATGTGATCTTGCACGCTGTGATGTGAAGTAATGATGAATGGCCATGAATGAGAGACATATTATCCAAGAGGAACGTAGAGTTCAGATGGGCGATGTGATCTTGCACGCTGTGATGTGAAGTAATGATGAATGGCCATGAATGAGAGACATATTATCCAAGAGGAACGTAGAGTTCATATGGGCGATGTGATGTTGCAGGCTGTGATGTCACTGGAAACCTTCAGACTGAACAGATAAATAGGAACACGGATAATACTACTTTTTATTTACTGATATTAGAAGATTGCCTATTTTATTGCAACCTGTTTGATGAAATCACCGTTAATATTATTAATATGAACATGATCAACTATTCTCTCCTTACTTCCATTCACATATCGTTATGTACGAGTACAAAATTGTTTTTCTGGATATATCAACTTATTTCCTTGTTTCACCTGGACTAGCCAATTATTTCCTCAATACAGTAATATTTCACATCCCCATATTGTGTGACCTGTTAGCTTTTCCCCCAGGTTGGTTAAATCACTTAAGGGTTCTCATATTCAGCCACCAGAGAGCATCATAATCCACATAATCAAGCATCTCGTCTCCTTACTCCCAAGTCTTCCCTGCCCAAAGTTTGCAACATTTTCGTAGCACTACTCCTTTGTCTGAAATCACCCAGAACAAATCCCCTTTGAATTTTGTTCTGTTCTCGTATCAAGTAGTCCTGGTGAGGGTTCCATACACTGGAGCTTATTCGTTATACGCCCTCTCCTTTGCATCCTTACTACAACCCCTAAATACTCTCACAACCATGTGAAGATGTTTTTAATCTTTCATAACAACGGCGTTAATATGATTTCCCCATTGAAAATCATTCATTATGTTAACACCTAGGTAGTTACAGTGTTCCCCACGAGGTACTGTCACGCCAACACACCGTACGAAATATTTTTTACACTCACAACTATGAGGTGAAAAAATTATTACTGGTATATTTGATATATAATAAGTTAATAACATATTTACAACAGATTTGTGATGCATTTGACCATACTGGTGAGCAAAAAGTGAAAAATTCAGGAGTGTTCAAAAACGCTATATCATGCACTGTAGGCTATTTAAGTACAAATGTTACCCCAGTACAGTATATGAGAGGAAGTGTTGTTTATTACTCGTAAGAACACAGAAAACAAATAAATTGATTTTTAAAAGATTAAAAGATATTTAATACACTGATGGAACTGGAAAATAATAGCTTGCTGAAATGGACAGGTCATGTCCACAGTTCAACTGATGTGATAGCATTTTGCATTCTTTTTCAAACAAAGTGCTGCTCAGTAATGGCCATCCATCAATGGCTGTTAATTTCAGATGACCACCAGCCATAAGACTTTTTTTAATGCTATTTGTTCGAGGTGTCGACCTACTTGCACCATATGTGAGGAACCTGCGTGTATTTTGTATTTGGTGGAAATGTAAAGTTTTGAATGTGAGGAAAGGAACCTTAAGGACGACACAAACAGCCAGTCCCCAGGCCAGGGATATTAATCACTTACAATCAAAAGCCCCTGACCCGGCCGGGAATCGAACCCGGGACCGGCGGGTGACAGGCGGACGCGTTACCCCCTACACCGCGGGGCCGGACAGCCATAAGACATAAATTGCACGGTTGTTAGGTAACGCTGTTTGGCCATCCATCCATACTTCACATGGCAACCTTCACAGCACAGTCTGTACAGTTGCTAGGGTAATAATTCTGTCAAGCTAACTTCCGTAACGCATATTTTCAGATGAAATGAAATGAAATGAAATGGCGTATGGCTTTTAGTGCCGGGAGTGTCCGAGGACATGTTCGGCTCGCTAGGTGCAGGTCTTTTGATTTGACTCCTGTAGGCGACCTGCGCGTCGTGATGAGGATGAAATGATGATGAAGACAACACATACACCCAGCCCCCGTGCCATTGGAATTAACCAATTAAGGTTAAAATCCCCGACCCGGCCGGGAATCGAACCCAGGACCCTCTGAACCGAAGGCCAGTACGCTGACCGTTCAGCCAACGAGTCGGACATATTTTCAGATGATCCCCAGTCATAAGACATTTATGTCAAAAAGAATTCCTAATATATTTGCGAAAGGTAAACAACTCCTTCTTCATCTTGAGAAAACACAACACACATTATTATTATTATTATTATTATTATTATTATTATTATTATTATTATTATTATTATTATTATTATTATTTCGAATTAAGACTTGCAGTATTAATGAAATAATCATCAAATAGAACACTATCGAGAAGTACTTTAAGTCGTAGCTGCCCATAATCCTCAAACATGCATCTGAAGAGAAATGCCTTAGCTACATAATGTAGCGAGATCGCTATATTCATATTTCATTACTTTTTAGTTATAAATATTGTGAATTAAACTTTATTACTCATTTATGCTGAAACATAAATATATTGTGGACAGCGCAGTATTTTTGTTGAACTTCAACCATCAGCGAATCACCTAGAATTAGCTACATTTCAATGCTACGCATACACGTACAGCCGCCACGACACGTCCAACTGTCTCGGGAAAAGATTCATAGCACATAGATATAGAAAATTATTGTCCTTAACACGCTTATACCATCATTTCTGGAAGTACAGATGTCAAAAATATTATGTACATAGTTAGGTTTGCCATCTTTTATCATGTTACTGAACTACAAGAACAAGAGCATTGTGTAGCGAAAACGCTACACTATGCAGTGTAGGGTTAAAACTGAGAGGACTTTTACTCTTGGTGAAACTAAAAACTTGACTTTTCATCCCATTTATATTCATACCATTGTCTGCTGTCCAAGTCCTCCTACAGTCGCTCACAATCTTCTTATTCCACTATGGTATACATTTTAAAACTTGAGATAGCATGCCCCCACCCTCTCTCTGTCCAGAGAATTTTAATTGATTCCGTAAGTTATTCAGGTACTTACTGTTCGTTTGAGAGACGTGACAGCCACTACCACACTTTTCTTCAATGTGCAGCTCTCAGTACTGAGAAAGGCGTAGAGGCTGGCATGTACGGTGCGTACAATTTACACTGCGTCAGTGTTACGCTTTCTCTCTCAATTCTCAGTCATCTTTCAAGGTAAATCACTGTGTATTGAGGTAAACAGGAGGAACTGGTAATAAGAGCCTGCAGCTATGGAGATAACTAAACTAGTAATAATTGGTTTACAAGAATGCTGAAAGAGATCCAACATTATTCTGTATGGACTAATAAATAAGTTGCAGGATTGTGAGCGACTGCAAAAACAACCCAATAACGTCATGAGATGGTAAACAGGGTAAAAGTCAAGGTCTAAGTTAGACCAGCAGAAAAAGTCTTCTCAGTTTTTATTACTGCATTGATGGGTAACAGCATGGGGATCACTGTAAGAACCTACGTGTTAATATAACGAAAGACCTTCATTGGGGTAATCACATAAACGACTATTTATCTTCATATTATTATGATCTTTCCTACACCGCTCTCATACATTTTCTACCCTACACTGAAAAGGCATAGAATCATATGTTCTGGGTCTCAGAAGTTAAGAACAGAGTGCCTGAATGGCTGGCTGTATTTGTAGAAGACAGAACTCAGCGAATTAGAGTAGGTGAATCATTATCTGATCCTGTAATAATTAGGAGGGGAATTCCTCAAGCCAGTATTATTGTACCTTTATGTTTTCTTATATACTGTATATAATTGATATGAGTAAAGAATTGGAATCAGAGATAAGGCTTTCTTGCGGATGATGTTATCCTGGATAACAAGATTGTGAGCAACTGCAAAATGACCTCGACAATGTTGTGACATGGACAGCAGTCAATGGTATAATGATAAACGCGGTTGAAAGTCAGGTTGTCAGTTTCACTAATAGGAAAAGTCCTCTCAGTTTTAATTACTGCGAAAGTTCCTGTTGGGGGTCACTGTTAGTACCTAGCTGTTAATATAAGGAAATATATTCATTGGGGTAATCACACAAATGGGATTGTAAATAAATGGTAGAAATCTCTACACATGGTTATGAGGGTATTTAGGGGTTATAGTAAGTATGTAAAGGAGAGGTCAAAAATGTTCCTTGTAAGACCCCAAATAGAGTACGGTTCCAGAGTATGGGAGCCTCACCAGGATTACTTGATTCAAGAACTGGAAAAATCCAAAGAAAAGCAGCTCGATTTGTCCTGGGTGATTTCCGACCAAAGAGTAGCGTTACGAAAATGTTGGAAAGTTTGGATTTGGAAGAGTTGGGAGAAAGGAGACGAGCTGCTCGACTGAGTGGTATGTTTCGAACTGTCAGTGGAAAGATGGCGTAAAATGACATTAGTAGACGAATAAGCCTGAGTGGTGTTTGTAAAAGTAGGAAATATCACAATATGAACATTAAGTTGGAATTTAAGAGAACAAACTGGAGCAAATATTCGTTTATAGGCAGAAGAGTAAGGGATTGTAATTTGTCAAGTGAGATGTTCAATAAATATCCAAATTGTCTGCAACTGTTTAAGAAAAGACAACGTAAACAACAGTTTGGGAATCCGCCACCTGGGCAACTGTCCTAAATGCAGATCAGCAGTGATTGATTGATTGATTGATTGATTGATTGATTGATTGATTGATTGATTGATTGATTGATTGATTGATTGATTGATTGATTGATTGATGATTGATTGATTGATTGATTGATTGATTGATTGATTGATTGATTGATTGATTGATTGATTGATTGATTGATTGATTGATTGATTGATTGATTGATTGATTGATTGATTGATTGATTGATTGATTGATTGATTGATTGATTGATTGATTGATTGATTGATTGATTGATTGATTGATTGATTGATTGATTGATTGATTGATTGAAACGGTGGGTCTAGCTGACGGATAATGACAAACACCACCTTCTTCTGCTGCATCCGGTGTATCGAGTTTGGAATCGATTTGAGGAACGAGAGATTCCGCTCGAGTAATGTTTGCTGTATGACCGGCGGTTTTCAATGCGACGGATAAACATTCGGATTATGTGTCTGCCTTGCCTAGTGTGAGATCGAATACTTTTCCTCTGTCCATATTAGAGCGTGCTGCGTAACGAGAAGCAACTCGTGTAGAAAATAGTTTTCGTCTGGAATCGAGCTAAGACCTTGCGTTCTGATATCAACGTATAAAAAACACTTCCCCATAGAAACGTATAGATGACGCTACTGACCTAGTATACATGCTATAGTTACAGTGGTGTCAGAAAATTGATGGTGCTAATTCCAGGTTGACCAAAAACATATTATAAACTCAACCTTGGCTTATTCCATGCCATCTTTCCACCGAGAGCTCGGAACATACCACTTAGTCGAACATCTCGTCTCCTTACTCCCAAGTCTTCCCAGCCCAAAGTTTCCGACATTTTCGGAAATCACCCAGAGCATATCGTGCTGTTTTCCACTTCTCATATCAAGCAGTCCTAGCAGGGGCGTGACGAATGTGCTGCGCGTCCACGTGCAAAAATATAAATTCGGGCCTCCTCAAATACAATGCTAGTGGCTTTACATCGTACCAACACAGATAGGTCTTATGGCGACGATAGGATAGGAAAGGCCTAGGAGTTGGAAGGAAGCGGCCGTTTAAGGTACAGAAACCATGGACAACCATCTTCAGGGCTGCTGACAGTGGGATTCGAACCCACTATCTCCCGGATCAAATGCAATGTAAAACTTATGAATAAGTAATGTAAATCTAATTTCAGCAGGTGGAAGTAATGTAACATATTGACAAGTTATATAAACAAGGAGATTATCAGTTATCATAAGATTATTAAAGGATAATGTTTAATAGGATTTATTTGACTTCAGCTCCTGTGGGTGGGGGGACGCAGATGAAGAATACACACACGGTATCCCTTACCTGTCGTAAAAGGCGACTAAAAGGTGCGACCAAGCGATGATGATTTTAGAACCATGAGGCTACTTGTGATTAGTACCACCATGTAAGGAACACCATGGGTCTACGTTACCGAGGAGTAGTACTGTTATGTGCGGAACACCACGGATTAGTGGTTAGTACCATCGTGTGTATTCAACCAAGGCTGCGCTAGAATGTGTCAACTTCCTTGTGTTCAGAATGGGTCTGCACTACTTATGAGTAGTAACATTTATGGGAAACACTGTGGGTCTACGTTGCCTGTGATTAGTTCCACTACATGAGAAACATCGCGGGTTTGACTGGCTCCCATGATTATTACCACTATGTGTGGAAAAACATGGGTCTGCTTTACCTTGAGAGTATTTCCGTCATGTGAAGAGCGCCATAGGTTTTTGTTACCTGTGGGCGTTACCATAATGTGTCATACACCATGGGTCTACATAGCCTATGAGTAGTACCTCTATGTGAATAACACCATGAGTATCCGTGGCCTGTGATTAGTTCCACTAAGAAAGGAACACCACAAGAAAACCGGTGCCCGTGATTAGTCCCATTATGTGAGGAACACCATAGGCCTGCGTTGGTCGTGGTTAGTACCCTTAAGTGTGAAACACCATGGGTCTGCATTACCTGTGATTAATACCACCATGCGAGAAACACGATGAGTCTACGTTACCCACTATAGAAGGAACACCATAGTTATGTTTAACCAGTAATTGGTACCATTATAAGGGGCCATTGACCTGGATTTTGGACCCCTTTAGATAATAAGCATTCTCCCAGTAATTCAGGCATTGTGAACTGGATCCACTGATTGTTTTGTTTGACTATCATTTTTTCACCATCATTCGTTTTAGATTCTAGTTAGTGGATTCATTATGAAGTTTAAAGTTTCTTTTCCTAGCACCTCGTACCTTTAGGGGCCGATGACCTAACTGTTAAGTCTCTTTAAACAACAAACACCATCATTATCATCACCATTAGACTATTTTACTTCATCCGTGGTAGCTAAGCTGCTGAACTGTCAACCATGCACCAATGCGATGTTTTAATTTAACTTTCATCGGTTTAATTTTTCAATAACTAGAGAGCTATACTCCGTAACCGATACTGAAGTCTCCGTTATAATAATTTATTACATTACAACACAGAAATGATACGAACAGAATTAAATCAAAAACTCTTCGAAGAAAGTTTGAAGAATATCAAACCGCACATTTGATAAGCAGAGAGAGCTCGTTCGAAACTGAATTGACTGGTCGTCACCACACAAGATTCTTATTATCATTAACACCGTTGTCAAATAAATTGAAATGTTCTGCAAAAATGTGTGCATAATACGATCTCAGTTGCACTGCGCATCAGCAAAGTATCATCTAATAAAAACATGATATTATGGTATAAGGGCGCCCATATGACAGTTTGTAAGGGAGGGGCTAGACTTGGGAGTATGTAGTATTTTTAATATTTTGGAAAATGAATGGCGACTTGTATTGTATGGTAGAATACCACACACGGTATCCCCTACCATTTCTAGATAATACCGATTTTTAAATCATTTTCTTGAAGGAAAAACACCTGAATATAGGCCTATTCGATTTTTTTCCTTTCCCTGAGAGCTAGTGGAGGGCCGCGTCCCCACCTTGCCCCCGGGCATGGGCGCCCTTGCTATGGTATCATTCTCCATTGCTGTAATTAAAATAATTTGGTGCAGGTTTTCCTGAAGAGCGTGTCACAGTGTTGAGACAGACGGCAAGGGCGAGCATTGTTTACAGCTGAGCTGTGTTACACTCAACACAATAAACTGCTGATAGATGCAACCAAGTGGCAATTCCTCTACGTACAGATTGTAAACATCAGTTTCTAGTGATTTTACAAAAACGCTCTGATCATTTCCGTGCAGAGTTACATACATGACGCTATATATTCACTGGTATATATTGTATAATTATGTTATGGTGGAAGTGGATGGTTAGGGAGTGCATCTATACCATCACTAAAATGATCAGTGAAAGCTTGCCATAAAATTAATAAAACGCATCCACTAGTGAAGGTGAACCATCACTAGCCTCGGTTAGTAGATGTGTATAGTAGCTGGTTATTAATGAGCATGACCTAATTAGCGTGCGACAATGGTACCAGGCATCGGCATGAATGTAATTGTCGCCAGTTGCTTATTGTTACGTCATACAGCAGTGCAGCTCATAGAGTTAGTAAATAATACACTAGAGGTAGCATTGGCGCTGCAGTCGCGTGCGAAGTTGAACGAGCGCGCTGTTTGGCAAAAGGTGGATTGTTTGGCACTGTCAATACTGGAGCTTCTCGCTAAATTCAAGTATAACTTCTCTGAAGGAAAATGCTAGTCTCCTGTGCAGCTTATGGCTGCATAGAGAGGTTCATAAAGGACAGTGGCGTATCATTTCACAGGTACGTTTCCTTGAAATTCATTTCCGTGCGTATAAAATAATACTTTGCCTGACACTTATTGTCATGAATTGGCCTACTTGAGCTGACTTCGCGAGTGATTCCCCTGTCGGCGTGAATGAGATTCTTTGGATCTTTCCTTGAAGACTGAAATTAATGTATTAGGAAATATAAGGGATGACATTTTCCTTTCACTGAAAGCGAATATCCAGAAAAATCATATGCATGATACCGAGTGAGTGGCTGTAGGCTTCAGGTCACATAGCTGTCAGCTTGCATTCAGGAGATAGTGGGTTTGAACCCCCCTGTCGGGAGCCCTGAAGATGGTTTCCAATTTTTACACGAGGAAAATGCTGGGGCTGGAACCTAATTAAGGCCACAGTCGCTATGTGTGTCGGTGCGACATAAAGCAAATTGGTACAAATAAGAAAAGATGTGCATGGTAGCTTGGAATTGTGCTTCGTTTTTCACTTTCTGTGTGTATTTATAGCATTAAAAGGTATTGAATATATTTTCTCTATATACCGGTACAGTTTGTTGCTTTCCCTTCGCACAATACGTGTAGCAATCCCCATTTATACCTTACCAGATTTTAAAATTTAGAGACTAGATGTCCTACACCATGTGAATATCTGAGTCCTTTACTTTCGTCAATATTTTTCCCTGAAATGTCATACAGAGATATAAGCATAATAAATTATTGACCAAGCGAGATTTCCGTGCGGTTAGGGCCACGCAACTGTAAGCTTGCTTTCGGGAAATAGTGGGTTCAAACCCCACTGTCGGCAGCCCAGAAGATGGATTTCCGTGGTTTCCCATTTTTACACCAGGTAAATGCCGGGGATGTACCTTGATTAAGCGCACGGGCGCTTCCTTCCCACTACTAGTCTTTTTCTATCCCATCGTCGCCATAAGACCTATCTGTGTCGGTGCGATGTAAAACAAATTGTAAAAGTTATTATAAGTAATTTTTCAGTTCTCTTCAATCACATAATTTACCACTCTCCCTTTCCATTAACGGAAATCATGTTATAAGTTAAAATCTTAAAGCAATTAATACATTTCAGGAAAAGCTAAATAGAAACTCCATAATAGGCTGAAACTACAACTGAGTGTCATATTTCCACTTGTAATCGCGTTTAGAAAACATCGATGATGATAATAATAATAATAATAATAATAATAATAATAATAATAATAATAATAATAATCAGAAAATAAAAGCATACTGGGCCAAGAAAAAGCAGAAGACCTTAACTAAGAGTTAAGACGAGCCCCGTGGTCCCTAGTAGGCCAAAACGAACCATAATAATAATAATAATAATAATAATAATAATAATAATAATAATAATAATAATAATAACAATAATAATAATAATAGTCCGCCTCTGTGGTGTAGTGGTTAGCGTGATTAGCTGCCACCGCCGGAGGCCCGGGTTCGATTCCCGGCTCTGCCACGAAATTTGAAAAGTGGTACGAGGGCTGGAACGGGGTCCACTCAGCCTCGGGAGGTCCATTGAGTAGAGGTGGGTTCGATTCCCACCTCAGCCATCCTGGAAGTGGTTTTCCGTGGTTTCCTACTTCACCTCCAGGCGAATGCCGGGATGGTACCTAACTTACGGCCACGGCCGCTTCCTTCCCTCTTCCTTGCCTATTCCTTCCAATCTTCCCATCCCTCCAAAAGGCCCCTGTTCAGCATAGCAGGTGAGGCCACCTGGGCGAGGTACTGGTCATTCTCCCCAGTTGTATCCCCCGACCAAGAGTCTGAAGCTCCAGGACACTGCCCTGGATGCGGTAGAGGTGGGATCCCTCGCTGAGTCCGAGGGAAAAGCCGAACCTGGAGGGTAAACAGATGATGATGATGATGATGATAATAATAATAATAATAATAATAATAATAATAATAATAATAATAATAATAATAATAATAAATAATGGCTTTACGTCCAACTACTTACTTACACGGTTTTCGGAGACGCTGAGGCGTCAGATTTTTTCCCACGGGAGTTATTTCATGTGTCGGTAAATCTATCTACAAGAGGCTGACACATTTGAGCATCTTCAAGTATCATCGGGCTGAGCCAGGCTCGAAGATGCCAACTTGGGTTTAGAAAGCCAGCATCTGAACCAGCGATAACATATATTTTGTCTACTTTATCCCAAAATCTCGCCAACGCTTTTAGGCCTAAAAACTCGCTCATCCGCTTCGTACGAGAGAGGACATTTTCGGTCGTTGGGCAGAACTGTACCAAAGTCCTGGTCATTTACACGAAAGTTAGTGAAATATACGTGCCTTCCTTCTAAGCCTATGTTGTTAGAAGACTTAATGTGAACAGTATATTGATTTTGTGGCATTTAACTGCACCTGAACATCGTCCTCTTTTATCACGCATTTCTCTCGTATTTATGCTTTTAGGGCTTTCTTTTTTGCTGGAGAGAAGCATCGCAAGTATGCTGCAATATCTGAGAATGTTTACATGTAAGAAATTTAAACCATATCTATATCCGCACAGTTTTAAAAGTCCCTTATATACATTGATGAGCATAGCGGAGTGAGCGTTTTGCCAAACAGCTGCGATTTCAAAATGCTCCGCTGGCTACAGCGATTATCTCGTAGACGGTGGCGCCAATGCTACCTCTAGTGTATAATTTACTAACTCTATGGTGCAGCTATGGTGTAATCAGTGAAGTTCCACAAATATCTGACAGCTCGCAACATACCACTTAGACCAACAGCTCGTCTCCTTACTCCCAAGTCTTCCCAGCCCAAAGAGTGTAACATTTTCGCAACACTACCCCTTTGCCGGAAATCACGCAGGAAAAATCGTGCTGCTTTCCTTCGGTTCTTTTCCAGCTCTCGTATCAAATAATCCTGGTGAGGGTCCCATACAGTGGTACCATAATCTAACTGCGGTCTTACCAGAGACTGGCACGTCCTCTCCTTTACATCCTTACTACAACTCGTAAATTCCCTCATAACCATGTGCAGAGATCTATACCCTTCCTTTACAGCCTAGTTAATGTGATTACCCCAGTGAAGATAATTCCTTGTATTAACACCGAAGTATTTACAGTGATCATCTGAGGTACTTTCACCCTAACAACACAACAACAAAAATGAGAGGACTTTTCCTCTTGGTGAAACCTTCAACTTGACTTTTCAACCCATTTACCATCATACCATTGTCCGCTATCCATCTCACATACTTCTAACTCACGAATAAAATCAAATAATCACTGCTGATCAGCATTTAGGGCAGTCGCCTAGGTGGCATATACCCTATCTGTTATGGTCCTAGCCTTTTCTTAAATGATTGCAAATAAATTGGAAAGTTATTGAACGTTTCCCTTGGTAATATATTCCAATCCCCAACTCCTCTTCCTATAAAGGAATATTTGCCGCAATTTTTCCTCTTGAATTCCAACTCTATCTTCATATTGTGATATTTCCTACTTTAAAGACATCACTCAAACTTATTCGTCTACTAATGTAATTCCACGCCATCTCTCCACTGACACCTCGGAACGTACCACTTAATCGAGCAGCTCGTCTCCTTTCTCCCAAGTCTTCCCAACCCAAACTTTGCAACATTTTTGTAACGCTACTCTTTGTCGGAAATCATCCAGAACAAATCGAGCTGCTTTTCTTTGGATTTTTTCCAGTTCTTGAATCAAGTAATCCTGGTGAGGGTCCCGTACACTGGAACCGTACTCTAGTTGGGGTCTTACGTGAGACTTGCATGACATCTCCTTTACATCCTTACTACAATCCCTAAATACCCTCATAACCATGTGCAGCGACATGTACCCTTTAATTACAATCCCATTTATGTGGCTACCCTGATGAAGTTCTTTCCTTATATTAACGCCGAAGTACTTACAATGGTACCCAAAATAAACTTTAAACGCATCAACGCAGTAATTAAAACTGAGAGGACTTTTCCTATTTGTGAAACTCACAACCCGACTTTTAACCCAGTCTATCATCATACATTTGTCTACTGTCCACCTCACAACATTATCGAGGTCATTTTGCAGTTTCTCGCAATCTTGTAACTTATTTATTACTCTGTACAGAATAACATCATCTGCAAAAAGCCTTACCTCTGATTCTACTTCTTTACTCATATCATTTATATATATATATATAAGGAAATATAAAGGTTCAAAAATACTGCCTTGAGGAATTCCCTACCTAATTATTACAGGGTCAGATACAGCTTAGCCTACTCTAATTCTCTGAGATCTGTTTACTAGACATATAGCCAACCATTCAGTTACTATTTTGTCTAGTCCAACTGCACTCATTTTTGCCAGTTGTCTCCCATGATCTACCCTACCAAATGCCTTAGATAGGTCAATCGCGATACTGAGTCCACCCACGTTTCACGTATTTCCAAGTTCCAGGGCTTTAGCACAATTTGCCATTAAGACCAAGTCGTCGGCATAGTAGGCCGAACTTCTCACCTAGCTGAATCCCTCCCTTTCAGTACACAATCCATGTAAGCTTGTCTAACCCCTGTAAGGACCTTGAACCAAGAACTCATACTACCGTCAATTTTCACTGCACTCCATTGTCAACATAAATACACAAAATACATCTTCATTATAGACTTGTTCGACTCCTGAGTGAATGAAGAGTGTAGTTCAGAGGGCGCCGGATCGGAAATTTTAACCTTAAATAGTTACTGTTGCCAACATCCCTGCACCTCACACACCACACAGAACACTATCCTCCACTAAAATAACACATAGTTTCCTAAACAAGGCAGTGTCTGCCGTACAAGAACTGCACCGGGCTAGAAATAACTACACGAATTATATATATAAAATAAGAGTTTTTGTCTCTACATTACTCCGAATTTAAAAATAATGGTATTTTAGCATCGGTCGTGTCCACGGTAACAAGGAAATTCACTTGTTAATGTTTCGTAATGTCTGTCTGTCTGTCTGTCTGTCTGTCTGTCTGTCTGTCTGTCTGTCTGTCTGTCTGTCCGTACGCGTATCACGAGAAAATGGCTGAAAGGAATTTAATGAAAATTGGTATGTTATGTCGGGGAATAAGGCACTACAGTTTAGGCCATAAATAATTTTATTCACTCTGCATGGAATATTAGTTTAGGAGAAGGCGCCTAAAATATAACTTTTAAATGCCGTTACTTACGTTATTGGTCCTATCGAAAACAACTACATAACAAAAATTATAGAAAATATCATTTCTGGTCGTTTATGTCTTATACAGGTTCACCGCATCGACTATGATAATAGAACTGATGAATTTATACTTTTGTTGCTCAGTCCGTAAGAACGCTGAGCATTGCTAACTCGTGTTCACTACGATGGTTGTTGTCGTGATTGTCCTAAGGTGAAAAACCACGTGGTCATCGGTCCATACCGATAAGGAAAATTGTGAAGATGAATATAAAAAATGAAAGAAAATTGTAAAGGAACATGGCTTGGAGAATAAGACAAGAGGCTACGAAAGAAGGAAGGACTTTCTTTACATTAATTGCCCTAATATCGCGGAGTCGGAAGAAAACTAAATGTGAATACCTACAACATCGAAATCTCACTAAAACTGATCAAAAATAACATTACATTGACCATTGTTGTGATGTGACTTGTCTCTTCTACTTCCTCTTAAAACAATAATCGCCATCACCACCGCCTGTCCCTTCTCCTGCCACTCTTCTCCGATAGATGGGACTACGAGTAAAATATTGGCAGAAAGTAGCTGCAGAGTTAGCTGCTCCCTCTTATCTTTAAGCGATCATTCCTTCGCGAATTTTTCTCATTTTATAACCATCTTCACAATCTTCCTTGTAGATATGGACCAGTGACCCCGTGATCTTGCGCCTTAAGACAATCATGACACAAACCATTGCCACCGACAACGATTGAACAATATTGCCGTGTTAGCAATGCGTTGATATGGTCTATGAAACTAAAATCTAAATTCATAACTTTTATTGTCATAGTCGGTACAGTAAAACTGTATAATACATAAATGATCAGAAATGTAATTCTGTCAAACTTTAGTTATGTAGTACTTTTCGATAGGACCAATCATATAGCTATTTAAAAATTTAAAATTAGGGGCCTTCCCCTAAACTACGAATTCATTCATTGTGAATAGCATTATTTGTAGCCTAAACTGTACTGCCTTATTCCATGACTTTACATACCGATTTTCATTAAATTCTATTCAACCATTTTCTGGTGGTTCGGCTTTGATGTGAACTTAGTAACAAAAATCGAAATTCATGAATACCTCTGATATCATAGTCGGTACGGTAAAAACGTATACGACATAAATGATCAGAAATGTAATTCTGTATAACTTTAGTTATGTAGTGATTGTCGCTAAAAACATAAATATTTGAGAATTAAAGACTTTAGGCTTTCCCCTATCTACTATTTCACTCAGCATGAATAGAATTATGTATAGCCTAGATTGTAGTGGCTCATTCCCCGACTTAACATACCGATTTTCATGAAATTGCCTTCCGCCATTTTCTCGTGATCCACGTACATAGATACAGACAGACAGACAGACAGAGATGAAGGAAAATTAAAAAGTGCATTTCCTTCTTATTGTGGACACAATCGATATAGAAATACCATTCTGTTTTAATTCTGATCAATGTACAAACAAAACTCTTATTTTATATATTTAGATTATAAACTTACGTCTTTCAGCGCTCAGTTTGCGAGCGTCCACAATCCTCTTGTGACTTCTTCAGTTCCACACCTCTTGTCACTTTGCACTTCTTCTACTTCGCTCACTTAACGCACGATCTTGTAGCGGTTCACGAAATACTTACCTTTGATTGCCTCTGAAACTTCACGATCCTGCCTTATACTTTTACCGGCGTTTCTGGCCGAGGCCGAACAAGTTCAGCTGGTGACGCAATTAATATTGAGGACATTGCCCCAGGGAGTGCTATAAAGCCCAATTAGCATTCTTGTTTACAGTAAAGTAGCGTGATCGCAGAAAACGGCGAGTAAAATAGATAACTTGTCGGCGTAACGTGGAGGGGATTATCTAACAGTGGTGTACGCGAGAGCTACTCTTTTAACCTTGGCTCGGGCACTGAATGCAGTGACGGATTAATTTAATGTACCATACTATTCTGTAAAGTATTTAAATGTTTTCGAATAAACTCTCCCAATGATTTTACGAAAGATCACTCTTTTCATTCATTTACTAGAGGACCAGAGCCTCCGTGGCTCAGACGGCAGCGCGTCGGCCTCTCACCGCTGGATACCGTGGTTCAAATCCAGGTCACTCCATGTGAAATTCGTGCTGGACAAAGCGGAGGCGGGACAGGTTTTTCTCCGGGTACTCCGGTTTTCCCTGTCATCTTTCATTCCAGCAACACTCTCCATTCTCATTTCATAGCATCTATCAGTCATTACTAAATCACTTTGGGAGTGGCGACCCCATCGTACTAATAGCCTATATATGATTCATTACATCCCTGACCCGGTCAATGACTGGAAAACCGGTGGTAGGTTTTCATTTTCACTAGAGGACCCGTGCTGCTCCGCAGCATTCGTTACAAGTACGTCAGATAACTCGTCTTGATATGCCTGTCGTAGTCATATTGTTTTGCCTGCCCTTTTCGATAGTTTTATGAATATTTAATAAGAATTGTGTTATGTTAGGTCGCAGTTTGTAGTCAGAATTATCCATTCTGACGTCTTCATGCCGTCTCTTTGGTAAACAAGTATATATCAATATTTTCGTTTGTTCATCCTGCAGTCGTGCAAGACAATGGTATTTCTAATCGCAATTCTTCTATATAGAACGGTTGTCTCGGGAGCTCATAGGTTAGTCTCGAAGGAGTATATTTTGCCTGGCAGAGAACTTTCTCCGCCTCTGTGGTGTAGTGGTTAGTGTGATTAGCTGCCACCACCGGAGGCCCGGGTTCGATTCCCGGCTCTGCCGTGAAATTCGAAAAGTGGTACGAGGGCTAGAACGGGGTCCACTCAGCCTCGGGAGGTCAGCTGAGTAGAGGTGGGTTCGATTCCCACCTCAGCCATCCTGGAAGTGGTTTCCCACTTCTCCTCCAGGCAAATGCCGGGATGGTACCTAACTTAAGCCACGGCCGCTTCCTTCCCTCTTCCTTGTCTATCCCTTCCAAACCAAGGCCCCCGTTCAGCACAGCAGGTGTGGCCGCCTGGGCGAGGTACTGGTCATTCTCCCCAGTTGTTTCCCACGACCCAATGTCTCACGCTCCAGGACACTGCCCTTGAGGCGGTAGAGGTGGGATCCCTCGCTGAGTCCGACGGAAAAACCAACACTGGAGGGTAAGCAGATTAAGAAAGAAAGAAAGAAAGAGAACTTTCTTAAGATACATGGCCTTCACTCTATCTAGTGTAGCTAGGTCTTCGATTAGTCTTCCCAGATAATGTCTAAGGCATATGTCATGATGGGGTCTCTTTGCACGTAGACTTTTTCCTCTTAGCAGCATGTAAGTTATTAGGTACGCTCTGCCGTCTGTCGAAAATATTTTGAACTTGGGAAATGTTAGAGGATCAAAGAGTAGGCTACCTAAAAGGAAATATTATTCTTCCGTGATCAGAGGAAGTGTATACTCTCTGGCTTGTCAGGTAGTACTCAAACATGACTGCATGCAATGACATCACATACACTGACGGAAAAAATATCCAAATACCATGAAATAAGCAATGCATCATACGGAAATTTTGGCAATATATTTGTCGAGGTCATATTTAATTCATTAAAGGTACAAGACTTCAGGTTAATATCCGCGTGAGAAAAGCCATCAGAAATGTGCCATGCTCGTCCATTAATAACCGGTGTAATTGCCTGACTGTTGAATGCAGACATACAAACGTGCATGCATTGTGTCGTATAGGTGCCGGATATCAGCTTGTAGGAAGGTGTTCCATGTCTGTTGCACTTGGTTGGTCAATAAAGGGACGGTTAATTCCGATTGTGGATGACGCTGGAATTGTCGTCCAATGATGTCCCATACGTGCTCGATTGCGGACAGATCGGGGGATCGAGCAGGCCAAGGCAACATGTCGAAACTTTGTAGAGCATGTTGGGTTACAACAGCGGCGTGGGGGCGTGCATTCTCCTGTTGGAAAACACCCCCGGGAATGCTGTTTATGAATGGCAGCACAACAGGTAGAATCACCAGACGGACGTACATATCTGTAGTCAGGATGCGTGGGATAACCACGAGAGTGCTCCTGCTGTCATAGGAAATTGCTCCCCTGACCAGAACTCCCGGTGTAGGTCCAGTGTGTCGACGTCGCAGACAGGTGGAATACAGGCGCTCACCTGGCCTCCTTCTAACCAACACACGGCTATCACTGGCATCAAGGTAGAAACGGCTTTCATCGGAAAACACAACGGACCTCCACTCAATCCTCCAATGAGCTCTCGCTTGACACCACTGAAGTCGCAGGCGGCGGTGGTTTGGAGTAAGTGGAATGCACGCCGCAGGGCGTCTGGATCGGAGCTGTCCTTCAAGTAACCGATTTCGAACAGTTCGTCGCGTCACTGTGGTGCCAACTGCCGCTCGAATTGCTGCTGCAGACGCAGTCCGTTGCTCCACAGCCATAAGCCGAATACGGCGGTCCTCCCTCTCGGTGGTGCCACGGGAACGTCCGGAGGCCGGTCTTCTTGCGAGCGTACCTTCTCATGACCACTGCTGCCAGAACGCATGCATAGTAGAGACATTCCTGCCAAGTCGTTCTGCAATAACTCGGAAGGAAAATCCACCTTCACGTAGCCCTATTATACGTCCTCGTTCAACCGCAGTGGCCTCTTTGTCGTCGTAAAGGCATTCTTGACCCACTCATATTCACTCCGTCCAATCTCACAGGCAACTAACGCTCTCGCACAGTACAGCTCGTATTTAAAGCAAACCTGATGTGCAACATCATGGGGCCGCTACTAGCGCCACGCTAATGCGATTTGCGGGAAATTTGAATCAACGTCATCTTTCAGATGTATAAACACGCCTACAAACGTTCGTTAATCTAGCACAACCCCCTCGTGGTACTTGGATATTATTTCTTCCGCAAGTGTGTCCGGCTCCATGGCTAACTGGTTAGCGTGCTGGTCTTTGGTCACAGGGGTCACGGGTTCGATTCCCGGCATGGTCGGGAGTTTTAACCATCATTGGTTAATTTCTCTGGCACGCGGGCTGGGTGTATGTGACGTATTCATCATCATTTCACCCTCATCACGACGCGCAGGTCGCCTACGGGAGTCAAATCAAAAGACCTGCAATTGGCGAGCCTAACATGTCCTCGGACACTCCCGGCACTAAAAGCCATACGCCAATTCTTTCTTTTCTTTTTCCGCCAGTGTAGCCTATATCAGAGTGCCGGCCCCGTGGTGTAAGGGTAGCGTACTTGCCTCTTGCCCGGTGGTGCCGGGTTTGATTCCTGGCCAGGGCAGGAATTTTTACCTGTATCTGAGGACTTGTTCGAGGTCCACTCAGCTTACGTGATTAGAATTGGGGAGCTATCTGACGGTGAGATAGCGGCCCCGGTCTAGGAAGCCAAGAATAACGGCTGAGAGGATTAATCGTGCTGACCGCACACCTCATAATCCGCAGGCCTTCGGGCAGAGCAGCGGTCGCTTGGTAGGCCAAGGCCCTTCAAGGGCTGCAGTGCCATGGGGTTAGGTTAGTTGGTGTAACCTATATCAGAATATTTGAATCAACGTCATCTTTCAGATGGCGTCAACTCAAGTCCTAAGGGGTCCCTTTGATGTTATACCGGTAATCAACTGAAGAACTGAGGAAAAATTCCTTTCGCCTGTGAACACTTCCCCTCTTTCTCCTTCTCCATCTCGGTTCTCGCCCTAAATCTGGAGGGTAATGTAAGCGGCTTTTGTATAACATGTATAACGTCAAAGGGACCGCTTGGGACTTGAGTTGACTCCATGTATAGCCACCTGCTAAGTACAGAATATATTGCGGGTTAGGGGAAGCCTTCGTCTGCAAGTATTGGAGTGATCATTTGGTGATTTGATTTTATAATTACTCAAAGTTGGCTGAACTTAGAGACCTATCAATGTCTCATGATTCACCGGCAGGTAATTCTGGAGAGAATAAAACAAAAATGAAGCAAATTATTCCAATAGAACGGACGGACGGATTTGTCAAGCGGTTTTTAGTAAACTCTTTTAATGTATAGATTACTCCATGCACTGCTCGGTACTTTTAGGATTTGTATTACCTGTTATTTATATGTGATGTGAAGATTTGTAGATTGTGACGATGATTGATATTTTGCAAACTTTTCTTCACATTTGTTTTACGGATAGGAAATATGAAGGTGAGAGCATGGCACAAGTAAGTGGAAGTAATGTCAGACTTAGCTCTGCGTCCCATGGTTGTCAACCCACGCTCCAAAGATGAGAGCCTCTGGGGTCCCCTTTAAGTCTTGTTACGGCAGATAGGGGATACCGTTGATGTATTCTACTACCCGTACTCGCAGGGGTACTTTCGATTCCACCATCATAGAAAACTTTCGTTCTGTTTGAGAATGGCAGCGTTAACACAAACTTTCCTAGAGTCGAAATACGGTTTTACATTTTTTCCTTCTCGAATTCAATGACCAGCGTACTGGCCTTCGGTTCAGACGGCCCCAGGTTCGATGTCCGACTGGGTCAGGGGTTTTAAGTGGGGACCTTTGACCGACCAAAAATGCACTTTTTCTATTTATTTTTTAATTTAAAATTGAACTTTTCTCTTTATAACAGCACACAACTTTTGTTAATATTTCTAATTCTTTCGGAGTTTAGAGCAAAATCGTAAGTCCTGTCACTCAAGCAAGCTCTTTATCGGTGAGTTTGTTGCTCGTTTCCGGTAACTTTTGTTTTTCAGAACCGTTCCCCTGATAACTCTGAAAGTATTTAACATGTTAGGATGAATTTCTTCATGCATGTATATTTTATACAGAAGAAGAAGATGATGTACTCGAATTATTGAGCTAGTTTCATTGGTTAAGTTTAAAAAATTATTCTCAAATGAAAATTAATGAAAATATAGACTTCTTGAAAATAACTTCATGAGAAAAATGTATACCTAATGGACTTCACTGATTCTAGTACATGTTGTAGCTATTACATTACTAATCATAATAAAAAAAGAGCCAGAGAAAAATATTCATGCGCTTGGAAATTCTCGGGGAAACAGCAAAATAGGCGTTTTGATACACCGCCATTTTGAATAATTAATTATATATAATGACATAGGTTTATATGATTTGTAAATATGTAGGCATGTTATTAAGAAGTACTGTGTTTGTCACACTAAGTTTTCTTTTAGTATTTATTTCCACTGCTGAGAGAAAAAGTTTAATTCACTCCATTTTTCAATGATCAAAGTTGTAGGTCCTCCCGTAACTGTGTATGGTTAATTCTTCGTTGTTTTACGTCGCACCGGCAAGATTGGTCTTATCGCGCCGATGGGACGGTAAAGGGCTAGGGGTGGCCTTAATTAAGGTACATCCCCAACATTTGCCTGCAGGAAACCACGGAAAACTGCCTTCAGAGATGTTGAATGTGGTTCGAGTGCAAGCTGACAGCTACACGCAGCCACTCGCTTTGTTGTTCAATATGAAGTTTTATTTTGTTTCGCGCGGAACTTCCCTGTGGCAGCCCAAATTGTCTGGGAAGTAGCTGAACCTTTCAAATACAATGATAACTGCATGTATTCGTGCCGGCGTGTAGGGGTGGCGTGGTCCTGCCTCTTACCCGGAGGCCCAGGGTTCCATTCTCGGCAAGGATGAGAGCTGGTTCGAGGTCCACAATTGAGGAGCTATCTGACAGTGAGATTGAGGCCACGGTCTAGAAAGCCAAGAATAACGGCTGAGAGGATTCGTTGTGCTGACTACATGACGTCTCCTTATCTTCAGGCCTTCGGGCTGATCAGCGGTCATTTGGCAGGCCATGGCCCTTCGGGGGTGTTGAGCCATGGGGTTTGGTTTTTGTTTTGTATGTATTCACATTTCACGCTATAGATTTGATGTTCACGATTCCAACTGTCATTGGGGCTGTCACCTATTAGCCTAGCGAACACGAAAACTGTGAATTCAATACTAATCTCGGTCATTTCGGACATTTCGTTTCTCACCCCTTTTGGCCCGCAAGCCGATGGAGGCTGAACTTGGTCAAACGGCATCCAGAGTCTCGCAATTCTTCTCATTGACCCCGAACAGTACGTATTCGACGCCAATAATGGTCGTTTTTTGATGATTTTTACATGTCACTTCCTAGGGTGCTAGGGGTGTCTTACCCCCACAGTATTTTGCTCCAGATAGTAAGTCGTATGTGACGTGTTTCAAGTTTGGTTGAGACTTATGCTGGAATACATACACACTCATGTATAATTTCGGTTATTTTGGATATTTTCATTTTCACCCCTTCTCAACCCCCATGCCGATAGTCGCTGAACTTGGAATTAAATGCCATCCGGAATGTCACCATTCATATCAGCGACTCCAAAAATTATGCATTCATTATTAATATAGCTCCTTTTCAATTCTTCCCTCCCCACTCCATCCCGAGGTGCGTCTTTCTCCCCGGTATTTCTCTCCAGATAGTATTAAGTCATATGTGTACCCAGTTTGGTTGAAATTGAAGGTTTGCCTATAGTGCTGTCATCGTTTAGATTCGGAATGTTTAGGTAAAGATATTGCTCCTTAACTGATTACCTCCTTTCTGATTATATTAGACACGTTTGTGAAATTATTAACCTGTTTGATAAAAGACATTTCGAATTAAGAAAGGTTAATCCAGAGAAGCCAGCCATGTTGTATGGTGCAGAGACTTGGGCAACAACAAAGCCACAAAGTAATTAGATAATACAGAGATGAAGATGCTACGATGGATGAGTGGTGTCACGAGAATGGACCGCATCGAAAATGAGAAAATCAGAGGAACAGTTAAGTGACAGAAGTACGGGAGAGAAGACTGCTATGGTAGGGATTAATTATGCGAAGGGATGAAAGCTATGTAGGGAGGAGAGTGATGGATATGACTGTGGACGGGACTAAAAATGGGTGGAGACCAAGAAAGAGGTGGACAGACAATGTACGAGAAAATCTGAAGGAGAAGAACTTAGGGGAAAATGATGTGTGGAACAGGATAAAGTGGAAAAGACTTCCCAGAAACATCGACTCCGCTTGAAGCGGGATAAGATGAAGAGAAGAATTCCAGAGAAGCTCAACTTGTAGGATTCGAGCAAGAGAGAGCAGATATTTTAGATTCAGGAGGTCAAATAGACTGTACCGCCATTGACCTATCGCACGCATTTGATAGGGTAGATCATGAGAGATTACTGACAAAAATGAGGGCAACTGGACCAGACAAAATAATGGTGGCTATGTTTCTATAAAATATAACTCAGAGAATTAGACTAGGTGAAGCGTTATGATTAAGAGGGGGTACCGCAGGCAAGTACTATTGGACCTTTATGGTTTCTTACATAATTATAAAAATGATGTGAATAAAGACCTGGAATCACAGATAAGGATGTTTTCGGATGTTGTTATACTGTTTAGAATAGTAAATTAGTTGCAGAATTGTGAGCGACTACAAGGGGACATAAACAATATTATGAGATGGACAGCACACAATGGCATGAATGTAAAAAGGATGCAAAGTCAAGTTGTAAGTTTCACCAAGAGGAATCATCATCACTGTTCTGCCATATGGCCCTCCACACAATCCTGTCTCCTGCCACCTTTGTTTGCTCATACTTGTATTCTATCCTGATACTGTCCAGCATCTGATATCTTCTTCGTCCTCTTTTTATCTTTTTCCATTTACCGCAATCTCTCCTCATCAATTGATTGATAGATTGTATGTTGCACCATTCCAACTGTGCTTTCTCTTCTTGATTACTTTTAACATACTTCTCTCTTCCTCAACTCTTCTCGAGACTTCTTCCTTCTTTACTTTTCCTATCCATTGAATACTTTCCATTCTCCTCCAAATACACATCTCAAATGCTTCCAGTCTTCTTTCGTCCTTTTTCTCAATATCCATGTCTCAGCTCCATACAGTGCCACGCTCCATACAAAGCACATAACGAAAAGTCCTCTCAATTTTAATTATCGTGTTGATGCGACGATAGTACCTCATGGGGCAGACTGGAAGTACCTAGGTGTTTATATAAGGAATGATCTTCTTTCGGGTAACCATATACACGACGTAGTTAAGAAAGTTCATGGATCTCTTCACATAGTTATGAGAGTATTTAGTGGTTAAAGGATGTAAAGAGGAGGGCGTATAAGTCTCTGGTAAGACCGCAGTTAGGGTATGGCTCCAGTGTATGGAACCCTCACCAGAACTACTTGATACGAGAACTGGAAAAAAATTCAAAGGAAAGTAGTACGATTTGTTCTGGGTGATTTCCGACAAAGGAGTTGTGTTTTGAAAATGTTGCAAATCTTGGGCTGGGAAGACTAGGGAGTAAGGAGACGAGATGCTCGACTAAGTGGTACGTTTCGAGCTGTCAGTGGTGAGTTGGCGTAGAATAGCATACGTAGAAGTAGAAGCTTGAGTGGAGCTCTTAAAAATAGCGAATATGAAGATAAAGTTGGAATTCAAGAGGACAGATTGGGGCAAATATTCAGTTATAGAACGAGGAGTAAGGGATTAGGATAAATTATCAAGGGAAGATAAATGTTCAAGTTCGTAGAAAATATTTAAGAAAAAGCTAGGTAAAGATTTCTTTTTTTTTTTTTTTTTTTTTTTTTTTTTGGCAAGTTGCTTTACGTCGCACCGATGCAGATAGGTCTTATGGCGACGACGGGACAGGAAAGGGCTAGGAGTGGGAAGGAAGCGGCCGTTGCCTTAATTAAGGTACAGCCCCAGCATTTGCTGGTGTGAAAATGGAAAATCACGGAAAACCATCTTCAGGGCTACCGACTGTGGGGTTCGAATCCTCTATCTCCCGAATACTGGATACTGGCCGCACTTAAGTGACTGTAGATATCGAGCTCGGTGGGTAAAGAATTATAAATAAATGTAAACGTTAGGTAAAGAATTAATAGGAATCTGCCACCTGGACAACCACCCTAAGTACAGATGATTGATTGATTGATTGATTGATTGATTGATTGATTGATTGATTGATTGATTGATTGATTGATTGATTGATTGATTGATTGATTGATTGATTGATTGATCGATTGATTGATTGATTGATTGATTGATTGATTGATTGATTGATTGATTGATTGATTGATTGATTGATTGATTGATTGATTGATTGATTGATTGATTGATTGATTGATTGATATTGGGAGTTCTCAATCGAGTTGGGGAGTTTTCATTATAATGACAGGATCGCCGTTTCCTACTGCGATGAATGGAGTGGTGGTGTTTTGACAATAATGACAAGCTCCCCTGCCTACAGCCGGTCACACTCGACTTGGGGAGTTCTCATTATAAAAATTTCACCAGGAGGGTTTGCTTCAGAAGGTGCCTAAAATAAAGCTCTATGTATCCCTCTTATGGTTGCTTTTACACGAAAATAGCTCGTGGCGAATTCTTGTTCTATATCATCAAGAATAGAATTAAAGGAAAGTTAGAACATTATGTCGATAATGACCAGTTTGGATTTCGATCAGGAAAGGGCACTAGGGAAGCAATTCTTACATAAAGTTTAATTCTGAAGAGAAGACTTGAGCAGAATAAGAAAGTGTACGTGACCTTCATCGACTTAAAGGGAACTTTCGACAGAGTCGACTGGAAAAAAAAAAGCAGCAATTGATTGGAAGGTTAGACGCATCATACTAAATTTATGTAGAATGTAGAATAATTCTGAAATCAATGGGACAAAGAGAAATGCCAAAATAAGAAGAGGAGTTAGACAAGGATGTCTAGTCTCTCCTTATCTCTTCAATATGTTCATCGAAGAAGCCATTACAGTCATGAAAGGGAAGCAGGTGAGATCAAAATTATGGTAAATAAATACTGTGCATTATATAAGATTTGCTGATGATACTGCCATACTAGCAGAGATTGATCAACCTACTAGCAGAAACGCTAGGCAAATTGAACCTCAAAGTTAATGCAAGGAAAATAAAAACCATGATGATATGTAAATCCAAGAAAACACCCGTAACGCACATCAAAATTGGCCCTATAAAATTGGACATTAGGAGAGCAGGAAGAGAAAAGTAGAGGCAATTGAAATGAGGACCTACAGGAAAATGCAGATGATGATTTGGACTGAAATGAAGAGCAATAGCCAAGTCCTCAGAGAGATAGGAGAAAAACGGAAACAGGTAACTGATATTGAAAACCGGAAAATAAAATTTACTGGTCACATTCTGCGGCATAGGGACTTCATTCGAAACATCACTGAAGGAAGAACTGCCGGGAAAAGAGGAAAAGGATGATACAGTGAAGAATCTGCTTTTGAAGATGAACTGCAAGACCTAAGCAGAGTTGAAAAGACTGGCTCAAGACAGAGAGGCTTAGCCTTTAAAATATGTTGATCTTTTTCCAATGCTGAGCATCGCTAACATGGAAATATTGTTCAATCGTTTTCACTGCGATGGTTTTTTTTTCATGATTATCTTAAGGAGTAAAATCGCGTGGTCATAGGCCCATATCGATAAGGAAAATTGTGAAGATGATTATTTTTAAAAAAATGAGAAACTACTGTAATGGAAGGATCGTTTGACGAACAAGACAAGAGGGAGTCATGAAAGAAGGAAGGACTCCCTTTGCATTAGATGCCCTATTATCACATTCGGAAGAAAACTAAATGTGAATACCTACAATACTGAAAGCTCATAAAACTGATCAACAATACTTTGACCATTGTTGTGATGTGATTTTTCTCTTCTGCTGGCGCTCTTCTCCGATAGATGGGACTGCTGCTCCGTCCAGAGTAAAACAGTATGCCTGAATATTGGTGGAAAGTAGCTGAGGAGTAAGAGTGGTGGTGGTGGTGGTGGTGATCGGCCAAAGAAAGACAAGGGCCACGAAGAGCGGGAAAATGAAAGACTCCCTAGCCCTCGCAAACATAATAGCGTCGGGGTCGGAAAGGGACGAGAGTTGACCAAGAGAGGTCGGATAGGATAGATGAAAGTGAGGAGCCTGGTACAAGTAAGTGGAAGCAATGCCAAGACTCAGCTGAGGGCCCCGTGGTCGCCAACCCTCGCTCCAAAGTTCAGAGTCGCTGGGGCACCTATTAGTCGCCTCTTACGACAGGCAGGGGATACCGTGGGTGTTATTCTACCACCCCCACCCACAGGGGGATGTGGAATAAGATAACTTTGCACTTGCTATATGATTGTTCCATCAACGACGGAAACCGCAGCTAGTTTACGTTAAATATCCTTTGGTAGAAATTAGCCAGCGCCTAACAGCAAAGAAATGAAGGGTACTGCCATTATTACAATACTGAATAAGTCTGAAAGTATTTTTTAAACGAAACCATTGTTTAAAGGATTTGTCACTGAGGGTTAAACGTTAAAGTCTGATAACTATTGTAGTTAGCCTTGAACTCACCAGATCTTGGTCAAGGCGGCAGACACGTCGTGCACTATGAACACACTTCATTAAATCGCTGTGTGAAGAATCCATGTTTATATATAGCGGAAGTCGCTGTAGGCTGCTCGTATGTCCGAAAGCCAAGAGTTTCATTTAACTGATAACAATCTTGTTTTATTTTTCCTAGTGCTCAGCCGCGTCATTTCATAATCCTAGCGGTCAAATCTATTAGTAGTATGGAAGATAACGTGTGTAATTTAAGTTGGTTTTTCCTACTGTGTTCTTACGGAAGGCTTCGCATACCTTATCCCGGTATCTCTAACGTGGCATCGTGGATTCTTTATTGTGGACCAGTGGCGTATACTGAGTATACTGAGGGCTACTAAGGCTATCAGTGAAGCCCAAACCTCAATTGAGAAAATGAGAATGATGGAAGTCTAAAACACATTATGATGTACGCATCTGACACATTGTTCCATTAAAAAAAACTTGAACGCAGTGAGAAAATACGTCGCATATATTTCTGCGAGCAAGGCATCGGAAACTGATATTGCAGCCCAGACTCTCGCCCCACTCCCCTCGACTCGCACCAAGCGGCTTGCTGCTGTATATCGGACAAGAGCGGGTACCGGGGTGATAGGTCTGCTAGGCTTCAGTTCGTCAGATCTCACTGCTAAATATCAACCATGCGTTACTCATCGTATATACTTCCTCACCTTATACTTCTGACGCAGTTATACAGATAATACAGTGCTGGTATTTCATTCCGGTGTTCTTCTACATCCTTGTAAAAAGACACGGCAGGGCTGATGTCATGGGTAGATCTGTTAAAATGAAATGCAATCGTTCAGGTTTAGTGTTCTCTTTCGTTGGCTGGAATCGAACCCGTGATCATGGGTCGGGGACCACTACTGATCTCTCGAGGAAGCTAATTAACCAATGAACGATGGGTACGACCGCTGTAAAATTCAACATTTTTTACTTAATAATAATAACAATAATGGTGCATGGCATCAGTATAAGCTTGGTGGTGACCTAATGAGGATAAAATGAATGGCGAAGACGTCATATAGACCAAGTCCCCAAGCCAGGGGAATTAACAGTATGAGGGGCTTGATTCTGAAAATTGAACCGGGGCCATCGGACCAAAGACAAGCATTCTATCCATTTAGCCACAAAGCTGGACTTTAATTTGCTAAACCTTAGGCTACCATCTCCACTGATCAGGGGTTGGCAGTAGCAGAGGCCAGTGCAGTAGCTTGTGAAGCAGCCTTGACAACACAGCAGGCTTCTCCGTTTGCTATTGGATGCAACTCAAAACGCTGAAGGCTTGACGTTCACTAAACCAACCATGGAAAAGGGGTACGTAAGTCTAGTGGTAGTTCACGTCTTGATTCCAGCATACGCCACTGATGTGGACCTAGGAAGATGATTGTAGCTTCTGTAAGCTACTAATCACCTTCTTCAACTGCCATCTCCTCTCAGAAGGTCAACTACCATCTAGAGATTATCGCTTTAGATGATGCAGCGTGAAACAGGTCAATAGTTGAACAGTTGAACCGAGTGTTCAGAAAAGCAATCCAAGAAATGCGTCTTCTTACTGGTCTTCTTATGCCTTGTATCTTCCCTTGAATTACCAGCTGCAGTAGGTGCTATTTCTCTCCTCGCATCACATGACAGAGATACTGGAGCTTTCTGATTTTGACAGTATTTAATATTTCTGTTTTCTTGCCCATTACCTCATCGTTTGTGACCTTATCTGGCCAACTCAGCCTTAATATTCTTCTGTACGTCCATAACTCATAGCAAGGGTTAAATAAATAAATAAATAAATAAATAAATAAATAAATAAATAAATAAATAAATAAATAAATAAATAAATAAATAAATAAGTCACCACTGATCTGCATTTAAGGCAGTCACCCAGGTGGCAGATTTCCTATCTGTTGTTTTCCTAGCCTTTCCTGAAATAATTGCAAAGAATGTATTGAATATATCCCTTGGTACTTTTTTCCAATCCCTAAATCCTCCTCATATAAAAGAATATTTACCCCAATTAATTCCAACTTTACCCTCATCTTGTGATCTTTCCTACTTTTAAAAACACCTCCCAAACTTATTCGTCTACTAATGTCATTCCACGCCATCTCTCCACTGACAGCTCGGAACATATCACCTAGGCGCACAGCTCGTCTCCTTTCTCCCAAGTCTTTCCAGCCCAAACTTTGCAAAATTTTCGTAACGCTACTCTTTTGTCGGAAATCACCACGAAAAAATCGAGCTGCTTTTCTTTGGATTTTCCCCAAATCTGGAATCAAGTAATCCTGATGAGTGTCCAATGGTGGCGAGTGACCCTTATCAAAGTGTTAGCACACTAGTTTTTATAAACATGGACAAAAACAATTGATGGGTATTGAACTTTAAATAGAAGCGTGCATTTTTAAACTTACACAAATCAATCCTATCTATACATCTGCATATACAACTTCTTGTAACACAGCTCTATCCGGCGATTTTTGGCAGCAAAAATGTACATAACATAATTATTGAAACCTGGATTGTTCCGACAGCTTTTCAGGAGGTTTTTCTCAATTGAAATGAACGACAATTTTCATCTTTCTTATGTTTGCGAACTTCTTAAATAACGTTTATCCGTGTCACTGCCGAGAAAGATGGTTCGGCAAAGGCGCTAGGAGCAGAGTTTGGCGACTACAGGTATTGCCACATTTAATCCTGAACATTTGATATATTTATAAAGTGAGGCGGTGGGAATCAAATCTATCCTTATCCACCATAAGTGAATGTTGGGAAATCGAGAAAAACTTATATTTGATTTTCGAAACGTTATAGAAACGGAAACTTTGTTTCGGGTGAAAAAGGAGGTAAATTTGACGTAACTGCCTGCAGGAAAAATAACGTGGCTCATAAACAAGAATATTTATTATAAGAAATAGTTTGTCTAAGGACAGTTTTGCTGCCAAACAAGGAAGATAAGCAGTTTTGCAGCCAAACACTTTGAATAAAGGTAATTCTGAAACTAATACATTAAGTTTAGAAATGATAGCATGTTGAATAATACTGTGATTAAATGTCTACAAAAGCAAAATAATATTGAATAATGCAAAGGTAAATGTTCAGGTAGTTTACGAAAATACTTGTATTACCAAATTTCAAAACTTGTTATATAACCAAATCGTCGAATCGACTCATCACACAGGGCTAGCTGAGTATCAATTACATTTTTGTAGTAATTTAGTTCCTCAATCTCTCCTCTCTTTCCCAAAATGTTTACCCAACAGTTTCTAAACATCAATAATCTTGGCTTTCTTCACTGCAGCTACATTTACAATTCTCTCTGGGACAATATGTTCAATATTGTTTCCTCGTTTCAGGACTGAATTCTTCACGCAAATATCACTGTTATAATAGAGTTCACCCCTAACCAAAACATTCCCCACATCACATTTAGTCAGAACCAGTCTCCTACATAGAGGAAACTTAAAATGCCGCTGACTGGTAGGCTTTAAAGTGGTTTGCACAGACTCTTTCCAGTTATAAACTGGCACTTCTACACCTACATGTTTTACAGTTCCAAATTCAGAAATAATAGTTTCAATGGTTTCCTTGCGTTTAATTATTCTTTCAGTTCTTCCTAATACCCTGTCGGGGGGCAGGAAGGAATGTCCAACTACTGGGAATACCACTTCAATTTGAGTCATAGGTGGTGGGGCCTGGGTTTTGAACCATTTCATGAGCATGCCAATGATAGTTGAATTTTTATTTTGCCCAGGACACCCATCACAGCACAGTCTAAGAGATGTCATATTTTCTAAGTCAAAATAACAGACTGTCATGAAGAGCTGAAGAAATGCCATTTGATCCTTTAGGTATTTCGTTTTCTAACCAAGAATAGATAGTTACATCATTTTTGTTTTGTGGGGAAGAGGAAAAATCTTTGCAAATTGTGAAATTGTACTGATAAAGCCGTCTACTATAGTACGCCGATTGATCTACAACCTTAAAGAGTACTACATTTTTCTGACAGTCAAAACTGATAACTAGGAGTTCCTCATACGCAAAGTTCTCTTTCAGTTTAGAATAAAATGCTTGATAACGTAATTTGTGGACCCTGAGTCTTATCATGACTTTACTCTTCATCTTACTGCCAGAGGGTTCTGAAGATATTTGTGATTTTAATTGAATGCAAGTTGAACATGCTTCTGTCACCGGGGAATGGAAACTAACGTTAAAATGATGGGCCAAAATATCCCAAAAGTAATGACAATGAACTTTGTGAAGGGACTCATGAGCATTGTTATAAACCCTCCACAGTTTCTTGATACTTAACCCTCTACTGCATACTGTTGCCGTTAGGCAACAAATAAATTTTCACCTGTATAAATGGATAAATATTGTGGACAGAGGTAGTTCACGGCACACCTTCAACTGTACAGTCAATTAAACACATATCCCAGTGATGCCTTGTTTTCTTACATAACATAAGACAAAACAGCCCTACAACCAAAGGTACTCCTTCCACCCCGTCAACATCCACGCGTACCAACCACCGTTTATTTCACCTCAGCCCTCCCCATCACATTACCACAGGCTTCAGGAGTACCTCTGGCTCAACCTCAAAGACATTACCGACCTACGGTCGTGCAAGCTGTACTTGCGCCTAGTAATGTTCGGTCTTTGAATGTTAAAAGATTAGCGTAAAATCGTGAAAAATCGTATATATATTCCACTATGGCAATCCACATCGCATACGAGTGTTAAGCTATTAGCCCCAGTTAAGAATTGCTGGTACATCTAAAACACTGAACGTATGTTGAACATAAAAGCTTGAAAATTTCTTCACCAAATGAAAACGAAAAATAATTCATGCAATAGAGGGTTAAGTGACTTGGTAGACGGAGGCGGGTGTTTTTTATACGACTGTAGTGGGACTCGACTGGCTTGAGTTGCTTGATAAAATCAATAACATACGATCTTTGTGCAGCAAATAGTTTTGAACTTCGATCCCCTCCCCGAGTTTCTTTTGATGAGTCGCCTGTTGCTAAGTGTATACGGTTAAGTCTTTGGACTCTGAATCGCGACATACCCAGTGTGGAGATAAATGCTTAGCACACACTTGCATTTGTCCCTGTTTTGTTGTAACATAGTACTGACTGCTCACTGATTTCTTTGAACTATTTTCTTTCTTTCCTCGTGTCCTCTTTGGAATAGCTTGGACTTTACGTTTTAAGATCAAACCATCCTGGATATCTTTGCTTGATGTCTTGTAGAATGCCTCATGAAAGCGAATAATGTCTTGCATTTTCAATAAAGAGCACTGAAAAGTGTTACTGTTGTGACCACATGTCGGAAACTGCGGGAGAGACTTTGACCTATACTTGAAATATAAAAAACAGGGAAATATTGGCTGTGCTAAATTATCTGTCATAAGAATTATATAAAAGGTCGTGTAATTTTCCATAATAGTAAGTCGATTAACCTAAAATAACGAGCTTACCTAGCTTCCTTCTCTTTTGTTCTTGCCCACTTGGTTGTGTCACGTTTCCTTTTCCCGCTCCTGCCATCTTCCACCTCTGATATTGTTTCAGGTGGATAGGGAGAGTATTGAAGCAAAACATTGCGAGAATATATAGAGTTTTGAAGCCAAACGACTTTTTCAAGCTCGTTTTTCTGTTGGATATAGGCAGTTTTGGCACTATCTGAGTTCATTTTCAGATGCAAGGATACCAACTTACTTGGAATCCACAGTTAACTCATTTTTTCTTTCCATTTTTGGATAATGACAGTTTTGATTCTCACTGCCTCAAGTTCTAGTATGTAGAATTTCTTAAAATCTGTTGATGCGTACATGGCCGACAACTCGGGTTTGAGTACCAGCACATTGAAGTAGCTGCCGTATGATTTAACCTGAGACTCGTATGGCTGTGCAGGGAAAGGGCCATTGTATATTTCAAACAAGTCAAAATCCAAAAGGGAAAGAAATTTAAAGAAAGTATTTTTCAGCTCAGGAAAAACGTTGGGTTATATGTCGAACTATTGTATCAAGTACTTCACAGTACAGTCTGTAGTATGATTTATGTTTCTTAATTTCCACATCACCTATTCGCTGCATTTTAGCTTTAACTTCGTATAATTTTAATTTGATGAAACGTATGAGTGTTCGTCTGTGCACTTTTTCCGAAACAAATACAATTTATCACGTTTGACATTCAGAAATCTCTTTAATTCACCGACCTTGAGAACACAATACTTATGTTATTAATGCTAGTTTCTAAAATGCTGATTTTTTCTTGGCCCCTAAGAGGCAGCTCTTGCTCCACCAGGAAATAAGTAGGCCATATCTATTAGACAACTGTATACCGTATGCTTTTTTTTTCAATATGTTTGTCCCGATTAATTTTGAGGACAACGCTTACAGATTCCTCTATTCTAGTGCTACTGAACTTCAGTATATGGAATTAACATGGTCTACAGACTGTTCGTGTCGTTCCTTTAGTTCATAATATCTGTAAACATCTCTAACGCCCTTTGTTGTCCAAACAATGGCATATGTTAAAAACAAGAGGCAAGGCCAGCAATACAAGGAACACGATTTCCTTCAGCCACGCAGCCATTTATCAATTGTATACTAGGAATCATCAAAACGACGCACTTTGTCTATTCTTTCTGTTACCATAGCTGATGTACTGGAAGTGGGCCTCCCATTGTCTATGATTTATGTCTTAATAAATTCTCAATAACAGAGCAGCATTCGTCCTCGTGAATCTCCCTTTAGCAACAACAAAGCCGTTGCAGGCAGAAGACATGCTCATAACAATCACACACGTGAGCCTAGTTCCCAGCTTGGCCAGCCCGAGTGCACAGAATGCGCAAGCGCGCCCCGGCTGAGTTCAAGCTCCTTATGTTTGCTCTGCGAAACGGCAGAGCGCACAGTCGGCATATCTTAATTATTCCACAGATGCGAAGCTTTCGTCACTTAAAGCGCGTAGGAGAATTAGGCTTTATTGTTGTTATAATACACTATACGGTATTAAATAAACAATTTACAAGTCGTAATATTATGTAGTCATATTCGTTGATCATTCGTTTTAGATGGTGTTAGCCCGGCTAACACGGCAAACATACACCCGCCGTGCCTGTGAGGGTCTCATACAGTGGAACGACAGTCGCAATTTGTTACTCGACTACCAAAAATGCAACAAGCTATCAATGCAAATGTGTAAAGAAGCGAGAACCACGTTGGGCCAGAGAATATAAGAATTGTATTTATTCTTCTAATAGCTGACACGATAGACGTCCTTCTGTCAAAAATAAATGACATCATCAAGAACATGTTCTCAATTTATATCAACGCCTCATTGTATATTTCTCCACTGATTTGTAAATTTGGATTTCCTGTTGTGATGCGCATTTGATGCATGATATCATCACACATATCATCTTTGTGGTTGATCCATAAATCAATTGGTTTTGATGAGCAGCGTGTTGATATAATTATAGAAAACAATTTTCTTATTTGATGAGGTTGTGAAGAAATTACAGCATCATTGAGAGTTTTTTTTTGCTAGGGGCTTTACGTCGCGCCGACACAGATAGGTCTTATGGCGACGATGGGATAGGAAAGGCCTAGGAGTTGGAAGGAAGCGGCCGTGGCCTTAATTAAGGTACAGCCCCAGCATTTGCCTGGTGTGAAAATGGGAAACCACGGAAAACCATTTTCAGGGCTGCCGATAGTGGGATTCGAACCTACTATCTCCCGGATGCAAGCTCACAGCCGCGCGCCTCTACGCGCACGGCCAACTCGCCCGGTCATTGAGAGTTTGATCCCAATGAGCGTCATTTTCTAACAGTTGCAAACATAGACAGGCTTCTCTGTAAGAGCCACACAATTCACAATTAACAGTTCATAAATGTTGGAATGATGTTGGGCCTCGAACATTGACTAATAGCAACCGCAAATAAAAACACTCATCGTTGCTTGGATGGACTGAATAAATTCGACCTATTGCATCGGTGGAATATACATTTGGGTAACCTGGAACTGGTTTTCTTTGTTTCCGTCGTTGAAATTTCTTTGAGGATTGATTCCAAGTATAATATTTTGGCATTTCGGAGTATAGCGGTGTTCGGGCGAAATCATTATTCTGACAATTCAAAAAACTAGTCAAGGTTGTAGATGGTGGTTCAACAGCTCGTTGTAATGCGTTCTGAGCCGTGAAATATACTCTTTGACCATTTTCTAAGTGTATGGCTAAGTGAACAGCAGTGGGGTGTCTTTCATGAATGGGAAAAGAAAAATGCGCCAAATTGCTACATTACTGCTAACGTAGCGGCCCATTTGGTAATGGGTAACTTCATCATTGGAATTCTCTGCACTAACTCTAATCACAACCATGTCACTTCTTTTGGTTACTTATTTACAAATGTATTTGATAGATTTGACGGAATGGCAAGATTCAACATTGATGTGCGCCTTGAAAGTCTTTGATAGGATCGGTGAATATGGAACAATCCAACGATTATCAGTTTCAGTGTATTGCTGATTCACTTTGACAATTGTTGATCTTCCGTTGTCTGTAGTCGACTGGCGACGATACAGTGGATAACCTTCATTTCCGATCATTGTTTCTGGTACTAATGCCCGTGGATAACGCTTCGAACATTTACCATCCACCATACACGGTGAATTTTGATTAAGTGTTCCACAGGGACCATGAATCTGTCCTGGATCTACTTGTACATCAGGGATTTCAGCTGATATCACTTCATCAACTGCATTTGGTTTTATATTCTCAATCAACCAAATCAGAATAAGTGCATGAGGCAATCCACGTTTCTGTCACTCCACAGAATACATCCAGCAGCGCGTCTCGCCAAACACGCTATGTTTCACAATGAAATCCATTAAAGATTTCAACGTTTGTTGGAAGACTAGCCGTAATGTAATGGCGATCAATGGCTGATTGGCCAGGGAATAACTCTTGTTTGATTTCTATCCACTGCGGATTGCACGTGAATGTGATAAATAAACCTGCTGTGCCATAATGACGAACATACGACATGGCATCTTGAGCATATTCATGCATATGTCGAGGACTTCCGATGTATGTTGCTGGAGGAATGGTCATCCGGCCGACATTCTCTGCATTTCCACCACTGTTAATCGCATCTCGAAGGTGAATATACTCTTCAGAACTGAGTTTGCTCTGGTTCAACTTGATGAATGTCAAACGCCCTGTTTCAATTTTGACATACATATCAGTAGCATATTGGTGAAATAATCGCCCACATTTCGATATGTGATTGTTTTCATTTTCACGAACCGTAAGGCGGTATGAATAATACTTCAGTGAACTGACTTTATTGTTGGTTTCGGCACCTGTAAATAAATTATTGTTTTAATGACGGTGATTGAACTTGCATATAATACATATAGTAGCTGATACAAAATATCCAAATTTATAATTACCTGTAAGGGGATTTATCATCTTGATCGAAAAGTGATAACCATCTTCACGTTGCCAAAACATGATGGGATATTGTAGCGCATCATATGAGCGGTTTCATACACACGCTGTAACTGATCATTCCGGCGATGTAAAAGAATATCACGGGCTTCCGAATTTTCTCCAACTATAACAATGGTGACTTCATCAATTGTTGGCGCATTGAAACGTCTTGCATGTTGGCCCACATGAGGTTTATCAGCTCTGATTACAATTTTGTGATTATCAGATGGCATGAGACCCAGTGCAGTTTTGAACAATGTTATCAACTGATTGTGTTGATGAAAGGAAGTTAGTAATTTTGTTCTACAAGAGACCTCTTCACTGAACTGTTATGTGCACAACCCAGATCAATTTCTTGTATTGAATTGCCCATAAAATAAATTTGCAGAAATTTGTAGTCGCCATCTAACACCGGCAACAGTGAACCTGCTCTGTGATATATTTGAGCTTGTATCTGTAAATTAAGGAGGACAGCCACTGAGCTTGAATAAAAGATCTGTATCACAGAACCTTGAACTCTCTTTGAAGTAAACAACGGGGAAACTACCTTACTGATTTTCTTCGTTTGTCTCTTCTGTGTTGCCTACACAATAAAAGAGCATTTTACTCGATGAAACCGTTCATCACCATGCCATAGGCACGATAGGAGGTTTAGTCAATCACATATGCCGTTTTCCACAACATTCTTCGACATATAATGTCGTAATTAGCAGTTTACGTTCCGAACCGGGACACGAGTTGCGATACGCAGGCCCGAAGGGAGCAGTTTTCTTTGCTGTATCGAGAGAAGGATAGCTGTATTACCGCGGAACCTTGAAACTGCGCTCCCACTCGGTGCGAGAGAGGAGGAGAAATGACGCTACGCGTGAAAATGTATTTTGTCAGAGAGTGGGGTGACTTAAGGTGTGTTAACCCCCAAGAAATAAAAATCCTTACTGATTCAACACCACATTCATTGGTGCCAATTCACCTTATGTAACTAAAAAGGAGGAAAAGAAGAACACCTTTGTCTGAGATAATCTATGGAAATTTATAAGTCAGGTCTCATTCGAACCGACGTATTTAATGCAAATTGTTGATGCATATAAACGCAATACTTTAATAGTGAATCGGTAATGACACATGTCATATAGTGGTACGCAGACTGAAGCCGAGTGCTAAGATTTGGCAACGTGAGGAAAAAAAGTTGGAGCACTTACGAGATGAACCATGGCGCTTGAATTTATAAAAGGGCGCTTTTGAGATTGTGAACGACCCGCTGATGGATAGACTTAAAACTGGATCAGTATAAAACAGGGGTCAGGAGCCATAATTTGATTACTTGCACGTCGCTGAAAGATTCCGTTTACCGGAGCCGGTTCTCGATTAGGGACGTGGTTTGCCACCTCTCCGACAACTCAGCCCAAACACTATAAATAAAACCCGGACCTAGATGCAGGATCCCATTGTAGTTTGTGCAGCCACAGTACTTACGTGTCAGTGATGAACTACGGATATCGGGGCCGATGACTTTCGATGTTAGGCCCCTTAAAACAACAAGCATCATCAGCAGCAACTACGGTTATCAGTGTGTGAAGTGCTGTGTCGAAGAAAAACATATCAGCGCGGTGTAAATATCGCGAAATAAGCCGTGTGGTACGAGATAAAGCACAGTAGTGATTAACATAGGTGTTATATCAACATTTAATCCTTTAAATATTGGAGACTTCAGTGACGGCTTATGATGCAATCATCAGAGAACGGGCAAACGCATCCGGTTGTTTAGAAGTAGTGAGACAGCCGATTACACTGAGAAATTAATAGTGGCCTATTTGAAAGCATTTAAACAGTGAGTGACGCTCAGTAAATTAAAAGAACGGTGTTCGTGATAGGAAAAACGTTTGCATACCCCATGGACACTCGTGGTAATAATTAGTCAGACTGTGTGATTAAAGGGGAAATGAATAGTGATTTATACAAACTTACCGCTATTCGGGTTAGTCCATTTGAATTAACAAGTGGATCTAATCACCAGTAGGTTCTTTGAAAACACATAAACAGTGTTCATTAACTTATTTCCCAAATTTGCCTGTATGTTCGTGAGTGATCGTCGAACCCAAGGATCGGAATCAACGAGGGTTGCGCCTAAGTGCTAGCATTCATCTCTTCTGGGAACGTCTAGAGATTCCAACAGTAGAAGACCACAATTTGAGACATGGATGGTATAATGAGGAAGAGGAACCAAGGACTATTTAAGAGTGGAGCTGTCGTCATGAAGGTCTAAAAATCCCAGATGTACCCCCGAGATGGCAGCAAACTACACGCATTATTGATAAGTACATTTTTGTAATATATTAAACCACGAGATTTACACGTCAATATCAACTTTAATTTGTAAATAAAATTTTTTGTTTATTTTATGTAATTAATAATATTAAAATGTAGGGAACACTATACGCGTGTGACTGGGAAAGATTATTTTATTAATTTAATTAGGATTTCTTCTGTGATTTAAGGATAATCACTAATATTTCAGCGGGCTTATTTGCATGAATTAGTACGTAGATCCTATAAAATGTTGGTGCGTGTGAAGCATATATTTTAAGGGAGAATGGCACTTCAGCTAAATTTATAATTTCTTCCTAATGTTACTAACTGGTAAGGATCTTCATAATAATTTGAATATAGATTATGTGTTCGCTTTACAGGGTAATGCATGTATTTTATAAATCCCATATAATAAATATATGATCATTGAAGATGTTCAAGCCGAGGTACAATTTGTGGATTATATAGATACGCGAGTGAGATGGAATTAATTAAATGACCTGTGGAAACACAGTCTTCCATATAAATGAATAAAATGGATTTGAGATGCAGTAGCATGACAGTAGGAAGATGAGACTTGTGAAATGTTTGAGATGACGGAATGACAAAGAATTAGAATAATGATGGCTGTCGCGATGTATTGAATTAGGCTGTATATGGCCGGAATAATTAGAAATAAGAATTGGCTGCCTTTAAATAAATGTGTACTTGGAAACGAGCCAAGATGAGAAGAAAGAATGAAAGAAAGAAAGAAAGCGTATTTGTGGCCGCAAGGTAGGGTACTGGCCATTACCAGGGAGACTGATTTTTGATGTAAGGGATTTGTCCAGGCGGACCGAGTCGTCTCCAAGACTTCTCAAAACATTTGCCTTCGTAAGTTTTCTTCATTCACCACTGGAATGTCTCGTCAAGCAGACTAATGCCAGCTTCTCAGCGCTCCTAGCGCCTGAACTTGTAACTACGCCGTGTTCGCTCGTTTACATGTGTGACTGGGCGAATGAGAAGGCGTATTAGCGCAGTCATAGTAGAGGGCGATGATATTATAGTAGGGCCCACGAGAGTTGAAGTCTGACAGGTGAGCGGCGAAAGCTGTAACTACGAAGTACGCTGCGTTGTCATAGTTACCTCCATTTGCAGCCTACCACCCTTTCAGACAGGCTGAGTGTTTAATAAAACATGTAGGCCTAGGCCTAATACAATTCGTTTACCTTAACCGGTTCCTAAGCTCGTGTTAATAATTCCAGCATTTAAGACAGAACACGACATTATCGGTATATATAAAAGATTTCATAATCACTAACAAAATCATCAGTTTCTGACAATAACCTCAACAAATGCACATGTTAATCACAGAATAGAACAACACTACCCACATTGATAGTTTTTTATTATTTAACTCCGATTGTTGACGGTACCTGTACAATTCAAAAATAATCTACGGTATAATAAACACAATAGGAAGACGATACTTCATCGAGAAAAGAAATCAGTCAGAATATGAATGACAAAAGTGACTGAGAGCAAGCCAACCCACGTGGTGATAGCATCCTAAAATGTTGCAACTCTGTTATCGTTGCCATAGCAACAGGCCATTTTCGAGCAGCGTTAGTCAACTTTTTATCGCCGGTGGCGCTAAACGTCAGACTTCAACTCTCGTGGGCCCTACTTTAGGCACCTCAAATGTAATCTAGGAAATGATAATACGAATCGAAAATTGAAACATCATGTAATGTCAAGGGGCACGTTCTTCACTGAATTTCTTTATTAAGGTGTAAGGTGTGATTCATATATGTTTTTTGAGTGATTGGCTATATATTTGAACAGAAATATACTAAACCCTTAACGTGTGCTGTAATGAACAATCGTGTTTTAATGCCAGGGAAGCAGCGCTCGGTGGTAGAAATGGGAACTAGGCCCATATCGCTCATATTGCTGTATTGGGAAGGCGTATTAGCGCAGTCATAGTAGAGGGCGATGCTAATATCAAACACGGACATGCGCCACCCCTATCAAAATTGAGTTATGAATATAAAATTATAGTATTTTTAATGCTCTCTCTGAATTAGTGGCCCATGACTTTCATAAACGAATATTTGTACTTTATTTTTAACAAAGAAATATGCAGTTTCTTTCATAATCGGACACCTCCAAACAAAGTTTCTATCAAAAACGGACATGACCGTTTCAGCCAATCAGATTGCTAAGAAGTGACATCAAACTGGCATGGCGACCATTTGTTTACATGCTCTTGTTAGTGCGTGCTTGGAAGTTTAGTGCTCATGTTTCTTCAGTGTTTTACTTATAACATAAGTATTTGAGAAAATATTTTCGTTTAATATGGAAGGCAATGTTTCGAAGTGTCCACCGTAAGTGGAATTGCAAGTAAAGGGAGCTTATTTTAGGCACATTTTTTAATACCGGGTTAAATTTCGGGTTTTCCTCTCCATGCACAGATGAGTGCACTACATGCTTGGAACTAGAGCAATGTATTAAGTTTGAAAGGAACGAAGAGGAAAAACAACCTTAATTTTGAAGAGAACTATCCACAAAAAAACAAGCACAGAATTTTTATCGACAACTGAAGAAAAAGAAGAGGACGGTCTTTTAATGTCCTATGATTGCCAAAAGAACCTTGCTTTGCCAAAATTAACTGATTAGTCGGTTTATTATTCCAGACAACTTTACTGTTACAAACTGTCTGTTGTAACAGGCACATCTCAAAGCAAGCTGCGTCCTGACAATGTGTCTGTTTATAAGTGGCTGGAGAATGAGGCAAAGAAATGAGAACTGATATTTCCAGTTATTGGAAACTCATATTTGCCGTCAGATAGGACTTTTGGTCTCATTGAGAAAGATCTGAAGTAGATGACGACCACAATAAGTTCAGATGAATATCATGGTAGTTGTTAACAAAGTATAAGATTAAACTTATTTCTTTCATATATTCATTACATTTCTTTTAAAACAGAAGTTTACCATCATGCCATCCCGCAACTTTGTTTCAAAATATTGGGATAGTTTGTTTCAAAAGTGGACAATTACATGGATGTGTGTATCAAAATCGGACAAAAGTCAATCTTAAGTGTCGACAATGGTTTTCTTGTTCATAGGGCTGGCAATATGGCACACAAAAAGTTTCACACTCGTATCAGGAGGTTAACATAGATAAACAAAAATGTGGCTCCACTGAAAAATTAACAAAATGGCTTTTGTCCATGTTTGATACTAGGCACCTCATTTTTCAGTTTACAATTTGTTCTTCCCTTTGGTTTGCAATATAGTTTTGATTTTTTCAATTTAAAATTTACATTGTTCCATAGGCGTTCCAATATAGGGATATAGCTTTACAATTTTACAATTTTCTCTGTTTCCTTTTGTTAAGATTTAGACGAAATTAAGAAAACTGGGTGCTAAAGTCATGTATATACAGTACAGCAACAAATTACTTGAATAATGATGTTTTACAGATTACATGGAATATTTACGATGTTTTACAGATACAGTGGTTTTTGAATTGACATTTTGCAGATTCTTGTGATTACAGAAGGTGTGACTATTTCTAGCCGAGTGTAGCTCTTGTAAGGCAGACCCTCCGATGAGGGTGGGCGGCGTGTTATTGTGGTGGAGGATGGTGTTGTGTGTGGTGTGTGAGTTAAATAAACTCGTGTCCTCACCCTGAGGTGATGCAGCTCTTTTCAGACACACCCCCAATGGAGGTGAGCTGCATGTACCA